>NW_023425403.1:100844609-101563359 GCF_014108415.1 Molossus molossus | reverse complement strand
TATTTGTGGAATATAATGGACAAAATAAGCTGATGAACAAAATAGACCCTGAGACATAGAAAGGAATGTAGTTCAGACTGATAAGCCTCAGAAGAGGTGGGCGAGGGGCGAGGGGAGGGATGAGATAAACCAGAGAACTTACGTGCATGTATGGGGAAACCAATGGACATAGACAGCAATGCTTGGGGTGGGGCTGGGGGCCAGATAGGGAGGAGGGTGTCAGGGGGAAAAAAGGAGAAACTTCTGTAACAAAAATAAATTAATTAATAAAAAATAATAATAAATAAATTCACACACACACAAATTCAAGTAATGCTATATCTTACTTAGAAACCACTCAGAAGTGAAGGTGCTTCAAAAGGGGCTCAAGAGCTGTCTCTGATTTTGAAGATACAAGTGGAGAGTTTAGATCAAGTTATGTCATGAAATCTTATAGTGGAAAATGATAAACTGAAATTTAGAATTATTTTCTTATATATGTATAACAAGCAGACATGAATTTTATATTGAAGTTTTCATAAACATATTTTAAATTAGCCAAACAACTTTTTTGGATATTTTTATCAGAATAATGCAAATTCCCTCCTGTTCAAGCTTGTCTTGTACTTGGCACATTGGACATAAACAGTATATAACACAGAATACTTTGATTTATAGAATTTCTGAAACCAAAACCGTTTTTTGAAAGTTTTCACTTTAGGACTGGGGTTTGGGTGAAGAAAGGAAATGCCATCAGCTGAAAGGAATCGGCAAATAAAGTCGCAGCGACAGCCACAGGGGCCTGGGTGACCATGAGGACAGGAGCCGCAGCTACATTCAATATGGGGGACGGAGTATCAGAATCAGTAAGAATTTAATAAGGAGGGTAGAGACAAGGTCAACACCTCAAAATTAGTCATTTTCCTACAGGCCTGTAAATATCTAAAAAAAAAAGTACAAAAGGAAAATGACCCCATTTACAGCAGCAACAAAACCCAAAGTCCCTAGAAATAAACCAAACAGGAATTGTATATAATCTCCAAAAAGTAAGCCTTAATAAAATGGAGAGCAACATCATATTCATGGATTAAGAGACTCAATATCGTAGAGTTATTAATATATCACAGATTATTCTGTAGATGTAATGCAGTCTTAATCAAAATCTCTATTTAATGGAACATGACAAGCTAATTATAAAATATACATGAAAGAATATGCCAAAACAGTTTTGAAAAAGAACAAATTGTTCTACCAGGTGTCGAGACACATTGTAGAATTGTGAGATTTACAGCAGGTATGGAATCCAAAGCTCACTGTATCAGAGAAATCCTGCTACAGACCCATGCCGGAAAGTGAGTCTAATGCTACTGCAAGTGTCTCAAGTTAGTGAGGAAAACATGGATATTTTCATAAATGGTTTTTCAGCAAAACGATTTTCCAGCCACTTCCTGGGGAAAAAGGTGCAAAAGGAGACCTGTGCAAGGGCATCCATGCAGCACCGTCTGTGATAGAGAACATACAAGATCTTTGTGAATAAAAGTAAGTCACTGAACACTGCACGGCCATCAAAGCATATGTCTGTTTTCTGTAAGTAGAAATATTATATAGGAAAAGTTCTGGATGAAATAATGTCAGTTATTCCCGGGAAGGAGGAGAAGAGTATCAGAATTGAGGATGAGTCAATCCATTACTCTTGATGAATAATGTTATTTTAACAAACAAAAGTTATTCATGTTTATTTTGAGTTGTAAAACATCAATTTTAAATATTAATGTTTAACAAATATTGAAAACTAGAAAGAAAAAAACCCCTCTCTCCCATGTAAAGGCTTACAAGCACATCTTCATGCTTCTTTCTTTATCTCCCTAGGAATTTAAATTCAGATTCACAAGCACTTTTTAGAAAATAGACATAAGTCCTGCTTCCCTGAGGTACCTTGGGCAGGTCGTTTCGTCCTTCCGTGCCCGGCTCCTCATCCAGAATGAGAATAGACAGGGGCACCAGCCACCCACCTCACAGGTCCGGAGCAGAGCGCAGCAAGGGGCCATATGTTGTCACTGTCACCCTCTCTAAATGTTAGTGACCAGGTTCCTCAGTGCCAGTGGACTCGAAAGTGAGGCATGCTGTCCTTGGAAGGTCAAAAGTCTATCCACTGGAGTATAACAGAGCATCTACGTTTGTTTTTATTTCACCCCCTCTTGTTAAAAATGTGTGTTTTGTGCATGCTTTATCATGTACATAACATATTGGCATGGCAGTGCATACAATTATATACAAATAATCCACACATTGTGGGTGCACATGGCCGATGTGACATCCTCCACCCAAAAGCCCCTCCCACAACTTTCTGAGTAAGAGAAAAGAATGTGTGAGGACCAACCCAGAATATTTGCTGTGCGGTTAATTTGTACTTTACCTCTATCTAGGCTGGTGGGCTGGAGAAATAAACTAGTTCCCTCCAGTTTGTAAACTTCTTCATATCCTTTATTCGACCTGAGTCCAGGAGCATTTCATCCCCATGTCTTTGGCATCAGGTGTCAACCTCAGTCACTGGTGATGCTTAATGAGCAGTTTACTTTCTGGTGGACTGTAGGTAGATAAAGAAGAGAATTCTAGCATTTCCTTTTTTGGATGATAAATGAGCATTTCCATCTCATTGGATTTTTTTAGACAAATTCAAATACCACTGTGAAGCACAGAGGTGGGAACTGGGTGAGGCAATAGGTTTTTTTTCTTTCAATTTATCAACATAGTATTGTGGGCATTCTGGTGTGTGTGTGTGTGTGTGTGTGTGTGTGTGTGTGTGTGTGATTAAACCCTGTAAGAAGAGTTATGACATTGAGCACACCATTCAGGTGATGGATTGGAGGCACACTGTCTCTTTTTGTTCATGGCTTGTTAAGTAGGATGATTATTCTTTTAAAAAGACTAAAATCTATCCCTTTAGGGTCTGTTCATTAGAAGCACTGCCACCCAGTGTTTGGATTAGGAGAAACATAGTAGACCACATAATCTAAAAAAATCAAGTTTTCCAGAATGAATAGTGAGTAACTAATGATCCTAGCTATACACAAACAAGGCCTGACAGACCGTAGAACATGCCCTGCCTTCACGTGGAATAATCCCGCCACGTCTTGCTCCACAGTGCTGAGAGGCGATCCCAGCTGTTGGAATGTTCGGGTTTTTAAATATGAATTCTAAGATACTCCTGCTAACAGTGCAGCCGTGTTCAGTTGCTCTGATCTGGCTTGTTGGACAAAGTTCAGGCTGAGGGGTTTCTCACAGCTCGGTTTTCCAGCAGCCTTTCTGCTGTGGTCACATCCTTCTGTCCTCAAGAACTTGCCTCCAGAACAATTCGAAGTGAACAGCAGCTTAGCCGGGCAAGACCCACATCTGGAGAAAACTGTCCTGTGTCCCACCCCAGGATGGGGTGCAGTTTGTGCCCAGTGCAGCCCCTTCTCTTTTTGCCTTGTCATCCCACCCTAACTCAGGTGTCAACACCAGGGAACACACCTGGGCTTTCAAAATCGCTCCTCTGTGTGAGGGAAAGGTGCAGCGCCCCCTCCCGGGCAAGCCAGGCTCGGGGATGCACAGCACCCAGCGTATTTCTCTGAGAGCTTTGGCGTCAACCCTTCTTATGCTCTTTATGGAGGGTACTGGACAGAATTGGGGTTTGCATCCCCTTTGCAGATAGATGGCCTAGCTCCTCTGACATTAATGAGAAAAAAAGGTAGTACGTAAAGCTGTATTATGTAAAAATGCATAGGAATGTACCAAGGACAATACTTCAGAAGTGTAACAGTTCCCCAGAAGGTGGGATTCTGGGTGATTGTCCCCAATTTCTTCATACTTTCCAAAGTTTTGTTTTTGTTCTTACAGTGAAAATCTTTGTATTTAGAATTAGCCAGCTGGGCTCGGTCAGATGATCCCGGTTTGTCGGCAACATCCCAAGCACCAGAGCCGGGAGCGGGGACCTGGCTCCCCCGGGCTGAGAGGGTGCTGAGCGCGGCCGTCGCCAGGGCTTCTCGCAGCCTTTTAAGCCCGGGCTCGCTGGCCCGCCCTCCGCAGCGCACACCCGGGTCTTCTGCCTCCCTCCTGGCTGACCCTGCGGTCAGGGCGCCTGGACGACGGCACGGGCCACTCGCGTCTCCTGGGGGCGCTCTTCGAGGATATTTGGGCTGCCTTCGGAGTGGAGGTGCGTTGGGCTGTGGGAAGGTGGGTAACGGACGGATCGTCTTCTTCTTCTTCATCTTATTTCTCGTGTGGCTATGGGCGCCTTTGAGCACGTCCTTTGCCTTCGAAGCCTCTGCTTTGGCTGCAGCCCTGGGAGGGGCAGGGGCTTCGTCGCTCTCGGCGCCTTTCATGAAAAGCATTTTCCAAAGTTTTTAGGATAAACATGTATCACTTTGATAAAGAGAAAAGCACCCCCCCCCCCCAACAAAACCAAACACAGTACCTTTGATTAAGCTGGGAGAGAGAGATGGCTAGGAGGCTGGAGGGTTCGTTCCTGTTTTGGAAATCTCTCTCCCCACTCCTGCGCAGGCTTAAGTCGGAGCCAGCACGTAATCTAGTCCCAGTTAAAGGCGAAGTTTATCAGATTTATCACACAAATATGCTGTCTTTTGTTTCTCCAAACATCCTAACTACTGTCCAGGGCTTTTTTTTTTAACCCAGAAACCCCAGTTGGGTCCTCTGCATTCACTCTGACCTGCTGTTCCCTGCTGTGACCTTGACCGTCTCCCAGTTAGTGTGCACTCTTAATTAGAAGTGATAGAAGTCCAACGCAAACTGATTTGATGCAAAGTCACAGCCTCTCGGAAGTACTCACAGAAAGTTTGATGACCCACATGTCAGAAAGATGAGACTCTGACTCTGGGGCCAGGAAAGCAAATACCTGCCAGGGTTCTCTGCTGCCTCTTGTCCCCATTTCTTCTCTCTGCACACCAGTTTCATCCTTAGGTCTTCTCCAGGTTTTACATCTTTTGTCTTCAGTCACTAGAAAAAGAATTAAAATCCTAGGGAAGATACCTATTAGTCAATCGTGAATAAGGTGTCTTCAGCTGAATCAACAACAGGCAGGTTAGCAGTGTCAGGTGAGAGCCATGAAAACCTCATGGACGCTGAGGCAGGGTTAGTTCCTAGAAGAAGGTGGTATTAGGTGGGCAACCCCAGGTGTCTACCACAAGACACTTCCTTGTAGCGTTTTGGTGAGACTTACTGAGATAGTGTATGTGAAATCCATTCCTTTTCCTCCCTGGCATCTCTTCAAAGCCTACTATAGGATACGCACTGTCTCATTAATGGAGAACCAGCTAAGAACAAAATAGACAAGCAGCCTTGATTTAATGCTGCTTATAATTCAGAAAAAACACTTGACCCACACTAGCCACTCAGTTAGTACTGGCCATCATGGTGGCCCATGAACATGTGTGTGTGGGATAGACAGTGATTCAGAGTAGAATTCTGCTTTGCACACATGCCCCACGCTCAAGGAGTACCAATTCTGAAGATAACCCGAGTCCACATTTCCCGAGACCAGACTCCATGGGACCTGATCTCTGCGGGCTCACCTCCTGTGGAAGATGTAAGATTAGAGAAACAGCCCTCCTGGGTCACTGTTGCCCGGGTCTCCCATGGTCACCTAGCAAGAACTAGAAAGTGCCCAGAAGCAGCTGCTGTCCAGAACTCGGTCTTTGGGACAGTTCCCAGCTTGGCCAATGCCATATGGCTGAACTGCACAGACGACCTTACTGCAAACAGGCCCTTGCCAGGCCCTCCCCGGTGCCCCTGCTGCTGTCTCTCCCTTTGCCCTCACGCATTCCTCAGTTGCTCTGGCTCTCCCACAATGCAAATGCATGTGAAGCACAGGCCCTCTGCAACGTGCAGGAGACTAAGGTGCCTGAGGTGTGGGAGTTTGGCACAGGAGCAGCCTTCCCAGTGAGATCATGGCCAGGCACAGCTGGACACACGTCTGAAATGCAGGACCTGACCTGGTCACTATGCTCCTTGCTCAGGTTGTTGGTCTCAGGTCTTTGTCTGTTGTGTGTGGGTTGGGATGAGAAGACAGAAACCATCCATCACTACTTTTACTTGAATTCCTCAAAGCAGCTGCTCTTTGACCACAGGTGGGGCAGACAGCACCACTGGCCAGATGTATAGGAAGCGAAATCAAAGCAGCTCCTTTATTCTCTTTTTTAAAATTAAATCATCTCTCGAGGATATAGTTACTGACTTTTATTTTTTTAGAGAGAGAGAATAAAGAGAGAGAGAGAGGGAAAAACATTCATCAGCTGCCTCTCATATGCACCCCGACTGGGGATCAAACTTGCAACCTAGGTATGTGCCCTGACCGGGAACTGAACCTACGACCTTTAAGCATATGGGATGATGCTCCAACCACCTGAGCCACACTGGCCACAAGCCACTTTACTCTCTCTGTGTCAGATTCCACAGGAGGCAGCTGAGGAAGGAGGACCAGCCTCGTGGTTTTCCAACCTGCACCACAGAACCTTCAGACTTCCTCAGATAAACTTCTGGAGTCACCACCCAAGGGACAGGTGGACCCGAGTGTAGGTCTCCGTCCCCACCCCTGTCCTACCACAGCAACTCTGCTTTGAACTGTCCTAAGTTCTGTGGTTCCACACACACACACACTCACACACACACACACACACACACATGCACACATGAGGATGGCTACAATCTGTTTCAACAATGACCCCTAAGATTTCTTTTGTGATCAGTGTCAACCTTTGCATCACATGGGTGAGTCAATCAGAAAATGGTTTGTTCAAGTTCACGTTTTAATGTCTGTTAAATAATAAAAGGCTACTTGCACTAGGATGTTCTGTCCACTGATGGTGCTGTTAGCTGGCCATGCACGTTTTATTGCACATATACACAGTGTACAAGGATCTTAAAGACATCTCAGCTGCACAGACTTCATGTGGAAGGAAGACAGCCATTTGTATTACACAGACTTCAGGAAAATACTGAAAATTAATATCAACAGAAAAATTTTAATTTTGAGAAAGAAATCTCTCAAAACAAGGATTACAGAGCTTCATGCTGCCACATATACACGTAAAAAAGATGTGAGGACCTGCATCTGAGTGCCCGTCAAGGTGCAGCAATCGAAGTTTCCGTTTCTTGGACCAGCCTCTGAATGTTGCTTATATTGAATACACTCTTTGCTCAAAATGTCTTTCTCATTACATCATCATGCTATTTGACAACAGGTATTTGTGCAGTACAGGACAATATTAAAATATATTTTAAGTTAGGTTAAAGTGCACAGTACATTTAATAGAAACTAACCGAAAGCTGCCAATTCAAACCACATGTACAGTAACCCTCCACCTTGCCCGAACGGAGGGCAGCCGCGGCCGTGGCCGATGTTAGACGTGCGCAGTGCACACCGACTTTGTGTTGTCTTTTCATTTGTGCTCACCTTTTCTCTTACAAATTGTGGCTGTTGCTCTAAAAACGTACAGTGGCTTTTCACAGCGGGGAAGAGGGGCCGAGCATCCACGAGGCTGTGAAGGTCCGACTGGGTTATCCGTAGCGGCAGGTGGAGATGCCTTCCCTTTGCAGGCCTCTCTTGGCCGTGTCCCCTCTGCACTGTCCCCCTGGCCGTGTCCCCTCTGCACTGTCCCCCTGGCCGTGTCCCCTCTGCACTGCCCCTGCGGCCCCCTGGCGCCGCGCACCCGGCCGGCTCCCAAGGCGGTCCTGGCGCTGCCTGCCGCCCCCTCACCAACTCCGGGCTCACTTACAGCGTCACACCAGGGAGCGCGGATCTGGCCGTTTTATGGGCTACTCTGAAAGCCACCAGCTAAGTTACACCACGAAGAGCACGTCCACATCTCAAAACCGTTTCCTTTTAACTGGCTGGCTCCCTGATCCAGGTCCGATGTGTTTGACTAACTCTCGATCACTCAGTTGAAGCTGCCCTTAAAAAACTTTTTGGTTCAACCATAAACTGAGTATCATCTCCACTTTCCTGCACCATTTCCTTTATCATCTCCCTTTGGTGCTAGACTTCATCCCCAAGTTACAGTGCAAAATTATACTTCAAGACACATGCTGCTAAGACTTATTACTTCTTTGTGTTAAAATCTGAATGTTTTGTGTATAGCAAAATAAGTATGAATCCAAAAAATAAGTGTTCACATTTTATCTTCAAGTTTAATGTCTTTTTCCCCCATGACAGCTATTTACAAACAACTTTGGGGCGCTCTCTGGATCAGGGGACAACAGGGCTGGAATGTAGGAAACTGGATGGAATGTAGAAATATAAACAAGACCAATGTTCTATAAATCAAAGTGTAAATATGCCTCCCCAGAAAACACTTCTTGTCACAGAAGCACCGGTATTTGCTTAATTTTTTTCTGAGTCATATATACTAGAAAACATGATTACGGAGACCCAGAGCTACTGCACACCAAAGAGGATAGAAAATAACTCATTTATAATTTAAAAAGTGTTTAACCACAAAAAAGCAGTAATAAAATAGTTTCCTAATTTACAATTTGCATCCAAAGGATGAATAACAACTCACTAATAAATAATACTTATATAAATATTTTGTATGTCGAAAATAGCTTTTTAAAAGGCAATGGTCTCAAGAAACTTCTTGAAAAATTTGGTGGTGAAAAACTTGACTGAGCCCCCCCGCCCCCCACTAAACACACAAGTTTGGCTTCAGAGAAGGATAGGCCTCTGCTGCAGAGCAGCTGAGCCTGGCAAAGGCCGTGGGTGGGCGTGGCGGGTGCAGGCGGTCAAAGGCATGATGTGCTGCTCATTCTTCGTAACCAACTCCCTCACTGGCTTCTAGAAATACCTGTCACATCCTAATGTCCGAGGTCAGTTCTGAAAGGTAGAAAATCTTCTCTTAGGTCCTCCCTTAAATGCAACTAGACTCATGGACACAGGCGTGGGGTGGGGTGGGGGGCACTGGAGCAGAGTTCAGGATCTCTGACGGGTGAAGGGTTTGGGCCCAACCACAGGACAGGAGTTCATGTGAACAGAGCCTTCGTTACAGTCACGTCTAGCAACGCTTGAACAGTGATGCCCACTTTGACCAGGCCTTTCTCCTCAAGGATGTGATGGGGTAGACATAGTTTTTCCTAAAAGAAAGAACAAAGATCATTTAGATGACTGGTACCCAATCATAAAATCCTGCAACAGCACTGATGGCTGGCTCAGACCACGTTCCCTCCCTTGCTTCCAGCCCCATGGCAGACCTTTACTGTGTTTGCAGAGAAAATATGATTTTACACAAATAAGGGGGTCCAGAAAAGTGCCCCATTTCTCTTAAACCTGCAGTAGATCTAAACACGTAACAAACCTTTACATAGATAACGGCTGCATGCAGTCAGCTGGAAGCCACATATCAAGATAAAAACCCAAAATTGCTCATAGCCTTTTGCACATCTTAAAGGAATTCAAATGCTCATTTATACAGACCACGCACGCTTCTACTGACCATTAACTTTGGTTTAATTCATTTTATTTCCTGTGATCTCGAACAGAGGCATGCTGGTGGACTGATATCCTTTCTTTCTGGTTTGTGAACAGCCTTGTAAAGAATTAATTTTCAGTAGCCTCTCTTTGAGTCTCTTTCAGCCAAAGAGACACAAACGTCCTGCTACTTTCTCACGTTGTATTTTTGCTCTTCAGAAATGTTGGGCACACCCAACTCAAGGAAAACAATGAACACGAGTTGCTCCTGGTATGCAGAACCTTGCATGCAAAATGGTTTATAAAATCACGACAAAGTAATTTGACGCCTTTGTTACTTGGCTCTCGGGATGAGCGAATTGCCTTCCAGAGCCCATCTCCTCTGTTCAGAAGACTCCACACAGCACACACTGCCTCTGTGCACCCCCGCGGTGTGCTCTCCACAGCCCAGTGCCCGCTGACTCTAAGGAAAATTTAAATGGGACCTGCATCGCCGCAGACGGTGGAGACAGTGTTCAACAGGAACAAGGCAGGGTTTCTGGGCAGCTGATTAAAGCACAATCCAAACGAGATCTCATGTGGCTGATCCCTGACATGGAATTACCTTGCCACAGTGGCATATCAGGTAGGCATGCACATTTATGCTCCTTGCCAACGGAGTAGCTAAATGTCAACCAGAGGACGGATGGTGGCCCCATGTGAGTTGAGCCGTCTGTGTGCTGGGCCAGGACGGACAGGGGCTCCCTTCTGCACCACGGCCGGGCCAGTGAGCATCCGAGCATCCTTTCCTGACGCCAGGCTCGCAAAGTCACCTGAATCCGGCATCCACTGCTAAGGCTGGTTCCTCCAGGGCAGGCAGGCTTTTCTCGTTCTTATGACCCTCATGGCACCCAAGTTAACATCTGGTTTGGTAGGAAATTTTAAATGGACACTAATTATGGTTAAGCTCCTAGTGCAGGACATTAGTTGGGGAAAAAATAAAATCTCCGTTTTACACCCTATGCTAAAATCAATCCAAAAAATAAATTAATGGTTTTTTTTTTAAAGAAATAAAACACTTTTCCTAGTAAGATATAGATGAATATTTAATATTTTCTCTTATTGTATAAGCTTAAAAAGGAATACAAAAAATCGCAAGAAAAGATAAAAACAGTGCTTAAAAGTTTAAAGCTTCCATCCACTCTGGTGGTGTTTCTCAGTGGTTGGAGCATTGGCCTTTGCACCAAAGGGTCTCGGTCAATTCCTGGTCAAAGGTATGTACGTGGGTTGCAGGTTCGATCCTTGACCTTGGTTGGAATGTGTGCGGGATGCAACCAATCAATGCTTCTCTCATATTGATGTTTCTCTCTCTCCCCCCTTCCCTCCCTCTTCCCTCCCTCCCTCCCACTGTATCTGAAAGTCAATAGAAAAAATATCCTTGGTTGAGGATTAGTAACAAAAAAAAAAAAGTTTAAAGCTTACATGTGTCAGAAACCCCTACATTAATTAAAAGATTTAAAAAATATTAAAAAGTATTTGCATGAAATTACAAGGGTTTTATATGACACATAAACGCAATACATCAATAAGAAAAACATTAAGAGACATGATAAAATACTGGGCAAGGAATGCAAATAAATTTAAAAATGAGGGTTACACCCCAGGCATTCTGACACAGCTTCTCGACCTGTTTACTTCTGCCGAGTCCTGAACGTTCCTGAATTCTGTACCAATATTTCCACAGGGCCTAATCTCTGTCCTCATGTCCTATCCTGTGTCCTGCTTGAGATGGGACAGGTCTCCATGAATGCCTGTCCCAGTCCCGTGGGTGGGTGGTGGCTCCAGCTGTCTGAAGAGGTTCCAAGCTGGTGGCCATGCTTCAGGACTGAGGGCTCGAGACAGGGATGGCAGGTACTGGGGCTCTGGAGACGTAACAGACCGAGTTAGCTTAAGGTCATCGTCTCCCCAGGCCTTTACTCCTCCAACCAGCATCTCTCACCTTCCTGGCCCCTCACTCCAGCGTGCCCCTCAGCCCTGAGAGCCGGAAGTGAGGAGCAAATCCGACGTAAAAGGTACCCCAGGCATCCTCGTGCCTTTCTGCTTCCAGACCCCCTGAAAAAATCCAGGGGTGCCTTCGGATCACCCTGATGGGGTTGGGGCACCTAAGAAGACTCGTGTAACGTAACAGGAGCCTCGCGACGTGGCAGCGCCGGCACCTTCATCCAGGACCGTGGTGCAGGCTCTGGGGGGAACAGTCGAGGCTGTGGCAGGGTGAGCAGGGGAGCCTGCGGAACCAGGGGCCCGGCGAGGGCCAGGACGCCACTTCCCATCACACAGGTCCCACCGCAGAGGGATCCTGAGTGAGCTGCAGGCTGGACGGGAAAGGCCCTGCTGCAGACGGATAGCTGGATGAGAAACGACGGAAAAGGGGCACCTTGCCTCGCAGATAACGGACTGAAGGTGCACTTAAATTTCAGTGTCAGAGGAGCCCGGTCCGCCGGGTTTCCTCGACAACACGCAGCAGAGCTCTGTAACCCCATGAGCGCCTTCTGTTGTTTTCCTAAAGCCAGAACAGTCATAAATGACTATCTTGCATAAAATTAATGCTTCTGACCTCCTGTGAAGAACTCATGCTTTTTCCCTCTCTCCGATGGTGGGATCAATGAGCTTCACTCACATCCCTTCACCCACCCCTGTTCTGGACCACAGCAGACAGGGCTGGAAAGCACAGCCAACCGCAGGACCACAGGCCAACGTGGACTCTGGGTGCTCCCACACGCCTGGATCCAACGCCACAGCTGCTACTGATTACTTCTTTAGGACAACCTTGCCAGATGGGTAGAACACCTTTGTTTTACAGACCAGAACATGGAGATGTAGAGTTTAAGTAACTTTGCTGAAATCGGTAAGACATGCAACCAGGATTTGAACATGTGCCTCATATTAGAATTCAGGCTCCTTCCAGACATCATGCTGCTTCCTATAATGTCCGTGATCAACAGCGAGTATGTTCTGACTTGTGCCCATGAGACAGAAGGTGCTCTGGACCCTTAAAGTCCTATCCAGACAAGATCCAACACATTCAACATCAGGCGGGGGACCAGAGACCCCCGGCTTGGGGAAAGGCTTCTCCTCACAGTGAGGACAGGCGTGGTGCCCTGGCAGAATGATCGTGGGAGCAGGCGGACTGCCACGCTGTCCCTGCCTGGCTCTCCTGTGGTCTCTTCTTCTCCCAGAGTCACCTGCCTGCTTCCAGGCAACCACACAGTCACTCAGTCAGCACACTTCGCATAGAATGCGAATCCCTGGCGCTCAACTGACTGGAACTGAAAACAAAATGGTCTAGAGTATTTTAACATAAAAGTGCTTCCTGATCCTGTCCTGCACGCGAGCGCTCGGAGGGTCAGTTTGTCTAGTGTGAGATGAGACCGCGTCACGTTCCTCAGGAGATGTCTTGCCACGCCTCTGATGCTCTGCGTTCCAGGCATGCTCCTTCCAGGCTGTCCTCTGGCTAGAACACTCCCTCCTCCAACACACCTGCCCTCTCATCTCCCGAATCTGCACCTCGTTCACCTGGTTATTGCTGCACAGCCCTCAGGTCTCCGTGTAAACACCATAGTTGGGGGGCTTCAAAACCACCTACCCCCACCAGGGTCAGGTCCAGAATCCTGTACACAATCTACCACAGGTCCTTGTCACAACAGTTCCTTTTCATTTGTCCACTAGATCCACGGTCCAAAAACTACAGCCTGCCACCAATCCAGCCCATAGTCGATTTCTGTAAAGTCTTATTGAAATGCAGCGATGCCTGTTCATTTACAAATCGCCTTTGGCTGCGTTGATACAACAGCAGAGTAGTCATCAGACAAAATGTATGGCCTACAAAGCCTAAAACATGTACTATCTCACACTTGAAAGAAAACGACTGACTCCGGGTTTAGACTGGAGCTTTTTGAGGACAGGGCTATGTGTCATGGCCACTGTGCCACACCCAAGGTCTGCCACAGGCCCCACACAAAGTGCTCATTCAATATTTGAAGAATGAATGAATGAACACGAGCATCTCAAATTGTGGTGAATATCCAAGGAACTGGACCCTGACAGTCAAGGAAGGAGAAAAAGCACACACACTATATACCTGATTGTTTATTGAGAATTAATTTCAAAATCTGAAGCCTAATTTAAAGAAAATATCTCCTAAATCCAAACACATTTCAGGCTTCTGAAATTTTAATCCTTGTCCAATACCTTTACGAAGGTGAAGCAACTTCTGTCCTTATGACTTTTCTCCTGAGGAGAGGAGGCAGTGGGGACGACAGAGAACCCAAACCACCAAGCACTCAATTTAATTTCTTACTCACAAATGCCATCAGGATATCAAGTGTTTTCCCTCATCTACTCTCACTGATGAAATTCCTACTGAGTTATCTTTGAGCTCTGCAGGGCCCCTGTCACGAGCCCATTTCACGTGTGTCTCTCAGAGGATAGTAAGTGGCACACAAGCCACAGATCCATAAACAGAGGGGATGAAGAGAAACCAGTTCTGCACACTGTGGAAATCCTGACCCTGAGTGGTGAGCTCCCACCAGCTGGAGAAACTGGAGAGAGAGAACTTTCTATTTCAAATAGCTTGTTCTGTTTCAAAAAAAAAAAAAAAAGTAATAAATGCTTGGTTCTTTATTATCAGGCATTGGAAAGAAATACTGAAAAAATTGTCCTTTCTTGTCAGAGGAAGGAGATTTAATATGCACATATACATTACACAACGGAATCCCTGACCACCTCGCAGATGACAACAGGTCGGCCAGGTATTCCAAGTCACACTCCGACGGCAGCTTCATGCTAGCCTATAAGCTGGTGCATGGGTACCTTGGGGAAGAACCATGGTGAGGATTAATATTCTGCATAGAAATTAACAGCCTGGTAATGGGCAAGACAGTTCATTTAAAGTTTTGCCTAAAGGGCTGAATTAATTGTGTTCTGCTATCTCCCAAACAACTTGATAAAAAAATACCATCCAATAGATCTCAAGAGGAGCAGCACTTGAGGGCCCAGATACAGTCATGACATGAGAAATGAAAGTGTGTCCAAAGAATACTTTAGACACCCGAATTAAAATATGAATGTAGCTAGAGAACAATGTCAAATCAACACAGAATTAAGCGTGATCTCACATGATTGGTCTACTCAGTTTTTATTGATAGAATTTTCTTTTAGATGGCCACTGGTGAGTCATCTCTCTTATGCCCTTCTGCCCCCATCCCCTGAAGAAGAATGGAAAAACAGTGTTGGTCATTAATGGGAAGACCCAATGCACCAAAGAGCTGGAGAGAAATGCTGAGAACTACTCTTGGTATGCACAGGTAGGTAAATGTATTGATGGGCTGATAAAAATGGAATAATCACCCAAAATGTGTTTATTAGGCAACTTATGGCTCAGGGTGCTTTAGACATTGTTCAAAGGGATTTTATTGTTACAGATTGAAGAGTACAAGATAGCACCAAAGGCAATTCAGTACATCTGCAGGTTTATACACAACTGAGGTTAATTTGATAACTTCCACATACCCTGTATTTCACCAGTCGACACAAAATCAGAAGGAAAAAGCTCAGTTAACTCAAGATATTATCATGTAAAGAATGTTTCCTGCTAGAAAACCTGAGCTGATTTAGCAACAATGAATCTTTATAAATATACTTGTCTAACTAGATGGATTTTCTACATTCTCAAGTAGCCTGGATTCATGGAAATGTTCATAAAAATAAAATCATCATCTTAGTAGTATCTATGAAGACCACTTGCATCTCAGTAAACTAGAAATTTATCTTGAGGAAGTTAACTCCATCAGCTCCCCAATTTAATAAATAATATTTGGCCATCAGATTAGACTGAAAATAGGGGAGACTATTGTAACCTTGGAGCAGGACCTTCTCATATTAGAAAAAGACAACCCAGAAACAGAGATCGCTTGGCCTAGGTAATATTCTATTGGTTTTATCTTTTCATCACAAACTGACCACACTGGTCCAAAAGAGACATAGTTAATATATAACCCTTTTTTTCTTAAAAAAAAAAAACAAAAACATATATATATATATTTTTATTATTGACAGTATTATAGATGTTCTCTGTTTTTCCCCAATTTACCTCATCTGCCCAGCCTCTACCAGCGCCCCAGGTCTTCACCATACTATTTTTGTGTCCATGGGCTATGCACACAGTATATCAGTTCTTTGGTTTATCTCCTACATCCCCTCACCCCTCTGATACATGTCAGTCTGTTTACAGCATGGATAGACCTAGAGAGTAATAAGCCAGAGAAAAACAAATATCACATGATCTCACTTATTTGTGAATTCTAATGAACAAAATAAATTGACCAACAAAATAAATCCTGAGGCATGGAGGCATGGAACAGACTAATATATAATCCTTTAAGCTTACTTAAAAATAAAAGCAGCTTACTAAACGAAGGTTAAATGAAAATTTCAGCTCAATAGAGAAATTACATTCTTCTAACATAAGAACAATCTTATTATTAGCTCTTGCCACAGTAACCCAGGCCCCAGGACCAAGAATGTTCCATGACTCACGGCTTTATTGGAAAACAAATTGTCAAATCCATCATACTCTGGACCTGCTGTTGGAATGTGATGTAGCAAAAGCCAAAATGACCTATTACATTTATTTAAAAATAGAAATCTCTTCTGCAAAATGCTCTCCTAATAGCTTACAGAGGCTAACAAGGAGTAAGAAGTGAAAACATGGAAATTGGTGTGCAAGCGGATCTCCCACACGGATGGCCCTTCCTCCCCAGGGCCCCTTCTGTGCAGCTGCCTCAGGCAGCAGGGCCAAGGGCTGGTGCCCCTCACAGCTCCCAGGGTGGGAAACAGCCAGGAAGCCACTGAATGGCCAGCAAAGCAGTCATTCCCCAGATGGCACGTTTTCCCTTGGTCAACAGTGCTTTTGCCAAAGAGTTTTATAGACCAAATTGGGCCACAATGCTGGTTTTCTGTCTCCCCTGCAAGGGAAGGGGCGGGGGGTTCTGTGGGAGTCCCTCTACAACCCAACTGCCCAGTTCTGAATTAGGTCGGATTCAACTTAAATATGCAAAGGAAAGATTTTCCTATTCCTCTTTGCTCCCGTTCTGGAAACTCCTTCCCAGGAAGTGAGCCCAGGGAGTGAGCTCATGGAGAGGGAAGAGCACCTGTGGAGCAGGGCTACTGGGCTACGGGGAGAAGGCAGGACGCAGAAACACTCTGTGGCCAATGTTTTCAGTGAGGGAGAAGTTACTTAATGGGAACTGTATTCCATGTTTGTGCTTTTAGAAAACCTGATTTGTAAATGTTCGGCTTCAAAACTAGAGTGACCACGGAAGAGATACCACGGATGGAAGTTTGCAAGGCAAGGCTCGGCTGGAGCGGGCCGCGTGGGCCAGGGGCCGAGCAGGGCGCCTGCCGCACATGCGCACCTGACGGACCTTACGCGGCCAGGGCGCCCCAGCGGTAAGCGATATAGGTCAGCACTAGCAAGAGAACATGGACAAGACAGAAGCTTATAAGGTCCCTTGAGCGGAGGACAGAAGTTGGTTGTGGGGGTTTCTCCCCGAGGGCCAGCAGGGTGTCAACAGTCTTTCGAATGTGACGGAAATCCAACTGCAGGATGTCATACGGAGAGCAGAGGTCAGCCTATTCCGAGGGCAGCCATTAGAACAGAAAGAGAGTGCATACAATTAAAAATACACAGAACAGCTGGGAAGAAGCATACATTTTTTTTTTTTTTTTTTTTGGTTACTAGCAGATGGCAAGAGTAACCTCTTATTTCAAGCAGGTAGAAACCATTCCACTATCAAAGATTTTTCATTTTATTCCAAAAGAAAAGTAGCATACCAAATGTATTTTATGCAAAAAGGACAAAGAAATCCTTCACCCACAATCTCACTATTGAGGAACAGACAGTTCTGTAATTCACGTATCAGCCCGGCATTCAAGTTTTAATATGCAAGTGGTATCATGTGCTCACCAATGGTATAAAAAGTTTTTCACTTGGGACATTTAGGTCTGAACCTTACTAATGAAAAAAAATATAAACTTTAAAGTTTAATCCCCACCTTTTCCCACCATCCTCTTAATGCATTTTTTTTTTTTTTTTTAACCCTGGTTTATGAAGAACAAATATAAAGTTTCTCTCTCTGAAAGGTAAATTTTCCTTTTAGGATTACTGATAAACTCCGAGGAATGTTAGTTATAATTATATCCCTTACATGTACATTAAATTTCATGTTTTTGCAACTACACATAAACTAACAATCTTGAGATTTCTTAGATATGAGGTTAGAATAAAAGTGTATTTCCACATAGAGCTGTTAGTGATTTCTTCATCACTAAACAGGTGTAGGGAGGGCAGATCTCCATGCAGGTTTTGTCTGCTTTACAGTCGCCATAAAAGACGGCAGAACTCTTGTTTTATTAACTAAATGAAAAAATAACAAACTCATTTTTTTGAGTTGACCTCCAGATGTCTATTACTGTCAGGAAACAAACAGTTTTATGATACACTGAATTCCTGAACCAGAAATGACAACAGCTTAAAATTCACAGTGATTATAATTGATATGTGAGCATGAAATAAGTTGTAGTTTTGTGTCCAAATTAAACAAGAATAGAAAATATCTGTGATATATTTCATAAATGCAGTTTTATTTCTAAATTAGGCAAAGTATTTAAATTATATAGCATATATTTTATAACATATTTTGATACAATACCACCTGTGGTTTTAGCCTCATTGCTAAGCAGATGTCAATCAAGGAGTAACTGAAAGATTATTTTAAGGTACAGAATTCTGTGTTGCTCATATCCTCCAAAGTTATCTTGATGCCCTCAGGTAAGGAGGAATACTATAATGTCAAGTGGGCTGAATAAGGTTAAAAACGTTCTCATCTTATTTAAATTTATGAAGATAGAGATGCTCAAAGAGATTTTTTTTTAGATAAGTCATGTTATATCTATTCAGATTATGTCTTTTCTCAGATTTGGAAGAATCAAGGTAACACTGTTATTTTCCCAATAATTAAAACATCCACACATAGATTGTATTTCACTGGGAGAGAGAAGCTAGTCAAAGATTAACAGATGGGGAAACATCTAAAAGAAGTTTCCTATTGCAATACAAATTTTCTATTGCAATGTTGTGCTTAACCAATGAAATCGAGCAATGCAGACAGAAGACAAAAGGCATCCACAAACTAAAACGTGATTTTCACAAAAATGGTATTTCCAGGTTTAAAAGCAAATAATTCAGTGCAGTATATAATTCAATAATTTCCCTAAATCCTATGCAAAATGTCTGGTCTGCTCCCCAGCAAGTCCGCCAGGAGGCTCCAGTCAAGACGGCCTTTGCAGTATTCAGAGCACTTGTCCACTAGTGCGCTTCTCACGCAGGTGGGCAGCACAGGCCAGTCTTCTGATCCCGGAAATAATTTCATGATGCCACACATTCTGGGCTTACTCCATACTAAAGTGGGTAGGGCCAAGACTCACAGTTCATGGTAATTTGTTTAAATTAAATCTCTGTTTCATGGGTCTGAGATTGTATGGTGGGCAAAATGTGAGTGACCCTAATGTGTGGAGCACGGGCTGCTGTGGCGTTCAGGTCCATTCTGAGTCTAGGGCACACCCCGAGTCCCATCTCTGTGAGGGTGCTGCAGTGGGAACCAAGGTTGAAACTGCTAGGGCAACCCGGGAGTTTCTGACCCTTAACCTTCCAAATTTCAGTCTTAATGAGAGGAATTTAGAGATGAAATTTTATTCTTCCTTAAAATTAAAATAGAAAAACACTAAAAGGGAAGGAAATCCAAAGCAGTGAACTTCACCCTGCATTAACAAAACATTAGTAAGTATTGCAAGGCTCTTGAAAGACACTGTGAATATACTCAGCAGCCCTGGAGGCCAATGCAGCTGTAATTCTTTGTCGGGAACAGAAATCACAATCACCAGAGAGACAGTGGATTTTCTTGGAGGCAAAGTCAGTGAGGCTATGACTACTATTCAAGACAGGCTCAGGCCCTGGCAGTCGGTTGGGAGTCATCTGGTGCACTGAAGGGTTGCTGGGTTCCTTCTCCTCTTTGAGCCTTATGCCCCTTTTTCGTCCCAAATTAATGACTTTGGTAGCAAGTTAAATCATAGCTAATAAACAGTTTTTGGGGGAGGGTAAGATTTTCTTTTAAGATTTATTTCATTTTCCCATTTATATTGGCTAATTCTGAGGTTGAATAATCAGAGGTGCAGACTGACATTTATTTTTTAATGTCAGTTTTTAAATTTGTAATTTATCAAAAAGAACCAGTGTTCTAGTTTTTAAAGTCAGTCACATGTCTTACAGGTAGTATGAGTTTACCATTCACGAAGCTCCCATCCCACTGTGCGTCCTGGGGGCAGTCACCGTGGGCAGTGGTCTGACAGCCTTTCATATGTGCACAGCTGAGAATAAACATTTTAGGAGCAGTCTCTTCAAAGAGTATTAAATTATTTCTAGATCAAGTAGCTTACCAATATTAGAGCTATCTTCTCAGTTCATAAAATTGGCAATTAGTTCTCATATATTTGGAGAAAATTCTAGAAACCCGTTCCTACCTCATTCTATCTCCCACATTTCGTCAACTAGAGCTTTAACTTTTCAGAATGACCATCAACATTCTGTACTATGATATTTTAGACTAAAAAAAAAACTGTATGCACACTAACTTTCAAAATTAAAATATTTATGTAAGTTGAATATTTTTTAAATTTCTTAGAATTTAGACTTGATTATACTCAAATGCCTATAAACTAGACCTTTGCTGGATCCGTCTGCATTTCTGTTTGTGTTCATAGTATTTGAGGAACCTGAGTCAATTAAAACATTTTTAAAAATTTGTTTTGGTTTTAGAGAGCAGCACTGATGTGAGGGAAGCACCTTGGGGGCCTCCTGCACGCTTGGAGCCTCTTGTCCAGGTTCTCAAGAAACAAAGAAAATGTAGCAGCTTCAATTTATAAAATGTCTTTTAACAAAAAACTTCATATCAGTTACATATGTATAATTGCCTAAACGCTCATAACAGATGTAAAGTAGGAAAGCTGTTACTATTACTTTCAAATATAATATCTCATTATAAAAGAATAAAATGCAAATAATTCTGATAGAGGAAAGGACAGTAATAAGAATAGAATCCCCCTGTTTAATAATTATTCACCTTACTAACTATAGATAAGTTGTTTTCTTACAGACCCCGGGAAACTGTGGAGGACCTGTTGTGAGAAAATTGAACAGAGTCATAAAAATAAGCAGCCTCGGAGGCCAGAGTGCCCATCGCTCAGAAAGAAGGTAAATCTTGAGGGCAGATCAAGGGCAGGACCAGTCTGAAAGGAGACAGTGCCTCGGTGCTAATTTTTATGAGACAATGATAGGAAGCGGACCCTGGGAACTCATGTAGTTGTTACACAGTTAGATTTTTTTTCCTACCCTTTATTTAACCCTATATAACAGTTGGCTTGAAACAAGGTGTTCAGGTTGGTTTATTCAAGGTATTATGCATGCCACCCTCTCAGATTGCTGGCCATCTGAATAATAAAACATACCACAAAGATTCAGCCTTGTCTCTACTTATTTGACTGTAGCAAGGAGCAGCAGGACCCTTTCGTATCTGGTTTCAGTTCCACTTTTACTATGTGATCACTGTTCGCATCTGAATGTACTTTAGAGTTTTATTTTTAACTCTATTTGGCTGATGCAGAAGCTGAGGGACACCACAGCACCTATCCTTGTGGAACACAATGAAAACCTCCACTTCCAACAGCACTGTAAGCTCCCCTGGCCTCTGGCTCTGGGCAGGCAGCAGAAGCCAGCACTACCAAGGTATCCACTACCGTCGGCAGAGTTGCTGCCCTTAACCCTCTATTTTCTCTCTGGAAACAATAATGAATACGAAGGGCAGTTAGAACAAAATGCATTTCTAGTCCAAATTCCCTCCTCATCTAAAGAGTGCAAGTCTGTTAAATTAAGGAAAGACCTTGATCCTTAAAGAGGTCTGAGGCCAAAGTTATTTATTTAAAATCAAGTAGAAAAATTACCCTAGTGAACCAAATAAATATCTACTGTTTTATACTTTTAATGTTTCATAAATCAGAGATTTCTCTCAATCTGATTCAATACTACAATAGCCCTAAAAATTCGGATCGATGTGGAAACCCCCACTAGCCAACCAGGAAGTCCCTACATCAAAGTCAGAGACCAGGAATGGCCAAGCTGATTCAGAAAAGGCCAAAGAAGCCTCACTATGTCCATAAATAGCCCCAGGACCCCCAGGCTTAATTGGAGTCAGATTCATGAATGAAACGAAGAATATTTCCTAAAGAATCTGGAAGCCACCAAGGGTGGCTCTGCCTTCCAGACCAAGCTGAAGCCTGCACCAGAGGTCACAGGCAGCTGCAAAGTCTGACCACGGGCATCGGCACTACAAGGGGTGATGGATGGATGATGCCAGCAACATCATCAAGCCCCAGATGTTCAGGGCGCCATGATGCATGACTGCGGTAATTCTCCCGCAGCTGAGCGCCAAGGGAGGGAAGCCGCTAGAGCTGCAGGACACCACTGAGCTCTCGTGGACATTAGAGCTCAGGAAACCTCAGAGGTCCAGCGATTTTAAACTATGTTTAGCAACAGGACAACTTTTTTCCCCGTAAAGGAAAACTTAGCTGGAAATCCAATATATCGCAGAGGCAAAGAGAAGTGCTCTGGTTGAAGCGAGGAGGTGGGAGTGACCTGCAGACTCCCACCTGCTTTTTCTCGCAGGCTCTGGAGCGCGCGGTTGAAATCCACTGCTTGGATCCCACACCCACTTTGCCGAGCAGGGACCTGTCACAGAGCCTCCTCGCTTTGTGCTGAAAAGACAGGGCTCTTCGTGTTCAAACACCCAGGTTCCAACACTTCCCAGCTCTGAGCACAACTTAGGGGATGATTTAACCTCTCCGGATCTGTTACTCACAGTATGGTAACAAAATGTTTACTTCAAATCCTCAACAGTGACATATAATTTTATTAACCAATGTCAGTCACCCCAAAAAACTTAATTTAAAAGATTTAAAAAATAAAATAAAGGCTTAAAAGCAAATCCTCAGCAGTGAGCATTTGAGACGAGGCATGCACACGTTCTCAGTACATGGTTAACTGCGCCTAGTTTCCGGGGGTTTGCCCCAGGGCACAGAACTGGTTAACTGCACAGATGGGGCTAATTCACCCCACATCTCCTGCATTGAATCATTCTTCTTCCAGGTTAGGCTCATTCCATTTGTGTCCCTTTATTTGGGGAACTAGCCCAACAGAAAACCAAAACCCCAAACCCAAGGAATGGGCAGCAGGAAGGGAAGTAACCTGCTGAAATAACTGTTTGACAAAATGTTGTCTCCTACACTGAAAAATAAACTTTCCAGCATGTATGATTTCTGGTCCATTTTCAACGATCTTTCCTTGACATTCTCATTAACAAACCTCTTCCTCATTCCAGAATCCCTCACAGAAGATGGCAAATAGGCCTGTTGTCACTCTAACAGAATTTCTCCAGGACCCCATCACCAACTCCTCTCTGTGACATCATCTTATTTTTATCTGTGGTGTCCTGTTTCGGTCCTGTCTAAAGTTCCTGGCCCCGGACTAAGACTCCTGGGTACAGACACAGCCTTATTCCAATGTCACAATTAGCAGAGGTCTATGGTTGCCAACCTACAGAAAGGTTGCCTTACCTTTCTGCATACTCTAACCTGCAAACAACTAGGCTGTGCAATTCTGAATGCAGCCAATTCGAAGACACCAGGCTTATAGGTAAGTCATATCAGAACCACTGCACTAACACAATGAAACGTTTCATGAACCCTGACCAACCCCACAGCAGGCATCTGGAAATGTGTCTATGGGACTTCTAAAGAAAATACAAACTAGAACAATTTTAAATTTGCTTCTATTGCATTGAATTACTTTATATGTAATAAGTTCACTAAATCTCCTCAGCAGCCACATTCCACCCAAATGAACGATCATAAAAGCTGCCACCCCTGACTGGCTTGTAGTTTCAAGCTGTGATTCTGTTACAAAGGGCTCTGAGCACAGCTGTGACCTTTTAGTCTCTACAGGATGATTTATTATTGTCAATTAGATATTTAGCTTAAAAAAATACGGAATTCAAGATCTCTGTGACAGAGGAGTGTGAGCTATGGGTGGGAAGAAAGCAGGAAAAGCTCGCCGATGAGGAGGAGCCGTCTGTTTGGTGCTGGAAAGTCGATGGATGTTTTGTTACCCAAATGTTGTCTGATGCAAATAAGAAAACGTAATGTTCAGGTCATCTGCTTTTAGGTCTTTTTATTTATTTACTGATTTTTTTAAATTTAATTTATTGGGGTGACAGTGGTTAAAAAATTGTATAGGTTTCAAGAGTATAATTCTATAATACATTATGTGTATAGTGCAGCGTGTGCCCACCACCCAGTCAAATCTTCTCCCGTGGTCATTATTTGACCCCCTTACATTTTACTATCTCCCCCACCCCCTTCCCTCTCATAACCACCATTTTGTTGTCTATGAGTTTTTGTTTGTGTTTCTTGTTTATCTGTTGCTTTCAGTTTTATATCCCACATAGAAGGGAAATCATATGGTTCTTCACTTTTCTCTGACTTATTTCACTTAACATGACATTCTCAAGATCCGTCCGTGTTGTTGCAAATGGCAGCATTTTGTCTTTTCTTATGGCTGAGTAGTATTGCACTGTATGTACCACATCTTCTTTATTGAATCATTTATTGAAGGACATATTGGTTGTTTCCATGTCCTGGCCACCTGAATAATGCTGTAATGAACATAGGGGTGCAAATATCTTTGCAAATACATGTTTTTTAAGGTTTTGGGGTAGATACTCAGAAGAAGGATTGGTAGGTCATATATCAACTCTATTCTTAAATTTTTGAAAAACTGCCATACTGTTTTCCATAGTGGCTGTAACCAGTTTACATTCCCACCAGCAGTGAATGAAGGTTCTTTTTTCTCCACACCCTCTCTAACACTTATTACTCGTCTTGTTGATAACAGCCATTCTAACAGGTGTGAAATGATGTCTCATTGTAGTTTCGATTTGTATTTCCTAATAGTCACTGAGGTAGAACATCTTTTCATATATCTGGTTGGTCATTTGTATGTCTTCTTTGGAGAAGTGTCTGTTCAGGTCCTCTGCCCATTTTTTAATTGGCTTGTTTGTTTGTTTGGTGTTGAGTTGTATGAGTTCTATACATTTTGGATGTTAACCCTTTGTTGAGCTGTTGTTTGCCTCCTATCCAGTTGGTTCCTTTTGGTTTGGTTTCTTTTGCTGTGCAGAAGCTTTTTAGTTAGATATTGTACCATTCATTTATTTTTGCCTTTACTTCCCTTGCCTTTAAGGTCAAATTCATAAAATCTTCTCTAAGAGCAAGCTCCATAAGTTTTGTACCTGTTCTGTTCTATGTAATTTATTGTTTCAGGTCTTATTTTTAGGTTTTTGGTCCATTTTAAATTAATTTTTGTATACGGGGACAAACAGTAATCTATTTTTAACCTCTTGCATGTAGCTTTTCAATTTTCCCAGCACCATTTATTGAAGAGACTTTTCTCCATTGTATGTTTTTTGGCTTCTCTGTTGAAAATTATTTGCCCATATACATGTGGGTTTACTCTGGGCATTCAATTTTGTTCTATTGTACCAGTCTTTTAAAATGTCTGATTGCAAGTGGAGAATTTCTTCAACTAGACTTGTGATATGACTATATTTTTAGTGTAAATCATTGATAATAATGTGCCACATACATACTCAAAACATCAACTCTCTTAACTAGTGAGGGAAATGTAACTATCTAAGTGGAAGGGTGTAATTCCACCCCTCCCCCAACTCAGTATCATATTCCTAATGAAAATATCTCCTTATTTCCAATAATTTCTTCCTCATCTACTCTGTGAGAGATGAAACCATGCTCTTTTGAGTGTACAGGAAGATTTGTCAATTGCCTTCCAACTGGTGATTTCTGGTTTTCCATTAGAATATTCCTTCCTTCATTTAACATAGCTTGTTAAAAAGTTCAACTGCTAACTAAAACTAACAGACTTTTTTTCTAGTAGCAATGAACTTAATGTAACTCTAGTCACCAGTAAAATGCAAAACTGAATTATCCATCAGGATGAATAGTTACGTACACACACACACACATACATGCACTATAGACATATACATGATGCAAACTTAAAAATCACCTCGAATATTTAAAAAATTTTTTAAAAATATGAGATATTGGAAAAAGCCATTTCCTCCTGTAATTCTGCTCAGAAATTATGAGTTGCCTATTAGTGCTAGAGATATAATTCAGAAATTATAATAAAAATTTCTCTACATTTTTGTCATTTCCATTTGCTCACCTTAAAAGGAAATCATAATTACCAATCTTGACTCACAATAGATGACAAAGGGCATTTCTAGTCATTTTGTATCACCATAAGCCAAAAAATAAAAATGATGAGTTTAAAAATATCACAGGGGTTCAGCTCATAACTCATTAGTGCTTTCTAGCACAGACATGAATAATTTACCATCTGATAGTTTTGACTCACACATGGGAAATCTTATTAGCCCATTACAGAATGAAATTATTTTAAAAGGTATCTGTATAAGAATTTTCACAATTATTTGAAGTCAAGAATGTACATGTAATATTAAAATGTTCACATACTATACAAACACATACATTAACTTTGTTGAAAGACATCTGAATTGACTGCAAAGACATTTACTCCATATATAAAGATTACACTCTTAAAAAATAAATTTGTAATCTTTTTATTGAGACAATAGTTCTGACTTAAATATGCTTTAATAATTATTTTTCCTCAAATAAGATTAGAAACTCACCACAAACCCCTCACCAAACTAAAAATTACGGGGAGAAAAGGAAGGGAAGGGAAGGAGGGAGGGTGCGGGGCGGAGGGAGGCAGGGAGAGGGGGAAGAAGGCCAGAAAGCCTTTCTCAACTTCAATAACTAACCCTACCACTGAGTAAAGTGTAAAATGTGATTTCTTCACATACTCAAAAACATACTCATGATAAAGTCTATAATTACTTTATCCCTGAAACATCAGAAAAGACAGAAAAAATTACAAGACATAGAATTTATGTCCATTTCTGTTTATCACAATGATGATAAACTTCTCAATTTACCCCCAAATTCTGAGTGGATTGGCTTTTGTCTCCCTAGGAAACGACCTTATGTTACTAATAGCAAAATCTTTAAAAAGCCCCAAAGTGGCTGAGGCTTGGGCTTAGTTTGTGAGAAAGAAAAGTAACAAACTAGAGTTGGGCAGGCTACAGGGATTTGCCCAATGAGTGTACAGCAGACAAAAGGGGAAAACATAAATGCAAACAGTTAACAAACTATAAAGCAACATACAAACATTATTATTATCAATGGTAATGATTAATAATAATTATTTTTAATGTTGATTATTTTGATCCACATACCCAAAATGAAAATCAACAAATTAGTTGTCAACTACAGTTCTGCTTTGCTTAAGAGCCCTGGAAAAGGAAAACATCAGCTCCAGTTCTACACTGCACGACCAGACTGAGGCTCCCTGACGCCTCAGCGGTTCTGCTCTTGGAGTACACAATCAAGCTAAATTTTTTTTTCAAGTTTGGAATTACACAGTTATTTCAAAGCCTTAAAGAAATTATATTCTCGCCCTGGCCGGTTTGGCTCAGCGGTTAGAGCATCAGCCTGGGGTCCGGAGAGACCCGGGTTCGGTTCCCGCTAAGGGCATGTACCTCGGTTGCAGTTTGTCCCCGGCCCTGGTTGGTCGTGCAGGTGGCAGCCACTCGATGTGTCCCTTTCATGTCAATGTTTCTCTCTCTCTCTCTCTCCCTCCCACTCTATCTGTGCAAAAAATGGAAAAATGTCCTCGGGTGAGGATAAAAAAAAAAAAAAAAAAGAAATTATATTCTCCCTTTCCTCAGAATTGATCATACTGTTTTAAGACATTTTTATTTCATTGCAATAGAGCATTTTAACTAAAACTGTATATGACTTATTTAATATTCCTTTAGAAAGACAGATTAAAAAGGATGTACAAAGTTGTATAACTATTCAGTGAGTTCAAACACATACATTGAATAAAATCTTTACTAAAACATGGTTATTTGGACAAGTTTCAGGTTACCTCTGGTACTCCTAATTTTCGGCATGCTTCCAAAAAGTTTTCCACATTTCTTCTGCATTTGGCCATGCTAAGCTTGGGCTATAAATGCAAATATGCAGAAGTAATGAATTATTAAAAGAAATATTAATTTTAATAATATATTCAATTTCAAATGTTCTAAATGGCACAAGTAATACATATTTACAGAAGAAAAAAATACATAAGCAAATAGAAGACAATAAAAACTTATCTATCCAGAAATGTCCACCTAGAAATAAGAAGTATTACTATTTTGGATTCTATTTTCCCAGACACTGTATGTGTACATGTTTGGGAATACAAAGACATACATATATGTATATATGAATATGTGTCTTATATGCAGAATTTCTGTATATATGTATATATCTATAAGTGTATATACATGTATGTGTATATGCAGACTTTGTGCGTATATATGTAGGTGTTGGTATATGTGTATTCACACACATAAATATACACAATTTTTATAGGACCAAACTCTTGTGTAACCTACTTTAGTTCATCTAAAAACACACCATGAGCACTACCTTTTCCTATCAGAAAACATATTTATATACGAAGGGTTAAATTCAACAGGCCAATTAATCTCCTCCCAGGTAAAGCAATGAACTTAATTAGAAGGAAGCAACATCAAGATAAATAGCACTGAACAAGGTGGATGTTAAGGGCTTACCTATGAGTCTCTCACAACAGAACTGACCTTGGCCAGGTGACCTCTGAGGTGTGGCATGGATAAGACATATCTTAATTCACACATTTTAATTTTTACATGCCAAGTTTTAAAAGTTTTACTGCTAAACTTTAATATTCCACTATTAATTCTTTTAAAAAGGGAGGCAAGAAGCATGAATGACTCCAACAATCTAGTCATAGAAGCAATGTTTTATAAAGACGGACCCTACCCTGCTAATAGCAAGTGAGAGTGAAGTAACTTATTCCATCCTTTAGGGGCTCACACGAATCTTCATAAAACTAATTTTGCATGGTATTTACTAATAAAAGGGACTTCCTCTATCCTACTCCCTGAAAGAAAGAAAGAAAGCCTGCTTCCAGGTGGAACAATTTAATTTGGAGGCTAAACAAATATTCTCCACACGGGCTAGGGAGGAACTGATGCCCCTGACTCGAGGCCTGCCAAGATGGGCCAAGAAGCTGTTGGGTGGTTTTGCCCGCCCACCCCTCGTACATCTTAGGACAAGACAACCACATTCAGCCTCATGCAGAGAGAAGAAACAGAAGTGGGTTACGTGACATGGAGACACGGGATGAATAGGTCCAGGGCACCAAGAGGCAGTCTGCCCCTCCAGGCCCATTATCTTCCTTTTCCTACTTCAGGTTTAGGGGAGTCTGTTCTGAAACTCCAAAGATGCTCAACACCATTCACAATACTTGGGTCAGCCCAGTAAAGTCAATGAAAGTGTGTTTCAAGCTACATAAAGAAAATGTCCCACCTTTGGAAGCGAGGGAGGGCCTATTCTGACTGTTGCCTAGTTTCAGTTAGAAAAGTACTTGCTACAAATACAATAGTTCAAACAGTAAAATGTTCCACAAATTCCACCAACTGGGATGCCAATGGTTAGCTTACCAAATTTTCAAAGACTTAGAAAATACATTTTAAGAGACTCTTAGCATACTGACAATAACAGTGATTCTGTTCACCACTATATGCACTCGGTTTCGATTTCATGAAGGAAAAACCAGCAGGCTTACAGCTGGCAACCCAGGTGGTGGAAAAGGTGCTCCCGTCGTGACTGAGCCAGCATTTGCTATGTCTCAGATTCTTCATCTGGGGCTCAGGATGCTCCTGAGAAACTGAGAGACACAATCCTCATGGCCCCTTACTTCTGGTGTAGTTTGAAATATTAACAAGTTCAAGAAAATTACAGTATAGTATAGTACAGGTCTTAGTTGTGAGAGGTGTTATAAAGAAAAAAAGGAAGAGTCTAGTCTGGCCGGTGTGGCTCAGTGGTTGAGCATCGACCCTGCACCAAGAGGTCGCCAGTTCGATTCCCTGTCAGGGCACATGCCCAATTTGTGGGACAAATCCCAGTGGGGGGCATGCAGGAGGTGGCCAATCAATGTTCTCTCTCATCAATGTTTCTGTCTCTTTCTCCCTTCCTCTCTCTCTCAAATCAAAGTAAAAAAAATTTTTTAACTATTATTTAATATATGTCAGATTCTCATGATTCAAAAACAACTTACAGAAAGAATGCTAATAGTATAGTAGCCAAAATCTTAATAGTAACTGTCTTTGGCATTTCTCTATTTTTCCCTTGTTCGACAATTAGGCATTATTTCTCATTATATTTTCATTTAAACATTTATTTAAAGAAGAAAAAAGGTAAGAACCAAAGGATTTCTAACAAAATGTAGCACTGTTTGCCTGAAGAATAAAAAGTACAAATGTATACAGATATATGATTCATAGTGTCCTCTAATACCTTATAAAATGATAATTGTACATTTAAATTGGAAGCTGAGAAGTCATATTTTCTTTCTTATAATTTGGAGAAAATTATTAAATGAGAATTTGGCGTACAGCTCAGACAACATAACAGTTTGGATCCCATCTGTAAAAAATACTAGAAAGTTTCATATTGAGTTATAGGACAAAATTTACTGCCCAACCTAACTAAGGCAGTTAGAGGCAGATTTCAAAGAGAAGACAAAATGATCTTTTTTCCCCTCAATGTTTTCTGAAGCAAAAAGTGATTAAACTTTTCAAAGGGAAAATACGTTCAATAGTGTAAAAAAGAGAAACTGGCAGTTGAAATGAGAGCATTAGAAATTAGGTCAAATAATGTCAATGTGAGGCACCCCCGGAGGCGGGGGAGGGTGCAGACAGGCATCCGCTGTGCCTTCAGATTAAGGACTCTGAATTTTGAAAATCTGCTCTAAAACAGTAATGATAAGAATGGCTTACATTTATGTGTACATCATATGTAAGTACCTTATTTCATCCTCACAATAATATTTCCATGATTGGGAAAAGCAAATTGAATTTAAGAGAGGTTAGATAACTCTCTCAAAGATATACAGTTCATGAGGAGATCTGGAATTTGAATTCAAATCCTACATTCTTAGCCCCTACTTTTTTTCCTGCCTCATCTAAAGAACAGAAAATAGTGCAAATAGATGCTCTTCTTTTTTCTCTACTTGTCTGAACCTGACACAGGTTCAAAGACAAGCTGACCCCTGTTTCCCTGCCTTCATCTGACTGACCATAAGAGCGACTATAGTTTTCTTCTCGATGGTAACATGTTCCGTGATACATTGGAAAAGGATCCACATGCTGGCTTTATCTCTCCTACAAGGGGGACAAGAATTTTTAGGGTATTAATGGGGTCTCACTCATCTTCACATTTCCTGTGATTCCCTCACTACCTCCCATGTTCCTTCGAGCCCAGTGAATGATCAAGGAATTGTTGAATTAACGACTGGCTCATCAACCTCAGGCTTGACAGGTCACTCGTGATCTTTTACATAGAACCCACATTTTTTCAGAGCTATCCTAAAATACCTGATGATTAATAAAGGGAAGAGATCTCATTCAAAAGAGAAGCTACCAACCAAAAACCAGCTTTCCCAAAGACTTCTCAATGTTTAACCCTTGGAGAGAAATGAATCTTTATGTCCCTCAAGTCTTAGGGGCAGTAATCTCTTAAATGTGATTTGCTCTATATTTGAAATAAATTCCTCTTCTGTCATTTACACATTTGTTTTAAATATTCTCCCTTTTTACAGTGAAAATGTTGCTTCTTTCGAACCTATTCCTTTCTGTTCTTCTAGTGGTCTGGTGCCCAAGAGATCTGAACAGGGTCCTGGTGACCCCATTGGCATCTTTGGCCAGCAACACTGTCCCAAAAGAGTTTTATGTAAAAATTAAGTTTCCCTGTACGTGGTGTTACTTACAACGGCTGGCGAGGGGACGTGAATGCTTGCGACAGAGCGAGGGCGGATGTGATTGACCAGATGGCAGAGGACGACACCGTCCATGAGTGCAGCCCCCAGGTCCTCGTGCAGGCTGACCTTGAGTCTCATCTCGATGCTCTGTAGGGGAATCAGGATGTTCTGGTCAACAAAAGACCACATACGTGGCAGGGGTAGACCTTACAGCCGGGGTATGCAGTAGGCTGTACATCTGGCCTGGGTTAAGTGTGCTCCACGATGTTTGCAAAACGATGAAACTGCCTGACGACACATTCCTCAAAATGTACCCCATTGCTAGGTGGCAACTGACTGCACGAGGTGCCCACAATTCGAAAGCAGCTTACATGTGGAAAGAATGCCGGCAGAAACCAGAATGTTACAGTGTGTGCCTCCGAGCAGTGTTATCAAAAATGACTTATTGCCCGGGCTGGCCTGGCTCAGCAGTTAGAGCATCGGCCTGCAGACTGAAGAGTCCTGGGTTCGGTTTCCGCTAAGGGCACATACCTTGGTTGTAGTTTGTCCCTGGCTCCACTGGGGTCGTGGGGGTGGCGACCAGTCGATGTGTCTCTCTCACATCGATGTTTCTCTCTCTCTTTTTCCCCCTCTCTCCCTTCCGCTCTATCTGAAGATAAATGCAAAAATGTCCTCGGGTGAGAATAAAAAAAAGATTTATTTTCCTTCTGCATTTCTCTATTTTATCCATTAAGATTATTTCCTATTATATTTTCAATTAAAATTTTATTTAAAAAAGAAAAAAGGTGATGACAGAGGATTTCTAAAAAAATGTATGTGGCATTTTCCCTGAGAAATTAATAATATATACAAATATGAATAGTACATGATTGATAGTATCCTCTTACACCTTATAAAATAATAACTATATACTCAAATTGGAGGCCACAGAGTCATAGTTTTTCTCTTGTAATTTGGGAAAAATTATTAAATGAGAATTTGATACATGGCTCTAATAACATTATAGTCATTTTGATCCCATTTGTAAAAAATACTGGAAGTTTCACATTGAATTATAGGACAAAATTTACTGCCCAACCTAAGACAGCTAGAGGCAGATTTAAAAGAGAACACAAACTGTTCTTTTTTCCCCACCTCTGGTTTCTTAGGTAAAAAGGGGTCAAACCTTAGCCATGGTCCCTGTCAACACAGAGCTGAAAGTCTTCAGTGTTACCCAGCACAGGACTTCATGATTGGTAGGGACTCAAATAGTTTGTCCATTGAATGACTGATTAAAACGTTCTTATCAATTTGGGACACAAAGTGAGGATAACTAAAAACATCTTTAAATTAATGGACTATTACTATTAAGTAAATAAATAACAGTGCTTTGTTTTAAAGTGTACCTGAACTGAAATAATACTAGTTATATATATCTATATGCATTAAGTAGTTCTACTTACATTATCTCATATATTACTCACAAAACCACACTAAGGTAGACTGGAACTATTTTTTAATACATGATAAAACTGTCACAGGGATGTTAAGTGACTTGCCCAGTATCAGACAGTCAGTAGACAACCTGGCTAGGTCTGAAACTAGGTGTGTTTGCAGTGCTTCAAAGTCTATTTTTTAAAATACAGTTGACCCCTGACCAACACAGGTTTGAACTGTGTGGGTCCACTTACATGAGGATTTTTTCTGATAAATATATCCAGTACTGTAAATGTATTTTCTTTCCCTGTGATTTTAATAAGACTTTCTTTTCTCTAGTTTACTTTGTTTTAAGAATACTGTACATAATACATATAGCATACTAAATATATGTTAATCAACTATTGATGTTATCAGTAATGCTTCAGGTCAACAAGCTACTAGTAATTACGTTTTTAGAGAATCAAAAGTTATACTCAGATTTTCAGCTGCTTTGGGGGCAGTTAGGGATGGGGTGCTGGTGCCCCTAACCACCATGTTGTTCAACAGTCAACTTTATGGACGGCTGCTTCAATTCTGAAATGCATACTCGATTATACAATGTTTCTCGGGTACCTCACGGAGTTGTTCCACCAGCTCTTTTTCTTCTCTCATTTGTTCCATTTTCCTCCGAATTGTAAACTGTGGGTCTATAGACTCCAAATTTCTCTGAGGTCTTACAAACACTATAATAGAAAGGGGAAAAAGCCTTTATGGAGTGTCTAATGTAGGTTGCTATAGCACTATTCATAATTAAATTAAGCAAATGGTGTCTTTATTTATCCCAAATAATTCATTTGCAATTCACAGAAACAATGGTAAAAGTGTGGCGTTGCATAAAAGTGTGGTTCAAATATTTTAAAGAAGATTACATTTTATAATACTGAGTTGTGTGAACTAACAAAAGCTGTATTTTTGGTGACAATAAGCTGAATCCAGGGAAGAGTTTGGGTCATCCTTGGACGGGTCCAGGCCACCCCTCTGAAAGATGTCCCTCTTTTTCCGTGTTTCCAATGCTTTCATTTTAACTTTTCATTTGCACTCGAGGTTTCATAATCTATACATTAAACTCAAAGAATCTGTCTCCAAGAAGATGTCTCTAGAACTGCTTGACATATTTGAAAGAAGCACAGGCTAATGTTTTGTTGGCTAAAATTTTTCCTAAGCTTGGGTTAGGAACTGAGAGCATGCACAGGGTTACATGTCTGAGTGTGCAATGGAAAACTGCCTTCTATCATGTCACTGACAGCGCATCCAGAAAGTCAGCTCTTCAAAGATGACCACAGACTCCTTTTAGAAAGGCTGGCAAGATTACAGGCCGTTTAAGAGATCATCCTTGGCTTCAGGTCCTTAAAATTACAGCCTCCAAGAATAGCAACTAACAGTGGTGCTCCCTCTGAAAGGACTTAAGTCTGGCTGCAGAATAAAGGTATGCTCTAACCCTCAGAAGGAAAACATCTTTGCAAGATTAATAAAGAGGGTACAAAATATTCTATATACAGCAAGTGATGATAGCCAGGGTTTTTTAAAATAAAGTTTTATTATGACACAAAGTCCAGGGCAGATTTGAATCTGAATTTTTTTCTGCCTGGAGATTTTTGTCCTATTAAGACTGTCACCTTGTCATGCACACAGAGGGAGCACACAGCTGAGAGAGCCTCTTTGGGTCCCATTAGACTATGTAATTTGTGTTTGGGGAGGAGGAGAGGGGAGCCCTTCAGGAAATTCTGGGCAAAGAACTGCAATTTCAAAAATCAATACAAGGTAGAGGGCTGCATTAACATGATGCAATTCTAGTAATCTCATCCACCATAATATAAATAATATAAAATAAGAAGGTTATGCAACTATTATTCTATTTTGACAAACATTTCCTATGGGCCACTTTAAGAGCTATTTCAACTTATTAGTTTATTTAGGTTAAATATATTTTACAAATATGCTTAAAAAAAAAAATTTGCCCCTGGCCGGTTTGGCTCAGCAGTTGGAATGTTGGCCCAGGGCCAAAGAGTTGCGGGTTGGATTCTGGTCAAGGGCATGTACCTTGATTGTGGTTCGATGCCCAGCCCTGGTCAGGGTTGTATGGGAGGCAGCCAGTCGATGTGTCTCTCTCACATCGATATTTCTCTCTCTCTCTCTCTCTCTCTCTCTCGCTCTCGCTCTCGCTCTCTCTCCCCCCTCCCTCCCTCCCTTCTGTTCTATCTGAAAATCAATGGAAAAATATCCTTGGATGAGGATTTAAAAAAAAAAAAAATTGAGTCCACTCCATAAAAATCAATTATTCCATGCTCACCCAACAGTGGCATTTTAATCTCAACTTGTATTTTTGGATCAAACCACGGTAATAAATGACTTGCATTATACTTCCCATGACTCAGTATTTTCTTTATAAGTCAATTTTGGAACATTTGAATTAGCATTCTGATGCTCTATGAAAGACGAAAAGCTTGACACATCTTAACAAATCCTTGACTTGAGTTAATGGAGAAGGGGTGGTCTCGCGTATGTAATGCCTTCTGGAACCTCCAGAGGCGTCAGCGTGGGCCTGGGCTCTGCCTCAAGCAACCCCGGGCAGTCACAGGCAGAAAGATCCTGTGACTCCTGAAAGGCAGTCACCTAAGGCCCGTCACCAAGGCCCAGGAAAACCAAGCCCCACTGCAAGGGAGACCAAGTATTTCAAAAACAAAGGTAAGACTGGAAAAGGAAGAAGGCAGAGTAACCCAGCAGGAACAGACAAGATGTTGACAGAGCAAAGGGAAATGAAGGACAGTCCAACGCAATAAGAAGCATAGAAGAAACGGTAAATGTATTAAACTTGCCAGTACACCATAATGAGCCCAACAAAAAACATTTCCCATTTAAACACAGCAACCAGAAGGAATATATATTAAAAATATAGAATCTAGAAATAATCCACACCCCCAAAGGAAAGAAGTCAACTAAATTTACCAAAAAAGTTAAGGAATGTAGACAGAGTTGAGTAATACACAAACTAGCCAGCAAGGGGCACTCCAACACTGTTTAAACAACCTAATAATTGGAGGATTTATTTTCCTTTGCCTTTTTCTCTAGGGGCACTCTTATCAAATACTGCATGGTTAATATTTTCAATGTGTTTTTATTGGCAGATTTCACTCTGAATACGAAACTATCAGGAAGTTAAAATAAATACAAGGTTTTAACAGCACACAATTCAAATATGTATGCCTTATTAGAGCCCTCTGTTACATTATAAAATATGCAATGATGTCTAGTTTTTTATTTTCTGGTACCATTTTTCATCTTAAATTCCTGTGTGTTTAAAAATACAAAAAGCATGTTTGGGCATTTGCTCTATGATGTTAATTAATCACAAAGTGTTCAAACCCATTTGAACTGTGGTTTTTTAAATGAACATTTCAAATGTACAAAGCCATGACTATAGTAGTAGTAGTACTACTAGTTTTTGAAATGGATTAATTACTGTGGAATATGTGAGAATTTAAAACAAAGTCTTTAAGCTAATAAATTACAGAGCACACACATGCTTGCTTATTTTGCTGGGTTTGTTAATACAGAATAATCTGAATTGGGACCATTATGGTAACTCTGATTACCATAGTTTTTATTGTTTCGTGACACATTTACGTGCGTCTTTCACAGTACCCGTCACTTTCTCTTACTGTACAGACCTGTTGCTCCCCTTGTGATTGTAAAAAATATCATCAGCTCTAGATCCAGGCGAGTGTAAATCAGAAATCTGGCCGGTGCACTCAGATTCCTTCGGTGCTTCAAAATGAATTAGACTCATTCTCTGCCCTCAAAATGCTCAAATTTACTCCCTGTGGTTTTGGGCAATTTACTTTACCCAGTGGCTTTTACTACTTGGACATCACATAAAGATCAGTAAAAACATAATCAGTGTGTAGTCTCCACGTGACACCAAATCAACGGGCACCTCTGAATGTGGGGCACAAACAGCTTCAGTTTAAACTGCCCAAATGGTTCTAACGCGAATCCAAGGGTAAGAACCACTGAAACACCTCTCAGCCTCAGCTTCCTCATTTTTGTAATGAGGACAAGAGTGTGGTAAAATATTCAAGAAAATGTCTGTGAACTAGCCCAACATGGCTATGTTCATTCATTCATTCTCCACATATAATTTAAAGATCAAGTGTAAATAAATATAAATTAGGACACTGCAAATGAAAAAAGGGCAAACGATTCAAAAGAAGATAGGAATGGTTTTAGCTTCAGAACGAGAGGGAAAGGAAATAAGAGGAAGAGGATAGAAGAGAAAGAGCAGAGCTGAGTTCTCAAGTCAAGAGCAGCCTACAGTGGCTGCCCTTCGGCCTCAGTGGTGGGCAGACATACGTCACACCTCCACATCCTGCTCTCTCCATCGCAGAAAACGGAAGTCTGGAGACTGGGAATTCAAACTCCCAAGGACATTCTAGCCAGTTTGCCATTTTTTATTTTTATGGAGAACTGGTTTTAGAGAACATAGAGGGTTTTAAGAGATATATTTAGAGTAAATACTGAAAAGCAATACTTACTGCTTTCTTTTTCTTTTTAATTTATTTTTGTTACAGATGTTTCTCCTTTATTCCCCATTGACACCCTCCTCCCTATCCCCCCAACCAATCCCCAGCTTTGTTGTCCATGTTCATCAGTTATGTGTACATGCATAAAAGTTCTGTGGTTTCTCTCTTCCCCCCTCACCCACTCTTCTAAGGATTGTCAGTTTGTACCCTACTTCCACATCTCTGGATCTACCCAGTTCCTCAGACTGTTATGTTCATTATATCACACAAATAAGTGAGATCATGTCATATTTGACTTTCTCTGCTTGGCTTGTTTCGCTTAGAATAATACTTTCTAGGTCCCTCCATGTCATCTCAAAGGATAAGAGATCTTTCTTTCTTACAGCTGCATAGTACTCAGTTGTGTACATGTACCACAGCGTTGTTACCCATTCCTCTACTGATGAACACTTGGGCTGTTTCCAGATCTTAGCTACTGTAAATAGTGCTGCTATAAACATGGGGGTACATATATTCTTTCTGATTGGTATTTCAGACTTCATAGGGTATATTCCTAGAAGTGGGATCACTGAGTCAAATGACAATTCAATTTTTAATTTTTTGAGGTAACACCATAGTGTTTTCCATACTGGCTACACCAGTCTGCATTCCCACCAGTAGTGTACTAGAGTCCCCTTTTCTCCACACCCTCACCAACACTTGTAGTTCGAGGATTTGTTGATGGCAGCCATTCTGACAGGTGTAAGGTGATAACTCACTGTTGTTTAATTTGCATCTCTCTGATAATTAGTAATGTTGAGCATTTCTTCATATGTCTCTTGGCCATGTGTATGTCCTGTTTGGAGACATTTGTATGTCCTATTTAGCTCCATTTTGATGATTGTTTCCTATGCTGTGCAGAATCTTTTTAGTTTGATGTAGTCCCATGTGTTCATTTTTTCCTGTTTCTCTTGCCTTAGGTGATGTATCAGTGAAAATTCTGCTGTGTATGAAGTCCGAAATTTTGTTGCCTAAGTTTCTTATAGGATTTTTATGGATTCACGACACATTTAAGTCCTTATTTATTTTGAGTTTATTCTTGTGTATGGTGTAAGCTGATGGTTTAGTTTAATTTTTTTGCATATAGCTATCCATTTTCCCAACATCATTTATTGAAGAAGCTGTCTTTACTCCATTGTATGCTCTTGCCTCCTTTGTCAAATATTAATTGAGCATAATGTCTTGGGTCAACTTCTGGGTTCTCTGTTCTGTTCCACTGGTCTATATGCCTGTTCTTTTGCCACTACAAGGCTGTTTTGATTACAGTAGCTTTGTAGTATAACCTGATCATCTGGTATTGTGATCCCACCTCCTTTGTCCTTGTCTTTCAAGATTGCTGTGGCTATTCGGGATCTTTTTTGGTTCCAGATAAACTTTTAAAGTATTTGTTCTAGTTTTGTGAAATATGTCGTTGGTATTTTGATGGAGATTGCATTGAATCTACATATTGCTTTGGGTAATATGGACATTTTATTGATGTTAATTCTTCCAATCCATGAACACGGTATGTGCTTTCACTTTTTTATATCTTCCTCTAGTTCTTTTTTCAATGAATGTCCTGTATTTTTCTGCAAATAGGTCCTTTACTTCTTTGGTTAAGTTTATTCCTAGGTATCTTAATTATTGTGCCACGATGGTAACAAAACTACTTTGCCAAATTCATTTATTAAGTCCAGTAAATTTTTGATGGAGTCTTTAGGGTTTCTATGTATAATATCATGTCATCTGCAGATAATGACAGTTTCACTTCCTCCTTTCCAATTTGGATCCCTTTTATTTTTTCTTCCTGAGTGCTGTGTCTAAGACTTCCAGTACTATGTTGAGTAAGAGTGACGAAACTGGGAATCCTTGTATTGTTCCTGTTCTTAAGGGAAATGATTTTAGTTTTTGCCCATTGAGTATGATGTTGGCTGTAGGTTTTTCATATATGGCCTTTATTAAGTCGAAATATGACCCCTCTATTCCCATATTGCTAAGTGTTTTTATCAGGAATGGGTGCTGAATTTTGTCGAACGCTTTTTCAGCATCTACTGATATGATCATGTGATTTTTATCTTTCATTTTCTTTGTGTGCTGTATCACATTTATTGATTTGTAAATATTGTACCAGCCTTGCATCCCTGGGATAAATCCCACTTGGTCATGGTGAATAATTGTTTTGATGTATTGCTGGATCCAATTTGCTAGTATTTTGTTCAGGATTTTGGCATCTATGTTCATCAGGGATATTGGCCTATAGTTTTCTTTCTTTGTAGTGTCTTTTTCTGGTTTTGGAATTAGGATTATGCTGGCCTCATAAAACGAGTTTGGAAGTCTTCCTTCTTCTTGAATTTTGTGAAATAGTTTGAGGAGAATGGGTGTTAATTCTTCTTTGAATGTTTGGTAAAACAACCCCGTGAAGCCGTCCAGGCTTGGGCTTTTATTTGCTGGGAGAGTCTTGATTACATCTTCAACATCCTTAATTGTTATTGGGCTGATCAAGTTTTCTGTCTCTTCCCAGTTCAGTTTTGGGAGACTATGTGTTTCTAAAAATTTGTCCATGTTGCTTAGATTGTCAAATTTGTTGCCAATTGTTCATAGTATTTGTTAACAATCCTTTGTATTTCTGTGGTGTCAGTTGTTACTTCTCTTTCATTTCTGATTTTGTGTATTTGGGCTCTCTCTCTTTGTTTCTTGGTGAGTCTAGCTAAGGGTTCATCAATCTTGTTTATCTTTTTGAAAAGCCAGGTCTTTGTTTCAGTAATCCTTTGAATAGTTTTGTTTGTTTGTTTTGTTTTTTTTGTTTGCTTTGTTTTTCGTCTCTATGTCATTTATTTCTGCTCTGATCTTTACTATTTCCTTCCTTCTACTTACTCTGGGGTTTTCTTTCTTTTTGCTTTCCAGTTCTTTAAGTTGTGAGGTTAGACAGTCTATTAGAAATTTTTCTTGTTTCTTGACGTAGGCCTCTTAGAACTGCTTTTGCTGCATCCCATAAATTTTGTGTTGTCGTGTGTTCATTTTCATTGTTTTCCAGGAAGTTTTAATTTTTTCTTTGATATGCTCAGTAACCCATTCATTGTTTAATTGCATGCTATTTAGCCTCCATGTGTTCAAATGTCTTTGCGTGTTCTTGTTGCAACTGATTTCTAGTTTCATGGCATTGTGACCTGAGAAGATGCTTGATATAACTTCAATCTTCTTGAACTTGTAGAGACTTAGTTTCTGTCCTAACATGTGGTCTATCTTTGAGAATATCCCATGTGCACTTGAGAAGAATGTGAATTCTCTAGTTTTGGGTTGTAATTCTCTGAAGATATCTATTAAAACCATTTGGTCTAATGCTTCATTTAGAGTCTCTGTTTCCTTGCTAAATTTTTGTCTAGAGGATCTATCCAGTGATGTCAGTTGGGTGTTGAAGTTCCCTGCTATGATTGTACTGCTGTCGATTTCTCCTTTGAAGTCCTCTAGAAGATTTTTAATATATCTTGGTGCCCCTATATTGGGTGCATATATGTTTACCAAGGTTATATCTTCCTGTTGGATAGATCCTTTCAATATTATGTAGTGGCCGTCTTTGTCTCTAGTAATGGTCTTCATTTTGAAATCTATTTTATCAGATATGAGTATTGCTACTTCAGCTTTTCTTTCCTTTCATTTGCTCGGAAGAGCTTTTACCATCCCTTCACTTTCAACCTATGTGAGTCTTTTGTTGTGAGGTGGGTCTCTTGTAAACAACATATAGATGAGTCATGCTTTCTTATCCAATCAGCTACTCTGTGTCTTTTTATTGGAGCATTCAATTCATTTACATTTAAGGTGATTATTGATATGTACTTATTTATTGCCATTTTTGTTTAGTGTGGTTCTATTTTTCTTCCTATTTCTTCTACTAATTACAGCAGTCCTTTTAACATTTCTTACAGTGTTGGTTTGGTGCTAATGTATTCCCTTAGTCTTTTTTTGTCTGGGAAGCTCTTTATTTGACCTTATATTTTGAATAATAGCCTTAATGGATACAGTAGTCTTGGATTCAGATCCTTGTTTTCATGACCTTGATTACTTCATGCCATTCCTTTCTGGCCTATAGTGTTTCTGTTGAAAAGTCAGCTGAGAGCCTTATGGGGTTCCTTTGTAGGTAACCTGTTGCTTATCTCTTGCTGTCTTTAAGATTCTCTCTTTGTCTTTAATTTTTGGCATTTTATTTACTATGTGTCTTGGTGTGGGCCTGTCTGGGTTCTTCTTACTTGGGGCTCTCTGTGCTTATTAAACTTGAATGCCATCTTCCTTCACCAAATTAGGGAGGTTTTCTGTCACTATTTCTTCAAATATATTCTCTAACCCTTGCTCATTTTCTTCTTCTTCGGGGACTCCTATAATGTGAATATTATTATGTTTTCAGTTGTCCCACAGTTCTCTTAAGATGTCCCACAGTTTTCTTAAGCTGTTTTCCTGTTGTTGTTTTTTTAAATTGTTTTTTCCTTTTGGTTTACTGATTGGTTGATTTTTTTCTACCCTGTCTTCTAATTCACTGATCCAGTCCTCAGCTTCCTCTACTCTGCTGTTTAGTCCTTCCAATGTGTTCTTTATTTCTGCTATGTCATTCTTCATTTCCACTTGGTTGGTTTTCAATGATTCTATATCTTTACTCATGATGTTGAGGTCCTTACTCATGCTGTTGTGCTTCCTAAAGATCATGGCTTTGAACTCGAGCTCTGTTAACTTGCTTAACTGCACCTCATTTATCTCATCTTTGGTAGAGGTCTCTTGTTCTTTCATTTGGGATTTGCTTCTTTGTTTCACCATTTTGACTATCTCAGTGGGTTTTGGATCCTGTCAAATTTTCCCTGTGGGTGTTGGTGTTCTGCTGTTTGTGACTGCTTCTACTGGGTTTGGATGAGTGTGCGAGGACCCACACCTAACACCACTGTCAAGTCTTCCTTTCCTGGGTAGATCTGCAAGTCCAGGAATGGTTCAGTTATCCTCTAGCTTTTTGCCTGGAGGCTATTAGTCTTGGTTACTTGAGGAGCCATGGGTTTTCAGTTGAATGAAAAACTCCCTCAAGGTGTTTAGTGTAAGTGGATTTCCCGAGGGTGGGGCAGATGCTGGTTGTTAATAAGCCTCCATTTACATTTCTTTGGCCCAGCTGAGAGGGGGTTGAATCTCTGAGAGAGGGTCCACAGCCTCTCCCCAGAGCCCTGGGAAGGATCAAGCTGTCTACCATCCTGTGTGGCTGCAACTCAGTAAAAGCTCTGAGCACCCTCCAAATCCCGAGTGTCCCCACACAGTTCCAGTCCAGTCCGCCCTCCCTCCGCAGGAGCCCAAGTTGAGTGGCTATAGCTAATTTAGTGGTCTATCCCGGCCCTCTGCACTGTGCTGTCGGCCTGGGACTTGAACCCCGAGGGTGCTCCTCACAGCGAAGACCACTGCTGTGTCCGTGGGCTCCCAGGCCCCTCTTGTGCTTCCACAGTCCTACCAGAATCAATTCAGTGTTCCTGGTTATATGGTCCTCACAGGCAGCTTTTCTGTTGCTCATGATTTGTCTTTATTTTAGTTGTAATTCCAGTTTGGTCCTGGGAGATGATCTGTGTAACTTCCATTCACTCCACTCTCATTTTGGAATCTCTGCTCTTTTCTTTTATAATTATTATCTATATTTTCTGGATTTTCAACCTTAGAGGAAAGAATATAGACACTTCGCTTTGGATAGTTTCAAGCAGCTGCCATCCAAGTTCTTCAAAATTACCCTCTCTCCTCTGTATATCGGATTCAATCCCATGTAACTTAGTGACCGATGCAGTGGGTCAGGCTTGGGGCAGGGGCGTGGAGAGCTGTGGTGTCCTCAGAGCCCTGCAATTTCCACTCCAGCACTGCCTGGCCACGTTTCCGTGGCCAATGAGTAAAGTTTCTGTACGTCAGTGCAGTGCTGGATTTGGGCCCCTCCAGCTCCGCTCCCCTCCCTCTTCATGCTCTCTGCCCTCTCCTTCCTCTTCCTAATTGGCTAAAGCCAAAATTGGTGCTGGCTGTGGTAGGGGCTGGAGGCTTGGGATTCTGGGTTGCTCCCAGCTGGGAACATGGGGCTCCCCCCTCAGCCAGAAGGGAGCTCCCCCAGACTTCGGTTGGCACACTTCTGGTGGTCTCCGAGGACAGTTCCATGCTGGACGCCAGTGTTCGAGCTCGCTGACTTTCTTCAATCTCTGATGGTTGTTTCTTATGGGCCCGCTGGGCTATCTGGCATTTGGATGCAGGACCGATGGGGCGGGAAGTGGAATGTGAGAGAAACATGACTGCAGAAGGCAAGGCCTTACCTTACCTTATTGCTTTAAGTAAACTTTAAATTTTACTTCAACATTGAAATTTAAATAAAAGAGGGATTTTAATACAAAGCCACACAGTGAACAAGGTACAAAAATGCTAACTTTACCAACAATATCCTAGGTTGAATTGGTAATAAGATACCGTTTACTTGCAAAGGTTGAGATAGCTGTAGATATTGGATAAAGGAGAAAATACGAGGAAACAAAGCTCATGATAATCAGCTTTGAAATGCAAAGAGAGGTCACTGAAAAGTATCTCCTACTTAAGAGGAACCAGAAGACCAACATAAAAAGTAGGCTGTATTCTTCTTGCAACATTAGTTTATACACTTGTGAATGCATATAACAAATGCCACTTCATTCATTCTAAAAATGTATTGGAAAACGTATTTATATCAGAAGGCAAAGTTTGGCACAAAGAGAACAAAGATGCATACAAAGATCAGATCTGGGACAAACATTTATAAAGAAGATTTCTGCAGAGAAAAGTATGTGTTGCCCAGTGCATATTTTATAGATAAACTGCACAAAGGCATAAATGACAGCCACCAAATACCTGACATAAATGACAGAGTCATATAAACATTGAAAATGATCTGTTTATAATTACTGTGGTAAGCATAATAGTTGCATGTGAGTCCCTGAAAAGTTTTTTTTTTTTTTTTGGTTACAGATATTTCTTTTTTCCCCACTGATACTCTCCTTCCCTTCCCCCACTACCCTGTCCTCAGCTTTGTTGTCCATGTTTATTAGTTATGCGTACATGCATATAAGTTCTGTGGTTTATCTCTTTCCTCCCCTACCCACCCCTTCTTCTGAGGGTTGTCAGTCTGTACCCTACTTCTATGTCTCTGGGTCTACCCTGTTCCTCAGACTGTTATGTTCATTATATTCCACAAATGAGTGAGATCATGTCATATTTGTCTTTCTCTGCTTGACTTGTTTCACTTAGGATAATACTCTCTAGGTCCCTCCATGTCGTCTCAAAGGATAATTAACAATCCTAGGAATTCATAGACAATAATCATGTGGAAATCTTTCAGAAAATAAAATAACCTTGCAATACTTCCATGGTATTTTTTGTGTAAGTGAAAATTTCAGCTGCATAGTACTCCATTGTGTATATGTACCACTGCAGCTGAAATTTTCATTTATACAAAAAAATACCATGGAAGTACTGCAAGATTATTTTATTTTCTGAAAGATTTCCACATGATTATTTTCTATAAATTCTTAGGATTATTAATGAAAAAGGAGGCAGTCTGCCTTAGTAATATGCACAAGGAGTACTCAATAAACAGCTGTAGAATGAATGTAAATACAGTAGACAGTTAGGAGTCCAGGGCACAGCCCCACCTCCATCTCTGCCTAGCAACGTGACTAGACAGGTCACCTCACCTTTCTGGTTCTAGTTGGCTCATAATGAGAGACATTCTGCTGTTACATAAGACGTCTAGACCTTTTCCAGCTTAAAAGCAACAACAACAACAAAAAGTCCTTTTGGTTTCAGATAATACTCTTAAGGAAATAATACCAAATCACACATAAATCTTTCATTCTAGGCTTTATCTCCTTTAAACAACATCAGACCTGCAAATAGCCATGTTTTCTGAAAACAAAAATGCCCCCTCCCACTTTTTTTTTAAAGTAAAGGAACAGTTTTCAAGAAAGTTCCCATTAAGCCTCCTTAACTTCCAGGATTTAAAACAGAATCATATTAGGTGAGACTTTTGTATTTTAGTTATTCAGTCATACTTTTTTCAGTTTAAAAACTTTGAAATATATGAAATAATAAAATTATTTTTATAATTAACCTGCCAAGATATACACATCCTTCCACATAAGAAAATTGGAAAAGCAGTTATGGTTGAATTTTGACCAGAAATCACAGCAAGTATTTTAAAGACATATTCTCTATGTATTGTATATATAACACACTTATATTTTTTAAAAAGTCTTACTGCCTTGGCCGGTATGGCTCAGTGATTGGAGTGTCAACCTGTACACCAAAAGGTGAGAGGTTTGATTTCCAGTCAGGGCACATATCCAGGTTCTAGGTTCGATCCTCAGTAGGGGTGTGTATGGGAGGCAAATATCAAGGTTTCTCCCTCTCTCTAAAATCAATTTTAAAAAATTAAAAATAATTGAAAAGTGTTATTGGGAAACACACCTTCCTGCTGTGTTTGCACGGTGGTGATATCTCTCATCCATCTCACTGCTGTTCCCTGTGAATCACACTCTCCATTTCACTTAACTCACATTTATCACTGTATCTCAAGTAAAACGTTTAAAATCTGAACTAAAGTAGAATAGAGACTCAACTATGTGGTATGTAGCTCTAAATAATTCTATGTATTTTATTTTCATCTCTTAAGCTATTTAAAATACTTAATGACATGAAAAGATATACCAACTAGATGTCCTTGATTTTCATTTGTACATTTGAATCTCAGGACAAATTACATTCTTGATATTATACAGAGGAACTTATATCAAAAGGTAGAAGGTATTACAAGTCAAAATGTGAAAAGTAATTTGCAAAAAACAAAAACAAAAAAGAAGGCAAGTAATTTTCTTCCTTTTTAGAATTTTCTCAATGTAAACATTACTTTAGCATATCACTCTAGGATCAGCCAGGGCACATGGTAACTGCCTTGAAAATCTCACACGGTAAGCATAGACAACGAAGGCTCAAACTCTCACAGCATTTAGTTCAGATGCAGGAGCAAGCAGCGATAATTCAAATGTGCAAACCCTAGATTCTCGTAAACAAGCAAACAAGCCAAAAAACTCGAGCAGAAAACAGAGAAGCAATTATTGTAAAGCTCTCCCCAAACTCAGAATATTCAAAATAATGAAAAGGTGTTTGACAAACTGCTAGAGAACAACACACATGCACTTTTCTGGACTTCCCTCCCCAGTCTGCTCGTGACTTCGTGTATCAGGCATGCAAGTGAATATAGCCCCATCGTCAGCTGCACAGAAATGAATATATTAACTGGCTTATTAATAAGCACATTGAAGAAAAGATTCAAAGCCACCTACCATTGTCACTGTCTCCTTCAGATGGAACACTGTAGCTAGAGCTGTCCCATGTTTGTGCCTGTGTAAGTGTGTTGAAGGAGATAGGAGGAAGAGTGAGGGCTGGGTCTGCGGCACAGCGAGAGAACCAGTCCACGTATAGTTGCACAAGGACCAGGAAAAACCAAAGGGGCAGCAGCATTTCACAAATGGCATAAGGGTTGTATGGAAATGAAGTGAATTTCGTATCATGGGATTTAATTTCAAAGATACAATATAGGAAAAGAATGAAAGATGGCGCATGGAATAAAAAGAATGATAAAAACTGAGTGTTAGTACTTATCAATCATATATTTTGCATGCAGTTAATATCGTTAATCTTAACAGTTCCACAGCCTACAGACTTTGAGTACTAGTGAATCATATCAGCAGAAAAAAAGAGTATCCATAGATTATAGATAAAAAGTAAAAGACCTACCAGATAACTTTTTCAAAGACCTTCTAAATAACTAACAATCTTAACAAATATGATTCACACAAAAAATGTGGTTATATAATACATGCTTAATATGTGTAGTTATATCTATTAACAATAAAACTATTATAGAATCAGTGTTTACTGTTTGAAAATTTTCCCAAGGCAATATAAAATTTCTCTTTTAAGACATCTAAGCCTACTGGCATGCTTTATTAATAGGTGAATCTAGCCAATTCTCTGTTCAACACTTGACATAACACACATCTCAATACTGTCTTCAATATTTGTCAGTATGAAACAATTCTGGACACAAGTAGAGTCTCTTTAACAACAAACTTAATTAACCAAAAATTCAATCAACTTCAAGCACTTCTGAGTTGGTTACTTATGAAATGATAACATCTTTTTTTTTTTAACTAAATATCCATATAGTAATTATATATTTAGGAAATATCTATATGAGCTATACTATAACTAGAAAATGTTACTCAATCATAAGACAGGGTCAGTAAAATAAATGGACATGGTTCTAGGAATAAATATTTAGGTATATACAGTTGTCTTTGGAGGAAAACAAAGGAGAGAAAAAAATGTTCTTTTGCAGTAAACTCTCAGTCTACTTTAAGAGTCTAAGTTCTTACTCCCCTTTGCTGTTTTGAGCAGTCTGTTTTTATTTATAACACAGAAATCACAAAAATCTATATAATGAACTTTAAAATAAAAATTAACTAACTTTTAAAAGTTCCAAAGCTACTCAATAAAAATAATTTCTATATTTTAAAATTACATCATCTTCAATTAAGATTACTATATATATATTATTTTTTTAAAATGTGAAAATACAAAATTATTAAATAAAATGGAAAAAAAAATTCATAGTACATAATGGTAGTTTTATAAAGTTCCCAAATCCACTTGATGTTCTGAAGCTAAATCAGCATTATTTACTCCCCCAGCTTTCAAGAACCATTTCCACTAGTCAGTCAGCATTACAGGGGGACTGGAAGCTTGCAGAGGAAATGGTCTTTGTTTTCTGCTATTCAAAGTAAATGCCCCGTGTACTGTTTACCACTGCAAAGAATTTGAAATGGTTTAACAGTACAAGGACAATGTTGATAAGCTGAGTTTTGACTCCATACCAGGAATAAAAAAGTCAGAGTCAATTTTACAACTAAATTGCAACATTCAAAAGAATGTTATTTTTAAAAAATCTATTCAACTTTTGATTTGATCAATTGGAAAATATTTATTTTAAAGTTGTATAAAACTGCTTTGTAAGGATTAGGGGAAAGTCTGTAGCCTAATAGGAGGTCCTCAGTGTGTAGCAGTAACTCTCCTGGTGAGCTATCAGTACAGGCACAGATGACATGTGCCTGGAGTGACCTAGGTTCCTCCCAGCACATGCCTGGGACCATGAAAATAGAAGTCAGCCCAGATCTCGTTGCATATGCTCAGTTCCAAAAATGAGGAGGCCAGGCATTTGAATTTTTTTTCATAATAAAGCAAATATCTTTCTATTAAACACCTACTAGCAACCCTTGCCATGCCCAAGCATTTTCTCAAATAGCTTTGTATTACAGCCCATTCAAAATGCCAGGAAACCATTACACCTGGCCACATCATCAATCAACTTGCTCCAAAATCAATAAAAATATTCTTTATGAAATAATTATCTTTGTGTTTTTCTGTGGATATCCTTTGTCAGAATATACACGAGTAGCTTCTACTGTTGTCAAAACGCTTTACTGAAAAAACCAAGAACATCTGAGTTCTTAACCACCTTTTGCTTAAAAGTGCTTGTTATTTTCTAGTACTTAGTTAAAAAGCATTAGCAGTGAGTATATGCAAACGACCTAAGAATCAAAACTATGAAAACCAAGAAGGACTTAAAAGAAGGTACACAGTGCCAATATTTTAAGTACATGAAGAAATGGAAGAACTAAATTTTTCTATACATAGTCTTTCTTTTAAAAATCAATAGTCATTCTGCACATTGCTATACTTTACATTTACTAAGAAAGTAAAAGAAAGTAGGTTATATAAGCAAAAGGCTCCTTTTTTGGCATGTGCCCCTAGCGGGTAACGGACCTGGGACACACTGGTCCGCAGGCCGACACTCCAACCACTGAGCCAAACTGGCCAGGGCTAAACAAAAGGCTCTTAAAAAAAAAAAGACTCCTGGCCAGTCCTGTGAGCCTTGAAATGATCAGTGCTTGTTACACGAGTAAATACATAGACCTAGGCTCGGAAAGCCAGTGAGGGATGTTTCAGAAAGGGGTCACCTCCGGAGACTTCCCTTGAACTTATCAAGTCCCAGGAACCACTGAGGCAAAGGGCTAGCTATTATATCTTCCCTGGGGTAAAAAACTCAACAGAATGTTTCTTACCTACTTATATGCCCCATCACCTTTCCTTCTTTGCTGTTCAAAAGGAGGTAAGATACTACTACTGATAACACAAATTTAATAACCGAACCACTACAAACAAGGCTTTGAACCTGCCTTCCCAAGCTGCAGCCAGCTGACGCCAGGACCCACTCAGAGCCCACGAGGCTGTGTGCACTTAGAAGGCTAAAGAGAAACCACTGACTTGTTCACAGGTTGAAGAACTTCGCGGCTTTCATTTACCTGAGCGAGGCTTCAGGCCAAACGGAGCTGTACTGCTGGTGGTAGGAGAGACTGCAGGGGAGTTTTCTCTAATCTGCGATGTTACAAGGGAAGGAAATTTTGTAAGAAACTGAAGCAGAACTATGTATGCTTCTCTAAGCTCAAGGATTTTTAATCAAAACCACTATTTTTGCATTTTCTGCTGTGTGATGAAGTCCTGACTAAATAATATAACCAATGCTACTTCACACTGCAAATGCTTTCAGTGGCATAATCAACAGAACGTTATTTTGGGGGCGAACCATTCACTTTTTCATTTGCTCATTATAAACATATTTTACAATCATGTGAAACTGGCTATCCTTTTCGGCCCCAGAGCGGATGTGTGCATGAGCATGCGTGAACACACACAGGCACACGCTCACTCCATGCCACAGAGGGCACGTCTGATGAATTTCATAACAGTGAGATAAAGCAGCACAGAACACTGGACAGACCTCTCATCCACAGGGAAACCACTCACTGGATCACCGATGGATGATAAGACATTCTATATGTTGCCTATTTGAACTATTTTCATTTTGTTTTCTATAAATATGTTCCCATATTTGGTTTTCAAAATATATCTTATAAAATTAATCATTTTTTATGGATAGGGCCAGATAAGGTGCTGACAGCTAATGAGAGAATCTGCAATGCAATGAACTCATTAATCATGACAGTCTTGGACTATATATTTCTGCAAAACAGATTCCAATTCAGCTTCAAAGAATACCTCAGCTTTTATTAATCTTCAGGAAACTTACCTCATTTGGAGAATACTCGCTCTCATTACTCTGTGATATTAGATCATTTTGCACCTTAAAGAAGAAAAAAATGCATGGTATGTTTCATTAGACTATATGATTACTGAGACAAGAACTGTGTCTTTCTTACTTCCACCATATGCCTGCACATAGGCGCACAATGAATATATACTGAATAAATTAACTAGTGTGTGAAGTAGCTAAGTACGTGACACTTACATTTTCTAAAAACATGCAGCTGTATTCACAGAAAAATACTTCTAAAGTATCATATAAACTAAGCAAAAAAACTTGCCAGAGCAAAGAGGCCAGCCCAAACCACCTGTGAAGGTCAGCTACCTGCAGGCTTCCACCCCCATTGTAGCTACAGGACTCAGAAATGCTTCAAGGCAGCAGTTCGCAAATACACAGAATTTCATTGAGAGCTTACGTACACATGCCTGGACCCCAAAACACCTAAGAAAATCTTATGCTGTCAATTCAGCATCAGTTTCTTCGACAACAAATGCTTATTTTACCTGGATCTACCTTCTCTACATGGTTATCGAGAACCCTATTAATGCACCTTAATAAAAAATTGGTGATGGCTAATGTAAACATCTGCATTGATACTGCACCAAATTAGTATAAATTTAAGATATTTTTCCTACTCCTATTATTGAGGAGTGCTATAAAAAATTATTCTCAACTTTGACAAATGCAAGGAAAAAAACATATTTTTAGAATAAAATATAATTGATTTCCCTCCCCAATTTAATGGCTTTATTAGAACTGCTCACAAGTAACTTCAGGTTTGATTCTCCCCATCAGCAACTCCTTCCCCTAATTTTCCCCATTGTTCTACCATGTCCCCAACATCCTCCCCCATTCAATACTATTCATGTTTATGAGGATGTGATTTGCAATTCTTTCCGAATGGATGCCAATGCTAGCCAATCATCTAAAGTGTGTTCATGGTGAGATAAGATGTGCTACCAATTACAACACCACTTCATAACCTTGGCCTCACCTACCTGACTAGCACCACCCACGCCCCAGCGCCCCTCCAGCTCAGCTCTGCTGCCTTTCTCAGCGCGGCTTCCTGGGACTGATTCCAATCCACCTGCCCCACATCTCGGTTACACCCCTCTCCTTAAAATCTATCCCTTCCACCACCCGGGCACCTACAACACTCAGGATTACACACTATCTCAGAGGCTCCTCTAAATTGTTTCGATATACAGTGGAACCTTGGTTTTCTAACCTAATTCATTCTGGAAAACTGTTCGAAAACTGAAGCTTTTTTCCCATTAGAAATATTGTAAATTGAATTAATCCGTTCCAGACCCCCAAATGATTCCCTGTATTAACCGTTCTTATATAGAGTGCATGTCTAGTGTACTATTTAATCTGTAAATAAACACTTTAAAAACAAAAAGGATGTGAAATGTAAATTTAACAAAAAGGAAAAGAAATGCATAGTAAAAAATGCAAATTTAATAATAATAGCAGTAACAATAGCAAACAAACACAAAAACATTCACAGCTTCCTCAGCTGTCCAGAGCGGTACACTGACTTCTCTGTTTGTCACCCGAGAGACACGGGACTGAGCCACAGGTGTCAGCATGAAACAGTGGTCAGGCTGAGAAGCGAACGGTTCAAGACGGGAGACATTCAAGATGGAGGTTTGACTGTACAGTCTTCTTTCCTCCATAATTTTTAACATGCCTTAAGCGTGAGGGTAACTCCATGTCCTTCATATAGAAGTCCTTGACAACAAAAACAAGACTGAACCCAGCACAGCTACTCAACAAGTACTAATACTTCCCTTTTTAAAATCATAGAGATGTTTGTCACGAACAGAGAATTGCTAGAGAAAGCAAAGAAAATGAGTAACACTTTCTTATACCAAATGACTCCTCATTCAACCAAAAAGGAAAAAGAAAAAAACACCCTTCTATTAACACAAACAATGTAGAGCAGAGATGGGGTGGAGGGCCTTTTCCCGAGCGGTCGTGTCCCCTGGGACTCCCGACATCACGTGGAGCCCCAGCAGCCCGCAGCAGGACCTGCGCAGCCTCCAGCACCTCCTCCCGACTGCGCACTGGTACGAGGGTAAAACAGAACGGTGACTGTGCAGTGACGTCACCTCGACTGGGTGATCAAACTAGCATCACCAATGAGGCTCGGATGGACAGTGTGCCCAAATGTGACACCCTGAGGAGAACAGAATATCTCCTATGTAGTGTGTCCTAGAAATGCAGAACCTCAATCTAATTATGCAGAAATAAGAGGGACTTTTGTTCCACAAAAGGAGCGTCCCATTTAAACAAAAAAAAAAAACAAAAAACAAAAAAAAAAGAGGACTATATTCTTCAAAATTTCAAGGTCATAAAAAGCAAAGAAAGGTTCTGGAAATGTTCCCGAAGAAGGGACACTGCAGGAACCTGACAATGACCTGCCTCTAGACGGAACACTACACTGAAGGCGGGGACCCACTGTGAGTGACATTAGATCAACCTAAATATTTGGAATATGGATGGTAGATTAAATAAATATTTTATCAATGTGAATTTATAAAGTTGATAACTGTGGGTATGTAAGACAAAATCCCTATTCTTAGAAAACACACATCAAAAGGTTTAGGGGTAAGGGATGATGATGTGTGAAACTTAACCTCAAATTTTCAGAAAAAGAACTATGTATGTGAAGAAAGAGACAGAGGCAGAGTAACACTGCAAGTGTGGAATAGTGTTAACCATAGGTAAAACTGGTAAAACGTAAGTTTCAGTAACCTTTTGTACAATCTTTTAATTTTCCCCCTAAATTTAATAAAGTTAAAATTATTTCCAAATAAGCAGCTTAAAAAAATGTGGGGCCCTAGCCAGGGGGCTCAGTTAGTTAGAGTGTCATCCTGTGCACCAAAAAGGTTGCAGGTTCGGTTCCTGATCGGGGCATGTAAGAGAGGCAACCAATCCATGTTTCTCTCTCACATCGATGTTTCTCCCCCTCTCTCTTCCCCTTCCTCTCTCTCTAAAATCAATAAAAACATATCCTCGGGTGAGGATAAAAAAAAAAAAAAAAAGTGGGCCTGGATAGAATCACAAGTAGCATGTCTGAAAAGGAACTTGATGAAATGGGCCCAGGGCAGCTTCAAATAAAAGACTTCCTGATGTTCCACTATTGGGCAATTCCATGAGGACCCCACCCAGGGAGGAGAGGGCGCAGTGATTCTGTCTAAGGACCACACCAGTGACAGTAACAGAGTCCTAGAGTAACATTACCAGCTACCATTTCGGTGTCCTGAGCTGTGAAACCAATCCCAATGTACAGAAAATGAAGGTGAGGTCTGGAGAGGTTGTCCTTCATTGCCCATAGTCAGCAAGTCTCTGAGATGCAACTGAAACAACATGATTCCAAGTCGCTGTGCTTAACAGTGAAACCATACTGTCTGGGAACACAGTACTTTCATCTGCAGTTCTCTGTGCCCTTCACAGACATTTAGTTAGTGTAGAGTGTGAAACTACTTTACTATAGCACCTGTTCAGATACCTCAGGGGACATCAATCAGTTTGTACTGCAATTAGACATCCTAAACCCATTCACTGAGAAGGGATGAAACAGGCTGTAACCTGTCCCACTCTCAAGCCTGTTTCTTTGAGAACTTCTAGGCTCATCTCTAATTTTCTGTCAAAACTGCTTTAGCCAGCAACCCAATTTCACCCAGGGTAACCCTACCCATCTCGCTCTACTATATTCTCTTCAGCGGCCTGGGCCTCTCCCAAATCATTTGCTCTTGTCTTTCAAGTCTGTTCCTGTTGATTCTTCTGTGGCTCTAAAACCTACAAGGAATGGTCCTGCCTTCAGTTTCTGACACAGAGCAGGTTCCCTACGGATCTTAGTTGCTATCGCCTGACTCAGCAAGGTTATCTGACACAAAAACTTAAAGAATTTCATGGAAATAGCCAGCTCTTATCTTTGATGGAAGATGGAGTATAACAGATAAAAAGTAAAACTAAAGAGTGTAAAAGTATACAAAGTTTGAAAGTGAGATCCTGAACTGGTCTGCCTAGGGCGTGTGCTGCCCCTGTGCCTGTCACAGCAGGTGGCAGGCACCGCTCGGGGCAGAGCATGGCGCACAGTTCCGGTGGCCCAGAGCCGCTTACCTCACACACCAGAGACGTCTCCAGCTGCGTTCGACCACTGCGGGTGTCGGGGGGAAAGACATAAGGTGGAATTTAAAGCACACATATTTCCATGTGAAAAGAGAAAACACTCAGGTTTAAAAGTTCAACGTACTTGAGTGCAGAATCTTGTAATTCCATGGCTTCTGCTGATTCCTTAGGATGAAAGTGTACCCCACTTCTCTCTGTGATATCAGTGCTTAATCTAAAGAGTAGGGGAAAAAGACGTTAGCAATTTATTAAAACTTTAATAATTTCCACTGCTTTTGGTCATATTTAGCTTAAAATTTTAATATAGTAAAAGATTATGTTTACCATGAGGATTAATTAATGAAGGTTTCTGGTAGAAATTTCAAAGTATATGGTATTTTCCCATCATATGCCAAATTTAATATAATTTTCTGACTGCTGATTGGTATCAGAGTTCAACTTATTTGCAGTATAACAGTAATTGCTGATAGTCATAATATTTATAGGCAGTACACAATAAATTTTATTCTAGAATTTGATTAATTTACAGAAGCAAGAAAAGTTGCTAAGGATACATATCATGGTATATATACCAAAGGTCCTTTGTATTAAAAGAAAGATCTCTCTGATATACTCATACCCTCATTCAAAAAAAAAAAAAAGAATTCATAAGCAACTTGACATACACTTTTATTTTTGAAAAGGTCTTAGTTTCTGAACTTCTGCAATTTTTAAACCAGGAATTTCCATGTTGTATAAAACTTACAAAGCTAACCTAAAAGGTAGGAAGAGTTCATACTATACATGCCTATTAAATATGCTATAAAATCAACACCCAGAAATTCTTAAAAGAAACCAAGTTAAAGGCAAAATAGGATAACTTACAAAAATCTCATCTATAAAATATGAACTAAAGAAAGAATTCAATGTGTATGTAAAGTGCTTATTACTAATATTCAGTCCCAAATAGCTAGAAATAAATGACCTCTTGAAGTGTCCTTTTTTTATCAGAAACAAACACAGGGCTGGAATTTTAAGATAAAGTCAATCTTACAATAATTATTTCAGGATCAACAATGAAGATCTAAAGCAGCCAAAGCAGTGGATTATTTCAGGGAGGAAATGAAATCCATATACCACTGTATGACAATATAATTTTAAAATATCACCCCATAAAGAAGCAAATCATCTATCCCTTGGGAATTTGCTCGGAGCTGTTTCCTTCCACAGTTCAGCAAACACCACCATTCCCACTTGCTCAGCACCCTGGCAGCTCACTGCCTCAGACTTTTCCAAGCTGGAGAGGAAGGCTCTCGAGATTCTCAGCCCATCCCACTTCTCAGGAAGGATGGCAAAACTGAGGCCCAGAACAAGAGCCGCTCCCTTCAGGTCACTCGGATCGTACTCCTGGGTTCCAGTCCCATATTCCCACGCCACTGCTACTTCACCTAATCAGGCTGCTCTTTGTTGCTTTGGGGCTCATGTAGTAATCAATCTAGAACTTGTAATAAAAAGTCATTGGGAGAGGGATACAAGATGTAAAAGCAGAAGTATTAAAACAACATCAAGTCTGAGCCCAGCTGTGGCCTTCTCTGTCACGCTTGTCTTCAAGGCGCTGTCCTGGACACATTCCCTTCCCAGCACTTGCCTGCCCTGGAGAACCTCATCCTCCTACACATCTGTTACCCCAGCAACTTGTGACAATGACTTTCAAATCTAACTCGAGTCCCTGAACTAAACACCTAGCAGCTGAATGTACACTGCCACATTGCCACCTTGGGTACCATTCAGCACATCCTAAACTGTCCCCAACTACTTCAAGCCTGCTATCCCCCCGATTCCCCATCTCAGACAGACCTACTGGGCTCAGGTCTAAAACACTGTGGACTGTTCCCTCCCAGTCTTCTCACCACCCACTTCCTATGACCATCAAAGATCAACATCAGTATCTACCACTGAGTAACACATAAAAGCATTAAAAAATATTAACAAGCACCTACAGAAAAATCTCCATCGTAATATAAGTCCTTCCAGCTTTAATTTTTTCTTAGCTTCTTACACATTTGAAACCTAATTCTACTTATACAATTGAGATCAAACTTTGTGCATTTTACATACTTTTTATTTTAAATCCTCACCCAAGGATATTTTTGCATTTATCTTCAGCTAGAGCATGAGGGAGAGAGGGAGGAAGAGAGAGAGAAACATCGACATTGGAGAGACACATTGAGTGGTTGCCACCCTCACCACCCCAACTGGGGCCGGGGACAAACTGCAACCGAGGTACATGCCCTTAGTGGGAACTGAACCCAGGGCTCTCTGATCTGTGGGCTGATGCTCTAACCACTGAGCCAAACCGGCCAGGGCACATTTTACATACCTTTTTGACATCAGCTTTATAGAATGAGCATTCTAAAATGTACTGGAAACTTTTAAAAACATTTTATTGACTACATTATATTCCACCTTATTAATGATCAAATAGATTTCCTTTTTTCCAATTATTTGCTAAAACACCTGCCCCGTCACAATTTTTGTTCATATCCTTTTGTCTCGTAAGATAATTTTTTAGAATTCATTTAAATAAATGGCTTCTATATTTTTTAGACCCAACTACATACTACTAGGATGCCTTCTGGAATGGTGTGGCCAATCTACCTTCCCACCAGTGTTTATATACAATTTCAAATCCTCACAACCCCAAAGGGTAAATGCTCATCACATATACACATACACATGCTCTTTTGTCCATCTCCTACCCTCTCACTAACTACCCTGGTTCAGGATGTGAAACTCAGCTTTCTAAAGAACATGTCTTAATGAGACACTTAATAAAAAGCTAGGCCTGAACCAATGATTTGAAAGAATTAACAACGTGAATAGTCCTATTTTTTTTAACCGTCATCATCTCCCCCTATGTATAATAAAATAAAGTCTCAGCTCCTGAAAACAGCATTTGAAGTCATCCCCTGCATCACTCCAGAATGCTCCTGGTGCTTCTCAGCACTGGCTGCACATCAGAAGCACAGGCATTACTTCTAAAACGTGGAAATGGCCCTGGCCTGTTTGGCTCAGCTGTTGGAACATCCACCCACGGACCAAAGAGCCTTGGGTTCGACTCTAGTTAAGGGTATGTGCCTAGTTTGTGGTTTGGTCCCTGGCTCTGGTTGGGGTCGTGTGGGAGGCAACCAGTTGATGTGTCTCTCTCACATCAATGTTTCTCTCTCTCTCTCCCTCCCACTCTATCTGAAGATAAATGGAAAAGAATGTCCTCAGGTGAGGATTAAGGAAAAAAAGTGGATGCTCGGCCAGTGTGGCTCAGTGGTTGAGCACTGACCCATGCACCAAGAGGTCACTGGTTCGATTCCTGGTCAGGGCACATGCCCAGGTTGTGGGCCCGATCCCCAGTGGGAGACATGCAGGAGGTGGCCAATCGATGTTCTCTCTCACAACGTTTCTATTTCTCTCCCTCTCCCTTCCTTTCTCTCTCAAATCAAAAAAGGAAAATCAAATAAAAAATAAATGGAAATGGCCAGACTCCAAAAAGGGGACAGCTGAAATACTTCCGACAATAAAGATACATTTTTTTAAAAAGAAAGAAATGACCAGCCCTCAGCCCCACAAGTAATGTCAGGCACCTGTTTTCACAGTTCCACGAGTGACACTGAGGCACGGCTAGAATGGGGTTCGTCTCGTCTGCCCGAGGCTTCCTAGGCTTGCTCCATCTTTCTGACCTCTATGCCTTTGCCCGAGCTTTTCATTCAATCCAGAATTTGCTCTCTCCTTGAACTTGCTAGTTATTAAAAGTTAATATCCAAACCTTCAGGAAGGTTGGTCTAACCAGCTCCCCTTTTTGATTTGGGGTCAGGTATTCACTCTGGTTTGTACAAATAACTACTCAAGGCAATCTCCATCTGCTACAGTTTAAGTTCTTAGAAGGAAGAGCTGTTTCTCGTTCAACGTTACATACATGCACGCTGTAGGTCTTCCTATGCTCCAAGCACTCAGTGACTGTCTGCTGAACCAAAATGCTTTTCAAATAGCAGCTAAAGGTTTTCATTCATACTCAACCTGACCCATCACTACTTCTTCAGGGCCTGACCACACCGGTGGTGTAGGCTCACTAACCACAGCTGAAATCCCTGTGGTGAGTTCCACACTCACCACGTTATAAGACCATATCATCTTCATATTTAAATTCCCAGGACCCCTGAGGACTTCACTAGGGATAAACTTCGGATCTATTTCTCTAGTGATAAGGTAGTTATTACCTAATACCAAGTATACTGTCTTAGTGAAAAACAGTTTGTCAATTTCATTATCCTCAACTAAGCAACCAAAAAAAAGAGAATCTGATGCATGTTATTGACAATGACTAATTAATTGAAAACTATCTTGTAACCCAAAGTTTTAGAAATATATTCTTTAGTTAACATATGTTTGCTGCCATCAAATAAATATGGTAGTACTGAGCAAAATAATTCTTCCCCTTTTCAAAAATTTCCCTTATAGTTCTATAAATCAGGGATGACCATATTTCTGTTTGCTAAGAATTATACCAAAAATTCCCATGTGAATTTCAGGAAGAGTGAATAAACTTCGGTAAAGGGTGGAGAAAGGGGGAACAGGGTCTCAATCCCTCCAGAAGTTGGACTCTCACTGATGAATCCTGGGAAGACAGGCAGTTAAAATGACTTTGTTCATGGTTAGACGGAGCCCATACTGTGTATGTATAACGATCTTTATGAAGTGAGATAACATGCTCCCTGAATCAGTGTGGATTATTTCCACGCGAAGCCTGGGCGAAGGAAGTCATGCATACCTGTTGGGGTCTTGCAGCAACCCTACCGCTTCTCTCAGCTGTTCAATCATCACTATAGGCAGGTCCTGGTCTTTGGATGAATGTGTTCTGCAGCATGAAACAGGGCATGAGAATGAAAACAATTGTAGCACATGAATATCATCTAGGTTCTTAAAAGCAAAATGACAAAAATCCATATAAAAATGATTTTGACAATTTCAACATTACAATGAGGCCTGCTGGGACCCTGTGGGATGGGTTTCCAGAATGCAGTGGAAGGAGCTCTCGGACGCGGGAAGCCCAGTTCTGCTGCAAAGCAACTCACAAAAAGTCACCACGCCATCCTTCCCCCCTGCTTTCCTGAGCCCTGGGAGGTTGGGCAGGTCTGCAACCACTTCCAGACTCTCAACTGCAGTCCAACCAGTGTGGCTCAGTTTTATAGCTTTCATACAATATGGGATTTCAGTGTGGAAAAGTCTTAGTCTAAGCTCTATATGCAGCAAAACATCTGCAGCACTTTAAAAAAATGCCAGGCCTGAGTCCCAAGTAGGTATGACTGTGGCTTGGGCATTTTACTAAGCTGTACAAACCATCCTGATTTATGGGCAAGGTTAAGAACAACAGAGATAGAATCAAGAATGGGATTTTCAAAGCTCTGTACAGTTTTAAAAACTGTTTTCCTATAATTATACAATGTATAATCAAGCTAGGCCGCCTTGGCATCATAGAAATATATCCAGTAAATGCTGGAAATACTGGATAGTGATTTGAAAGGAACTGTTTAATGCTTTTAAAGGGCAAGAGAGATTTGAGCTTGGTTACTTCTTTCCACTTAAGTGGAAAGATTTTTTAACAATATGGTAAATCCTCTGTAAGGGGAAAAACCCAATAAGGTATGATGGAAGGTCCAGACCTACATGCCACATCATGGAAAACAAAATCCTGTGAACCAAAATTCTACTCTATGGCACATGGTCCAAACTCAGTTCCCGTGGGAACAGTTCACTGGCTGATACAGATCGATGCCCTTCCCCGTCAAGCTTGTCAAGTAAATCTTTATGGGCAATAGAACAGAAGGGATGTCCTTCTCATGTGAGATTCCTTGGGTTCAACCTGGCCCTCTGTGACCTTGGGGCAATAATCAATCTCTCTGTGCCCCATCATCTGTGAAATGGGGAATAACAGAGAGAACATACAGGATCGTTGTAAAGGTGGATTAATAATCCACTACCTGTGGATTATTTAGTGCCTGGCAGGTGGTATTTGACAATTCCTGGCTATTATAAGGATTAGATTTAGGACCAGGACATTAGAGGTACATGATTTTCTCAGATCTTAAAACTGTAGACCTGGGTAAAGAAGGGGAGCTGGAATCCTTTAGGTCCAGTTGACGGCTGCTTCACACAAATGAAAGGAAGAAGCTTCACTTTAGAAACACTACCTAATTCTTTGAATAACATTTGTACCCACAGTCTCAAATCTGATAAAACTCAGGGCCAAGGAAGAGGTCTGACCTAATACTGTGACAATAAGCATCAGACAAAGGAAAACTGACTACTTCCTATCAATATCTTTGGGTGAAGAATATCAGCTTGCCCAAAGAAAGGCGGACCAGAATCCTATCACGACAGGGCTTCCACTCTGCTCAGACTGTGAACTTGACAGGACAGTGGGTCCTAACCAGGCCCTCGGTACTCACATTCCCTCGGATTGCCAGTGTGTGTCCTCTTCTATCCGTAACAGTTCCTCACAGTCCTCTGCTCTATCCTGTGGACAGAACACATGGGTCTCCTGAGAACCACTGGCCACCAACAGTCACAGTCAAACCCTGCCCCAGCCCATGTTCATGGCAGCACTACTCACACCGGGCAAAAGGTGGAAACAGCCCAAATGCTCACCAGTGAATGAATGGATAAACACAATGTGGTCAGTACATATAGTGAAATATCATTTGGCCTTAAAAAGGAAAGAAATCCTGACACCTGCTACAGTGAGAAGAAATCTTCAGGACACTGTGCTCAGTGAAATAAGTCAGTTACAAAAAGACACACTATATGATTCCAATTTTATGAGGTACCTAGAACTGTCAAATGTATAAATATAGAGAGTGGAACGGTAGCTGCCAGGAGCCGAGAAGGGGGACGATCGATCGGGGAGATAGTATTTAATGGGTCAAGAGCTTCAGTTTGACAAGATGGAACGAGCTCTGGGGATGGCTGGTGCAATGACAGCACAACAGTATGACTGTCCTTAGCACCACTGAACTGTGCACTTAAGAAATGGCTGGGGCGGTAAGTTTTATGTTATATTTATTTTACCATAATTAAAAATGAAATGGAAAAAAAAGAAAAAAACCTGGCCTAGGACCACAATACCTATGAATTTACTATCAAAAATTCAAAACTTGCCCTGGCCAGTTTGGCTCAGTGGTCAGAGTATCGGCCTGCGGACCAAAGAGTCACAGGTTCGATTCTGGTCAAGGGCACGTATCTCGGTTGCAGTTCGTCCCCAGCCCTGGTTGGAGTTGTGCGGGAGGCAATCAGTCGGTGTGCCTCTCTCACATCGATGTTTCTCTCTTTCTCTCCCTCCCTCACTCCCACTCTATCTGAAAATAATTGGAAAAATACCCTTGGATGAAGATTTAAAAAAAAAATTCATCACTTAATTCCTTATTGCCTCCTAGCTCCGCCTAGTGTCCACAGATCTTCTGTTGGGATTGTCAGTCACATGAGAAATGCATTCTAGCATTTGTGAGAGAAGGATGTGCGTGTGTGTGTTTGGGAAAAAAGAATGCATAAATATTTAACAGCAGAAAATGCCTCTAATGACATCTAATGGGTTTCAAGTATACAACATCCAATTTCACTGAAGTACCCCGCCCCCCTTATTTACCCAGAGAAACAACACTGGGAGTACTAGAAAGGCACGTCCCAGCACTGGAACTCCCACGTGTCTTTCTACTTTCCTCTCTGACTCAGAGAAATGCTGCTTCTGCTCAGCCAACAGCTGGAACAGAAGCCACACTGGATGGGTGTACGGTTCCCTGGCAAGGAAGGGCCAGCAGCCTAAAGACTGTTTTCTGCTTCAAGGTTCTGACTCTTTAACTAAGTCAGGCCCAGCCAGTTCTCCAGGTGTGTCACTGAGATCATTCTTGCCACCTGATGCCAGTCTCTGGCTTGAAAGATGCTCAAGACATTTTCTATATTGATTATACTTTTAGTGCATAATAAAGTCAACATAAAAATCCCTGTATCACACTCCCCAAATAATAGCGAAATCCATGGGGCAAATTATATTACCAGATGTAACTGAGAAATGTTCTTATCTCTTCTTGTTGGGCTTCAACTATAGGAGCCATGGTGGTTCCTTATAATTTTCAGTTTCATAATAAAAATCAGCCAATACCGATTTTCTTTCAATATGCAAAATAGGGCTCACAGGGTTTCTTCTGCTAAGTCAGGCGGTTACACAGTTGATCCTCATTACTTGCGAATTCCAGAGTTATAAATTTGCCTACTCCATAAAATTTATTTGTAACCCTGAAACAATATAAGTGGCGCCCTCAGAGTCACTCGCAGACATGCACAGATGGTGAGAAATCTGAGTGGCCACCACAGTGGCCACCACAATGGCCCCAGCTGACAACGAACAAGGAGACAGTCTGCCTTCCTGTTCAGCTCTCATAGTACAAACAAGTGTCCTTTTCAGAGTCTATTTAGTGCCATATTTTCACATTTTTGTGCCTTTCTGGGTGATTTCGTGGTTTACAATGCCCCTGAGCATGGTGCTCAAGTGCGGTCTCATGTTCCTAAGCACAAGAAGGCTGTGATGTCCCTTAACAGAGAAAAATGTGTTAGACAAGCTTCAGTTAGGCATGAGTTAGTGGTGTAGGCCATAAGGTCAATGTTAATGAATCAACAAAACATATCAAATAAAGTATCTTCATACAGAAACACACATAAATACAATAACAGAAAACACAACAAGCAAGGTCATATACGTATTGGCCATTTGACAGGGAACCTAACCTTGTATTTAATTTGCCCTTTGGAGAAATGGCTCAGAACTTGACAGCTCAGTGTTGGAGGCGACTTTATAGAACAGAACTACTGCAAATAGTGAGGATGCACTGCTCTTCCAGGAATACAGGCTGCTAATGTGGTGAAGGAGACAGAGGGCGCATGACACAGAACGCGGGCTCTGTGAGGGCCGGGCTGGCCATCAAGCACACTCACAGGCTTTTAAAGTGATGCAGTTCAAAGCTAAAAAAGGCCTGGTTTTCAATGCATGACTTTTCACTGCAGATTTAGGTCTTATTTTATTACTAGCATTCTTCGCTCAACTTTCCAAGAGAGGCCTCTTGCAGGAGTGGACACGCGGGAAACATGAGCAGTAGATTTCTACCCATTCACTCCTCTCGACTCTGCCCACAGGGTCCATGCTGGAGAGCAGCCATCTCCACAAAGCCCTTTACTTCCTAAAATCTCTGAACCTAGGGAAATTTGCTTTTCTGAAACAATATACTTTATTTTATTAATTGCTTTGATTGTTTTCCTTCAGGGTTTCCATCTTAAAATGAACACTTCATACAATAAAGATGAAAGCTCAATTTTCCATATTTTGTGATAGGCTTATCCCAGAGCTGACAGACAGGGGTCAAATCTGGGAGAGCCTTGTGAAAACCACAGGCCTCAGAGCAATGTCATCAGATCTGTCCTCTAGAAGAACCGCTGGTGGCAGAACCAAATGTGCATGCGTGTGCACCCACGTGTGTGCATGGAGGGGCAGGATGCTGGGTGCAAAGTCAGGGTGGGGGTATCCTGCAGCCGTCAGGATTAGAAACGATAAAGCTCAACCAAGGCACCGTCAGTGGAGGCAGAGCGCAGACACGAGGCAGCGGCTGTGGGCTATTCTGAAACAAGAACTGATGGCCTGGACACGACGAGTTCCGGAGTTCCGTGCTTCATCCTTCCACAGGCACACCTCGCCGCAGTGCCCCTCACTGCACTGAGCTGTGCAGACATCGCCTTTGTTTTTTTTTTTTTACAAATCAAAGGTAAGACCCTCCAAATAGAACCAGAGTCATCGAAGTAGGGTACAGACTGACAATCCTCAGAAGAGGGGGTGGGGAGGAGGGAAGGGGTAAACCACAGAACTTGCATGCATGTATGCATAACTGATGGACAAAGACAACAAAGCTGGGGACAGCAGGGTGGGGGGATGGGAAGGATGGTGTCAATGGGTAGAAAGGAGAAACATCTGTAACAAAATTAATAAAATACAAAAAAAAAGGTAAGACCCTCCACCAGCAAGAAGATTATGACTCACTGAAGGCTCAGATGATGGTTAGCATTTTTTAGCAATCAATTATTTTTATTTATTTATTTATTTTTTAATCCTCACCCGAGGATATTTTTTGATATTTTGTTCAGATAGAATGGGAGGGGGAGAGAGAGAGAGAGAGAGACATCAAAGTGAAAGGGACACATTGAGTGGTTGCCACCTGCATGACCTAACCAGGGCCGGGGACAAACTGCAACTGAGGTACATGCCCTTAGTGGGAACCGAACCCGGGTCTCTCTGGACCGCAGGTCGATGCACTAACTGCTGAGCCAAACTGGCCAGGGCCAATCAAGTATTTTTAAATAAAGGTATGTATTTTTTCAGAACAATGCTACTGCACACTTAATAGACTACAATATAAAATAAACATACTTTTATATGCACTGGAAAACCAAAAAATTCATATGACTCGCTTTATTGCAGTATTTGCTTTAATGCAGTGGTCTGGAACCAAACCCACAATATTTCTCTGAGGTATGCCTATATATAACTTTAAAAAATTATCTTAGTTTCTACAAATGGAAGTCCTGTGTCAGGTTCTTTATTTTTGTCTTGAGAGCATGAAGAACTCTTGAGGACAGCAGGGTACTTACCATACAGTGTAAATTCATGATTTTCCTCCCAGATCCCTTGGTGGTGATGCCCAGAGATGTTAGTTTAGACAGACTCCAGTTGTCCTAACACAGTTCTCAGGAAATAAGTATGAGCTCCTAGGGGCCCCATGCTTGGCTTGAACACATTAACTCAGAGCCTACAATCTCTCAGAAGCCATAACAAATTTGAATTTTACCAAAATAATCATCCTTGCATTCTTCAGTGCCACAACCTGAACCAAAAACAATGGCAGAAACATACCAAGGCACCTAATCAGGTCTCCAAGTGAAACCTTTACCAGCTTCAGTAAAAGGCTAGTTTTCTTCTCTTTCAAGTGCCACCACTATGATGAAGATAGCTTAGTGACTTCACCCAATCTTTCAACACCTCACTGCAACTACAACGGTTCAGGAGCAAGCCTCCTCAGAGTGATCTTTCCAAAAGGGAAGACATTCATTTCCACATCCTGAAAGTCTCCATGTTTCTCTTTATACTGTGGATATACTCCCCAGAAAAGCATTCACCTAGAATACATGGAAGAGAACGTGAAACTTTTCTAGCTTGGCTTTTACTGAATGGCAATGGTAACTATGACATTTGCTAACTGGTCAGAGGCACTGAGCAGTGGAAAGCTGAGTCATTTCTGAGCACAAAAAAAACAACCCTACACATATGCTGACCAATGGAAAGATATGTATGGGAGGGAGTGGTTCCTAATGTCAAAAAACTAACATGCTGAGGCCCTGGTCAGGGAGCTCAGTTGGTTAGAGCATTGACCTGATGTGCCAAGGGTGCGGGTTCAATCCCTGGTCAAGGCACATACAATAAACAACCAATGAATGTATTAATAACTGGAACAACAAATCACTGTTTCTGTCTCTCCCCTCCTCTCTCTCTGTTACTCTCCCTCTAAAATCAATAAATTAAAAAAAGAGAAAGAAATACACTAAACTTTGAGAAGATATTATACAGTCCTGAGAAAGGTGGCTGACATTTAAGGTGGTGGCTTGATAACCTTGAACCAAACAGAAGTAAATAAATAAAAAAATTAGTTGATCCTCAACTTGCCTTAATATAGTTTATAAATTCCGAGTGGAGAACATCTGGTCTGTGGGTAAATCGGTCTCTTTCTTCTCCTGAGTTGTCGCTGTCGGTCACAAGGGAGGGCTGCGATGGAAGCTCCTGGGGAAACTCCCCTGTTAGGAAAGTACAGAGACAGGCAGACAGCATGATTTCATGAAGATGAACAAAGCACAGATCACCCTGAAAGGTATCATCTAGTCATTTCAGCCTTCTCTCCTACCTCTTAAGGAGGTATATGAATAACCCAAGTTTTGTCTTCCCTGAATGATGTAAGAAAAAGATAGAAGAAGAGAAAGAAAAGTAAAAGAAACAGAAAGCCCCAAACTGATCTCTACATGACTTAGTTCCTTGTGAAATTTTGTCTTCCTTTTTACAGCACAGTGAAAAGAAAGTGTAAGAGAGCTTTTGTGCTCTCAGTAATGTGTGTTGAGTAACTATTTCAAATTCAAAATTCAACAAATGCTTATTGGGCAACTACTAAGTGGCAGGTATGCTAAACACTGTAGGGATCTAAAATGTAGTCAAACCTGACTCATGGTCCTTAAGTAGCAAACAATCTCAAAGAAGAATGTGGGTATAAACTAAGACAAGAACCCAACCTCCTAACAACAAGAGGTGAGACCGTGGAAGGGCCCCACAGGGAGGAAAGCATTCTCAGAGCACAGCCAGCCAGCCGGCGTCCCAGAGGTGTAAGGGGAGCAAAAGCAGCACCAATGTCCTCTCTGGGCTGAAGACTAAAAAGGACCACGTCGGGCGGCCACCATGCAGGGTTCCTGGCCAGCAGAATACTCACCTCTACAACAGATGGGAGAGAGCTCACTACTGTCAAAGTATATAACTAATTTATTTTAAATTTTGCCTAAAACACTATCTGCTTATACTGCATACTGTAATAAAGCATATCTAAACTAATAAAGTGGCAGTTACATGTTCGCATAAAGTTTACAGTTATAGACAACGTATGGTTCCAACCACGACCTCAGATCAACATAAATGCTAAACTAAGTGCTCAACTTACACACCTGAACATAAGAAGTCAAAGCAAACATTAGTCTGAGTTGGTTTCCATGGCTCTCCCATCACTAAGGAGAGCATATTCCAAGTATTAGGGGAATAATCTGCATATTAATTTAATTCTATACCATTCATACATCATAAAATAGTCTCTGTCACAAAATAGTAAACATTAAGTTTTAATATTTTCTTTAAAAAATTACTGAATAAACAGGAGCAGCCAAAATACTGTCTAATAATATAATCAAATGAGGGCTTCTCACCAAGATAGGAAATATTTTACTAGGATTCTGAAAGTATGCAAGGCAGAATTCTTAGTGATCATTTGGTATTATCAAAGAACCACCGAACTCTAGAGCTACAAAAGTGGTTAAAGATTTCCTGATCGAATCATCTAACCACTGACAGGTGAGAGAATTAAGGTCCCCTGACTTGTCCAAAGTCAAGCTGGAGACACAACTCAACTGCTTCCAACCCTCACATGTAGCTAGCTGTGGCCTGCACCCAATCTGGCTTTAAGTGATAGGTGCTCCTCCGAGGCCCAGTCCAGAAACACTTCCCAGAGCATGAGCAAACTTCCATGTTCTTCCCCTTCTACCTTAAAACAGAAGGATTCAGAAACTTTGGAAGTCTTATGTTAAAGACAGTGAGGTCACAGCATGAAAGACGTTGGGTCTCTGAGTCACACTTGGAGGGCAGTGGCTGGTCAATCAGTAACTCCTGTTTGGATTTAATTTGGATTATGTTAAACCAATGAGATTTAAGGATTTTATGTGTTATAATAACTAGAGTCGTCCTAAATAATATATCTACATATATTTTCTTTCCAACAATGGATTTAAATAACCTGTATAAATCTTCGGAATAACAGCTTCACTATTTACTAGCTGCATGAACACTGGCAAGTTACTTAAACTCTCTGAGCCTTGGTTTCCTCTATAAAGCCGATATAATGAGAGTTTTTAACTTTCAATGAGGTCCCCTTCACAGATTAGCATAGTACCTGGTGCCTAAGAAATGCGCAATAAAATCAACTATTATTATTACCATATTTGTGCATATTGTAAGCACAGCATTTGAAACTTAAAAACAAGCATTTTATCCCCGTCTTTCATTCTCAGACCTTTCACTGGACTAAGGTGATGGCACGAGTCCTCCTTGATGATCTGCTCTTCTTCCATGATATCTGACATTGGGACACTGAGGCTGACAGTGTCTTCATCAGAAGGCTAAAAGGAAACAGGGCACTACTTCATTCAAGGGAAAAGTGTTATCAGTGCAGATTAAGAGAATGCTATATGGTTAAAAAAACAGACTGTGATTCTCAAAAGCATAATATTGAATTAAAGACACCAGATTCAAAGGACAATTCCATTTACATAAGTTCAAAAATGGGCAAAACGAATCCATGGTGTTTGAAGTCAGAATAGTGGCTGTTCTTGGTTGGGTGGGTGGGCGCATGAGGGGGGCTTCTGGGGTGCTGGTAAAGTCCTGTTTCTTGAACTGGGAGCAGGTAATATGGTTCACTGCATCAAAATTCATTGAGCTAACACTCCTATGCTTCTCTGTACACGTTTTGAGCTGAAATTTTGTCAGATACCTGGTGATTATTTTCTAACCGAAGAGCCGTAGTCAGGGTACTAAGAAGGCCTGTGTAACACCTGACAGAATAAAGGAATACTCCCAAATACACGATCACAGTAGCCCTCAGTAGAATCAATTGTTCTAACAGTAATGTTACTGTTAGAACACCAACTTACCAAAATTCCATTACAGTTTCACGTGGCTCATCACAGAAGGCAGACAGTCAACCTCCGTGACAATATCTCATTGATTTACAGTTGCATTTTATGTGCCTTGTAAATTAAGTTTCAGTTTATTTCCCTGTTTCAGGATGAGGATGCTACATTAAATGTATAAAAGTGCTAAATGATTGTGGGGGTGCGGTGGGAGAAGGGGGAGGAGACAGGAATCCTACCCCTGAGACATTTACAAAATATTAAAGATGCAGAAAAAGCTAATAGCAGCTAATACTTATACAACACTTAAGAGGATTTCGAACTGCTTTCACAAACATTAGCACATATTTCCATGCAGATGGTTAGTGCCTTTTTACCAGAAAGGGGTTCAATAATTGCAGCAGATCTAAGAAGCAGAGAAAGAAAAGAATCATGAGCTGATCCCGAAATGTACCTCTGTGGCAGATAATCGCTTATCTCCATTATCACTTCCAACGCCTGAATCAGAATCCTTCTTGCTGGGGTGGATGCCGTCAGTATTGAATTCATTTAGAAAAAATCAAAATCACAAGGTTCACAAGATATATCAATTTATATTTGAATAATAAGTTTGCTATACAAAATGTTATTATTACCATAAGGCAACAAATCAGCTCAGTATTTAAGACAAGGGCCTAATGAAAACCAGATAGTTGTATTGTCTAATAGAGCACAAAATAAATTCTTTGTGTTCAGGGTTTCATGGATTTACACTTTATCCAAGTAGTCTGTTTTTTGAAACAGTTAATAGTTTTCTTATTTTACTATTTCTATCATATAAAAAAAACAAAAACTACCTATTTGCTTTTACTTCTTATGTTTTGAAATGTTGGCAATCTTGAATAATTCTGTAAACTTTAATCTAGTGACTAAATAAATTTGATTTAAACATATTTTAACATTAAATTATGATTAAACATATTTAAAAATATTTTATGCAGTATATAAAGGTACCATTAGGGTAGTCTGAGATTTTTAAGTCACTAGTTTTCTTTTTTTAGTAAAAAGTTAAGGAAAGATTTTGGCAGTGAAAACTTCTCAAAAACAATCTGTGTTCTATAAGTGTGTTCCGTGTGGGAATTTCGTTCTCTGAAAATTCAAGGCCGATTCACGCCAACAAAAGGCTGAGGACAGGTGAAAGGATTCTAACACTCCCATTCCAAACAGGAAATGGCAAAACTATGCACACTGCATTCTAAAGAGATAATTAAAAAAATAAAATCTGCTGTTTTTCTTAGCAAAATTATGGAAGCATACTAAAAATTAATAATAAAAAAGCATATATCTGAGCTTAATACTGTTGTTTTAATTAATAAGCAAAAATACTTATACTTATTTCTTTTAATGTTTTTACTGATTTTTTAGAGGGAGAAGAATGGAAAGGGAGAGAGAGAAACATCAATGTGACAGAAACACCGATCAGCTGGCTTCCCATATGCACCTGGGAGTTAGACCAGTGCCCTTTGGGAGCGTAGGACACTGCTTAACCTGATGAGCCCACTGGCCAGGCTCTGTGTCTACAGGTCTTATTTTTAAGGATATCCATATTTGCACACACACACACGAGTGTGCACATACACACAGCCCTCAAGAAGGACTGATTTTTGAGAGAGTAAATAAGATTTGAGAAATGCCAAAATGTTATCAATAGCATCACTTTTCTCTTTCCTATTGCACAAGTTTCTGAAACTCTGAGTTATAAATCTGCATTGATTTAGTGAAGCAAAATAATTTTGTTTAATTTAGTTACCTGGAATACCCTGGCCTAAGAAAAATTCTCAGAAGGGGCTTTGAGCCAGGGCAGTCACTCACCTGTCTTCCACATGCTGGTGCAACTGTGGCCTCTCCATTGTGTGGAGGTAGAGGGAATCAGCTGCTTTCATCTGGCACGCTTGGATACTCAGATACTTGAATATGTGCACTTTGCCCTTTGTGCAAATCTATGGGGAAATTAACAATACATATTTATTTTAATGGCAAAATAAAATATAAACACTAGATATTTGACTGTGTATTTTAATTTTTGCATTTTCATTCTAAGTAACACTTCAACAACACACACCCAAATTTGACCTCTATAAAACATATAAAAATTCAGTCAATCATTTCCTCCAAATTCTACTTTGAAAAGAAAACCATAATCAAGCAATTCATAGTCTTTCTTGCACTAAAATGCATAATCCTAACAGAAATGTGTTTAAGTATAAATAATATAAAAGTATAAAAGTCAGATAACTGACGTGGAAACATTTCAACTCTGGAAACAAATATACTTCGTATTTTCTCATAGTTTAATATTTGAGCTTGAGTCTTGTCTCTAAATAGCCAATAATTATATTTCAAAATGCTTAAGTTCCATTTTCCAGCTAACATTAAAATAAGGACTCTATTACACTTTTTTACTCCATAAAAAAGTTTCAAATGTTTGAACAAATAATAAAATAAACATAATTCTGGTGATTAGAACAGTGAGCCCAATGCTGGCAAATGGACTTCGTGTAGCAGAAGACAACTTATTGTAGTCAGATGCACCCAAGGTTCCATCTTCTTGGTGACTGTGATTGCTCACAATCAGGTCTAATGCAATACTGAATCCGCAGTGTTAGCAAACTGGCTCTGCTGAGAGCTGCCTACGCACTACCGATAGCATATCCCACATATCCCTGCCGAACCCCTCACCTGTGCTGGAGGAGACTGCAAAGGGTTATTTTCAAGTAGTAATACTTGCAGCTGCTTCATCTCTCTAAAACAAATGGGAATCACGAGCACTTTATTGCAGGAAAAGTCAAACTTTACCAAGGGAAGATCTACTAGTTCTAAAGGAACAGAAAAAACAAAAAGGAAAGAAAAACAAAAAACTCAGAAAAGCAGTAAGATTAAATGGACAAACATTCAAAAATTTACTTTCTCCTTATCAGGAGAAATGTCATTTGGCATAATCAAAAGCAAGTTGTGCCTTAGGAATATATAGTACATGCTTACACATATTTTACCAAAGGGGAGGGGAAATCTTTCATTGGGAGTCCAATACATTTGAATGGTTAGTTCTGATAAGAGCTGGAAATACTTGATACTTAAAATATTTATTGTTTAAAAATGCTTTCTTCCACCCACAAAACAATCACATATGCCACAGAACACAGAATATGTTTTAACTCTGCAATGTTTTCAAACAGTATTGTGATAGGCAGTTAGACAGACAGGAGCAGAGCAAGGATGATGGGCCAGGTACAGAAGGTCCCCAGGGTGGAAAACTGTGTGCCTAGCAATGGACAATTGTAGAGTGGGACCTCGCCCCCAGAGTGACTTTTCCTCCCCTCGCTGGTCCTGAGGTTTAGACTTCCTGACCTTTCCTCCCTGGAGATAACATCTAGGCCTTAGTTATATTTCAGTTCCAGGCCCAAAAAACCAGCAAAACCAGACAAGCGACCCCATGGTTGACCTCAGGACTAGCTGCATTGGATGATGACCCCCTGGTGGTGCTGACCAATCACTCAGTGGAGATCCCACCCTGAAGGGACACACCTAGAAAACTGTTGAATATTCTATTAAGATCTTCCCCTGGGACCTCCCCTGAAATCTCCACCCTTAAAACCCACAGGACAGAGGCCCCAGTGGCTCTCCCCGGGCAGGCCTGCCCATACCTTCCTTTTCTCCTCCCCTCAGGTGTGTCTCCTTTACCTCTCACTTCTAAGCTCCAAGGGCCCTTCCTCTGCCTCTGTAACTTGTTTCCTAAGCCCATTTCTTCTACAAATGACTTCTACCTCTGTGATTTTCTAAATAAATGTTCTCTTGTAGTTTGAGTCTTCGCTCTGAATTCTTTCCTAGCCAGAACTCAGGTACTGAGGTTGCTGAACCCAGATCCAGTCTGACCCCACCAGTCTAACACCTGGTGCCATGCTTGACAACACCAACAGTACTTGATATGTAAAATACACTAATTACAAAATATTCTTATTCATTTAATATATCAAGGTTGACATGACCTCAGAACTAGTTACAAGAAATATGTTCATGGTTTTTTAACTCTACTTTAAAAAATAAGTGCTATCTAAATTCAGAATTTTGCAATGAACCCTGTAATCCTGATTTGGTAGGGCTTTATTCTACTGCTTTTAGAAAGTCTTCTGTAGCTCCACAAACAAGACTGAACATTATATTTAGCTTAAAATCCCCACCCAGTGGCATAGCAAACACTCAGTAATTTCAAACATTCCAACCAACATTGGCAGCTGCAAGAAACAAGTCAAATACATTCCATACAGCAACAAGGCTGAGCCATGCCAAACATGTAGGGTGACAAGGGACAAGCCACTAAGATCTCTGTGTGAAAAGCTCGAGGGTTCATTTCAGAAGGGCCTCACCACATTTGTTACTGGACCGGGTAAGGATTTAAACATGTGCTTTCAAATACTCAAGGATTCTAAAGAGGATGAAGGGCAGAAACTATAAATAGAAGAGGAACCAAAGGCAGTGCCCTGAGGTAAGAATTAACACTATTCCTCCTCCCACCGAAGTTGCCCCCGAGTTTTCACTTCGCTCAGATATACTACTTTCAAGTTCCACCAAGAGTTACCTAGAAAGCAGTATTTCTCCTCCAGAATTCTACGGCTCTGGGATGTAAAGGACTTGACCTAGTTTGTGTCACAGAGGAGCATGGAACTGCAATACTGGAGAGAAGGCAGAACAACATGGAACTCAGCAGGTCCCAAACTCAGACCCAGGAGAGGTGGCTGGGTTAGAGAAATTCAATTGCCTTGAGTTCACTGCTCAGACCCAGCTCTCCCAGCCAACAGCGCGACACATTTGCCTCAGCACACGCAATCCTGGAACCTGCTTGGAAGAAAGGGCTTTGAGCAGCAGGAAGTTGAGCAGAGAGGGAGGAACAGCTTAGAATCCAGAAAGTCAAAAGCAAAGGGAAAGTAAAATCCCTTTTCACTTCACAGTTTCTTTTTAAAACAGGTAAAAATTAGGAGGGTTATATTTAAAAAGGGCATCTCCGTGCTATAACCTCTGGTAATATTAATACTCCTCTGTGATGGTTAACTTGACTCATGAAAGTTAGGTTAACAAAACAGTGGCAATGTTTTTAAAATAATAGGTTATTGATTTCTTTTTTAGAGAGAGAAGGGAGAGAGAGAAACATCAATGTGAGAATGAAGCATTTATCAGCTGCCTCCTGCACCCCCCCTTCTGGGGGTTGAGCCTGCAGCCTGGCTTGTGCCCTGACTGGGAATCAAACCGGTGACCTCCTGGTGCACAGACAACACTCAACTAAACCACATCAGGCAGGGCAACAGTGACAAATTTTAAGTGGACTCTAGATCTCCAGGAATTCTTTGCCACTTAGAAGGAAGACTTTTTACAGCAAAACCAGAGGGCTGAATTCCTGGAAGATGTAGCAGGAGGGGGTGGGGAGGCCACTTATAGGTAAATAAAGGAGGAATGGCAATGGCCATCTGAGTTTAGGGTAAATAAAACTTGGCAGTTTCACAACAAGAAAACAGGGAGAAAAAAATGGTAACTCCGGCCCAGGAAAGGTCAAAAGAAACACAGCAGGAAAAGGGAGTAAAGGGGTGGGGGGATTCTCACTTCTCTCTCTGGTTTAAAGAGGAACAATGAATGGTTACTTGAATCCTCTGTCCATGCTGGTACTTCTTAGAAAGAACAAACATTTTCCCCCCTCCTCAAATTGAAAGCATATGAGGAGGGACAGTCAAGGAGGAAAAACAAGTAAGTAAATATGGGAAGTCTTTAAATTCCCTGCCTGAAAGCATTATCAATGCTCTTTTGTTAATCGAGTTCTCCAGAGGGAAGCAAAAAGAAACCTGATATTCAGGAAATTGTTTTTTTTTTTTTTTTTCTTTTTTAAATGATTTTCCAGTATACTGATGTTTTAGCTTTGAGTGGATTTTAAAATAGTGAACCTGAATAAACATAATTATGGAGAGTATAGAAATCTGTAACTGATCTTTTTAGAGAAAGGAATGCTTTTAAGGCAAGAGAGTAGGAGGGAGAGAAACAAAAATCCTGACTTGTAGATGCACTTCCCACACCTTTCTAAACTATCACAGGCAACTGTAAAACAATTACATTTTCTTTTTGAAAAGAATTCAATGATTCACAATAATTTCTCAGTGATTAACACAAGTGCATACATTTATTTTTTTACTAAAAAAATTTTTTTCTTTATGGATTTGAGAGAGAGACGACGGGAGAGGGAGAGAGAGAGATAGAAACACCAATGAGAGAGAACATCAATTGGCTGCCTCCTGCATGCTCCCCACTGGGGATCGGGCCCACAACCTGGGCATGTGCCCTGACGGGAAATCAAATCTGAGACTTCTTGGTGCATGGGTCGATGCTCCACCAGTGAGCCACACAGGTTAGGTCAAAAGCTTACATTTAAATGAAAGTTTCTTCCATGCTATGAAAGGTTATATCCTTATACAACTGTTAGTACTAATTTTCACTTTATAATTGTTCAAATGAAGAAAAACAATTTCAAACATTCAAAAAGGGATTGTACAATAACAAAATAAAAAATCAGTATTTTTATACCAAGTCACCTCAAGTAATAAAGTAACAAATCTTAAATTAAAAATTGAACTGCCATTTGACCCAGTGATCCCACTTCTAGGAATATACCCTAAGAAGCCTGAAACACCAATCAGAAAGAATATATGTCCCCTATGTTCACAGCAGCACTATTTACAATTGCTAAGATCTGGAAGCAGCCCAAGTGTCCATCAATCAATAAGTGGATAAAAAAGCTGTGGTACAGCCCTGGCTGGTTTTGCTCAGTGGTTAGAGCATCTGCCCGAGGACTAGAGATACCTGGGTTCAGTTCCTGCCAAGAGCACTTACCTCAGTTGCGGTTTGTCCCCAGCACCGGTGGGATTGTGTGGGTGGCAGCCAGTCGATGTGTCTCTCTCATATCGATTTTCTCTCTCTTCCTCCCTCTCTCCCTCCCGCTCTATCTGAAGATAAATGTAAAAATGTCTTCGGGTGAAGATTAAAAAAAAAAAGCTATGGTACATATACACAATGCTATGCAGCTATAAGAAAGAAAGATCTCTTATCCTTTGAGGTGACATGAAGGGACCTGGAGAGTATTATGCTAAGCAAAATAAGCCAAGCAGAGAACGACAGATACCACATGATCTCACTTATTTGTGGAATATAATGAACGAAATAAGTTTATGCATAAAACAGACTCAGAGACACAGAAAGAAGTATGGTTCAGACTGACAACCTCAGAGGAGGAAGATGGAGGGGAGGGAAGAGATAAACCACAGAACTTATATACATGTATGCGTAACCATGGACATAGACAACAATGCTGGGGGAGGGTAGGACAAGAGGGAGGGTGTCTTGGGGGGGAGAAACATCTGTAAGAAAAATTAATTAATTAATAAAAAGAAAGTAATAAATCTTTATGCTGAAATAGTTTCTAATTCTACTCCTATAAAATGCTAGTTCACATGAGAAAGGTGCAGATGGCAGATATTTAAACCTTCCAGCTATAAAGTGTGTTACATTTTGTTTTTGTTGTTGTTAATCCTAATCAGAGGATTTTTTCCATTGATTTTTAGATAGAGTGTAAGGAAGGGAGGGGAAGCAAGAGAGAAATATTGATGTGAGACAGACACATCCATTGGTTGCCTCCTGTACAAGCCCTGACCAGGCCAGGGACTGAACCTACAATCCAGGTAGGTGTTCCTGACGGGGAATGGAACCCACATCCCCTGGTTGCAGGGGCTGATGTTCTAACCACTGAAGCAAGCACATTACATTTTATAAAGTTCTTTCCCTTCCACGAGCACCATTTTCTGGCCTCGAATAATGAAGCATTTCAAGCCAAAGATCAAGAAGCAGGAACAGAATAATAAAAATCAAGCAGCTCTCAAACAGCAGCATTAGCATCAGATTTACCCGATGCTGAGTGTTTCCAAACTTGGTTTACAGTATTGAAAATAATACAATAATCAATTAATAATAATACAAGAGTAAACCTGTGTTTCAGACACACACAACTATAAATCTACTTTTGCCCCGCCCTGTATGTTTGTGCTTTGAGGTATATTTTTCAATAGATGTTTGAAATCTGGTAAGTCTAGAGTCCGTAAATGAAAACGATGGAATCAATGTGATCTTTGAAAACCAGAGGGTGCTTTGGAGGAAACATTCAGTGTTCTACTGCTCAGCTCATTCCTGATTCAGATCCAAATAACAGGCCCAAAATATGAAATTCAGATCCTCTACCACCTACAAAGCCAACTGTCAAAGTTCTTAATTATACAAAATTTCTGAATAAATGTATCTTTTGGTTTGAACTCCAACAGTGTGTCTGGACACCCTGTGGAAGTCCACTGCTACAGGGAACGGAGCCTCACTCAGGGGCAGGGCTGTCTGTGGGCTCAAGGCCAAGGCTCTGGGGCCATCATTGCTTCCAGCCTTGGAGAAATTCACCCAAACTCCCAGTGACATCAGTCCAAATGCCACTCCAGCAGGGGCAGTGCCCTTCCCTTAAGAACAGATTTAAGGGTTTCCCACCACGACTTATAGATCCCCCAAATCAGAAACCCTGACAGTCAGATCTGCAGGACCAAGTATGTCAACTCAACTATTAGCCCGATGTCCCAGAACATCACAAGTCCACACCAAAAACACTTCACGCTGCTTCCTGTTATGGGCTGAATTGTGTGCCCCAAATTCATATGTTGGAATCCTAATCCCCAGTGCCTCAGAATGTGACTATATTTGGAGACAGGGTCTTCAAAGGGGTAATTAAGTTAAAATGAGGTCATTAGGCTAGACCCTAATCCAGTCTGATTGCTATCCTTCAAAGAAGAGATTAAGACAGAGAGACAGAGGGAAAATGATGTGAAGACACAGGGAGAAGATGACCATCTATGACAAGGAGAGAGGCCTCAGAGAAATTAAATTGGTTTAACACCTTAATCTCAGACATCCAGCCTTCAGAACTGTGAGAAAATGGGAGCCTGAGCAAACACACACACACACACACACACACACACACACACACACACACACACAGCCTTCCTTATACAGGGGAATCTTTTATCCCTGTGCCCCTTAACTAAAATTACAACTTGAATATAACTTTTCTGTTATCTGTATGTGAGATTCAAATTATAATGAATATCAATAGGCATACACAAACACAAAAGCAAACAAAAAAGAATCAAAGTCTCCTGTTTTATTCATTTCCCACCCCCTCATCCATTTTTACCTTGAGGTAAAACTTTAAGGTAATTTCTTCTGACATTTAGTTCTCGTAAAGATTTCAACTGACCGATCTGCTGGGGCAAGGCTGTGATCTCGTTGCAGCTGACATCCTGTATCGAAAGCAAAGAGAAATAATAAATGCCCTTTTCCAGGAAATCAAGCACTTAAGGAATTTCAATGTGAGGACAACCACACAGGTAGACTTTCATATTGGTCTCCAGGTTCCTAGCCAAGCAAGGCTTAGCACAGAGGAGAAAAGGAAAGTTCAGCAGTTTAAACATCCTCCAGGGAAAGGAATAAAGAAGGACGTTGGTAGCCTCTGCTGCTTCCACATGTTTAATCTTATTTAGCTCCCATCTGAAACTCATGAGGCAACATTACCAGCTAATGTTTACAGATCAGAAAAATGAAGCTCAGAAAGGTTAAGGCATTGGTCTAAGTCTTGTGAGAGCCAGAGCTAACACTTGGAATGAACGGCCAGCCCCACAGTTCAGCACCTCTCCCACAGGACCTCCAAGTAGAAGAGAAAGCATCCGACACTTTGCCAAACGCTCCCATTTTACGGTGAAAATCTATACATATCGATGCACTGTTTGGACGCACTATTTATTTAAAATACTGTAGAGTTCTCACTGGAGGGCTGGAAACTTGGGCCTGAACACCTTTCCCTACATTTTACAAGCAAGTCTGTAGGGTGTGTAGATTGCGTCTTCTTTGCTTTAAAAGATTAATTTTCTATTAATTGTTGACTGGAACCACCTCTTAACACATGCAAAATGGACCCATGACATTTTGAATCTTACAGACCCACATTATCTCCCCTAATCCCATTCTTCCTCTTGTCTCTGGTAGCTCTGCCCTGCCCTCCACCCCCTCACCCAGCTTCCTTTAGTCCAGACGAGCAACTTTCAGCTGGAGCGAAAATTTTAAAACATTCAATATCTGACTATTTAGTCAGGGGCACTAGACTCTTTCCCTTAGATGGGCAAATAAAAAAACAACAGTCAACACAACAATAGTTGTCCAGTGCGACTGAATCAAAAGTATACCTACTTTATTCTTCAGATCTGCAAAAAATATATTCTTGAGTGTGTTGCAGAATTTTAGTAATTAGTTTATGTGTGCCACAGGTTGAAAACCAGTGCCCTAGACCAACATTTTCTCTCAGCTAGACACTATAATTAATGGTCTTTAGATTGATTTCCATGCTTCATTCTCCTCCCTAGATCCATCCTTCCCAGAGTGAAAATTCACAGCGTAAATTTCACTTTGTCATTTACCAGCTTAAACATTTGCAACAGCTCCTCAGGAACTATAGGACAAAGTCCGAAACTCTGCAGCGAGGCCCAGCGCCGTCCTGAGTGCCCTCCCTTGTATCCGGTACTTAAACTCGGTGATTGCTGCTTGTGGTTCCCAGTGTGCGCCAAGCAGTTGCACAGTTCCAAAACTTGTTCAGGTTCTCTCCCTGTCTGGTATGTCATTCCCAAGTTTGTCTTCTTGTCTCATCTACTTATCTTTCAAGACTTAATTCAAGCCTCACCTCTACCCTGAAACCTTTCTTGAGCCTTCCACCGCTTCAGCTGCTCCAGTCTAAGTCTTGGGGAGAACGGACCACTGTGCCTGTGTGGGCCTCAGTCTGCACTGCCTTCATCTGCTCAGATGTCTCTCTTCTCCTAAAAGTCTGTGAGCTCTTAGATGAAAGAGACCATGTCTGTTCACTCCAGGTATAAGGTAAGGAATCAATGTTGGATAAAATTTCTAAGTCCACTGCTGTTGATTCTCCAATAATGCTGCATAAGGGACCCCCGGATGCTTCAACATACATGCCAAATGTGTGGCACCTACTTAGTATCGAAGAACCACAGCTATATTTGGGCTATGAATGACCTCAATGAGATCAAGTCCTTAAATATTCCACATCACTGCTGAACCAGCAAAAAAACAAAACAAAACAAAAAACACCAACCTTTAACTCCCTGTTTTAGAAGGCAGCAAAGCCTCGTTTCAGAAATCTGTTTCACATCTGTTCAGATAAGATGAACGCACCACTGACCACCCCCCTGCAACCCTGGGCTCCGCGTAAAAGCAGGGCTACATGAAGCACAGTGGAGTGCTGCCCTCTAACCTCATCTCGTCTAAACATCCGCAGGTGACCTGCTAATCTGTCAAGGCCATGAGGCTGCTAAAGACTATCACCTGATGCAGAGGAATACCATCACTCTGCCAAAGGGGATGAGGCCATAGCGCACATGCAGTCAGCCTCGGCACTCAGCTGTGGACCTGGCCGTGGGGGGGGGGTGTGTGTGTGATGGGTGAAGAACACTAGGTGTTCAAGGGCATCACACCCAAACTAGCTGTTGCTGCTTTGCTCCTGGCCTAGAAAAGTCACACAAAATTTTATAAAAAACACCTTTAGTGTTAAAAAAAAAAACACAAAAAAACACCACCACAAGCACCTGTGCAGAGACATAAACATGTAAGGCAGTAATTTCAGAATTAGGAGGTCCCGAGGTTTGTCCAGTCACTCCTGGCCCCTCAGTGAGTCAGTAAATTACTCTGCCTTTCTGAATATACTTCCATATATGAGAGGTGAAAGAGAAACACCTTTTTCCCCAATCCAATGGCATGTGATCGGTCACAGAAGTCAACCAGCACATCTTTCAACAAAAGCTTTATCTGTCTTTGCCTTAACCAAGTTACAAATAAGCAAAAGGTACCATTCCATTCTACTTTTTAAAAAGCCCTCACACAAATGGTACACAGGTAAGCCCTAGAGATATATGAAATTAAATTGTTCTGTTGGACTCACAAAGTCATGCTGGTGATGTTTGGGGGAAGGGGTGTGGTAGGCGAAGAATTCATGGGAATTACTTTCCATCTCTAGAAAGAATTTATGCAGCTGACAACTAAAATAAGTCTTTACAGGCCTGTGCATGACAGCATGAGAAAGGCCCTTTTGTAGTTCAGGGGAATCACAGATTTTCAATGTGAAACTGACCATTTATAAAAGTTTCAAAGATATTTTAAAAAACATCCTTCTTTTTTTAAAAAAGGGGGGGGCAAAAAGATATATTTAGGTAGCATATTCACAGCATGAAATCTTGTGAGAATTTTATCCTGTTTCTTCCTGTGTACTATAGTCATCTTGCACTTTGTTCATTACCCTCTGGTTAGCCAGAATTCAGGGCATCCTGTTTCTCTAAATATAAAGTAATTTTCCCAATATATGTTTCTAACATAATGGCTTTATAAAAAAAGATCAACTCCCCTCACTTATATTTAAATACTTATTTATCAGTAAGAAAAATGGTAACCAATTTACTTCTTCTTTTTTAAAGGACTTCACATGACAAAAGCAAGTTTTTCCTTCTGACTTATAGGACAGATGTCTGCAGACAATTAGAAACACAAAGTCCAATTGTCCATTCACATTTTGAAGGGTATATGGTGAAGGTCAAATTATTTTAATAGTACTCTGCCCTGGCTGGTTTGGCTCAGTGATTAGAGTGTCGGCCTGCGGTCCAGAGAGACCGGGTTCTGTTTCTGCTAAGGGCACGTACCTCGGTTGCAGTTTGTCCCCGACCCTGGTTGGGTTGTGTAGGTGGCAACCACTCTATGTGTCCCTTTCACGTTGATGTTTCTCTCTCTCTCTCTCCCCACCCCTCCCTCCCTCCCTCCCACTCTATCTGAACGAAATATGGAAAAATGTTCTCGGATGATGATTAAAAAAAAAAAATAGTACTCTGCATTGCTATCAGTTACTTCCTGTGCTGCCAAAAGAATGAGGGGGAAATGCCCACACAGATCTACATACAGTGAGATAAATAAAGCCTCTTCACGACTGTATAATCAATATTGCAGAAAACTGCACAAAACTATTCCCTCCCACTTACTGAAGTTGCCAAATGTAAGAGGTTACAAATTTCATCACAAAAATAAAACCCTTAGGTAATTAAGTTTTGATTAGCTGGGGAATGAAGAGGAGGAAAGAGAGGGTAATGGTCTAGATGCTTGGGGATAAGACACTTCCGTTTAGAAGTTGTAAAAGCAGTATTCCCAGAATGGCCTGGTTCTCCAGAAGATGTCTGTCCATAATTAGCCCAAGATAAGATGTTTGGTTTTTGGTTCATTAAAAGAAGATTTAGGAAAATAAAAAATAAAAAAACAAATGCCTCACACTTCTGAAATTAATTAGAATTTACCAAACTATGAATTCCAGATTCAAATGAATTCCTCCTGAATTATCTACTAGCCCTAAGCTCTGTCTTAGAGAAAGGAAATTATTCCAAGCTTCAGTGAACTCAAATTACCATACATTTAGTGTCACAATATTACAAATATACAGATGGACCAAAAATGAATCATCATAAACATGTCATAAATATTTACTAATTCTATTCTTTTGACACAAATAAATCTAATTATTAAATACTCAAACTTAGGTTTTTTACGGACCAGCCAGTTCAATTTTGTCATTTGGATAAAAAACAAAATAGAGAAATTTAGTTATGACTTAAATTTATTTTCCACTGGTTTAATCAACATGCTTTTATGTAACCACATCTCATCAGAGCCTTTCTGGGCAATAAAGGAAGTCTCTAAAAGTGTTAAATGCACATGGAAGATTAACACACTTTTTCTGACTAGATGCTAGTTGCTAACTTCCTTTTAGAATGCAAAAATGACAAGGACTTAAAACATCAGAGTAAATTCTGAGATTATGAATAGGCAATGCTCACTTTCAGGAAATAATATCGTAAACAAGACTAGCAGTGTCTTCGAAGGTGTGACGTCTAATGTAAACCCACGTGGAGGCTGTGTCAGGAAGGCCTGTCAGATGAGCCCCAGCGAGACAGCTGCACTGGAGGACGGCACCTGGCAGTCCTGTGTTGCCGTCTCGGTCTCTCAGGCTTTAAAACTGACTGTGGTCACACTACTGCCTTAGTGGTATTGTTGTAATAAATCTAGCTCTTTTTTTTAATTGAAGGAAACACAAATGTTCTGACAAGAATTGTAAGCTTGGCCTCCCATCATGTGACCATGCCCTTTTTCACTGTGTAACTTTATTCTTTTATTTTTTTTTATCCTCATCTGAGGACATTTTTGCATTTATCTTCAGATAGAGCGGGGAGGGAGAGAGGGAGGAAGAGAGAGAGAGAAACATCGACATGAGAGAGACATATCGACTGGTTGCCACCCAAACGACCCCAACCAGGGCCGGGGACAAACAGCAACCAAGGTATGTGCCCTTAGCAGGAACCGAACCTGGGTCTCTCTGGTCCACGAGCCAACGCTCTAACGGCTAAGCCAAACTGGCCAGGACCACTGTGTAACTTTAGGTAAATGTCTTAACCTCTCTGTACCCAAGTAAAAAGAAGAAGTGAGATTAAGTAATTCTAATTTCTTTCCATCAGGAAAATCCATTTACCACATCAGAAATAATGTGGAGACAGCCCTGGCTGGTGTGGCTCAGTGGATGAGCATGGTCCCACGCACCAAGAGGTCACTGGTTCGATTCCCAGTCAGGGGCACATGCTCGGGTTTCAGGTTCGATCCCCAGTGGGGGCAGTGTGGGAGGCAGCTGATAGATGCTTTGCTCTCACATTGATGTTTTTCTCTCTCCCTCTCCCTTCCCCTCTCTCTAAAAATGAAAAATCAATAAAACATATTTTTTTAAAAAGAAAAAAAAATAATAATGAGCAAACTTTGCAAGATAGATACATAACTGACTCAGGAGTAATGTCCACATTGATTTCTTAGCAATTAAAAACCTTAATGCCTGCAGTCAGAACTTTTTTAAAGAAAAAATCAGTATGTTCATTTAAATTTCAAACTTTCTCAAGCAACTGCTAGTATGACAGATTTATTGTCTCTTGAGATGTACTGTTTCCTTCCAGTATAAAACTCTGCTTCACACCCTTCCACACCCCACAAACACATGCCCCGCCCCGCTGTTCGTCTAACAAAGGCAGGAATTGAAGCAACAGAAGAAATCTTGTATAAGCCAAGGGTTTCCAAATGTCACACAGAAACCAGAGGTGTTAGGAGATATCTCCAGACTACAAATGGATGAAAGATCATGGCAGGCCCATGAATTTACATCTCCACTACCTACCCCAGAGATTGAAATACCACGCATAAAAATAATGAAGAAGGGATTTTCCTCAGAAGCTGCCCAATAAGTCGTCTACACAACCAACATTTCATGAAAAGAGAATAGAAAATAGTGTGTCTGGTCAGGACCAGGAAATGCATCTTCCAATCAGTTATAACTTGAGTCAGACTCTGTGAGCTTTTGGTTGTTAAAGCAGGTTTCTGAATCAGTGATACTGAATTCTCATTCATGAAAGCTGGAAGACACAATTTTCACACACTGCATGATTTGAGGGAGCACAGAGCTGAGGAAAACCCAACAAGAAACAGACCATGTCTGTACCCCAGCAGCCAGCGTGCCCAGAGAACCAATAAGAAAACTCCTAAACCTTTGGCAAATGCCCTACAATGTTCTCCAATTTACTGTGTTCTATCTTAAGTGTGTCTGTCTTCACAGCTGTCTGTTAATTATAACACATGGCATTCATACAGCATCTCTTACCAAATAGTTACCATACCTTATCCTTCAGGCATGAATTGACAGCGAAAGAACCATGTTTCCAATATGTTAACATGGTTTTAATGAGTAAAATGAGTTTTAGTCTATACAAGACAAGTCTGCTGACCCTCCTTGCTGGCTGTGATTCCTCCGTGAGGAAACCTGGAAACCAGCAGACAGACACTGCCCACTGACCACACCCTACCTTGTAACTTTCTCTGTTCCACTTTCAGCTGTAAGTGCCTGTCACAACTCTGATGGGAAAATCAGTACAAGCTGAACCAAAGAACACCAAGGAAAGGCACGTGGCCCCTTCTCTGTGGCAGGCTTCCAGCCAGATGAGGGCACGGTGAGCAGAGTGTGGAAAGGGTATGGGCTTTCATTACACACGTCTGGTCTTGACCTCCGCTCCACAGCCCTGGGTAAGTGATCTGGAAACTCAAACTTGTCTGTAAAATGTAGATATAATAAATAGTTGCCTTGCTGGGCCCCTTTCAAGGTTCTATGAAAGAACCCTCACGCACCTGGCAGACTGCCTAGCACGCGAGGTGCTCAGTCAGTGCTTCCCCTCTTCCCCTCACAGACGCACACACAGACCACAGATGTACAGAGCAACATGCACAGAAGGCTATGGCGCTGAGGGAACAAGGGGGCAGCAGTAACTAAGTGGCCAAGAAGCTCAGAAAGTTCTAGGTCATTCCCATCAGAAATGACTCAGGAGGGGCAGCTCCATGGACCTAAGACTACGTAATTTCGCCCTGGCTGGTTTTGCTCAGTGGTTAGAGCGTCAGTCCACAGACCAAAGGATCAAAGCTTCGATTCCCAGACAAGGGCATGTGCCTGGGTTGCGGTTCAGTGCCAGGTCCTTATCGGGCATGTGCCCAATAGATGTCTCTCTCACATCGATCTCTCTCTCTCTCTTCCTCCCTCCTTCCCACTCTGTCTGAAAATCAACCAAAAAATATCTTTGGGTGAGGATTAAAAGAAAAGAGAAAAAGAGATTGTATAATTTCATCTGGCCTCTATTGTGGATTTCAGATAAGGACGTCTCAGTAGTGCTTTTCTTTTTTCTTTATTGATTTTAAAGAGAGAGGAAGGGAGAGGGAGAGAAAGAAAGAGATAGAAACATTGATGAGAAAGAACATCGACTGGCCACCTCCCACATGCCCCCCCCCCCCACTGTGAATTTGGCCCACAACCTGGGCATGTGCCTTGATCGGGAATTGAACCGGCAACCTCTTGGTGCGTGGGTCAATGCTCAACCACTGAGCCACACTGGCTGGGCCTAGTAGTGATTTTTGATGGCTTCTTCAGGGAAAGAGGAAAAAAGGCTTTCCAATATTCCCTTTGCAATCACTGAATGGCAGTGCTTTGTGTGTTCACTCTCAGGGAACTGACACATTTAAGAAGGTAAGATATTTTTCCCAACTCCAACTTCTCTCAAAAATTAGAAAGGACATCTCCTTTCTTGTAGATGGCTATTGCGTTTTTGTGGTTGTGTTGGTTTTTTAAGCAAATGATGAGTCTGGAATGCTCTACTAATACTTGGACAAAAAACAGTTTACAACTCAGTTTAGGATACTCTGAGTCTAATGTTAAAATTTTAAAATTATTTCTTCCAAAATATTCAAACAATGCTGAGGCTATAAATAGAAATTTTATCAGCACTAGGTGGCTTAAGGTACTCTGAATGTTTGAGAGCTCCTATTTTTTAACAAGTTGGTTACTATGTAGCACAATACAGAAGCCTCACACACAATTCTAGACTCACTTTAGGCTCTCCAAGGATTTTTCTTCCAATTGATAGTTAAAAATTATCTGACATGATCACCTATAGTAACAATACTATTTTAAGCAAAAAGATTAAAGATAAATAAGAACGGATGGAAACTAATCTTTTTTTAGTCTGTGACATTTAGCAAGGCCAGTTACCCTTTGTGATTAAATAATGGCAACTTATTTTGTACTAACTTCACAAAGAAATACTTTTTTTATAAAGATCATACTTGTTTACACACAGGGGTTCCGAGAGTAGAAAGAAAACAGACTGCCCAGTCCAGCAGGGTATCGCCACTGGCCACATGTGGCTATTGAGCACGAGAAATAGGACCAGTCCAATCAGTGATGTGCTGTGAGTGTAAATACACACTGGACTTCAAAGATTTAATACAAAGAATACAAAATATCTCATTACTTTTATATTGTATACATGCTGCCATAATATCTTGGCTATCTTGGGTTAAAATATATTATTAAATTTCATTTCACTTGCTTATATATTTTTTATTTTGGGGGGCCTTTACCCTTTATTTATTTTATTTATTTATTGTTTTATTTTCTATATTTATGTTTTATTTTTGTTACAGATGTTTCTCCTTTTTTATTCCATTGACACCCTCCTCCCCATACCCCCCCACCCCATCCCCAGCTTTGTTGTCCATGTCCATTGGTTATGCATACATGCATATAAGTTCTGTGGTTAGATAGCCTATTAGAGATTTTTCTTGTTTCTTGAGGTAGGCCTGTAGTGCTATGAATTTCCCTCTCAGAACTGTTTTCGCTGCATCCCATAGATTTTGTGTTGTTGTGTGTTCATTTTCATTGGTTTCCAGGAAGTTTTTAATTTCTTCCTTGATCTGCTCGGTAACCCATTCATTGTTTAATAACATGCTATTTAGCTTCCACGTGTTCAAATGTCTTTGAATGTTCTTGTTGCAATTGATTTCTAGTGTCATGCCATTGTGATCTGAGTTTCATGCCATTTGATAATGCTTGATATGATTTCAATCTTCTTGAACTTGTAGAGACTTAGTTTCTGTCCTAACATGTGGTCTATCTTTGACAATGTCCCATGTGCACTTGAGAAGAATGTGAATTCTGTAGTTTTGGGGTGTAATTCTCTGAAGATCTCTATTAAATCCATTTGGTCTAGTCCTTCATTTAGAGTCTCTATTTCCTTGCTAATTTTTTGTCTAGAAGATCTATCAAGTGATGTCAGCGGGGTGTTGAAGACCCCTGCTATGATTGTATTGTTGTCGATTTCTCCTTTGAAATCCTCCAGAAGATTTTTGATATATTTTTGTGCTCCTATATTGGGTGCATATATGTTTATCAAGGTTATATCTTCCTGTTGGATAGATCCTTTCAATATTAAGTAGTGGCCTTCTTTGTCTCTAGTAATGGTCTTCATTTTGAAATTTATTTTGTCAGATATGAGTATTGCTACCTCAGCTTTTTTTTGCTTTCCGTTTCCTGGAAGATTTTTTCCATCCCTTCAGTTTCAACCTATGTGAGTCTTTTGTAGTGAGGTAGGTCTTTGTAAACAACATATAGATGAGTCTTGCTTTCTTATTCAATCAGCTACTCTGTGTCTTTTTTTTTTTTCAGAGAATTCAATTCATTTACATTTAATGTGATTATTAATATGCACTTATTTATTGCCATTTTTGTTTAGTGTGGTTATATTTTTCTTCCTATTTCTTCTACTAATTACAGCAGTCCTTGTAACATTTCTTGCAGTGCTGCTTGGGTGCTAATGTATTCCCATAGTCTTTTTTTGTCTGGGAAGCTGTTTATTTGACCTTTTATTTTGAAATGATAGCCTTGCTGGGTAGAACAGTCTTGGATTCAGATCCTTGTTTTTCATGACCTTGATTACTTTGTGCCATCCCCTTCTGGCCTGTAGTGTTTCTGTTGAGAAGTGAGCTGAAGCCTTATGGGGTTTCCTTTGTAGGTAACCTGTTGCTTATCTCTTGCTGCTTTTAGGATTCTCTGTCTTTAATTTTTGGCATTTTAATTACTATGTGTCTTGGTGTGGGCCTGTTTGCGTTCTTCTTAGTTCGGCTCTTTGTGCTTCTTGAACTTGAATGCCTTCTTCCTTCACCAAATTAGGGAAGTTTTCTATCACTATTTGTTCGAATACATTCTCTAACCCTTGCTCATTTTCTTCTTCTTCGGGGACTCCTATGATATGTATATTATTATGTTTCCAGTTGTCCCACAATTCTCTTAAGCTGTCTTCCTACTTTTTAATTGTTTTTTCCTTTTCTTTTTCTGATTGGTTGATTTTTTTCTACCCTGTCTTCTAATTCACTGATCTGGTCCTCAGCTTCCTCTACTCTGCTGTTTAGACCTTCCAATGTGTTCTTTATTTCTGATATATCATTCTTGATTTCTTCTTGGTGGTTTTTAATTTCCAATTGGTTAATTTTCAACATCTCTATGTCCTTACTCATGCTGTTCAGCTTCCTCAAGATCATGGCTCTGAATTCTAGCTCTGTTAACTTGCCTAACTGCTCCATATTGATTTAATCATCGGTGGAGGTCTCTTGTTCTTTCATTTGGTTTTTGTTTCTGTGTTTCACCATTTTGGCTATCACAGTGGGCTTTGGAGCCTGCCAGGTTTTCCCTGTGGGTGTTGGTATTCTGCTGTTTGTGGCTCCCTCTCCTGTCTTTAGATGAGCGAGGGAGGACCCACGTTAAACACCACTGTCAAGTCTTACTTTCCTGGTTAGATTTGTTAGCCTAGGAATGGTTCAGTTATCCTCTAGCTTTTTGCCTGGAGGCTATCAGTAGCAATTACTTGAAGAGCCTTGGGTTCTCAGTTGAATAAAAAATCCCCTCAGGTGCTCAGTGTAAGGGGATTTCCCAAGGGTGTGGTAGATCCTGGTTGTTAATGAGCCTCAATTTGCATTTCAATGGCTACCAGGTGGGGTTGAATCTCCAAGGGAAGGCTGCCACCTCTCCCCAGAGCCCTGGGAAGGAGTAAGATGGCCACCGTCCTGCGTGGCAGCAACTCAGCTAAAGCTATGCGCACCCTCCAAATCCCGAGTGTCCCTACACAGTTCCTGTCCAGTCCTCCCTCCCTCTGCTGGAACCCAAGGTGAGTGGCTGTGGCTATTTTAGTGCCTTTCCCAGCTCTGTGGTGGTGCCGCTTGGGAGTGTAACCCCAAGGGTGCTGCTCACAGCGTAGACAGCTGGTGTCTGTGGTCTCCCAGACCCCCTCTCGCGCCTCCGCAATCCTACCAGGATGGAGTCAGTGTCCCTGGTAATATGGTTCTCGTAAGCTGCTTTTCAGTTTCTTTTTCCCGATGATTTGTCTTTATTTTAGTTGTAATTCCAGTTTTCTTCTGGGCGATGGTCTGTGTAGCTTCCATTCACTGCACTGCCATTTTGGAATCCCATGTAGCTTTTATTTATTTATTTATTTTTATTTTTTAATTTTTTTTGGATTTCAAAGAATTTTATTTTTTTTAAATTTTTTATTTATTTTTTTGTTACAGATATTTCACCTTTTTTACCCCATTGGCACCCCCCTCCGCACCCTACTGCACCCCCGCCCCCAGCTTAGTTGTCCATGTCCATTGGTCATGCAAACATGCATATAAGTTCTGTGGTTTATCTCTTCCCAGCCCCCCACCGCCTCTTCTGAGGGATGTCAGTCTGTGCCCTAATTCCATGTTTCTGGGTCTACCGTATTGCTCAGACTGTTATGTTCATTATATTCCGTATATAAGTGAGATCATGTGGTATTTGTCTTTTTCTGCTTGGCTTATTTCACTTAGGATAATACTTTCCAGGTACCTCCATGTCGTCTCAAAGGATAAGAGATCTTTCTGTCTTACCGCTGCATAGTACTCCATTGTGTATATGTACCACAGCTTTGTTATCCATTAGTCTACTGATGGACACTTGGGCTGTTTCCAGATCTTAGCTATTGTAAATAGTGCTGCTATGAACATGGGGGTACATATATTCTTCCTAATTGGTGTTTCAGGCTTCTTAGGGTATATTCCTAGAAGTGGGATCACTGGGTCAAATGGAAGTTCAATTTTTAATTTTTTGAGGTAACACCATATTGTTTTCCATAGTGGCTGCACCAGTCTGCATTCCCACCAGCAGAGTATTAGAGTTCCCTTTTATCCACACCCTCGCCAACACTTGTTGTTTGATGATTTGTTGATGGCGGCCATTCTGACAGGTGTGAGGTGATACCCCTTTGTTGTTTTAATTTGCATCTCTCTAATGATTAGTGATGATGAGCATTTCTTCATATGTCTCTTGGCCATTTGTATGTCCTGTCTGGGAGGTGTCTATTCAGCTCCTCTGCCCATTTTTTAATTGGGTTCTTTGTCTTCCTTTTGTTGAGTTGTATGAGCACTCTATATATATTGGAAATTAACCTCTTATCTGATACATCATTGGCAATGATGTTCTCCCATACAGTGGGTTGCCTTTCCATTTTGATGATTGTCTCCTTTGCTATGCCGAAGCTTTTTAGTTTGATCTAGTCCCATGTGTTCATTTTTTCCTTTGTTTCTGTTGCCTTAGGTGACGTATCAATGAAAATTCTGCTCCGTAAGATGTCCGAAATTTTGTTGCCTACATTTTCTTCTAGAATTTTTATAGATCCACGGATCACATTTAAGTCTTTTATCCATTTTCAGTTTATTTTTGTGTATGGTGTAAGTTGATGGTCTAGTTTCATTTTTTTGCATGTCCAATTTCCCCAACACCATTTATTAAAGAGGCTGTCTTTACTCCACTGTATGCTCTTGCCACCTTTGTCAAATATTAATTGAGTGTATTGCCTTGGGTCCATTTTTGGGTTTTCAGTTCTGTTCCACTAGTCTATATGCCTGTTCTTTTGCCAGTACCAGGCTGTTTTGGTTACTGTCGCTTTGTAATATAACCTGATATCTGGTATTGTGATCCCACCTACTTTGTCCTTCTTTTTCAAGACTGCTGTAGCTATTCGGGGTCTTTTTTTGGTTCCATATGAACTTTTGAAGTATTTGTTCTAGTTCTATGAAATATGTCGTTGGTATTTTGATGGGGATTGCATTGAATCTATAGATTGCTTTGGGTAGTATGGACATTTTAATGATGTTAATTCTTCCAATCCATGAACAGGGTATGTGCTTCCACTTGTTTATCTCTTCCTCTATTTCTTTTTTCAATGACCTGTAGTTTTCTGCAAAGAGATCCTTTATTTCTTTGGTTAAGTTTATTCCTAGGTATCTTAATTTTTTTGGCGTGATGGTAAATGGGATTGTTTGCTTAGTTTCTCTTTCTGTGAGTTCATCATTGGTGTACAAGAATGCCATCGATTTCTTGACGTTAATTTTGTATCCTGTTACTTTGCCAAATTCATTTATTAAGTCTAGTAGATTTATGATGGAGTCTTTAGGGTTTTCTCTGTATAATATCATGTCATCTGCAAATAATGACAGTTTCACTTCCTCCTTTCCAATTTGGATCCCTTTTATTTTTTCTTCATGTCTGATTGCTGTGGCTAAGACTTCCAGTACAATGTTAAATAAGAGTGGCGAAAGTGGACATCCCTGTCTTGTTCCTGTTCTTAATGGAAATGTTTTTAGTTTCTATCCATTGAGTATGATGTTGGCTGTAGTTCTTTCATATATGGCCTTCATTATGATGAGATATGATCCCTCTATTCCCACATTGCTGAGCATTTTTATCAGAAATGGATGCTGGATTTTGTCAAATGCTTTTTCAGCACCTATTGATATGATCATGTGCTTTTTATTCTTCATCTTATTTATGTGGTGTGTCACATTTATTGATTTGCAAATATTGTACCAGCCTTGCATCCCTGGAATGAATCCCACTTGGTCATGGTGAATAATTTTTTTGATGTATTTCTGGATCCGATTTGCTAATATTTTGTTCAGGATTTTGGCGTCTATGTTCATCAGGGATATTGGCCTGTAGTTTTCTTTCTTCGTAGTGTCTTTTTCTGGATTTGGATTTAGAATTATGCTGGCCTCATAGAACGAGTTTGGAAGTCTTCCTTCTTCTTGAACTTTTTGAAATAGTTTGAGGAGAATGGGTGTTAGTTCTGTTTTGAATGTTCGGTAAAACTCCCCATTGAAGCCATCTGGGCCTGGGCTTTTGTTTGCTGGGAGAGTCTTGATTACCTCTTCAATTTCCTTAGTTGTTATTGGTCTGTTCAAGTTTTCTATCTCTTCCGGGAATAGTTTTGGGAGACTGTATGTTTCTAGAAATTTGTCCATTTCGCTTAGATTGTTGAATTTGTTGCCATATAGTTGTTCATAGTTGTTAACAATCTTTTGTATTTCCGTGGTGTTGGTTGTTACTTCTCCTCTTTCATTTCTGATTTTGTGTATTTGGGTTCTCTCTCTTTGTTTCTTGGTGAGTCTAGCTAAGGGTCCATCAATCTTGTCTTTTCGAAAAACCAGCTCTGTTTCATTGATATTTTGAATTGTTTTTTTGGTCTCTATGTCATTTATTTCTTTTCTGATCTTTACTATTTCCTTCCTTCTACTTGCTCTGGGGTTTTCTTTGTGTTTGCTTTCTAATTCTCTAAGTTGTGAGGTTAGACAGTCAATTAGAAATTTTTCTTGTTTTTTGAGGTAGGCCTGTAGTGCTATGAACTTCCCTCTCAGAACTGCTTTCGCTGCATCCCATAGATTTTGTGTTGTTGTGTGTTCATTTTCATTGGTTTCCAGGAAGTTTTTAATTTCTTCCTTGATCTCCTCGGTGACCCATTCATTGTTTAATAACATGCTATTTAGCCTCCATGTGTTGAAATGTCTTTGCATGTTCTTGTTGCAATTGATTTCTAGTTTCATGCCATTGTGATCTGAGAAGATGCTTGACATGATTTCAATCTTCTTGAACTTGTAGAGGTTTAGTTTGTGTCCTATCATGTGGTCTATCTTTGACAATATCCCATGTGCACTTGAGAAAAATGTGTATTTTGTAGTTTTGGGGTGTAATTCTCTGTAGATATCTATTAAATCCATTTGGTCTAGTGCTTCATTTAGAGTCTCTGTTTCCTTGCTAATTTTTTGCCTAGAGGATCTATCCAGTGCTGTCAACGGGGTGTTGAAGTCCCCTGCTATGATTGTATTGTTGTCGATTTCTCCTTGGAAGTCCTCCAGAAGATTTTTAATATATTTTCGTGCTCCTGTGTTGGGTGCATATATGTTTACCAAGGTTATATCTTCCTGTTGGATAGATCCTTTCAATATTAATTAATGGCCGTCTTTGTCTCTAGTTATGGTCTTCATTTTGAAATCTATTTTATCAGATATGAGAATTGCTACCCCAGCTTTTTTTTGCTTTCCATATGCTTGGAAAATTTTTTTCCATCCCTTCAGTTTCAACCTATGTGAGTCTTTTGTTGAGAGGTGGGTCTCTTGTAAACAACATATAGGTGAGTCATGCTTTCTTAACCAGTCAGCTACTCTGTGTCTTTTTATGGGAGCATTCAATCCATTTACATTTAAGGTGATTATTGATATGTACTTATTTATTGCCATTTTTGTTTAGTGTGGTTCTATTTATCTTCCTATTTCTACTGCTAATTACAGCAGTCCTTTTCACATTTCTTGCAGTGCTGGTTTGGTGCTAATGTATTCCATTAGCCTTTTTTTTTGTCTGGGAAGCTCTTTATTTCACCTTCTATTTTGAATGATAGCTTTGCTGGGTAGAGTAGTCTTGGATTCAGATTCTTGTTTTTCATGACTTTGATTACTTCCTGCCATTCCCTTCTGGCCTGTAGTGTTTCTGTTAAGAAGTCAGCTGAGAGCCTTATGGGGTTTCTTTTGTAGGTAACCTGTTGCTTATCTCTTGCTGCTTTTAGGATTCTCTCTTTGTCTTTAATTTGTGGCATTTTAATTACTATGTGTCTTGGTGTGGGCCTGTTTGGGTTCTTCTTACTTGGGACTGTCTGTACTTCTTGAACTTGAATGCCTTCTTCCTTCACCAAATTAGGGAAGTTTTCTGTGACTATTTTTTTGAATATATTCTCTATCCCTTGCTGATTTTCTTCCTCTTCGAGGACTTCTATGATGCGAATATTATAACGTTTCCAGTTGTCCCACAGTTCTCTTAAGCTGTCTTCCTGTTTTTTAATAGTTTTTTCCTTTTGGTTTTCTGATTGATTTTTTCTACCCTGTCCTCTAATTCACTGATCCGGTCCTCAGCTTCATCTACTCTTCTTTATAAACCTTCCAATGTGTTTTTCATTTCTGATATGTCATTTTTTATCTCTTCTTGATGGCTTTTAATTTCCAATTGGCTCATTTTCAGTGTCTCTATGTCCTTACTCATGCTGTTCAGCTTCCTCAAGATCATGGCTCTGAATTCTAGCTCTGTTAACATGCCTAATTGCTCCACATTTATCTCATCTTCGGTGGAGGTCTCTTGCTCTTTCATTTGGCTTCTGTTTCTGTGTTTCACCATTTTGACTATCACTGTGGGTTGTGGAGCCTGTCAAGTTTTCCCTTGGGTGTTGGTGTTCTGCTCTTTGTGGCTCCCTCTCCTGTGTTTAGATGAGCGAGGGAGGACCCAGGGTTAAACACCACTGTCAAGTCTTACTTTCCTGGTTAAAGTTGTCAGCCCAGGAAAGCTACTGTTATCCTCCAGCTTTTTGCCTGGAGGCTAGCAGTGGAAGTTACTTGATGGGTTTTGGGTTGTCAGTTGATTGAAAAACTCCCTCAGGTACTCAGCACAAGGGGATTTCCCGAGGTTGGGGCAGATGCTGGTTGTTAGTGAGCCTCAATTAGCTCTTCAATGGCCCACAGGGTGGGGTTGGATCTCCAAGGGAGGGGCTGCTGCCTCTCTCAGAGCCCTGGGAAGTAGCAATATGGCCACCGTCCTGCGTGGCTGCACCCAGCCAAAGCTCTGAGCGCCCTCCAGATCCCGAGTGTCCCCACACAGCTCCAGTCCAGTCTGCCCTCCTTCTGCCGGAGCCCAAGGTGAGTGGCTGTGGGTGTTTTAGCCTCTGTCCCCGCTGCACTGTGGATCCACCTGGGAGTGTGACCCGAGGGCACCGCTCCCAGCTGAGGCCGCTGCCGAGCTGCCGACAGTGGGCTCCCAGTCCCCGTCTCGCGCCTTCGCAAGCCTACCAGGATGGAGTCAGTGTCCCTGGTTATATGGTCCTCGCAAGCTGCTTTTCTGTTGGTTTTTCCCGTCACTTTGTCTGTGTTATAGTTGTAATTGCAGTTTGGTTCTGGGAGACGGTCTGTGTAGCTTCCCTTCACTCCGCCGCCATTTTTCTGGACCCCCATATAGTTTTTAAATGTAGCTACTAGTACATTTAAAATTACATCTGCTGTGTAATTATCTTTCCACTGGACAGTGCTGGGTGAGGGTATTTCAACTTCAATTACAAGCTAGCTATGCCAGGGTGATGTTCTGTAAGTCTCTCTGCCTTGGTTTCATCATTTGTAAGATGTCAAGGTTCGGGTTAGATGCTTTTTAAAACTTCTCTGCCACTAACATTCCAGGACTCAAAGGTTCAGTAGTTATTGCTGGTGAAGATGACGGTGCTGTGACTAAGAGGCAGGGCAGCCTTGGTTAGAGCTGGGCCCCAGACAGGGCGCCCAAGCAAAGCTCAGGGATCCTTAGACCCACCCAGCAGCTTGCATGTCTCAAGGCCAGACACAGTGCCAGCTGGGCAACTGATGAGGGTAGCTGAGGAAAGCCCTACTCCCACGTGGCGTGGCTCCAGGGCTCAGCACTTGTGCTACCTATTAACAGATGAGCTGGTCCGTAGTTCTGGTGGCACAGCTCATCGATGGCAATGCTGTGGGCTGAAGTCCAGGCTGCCAAAAGGGTCCAGAAGACTGACTTCACCAGTCAGAAGCCGAGAAGTCGAAGAAAACAACTTCTAATTCGTATTGTGTTTATCAGACTCCTAAAAGAAGCATTTTAAACAAAGCATATAACTTCACTATCCATTTCATCCAAAGCATTTTGCTATATTTGTTTGTGTTCTGGAACCTGTTAAAACAGCACCTTCTGAATTAACTTGGATTAGAAGACAGAGTCCCCCCTGCCCAGTATAGTGCCTGGGTGTCTGTACTAAGCCACCTTCATGGCCCACTTCCACCCTTTGAAAACAGCACACAGCAAATGTTTCTGCATGTCTATCACATGCCAGACACCAGATACAACAGCAAGATCCAGTTCTCAAGCAGTTTTGAAGGTGTAGGGGGGAGCTGGTATTGAGAATATACCAAGGAGGATGGCAAATGTGACTGGGTGAAGTTTGATGGTAAGTATTGGGTGCTTGTCTTAGGAGCACCTAACTCAGGCTAGGAGGATCTGGGAAGGCTTTTTGGAGAAAGTGAGATGTAAGTTAGCTAAGAACTGACCAAAAGAAGAGGAGGAAGAAGACACAGTCCATGTAGAAAGAGTGGTGTCTTCCAAAAGCCACAAGTGAAAATGAATACGGTGTGTTCCCAGAAGGCTGTGATTTAGAGGGAGAAGGGACCAGGAGCAAGAGAGGAGCCGGGTGAGGGAAGCAGGGGCCAGACCACGTAGGGCCTTGGATGCCCTGTGAAGGGGTAGATGGTGGCCAAAATCTAAGGCAGTAGCAGCCCCATTCTACCTGGTCTCCAGGGATTAAACTGGCTCCTCCTGCCCAAGCCTGCCATGAGGTCCCATACTATCTTGTCTCTGCACAAGCCATCTCTTGAAGGCCTTCCTGTCTCTGTCTTCTTTTTCCTTCTCGAAATCCCACTGAGACTGATATAAGGCGCCTCTCAAAGGTCTCTTCCCTCACAACTTTTCCCAGCCCCAAGACTAATCAGTCATTCCCTACCCTGTGAACACACTTCTTATAATAGAATCTTTGGGGAAAATGGACTTAAATTAATAACCATCTTCTTTCAGAACTGCCCCCTTTAGTGGCAACTGAGCAGGTCAGGGCAATGTGACCGCGTGACTTGGGCACTGCTGACTGAGTCAGAAGAGGACATCAGACTCAGATCTTGCTTGCCTCTCTCACTGAGAAACCAGGGCTGGTCCCTGCTAAGTGCTTTAGCCGGGAGGACATTTAAGCTTGGAATCTGTGGGCTAGGCAACTTCTCCATTGCATGCAGAAGCAGAGAAAGCTCATAAAAATAAACCATGGCCACGGTTCTTGACAACTTTCCAGTGTCTTGTTCTAGTCATGTTGTGATCCCTGATCAACTGTCCTGATAGTGATGGGAAGACCTCTGTATCTCTATAACCAATCCCAACTCTTGGTGTCAGCTACCTGGAATGGGTTTCAGATACATAACCACATAAGTTATGCAAAAGCACTCTTGTTATAGCTCTAATACCTTGATACAGCAGCTACTCATTTCCATACTATGGTCAAAGTGGATTCACATGTGACATGGGTGCAGTCACTCTCCTAGCCAGACCTCGCAGCAGACGTGCCTGAGTGACCACAGCTCTCCACCTGGGCCTCACAAGCCATCATAAAAGTATTCCAGGTGGCCCCAAAGAGTCTAACGGGAGTTGGCACACAAGAGAAAAGTTACTGGCCATCAATGTTCTAGACTGGCATCTGCTTGCAGGAAGGTGCCGTGTCCTTTTCATGGTTGGGCTCACAATACTTAGCTTTGTGCTTGACACAAGGTCAACATGAAATAATGCTTGCATGGAGGCTACATTAAGACTATTATGTTTTAACCTGATTGCTCATCGAGGCCTCTATATTCGCCCATTTGCCTTCAGTGGAAGTTGAGAAAAGATCTAGTCTCTCCCACTCTAAGAAACAAGGTAAGCAACTGAATGGTAGTGAAAAAGCTGAAATACAATAGTGCATCTCAGCCTCAGGCACACACGTACAAACCCATCTCTGCCCATCTACAACTGGTTCTTCTTTCTTATCCCTGAGGGTATGGCCACATTTAAAAATTACATTAATTTACGGCACGGTTACTCAAATCCTTACAGAATCAGAGCACGCTGTTATTTCTGTCTTGTGACTTAATTATATACATTCACAAAGTGTATAACTTATTTGTAGATTATTTTTCCATTTTATCCACAATTAATCACAAACTTATTTTCACTGTGAAAAAAGATGATCTAACTACCATCTGATAATCTATAAATCTCAGGAGCTGTACATCCTGTAAACATAAGGAAGTGTTAACTACAGGAAACATGTAACTTTCAGAAACTATGTCTGTTACAGCAAAGCCAAGACTGTTCCTCTCCCTTGTTAATGTCTTTATCAACAACAAAGGCGTGGCTCCTCCTTGTCGAACTGTAGCAAAAAGTTTTTGCTAACAACCTGATGGACTATGATTAGTAAACAAACAAAAAAGAGCACCTTAAAAATCAGTACATACCAACTCCATTAACTGTTTGAGCTGACCGATCTCTTCTGGCAGTGATCCAAGTTTGTTGTTACTTGCGATTAAGACTTTGAGAGGCAGACCACACAGGCAGGCGGGCAGGGCGGACAGCTGATTTCGACTGCAAAGACAATACATGTGTGAACCTACAGGCCACTCCACACCATTTGTGAACATTTTTAACAAGCAAGAAAAAAGGAGTGGGCTGAGAAGACATTTTTCGAATATCATCATTGCTGAGTTTTCTGAGAGGAGGGAAAATACTGAATAAATAAAATCTGAATTGCCCACATGTACATCAGTCACTTACTTCACCTCCCCTCATAAGCAGCCTGCTATCAAGTAAGAAGACAGGGTTTTCAGTTTCCCTTTCTTTCCCAGCCATTCTGCTGAGGAAGCCAACAACCAGGCACCTACTTAGATCTTCCTTGTGTAAAGCTTCAGAGGCTGTGGTATTGTGTGTGTGGTTTTATGGGTACACATAACACCTGTGTGTGCAAGGGGGTGAGACAAGCAGATGGACTGCAAACAACAAAATGTTATAGTGGTCATCTTTTGGGGAGTAGATACCATGAGTGGATTTTATTTTCCTTAGTACATTTTGATGAGTTTTCCAAAATTACTGCAAAGTGCTTTTATAATTAGAAAATAAATATTACTATAAAAAAATAAACTTTGCCCGGCCAGTGTGGCTCAGTGGTTGAGTGTCAACCCATGCATCAAGAGGTCGCCGATTCGATTCCTGGTCAGGGCACATGCTCAGGCTGTGGGCCGGATTCCAGTGGGGGCATGCTAGAGGCAGCCGATTGATGTTCTCTCGCATCGATGTTTCTATCTCTGTCTACCTCTCCCTTCCTCTCTCTCTAAAATCAATAAAGTAAAAAAATATTTTAAAAAAAGATAAATTTCATCTGAATACCAGTTACATGGGTGCTTTTTTTTTTGAAGTACAAATAAGAGTTGTTTATTAGCCGGCCAGCGTCTGATTCCAAAAACCCCTGTGACAGAGTCTGGAATCGGCCATGGGTGCTTCTTTTGTGAAAATTCATGGAGATGAACAATTATGATCTGTGCACTTTTCTGTACGTGTGATATTTCAACGAAAGGTTTTACTCTCCCATTCCCCGTAGCGTCACCCCTACTCCTCGGTTCCCCAGTGCCCAGACCCAAAGAGAAATCTGTTTCCAGAAAGGAACATAAGGAGGAGAGAACTTTCTCTGAGGATCCAACAGAGGGGGAGGGAGGACTGGGAGCCTTACAGGGGTGGGACTGGAAGAGGGGTGTTCCTGGCACTACAAGAGCCAGCTGGCTCTTCACTCGCTCCTGGTTAGGATGACAGGTGACAATAAGGGTGACAGGTTCACCCTGGCAATAAGACAATTTTATTATTTGAGCAATACTAATAAGCTTCCTTTTGAAGAGAGGATATTGGGAACAAAGTTGTTCAAAATTTTCTACAGTCCAATTTTCCACAGAATTAGCAATTACAGTGGAGGTCTTCCCTATGTTTCTTATCTTCGAAACTCGGGTAGCTTAATGCAGGCATCTAATCAGATGTGCAGATTCTGAATTGAAGACGCATTTATCATACCATGTAAGTAAGGCAAGGAAGACTGTTCATTCAGAAGCAACAGTGTTTGAAATTGCGTGGAATTCTTCCAGAATGGGTACTAATTTAAAATAAAATAAAATTTAAGCGTGTGAAAGCATTTACAGTTTCTTCAGCAGGGAAAAAGCTATCTATGCTAACTGCTGTTGCTGAGACAGCTTTTTATGTATGCCCACACATTCCTTAGTCAGCAGGAGGCACGGAGGTGCGCAGGCCTGGGGGCGTTCTCCTACTCCAGGCCTCGGAGTTGCTCACAGTGCTACCTGTAATCTCCCCAACAGAAAGAGGAAATGCACAGGCACACACAATCCCATCAGCTCTCCAGCAAATACTTAGAAAGCAGAGGAGCACTGTCCCGCCACCCTCTACCTCAGCAGCAGCCCAGCTTTCTGAAACCACCCCGAGGGCGCTTCTCTCAAGCAAAGAGCGCCCCAGGCTGCACTCCGCCGTCCCACCCCTCACTTCCTCCTGGGGCCTGTATGCTGTAAATAGCTCTTCGTGGGAAGAATGTTTAAAAATAAGGCCACACAGTGTCTCATAAGGTAATGGCCAACATTTATCTTCAAATCTAGCCTGTGAGCCACGTCTGAAAGCAAAATTTTTTAAAAATTAGCTCACTCATTACAAAAGAATGAATGGGGGGAAGGGCCACTCACAGGTTCCTGAAGGTGGCCGAGCCTTCCTGCCCTCACTGCGCCGGCCACCAGCATGCGGTCCGCCTCGCCGCCCCGCCACAGGACGGGGCACAGGACGGTGCGGGGAGCAGTGGAGGGCAGGGGTTTCCCCACCTTACTGCTAACGTTGGTCTTCCACTTTTCTCCGCTCAATGACCACTCGATTTGTCTATTTCCTCATTACAAGATGGAACGGCAGCTCAACATGGTATGAACATTTTTTTCCCTATCAGAGCTTAGTCTTTATTTATTTTTTAAATCCTCACCCGAGAATATTTTTCTCTTTATCTTCAGATCGAGAGGGAAAGAGAGAAACATTCACTGACTGATGGCCTCTGGCACCAGGGATGAACTGCAACCGAGGTACGTGCCCTTGACTGGAATCGAACCCGCGACTCATTGGTCTGTGGCCCACACTCTACCGCTAGGCCAAACTGGCCAGGGCGAATCTTTTATTTATCTTTTAAAATTTATCTTTATTGTTGCAAGTATTAGAGATGTCCTCCTGTTTACCTCCCATTGGCCCCTTCCTCCCAGGCCTTCACCACACTATTATGTGTGTCCATAGGCTACGTGTGGATAAAAAGGGGCCACATGCTAACAGGACAAGCTCAGGACAAGCATGGCAGCCTTGCAAACTCAGAGACCTAAAGTAACCACAAAGGATGGTCTGAAATTTAAACTTTTTAACTAAAAGCATTTTATGGCAGGTAGTCATGTTCTAGGCCAACATCTCCCCTGACAAAGGTCCATCTTTACCTTCACTGAGCCTGTCTGTTGTCTTTTTGCATCTACAATAACATATCTTTGGAATGTCCAAGTAAGTAATTTTCCTTATTCTGGCCCCTCAAAGCACAGGCAGCACTCTGTGGGACCACAGATCCCCTCACTGTCACTGAGTTCATTGCTGACAGTTAACTATTCTATACCCACCTGTGTAAAAGATGTACGTGTCTACCATTTTACTTTTCATCCAATCCCAGAGGGTTCCCTGTTTTGCTTTCTCCCACCTCCTTAATCTATCACCAGTGGATTTCATGTAACCCACTTACAGTTTCTCTTTTCATTGTAATGTAAAAAATAAGGTGAAGCATTATCGCAATCCACTGAGATTTTGCTTACCAACAATTATTGACAGTTTGGGCTCAAAAAAAAACCTCATAAAATTCTTCATGGGTTTGAATGTTTCTTATGTTAACATTTGCATATATGCATGTAAGTTCTTTGGTTAACCTCTTCCCACCCCCACCCCCCTTCCTCCTACCCTCTGAGACTCCTCAGTCTGTTCCATGAACATTTTCGATGGCCTAAATTTACAGGATAAATTTCTCTTGGTTTTAAGTACCACTGTCTCTCACTTAACATAATTCTTAAATTAAGGAATTCACAAACTAAGTCATGTATGTATGGTTTGACTTTTAGAGAGTCTTATTTTAATGTATTTTGACTATGGCACTTATTAGTATCCATGTTTTCAGACTCAGTATTTGATAATTAATTTTTTATTGGCTTATCAGGCGGTTATTTTCCTTAAAATATGTGATAATAAAGGCATGCTGTATTCTTACATGTGATTTTATTATCAGGGCACCATATTTTTATACATGTATTTTTTTGGTTAATCCTCACCTGAGAGTATCTTTTCCATTGCTTTTTAGAAAGGGTAGAAGGGAGGGAGAGAGAGAGAAAGAGAAACATTGATGTGAGAGAGACACATTGATTGGTTGCCTCCTGCATGTGCCTCAACTAGAGCTGGAGATCAATCCTATAACCCAGATATGTGTCCTTGACCAAGAATCAAACCCATGACCCTTTGGTGCAAGGGCTGACGCTCTAACCATTGATCCAAACCAGCCAGGGCTCATATGTATCTTTTATTCTACTGGAATATACGGGTCAGCAAAAGTAGGTTAATAATAATCGTTGCAGTGAACAATACAATAATACATAAATAATAATACAAAAATAAACTATGTTTTGCATACTTGCAACTATAAACCTACTTTTGCCCACCCCTCCGTATATCCTTTCTTTAAAAAAAAAAATATTTTTATTGATTTTAGATAGGAAAGAAGAAAGAAACATGGATGTGAGAGAGAAACATATGCCCTCTGACCGGAAATTGAACCAGTGACCCCTCAGTGCATGAGATGATGCCAGGGCCTCTGTCAGAGCTCCTGTATATCCTTTTTTTGTGTATATGTGGATTTATTTAATAATGAAACATGGAATTCACTCAACAGAAAATAGTTTATCAGAAGATTTATATAACAAATTCACCTTTAGTCCCTTGGTAAAAAGGTCACCAAATGTGGAATTAGGAGACCTAGTTTCAAATCACATCTCTGTCACAAATCATCTATGACTTTAGGTAAGTCATTTAACCTCTCTGGCTTTTTCATGCATAAAACACAGATAATAATACTTAACTAGCATGACACATGACATTATAAATGCAAAACTACTTAGCCCAATACTAAATCCATATATAAAAGTGAAACCAAATTGAACCACTAATGTGGCCAAACATTAGGGAGGTGATCAAAAAGAACATATGTCTGCTTAGGTAGGTTTTCGTGGTTTTTATTTACTAACTGCTAAAATTTCAGCCAGTTTTAGATATGGTTTCACATTGCACTTACTGAAAACATATCAATTAAAAATAAAGATCATTATTCTTAGGTATACTGAAGAGAACCAGGCTATAAAATATCAGGCCAAAACAAACCCTGTAATGATTTCCAATCTGGAGTAAAAAGACTAGACTGTATAATCACATGAATGACTTTTTCTCACCCATCATCTCTAGTTCCAGGATGCTACCATTTCTCTGGGAAACCATGAATACCTAGAGATAACCACCACCATTTACTATTTGTTTTCCAAAGAGAAACAGAAATAATAAAGACTAGATCACAATTCTATTACGAAAGTGTCACAGCATGCATCTGAAGGGCCACAGAGAAAGTAGGTCAGATTTCCTGGGTGGGCACCCTGGGCAGCTCACCCTATATGAGTCTCACCAAGGGAGGGGAAGGAACAAGTACTTACTGTTATCGTTTGCTTAAACATAATTGTCTATCTGTGCATGGTGCGGGACCTACAGTCAACAGCAATTATTACTGTAGCCAAGTAAGTTTCCTTGTTCATAGGATACTTCACCTATAATCGTGTTTTTATGTTCTTTTTGCATACCCCATTGGCCTTTCGTTAAAGGCAGAGTAACTTTCATCTGTTTTGTATATGACACTTGACTGTTAATTGTCTTCATGCCCACACAACAGTGAGCCACATCCACAGAGAACCATCTCCTTGTCTTGCTTGGTTCATTCTAAAAAACCCACCCAAACAAAATTGTTTCCCCTGATGATGACTGCCCCTTCTTCATCAGCCCTCCTCGTCCATTCCCCCCACCATTATCTGTCTGAGACAATCACCAACAAGAACATTGCTTTGAGTTGTGGGGTCATATTTCGGTCAACTTTAATTTTGTAAATATAAAAACTATAAATGTAATCTTAATAATATTTTACATGCAATTATTAATCATGAATGAGATTATGTATATGCATAAAATCTGGGAGTCTATGTTTAACTCTAACTTTGAAAGCAGTTATACTACCTACAACTTGAGTATGACAATCATTTGGAAACAAAATGTTTCAAAACAAACACACAATCATCACTTCACCCGAGTCTTGAACCGGTTCTTAAACACTATACCAACTCATTCCACACAGACTTAAAGGCCATATTTCAAGAAGGTAAAGGGTCAACTTTAGAAAAGAAAACTGAAAGCAAAGCAAGACACCAAGTGAGTGTCTAAAGCTCGGCAGGATCCAGGCTAGCTGCTGCACAGGGCCTTCCGCTGAGTTTCTGGGGGGCAGCCCTGTACCGCACTGGACTTCTGCAGCCAGACTGGTTTCCCACAGTAACAGCCTGGCAGTCTTCCCTTGAGTTTAAATAAACACTTCCTTAAAATATTCCATTTCTATACCCCTAACAGTCAGCAACTGCCACTACCAATGTCTATAATTAGATTTCAAAGTGCTGTTAGTGAAAACTCGCTCTCTCAGTTATTCATTCTCTTTTTTTCTAAGCGCTTTTCTATTCCAAAAAGACAAGGCTCTAAAAACTAGTACTCTCTATTTCTTCTATAATATTTATGTCTTCCCTTTATTCTAAAATGAAGTTGAATGTTCAAAATCAAATGTTCAAAGAGAACTTAATATCCCATATTAGCAAGAATTTGCCAACCCCCTTCTGAAGCAGCAATGTGGATTTGAGTTTTAAGTATTAAGACTATAGAGGCCTGAGCCCTACACCCCATAAAGTACCAGGATGCAAAACACAGTTGCTGGCACACAGAAAAACCATCACTAAATGGCTAGTTAAAATGTATTAGCACTGAGGATAATTTCCCTACTTTCTGGAGCCATGTTTCAGGTAGAATAGACTCTAGCTTGCTGTTACCAGGAAGGTACACCTACCTTACCTGCTTTCTTCTTCCATCCACTCTACCAGAGCCATGAAAATATCTATATAATGTTTTTATTGATTTCTTTTAGAGAGAGAGAGAAAGGGGGAGAGAGACAGAAACATCAATGTGAGAGAAACACTGATTGGCTGCCTCCTGCACGCCCCCTACTGGGGACTGAGCCCACAAACCAGGCATGTGCCCTGACAGGGAATCGAACCGAGACCTCTCAGTCCATGGGGGCAATGCTCAATCCACCGACATGCCACAAAACTTGATTCAACAAACATTTCTTGGGTCATTATTACATATGCTAGGCACTTAGACAATTATTTTATTTATATTCACAACAATCCTGTAATGCAAACATTAAACCTACTTTTCAGACACAAAAGTTGACATTGTTCAGAGAATTTAAATAACCTGCTCCAAGTTGACTAGTTAATAAGTTGTTCTGTGTCAAGTTTTGAAAGCAGGTGGTTCAGGCTTCAGATCAAAGTCTGTGATCTTCCATCAAAGCAACCCAGCCTCCTCTCATTTACTTTGGAATAAAAAGTCAAGGTAAACCAAGAAACCAGTAGGAGGGCACCAAGTTCTAAACAGGAGGCAATGAAACACTAGTAGTTATATAAATAATTGAGTTATATATAGAAAGGGTTTGAGGAAAGGGTCAAAAGTCATTTTTTCCCAGCCTGTGTGGCTCAGTGGTTGAGCATTGACCCTGCACCAAGAGGTCGCCAGCTTGATTCCTGGTCAGGGCACATCCCAGGTTGTGGGCCCGATCCTCAATAGGGGGGGATGCAGAAGGTGGCCAATCGATGTTCTCTTTCTCATCGATGTTTCTCTCTCTCTCTCTCTCTCCCTTCCTCTCTGTGTAAAATCAATAAAGAAAAAAAAATTAATCATTTCTGAGACTCCAAATTGGATTACTGGAGAAAAACATATGAGCATGGGCAGGAACAAGGATCCAGGATATGCTAGTTGGAGAAAGAAGAAAATGGGCTTAGTTTAGCACATGTTGGATTTTGAGGAGTCAATGGGTATTTAAGAGAAACTGAATTTTAGGAAATTGGGAAAACAGTATTAGTGCTCAAATGAGTCAAAGATATAGACTGTATCTGAGGACTTCTGGTCAAGATGGCGGGTAGGGTAAACACGGTATCGCGTCCTCCCACAATCACATCAAAGTTACAACTAAACTACAGAACCACCACCATTCAAAACTGCCTGAAATCAAGCTGAATGGAAGTCCTACACCTACGAAAATAAAGAAGAGGCCACATGAAGACTGCAATCAAGACTCAATTACAACAGAAGGGTATGAAGTCCACACAAGGAGTGCACCTCGAGGGCTCAGCTGGGTGATCAGGGAGGCTGTGCCACTGGACCCTACTGGACACCTACTATAACAAGCCACCCTAGGAAGTACAGGAGACATAGCAACTCTACCTAATACATAGAAACAAACACAGGGAGGCAGCCAAAATGAGGAGAAAAAGAAACAGGTCCCAATACGATAGAAAGAACTGCCAACTTAAAATTTCATAGCCTTCCCTTCACACAGCCAAATCTTGGTCTGTTTGGGCCTGATAAACTCTGCTGGCCTCACTCTGAAGATTCTCTGAGACTCTGGCCCACCACAAAGGTGTGTGAGCACCCAGTAAGTGGCAGCTAGATGTGGTATACCATCGGACATTTGCTGAGTGACAGCAAACACAACACTGGCAACAAGTTTGAACCAGTACCAATCTGGTGAATACCACCCCTACCTGGTGGCTCACTGAGAACCTTCCTCATGCAACTTGAGTACCACCAAAGGCTTTCAGTGATTAAGCCTAACAGGCCACCAGCAGGTGGAGACAGGCAGAGGCAGACCTTAGGGTGCCTTAGGAATTTTGCAGACCTGCCTCCAGGCTCAGTGTTGGTAAAAGCCAGACTTGGTTCAAAGCTTTGTCCTTCCAGCATACACCCAGGCCCAGGAGAGGCAGCCACAAATGGTGGATCACTTTATAGCTCCAGACAGGTTGCCTAGGGCCAGTCACAGACAGCATTTGATATTGACCTGCACCACAGCCCCTCTCAAAAGGCCCCAGAACATACACATACACACCTGGTGGTCAGCTTTAGACAACATCAGAGAATAGCCAAAGGGAGATCTAGGCAGGCAAAGACCCTGCTGAGGCAAATGCTGCTTTGAGTGCTCAGCAGCTGCACAACAGCTTGCACACTCTGGTCAGGGTTGATCCTCACAGTCAGCCAGCCTGAGGGTCAACCCCCTGCAAAAAGTACCCAATAGCAATCAAGACTCAATTACAAGAGGAGATCTAACAAAACCCAGACAAGGGACTTTCCTATAGCACCCGGTTCAGGTGATCGAGGAGATTGTGCCACTGGGTCCGAGAAGAAACCAGCTATATAAGTCCACCCTAACAAGACTGGGAGTCAAAACAGCACAGAATTAAACAAAATAGAGTCTAAAAACAAAACAAAAAAACACAAAAGATAAGTGAAACAAAGAGCTGGTTTTCTGAAAAGATAAACAAGATTGACAAACCTTTATCCAGGTTCATCAAGAACAAAAGGGCCCTGGCCAGGTGGCTCAGTTGCTTGGAGTATCTACCATCTAGTACACCAAAAGGTTGCTGGTTCAGTTCCTGGTTGGGGCACATACAGAAGGCAACCAATCGATCTCTTTCTCTCTCTCTCTCTCTCTCTCTCTTCCTCCCTCCCTTCCTCCTTTCTTTCCTTCTTTTATCTAAATATATCAGTGAGGATTACAAAGAAAGAGAATACCAAAATAAATAAAATTAGAAATAAAAGAGAAGTAACAACTGACACCACAGAAATACAAAGGATTGTAAGAAAATATTATGAACAACTATATTCCAACAAATTGGAAAGTCTGGAAAAAATGGATAAATTCCTAGAAACATACAATCTTCTACACTGAATCAGGAATAATCAGGAAATCTAAATAAACAGATTACAACTAATAAAACAGAAGCAGTCATCAAAAAACTGCCAACAAAAGTCCTGAATCAGATGGCTTCACAGGTGAATTTTACCAAACACTCAAAGAATAAATAACACCTATCATTCTCAATCTATTCCATAAAATTCAAGAAGAGGGAAGATTCCCAAACTCATTTTACACAGCCAGCATTATCCTACTTCCAAAATAGGATGAAGACACTACAAAGAAAGAAAATTATAAGCCAATATCCTTGCTGAATATAGATGCTAAAATCTTCAACAAAATATTAGCAAAACAGATATAGCAATACATTAAAAAGATCATACACCACAATCAAATGGGATTTGTTCTTGGCAGCAAGGTTGGTACAACATCCACAAATCAATAAATGTGATACACCACATAAACAAAATGAAGAATAAAAATTACATAATCATACCAATAGATGCAGAAAAAACATTGCATCTGATGAAATCAAGCATCCATTTATGATTATAAAAAAAACTCTCAGCAAAGTGAGAATAGAGGGAGCAAACCTCAACATAATAAAGACTATATATGACAAAACCACAGCCAACATTGTACTCGATGGGCCAAAACTAAAAGTGTTTCCCTTAAGGTCAGCAAGAAGACAGAGATGTCCGCTTTCATTGCTCTTATTCAACATAGTACTGGAAGTTCTAGCCATAGCAGTCAGACAAGAAGAAAAAAATAGGCACTCAAATGGAAAGAAAGAAGTTAAAACTGTCATTATTTGCAGATGACATGATACTAATATAGAGAGAACTCTAAAGATTCCACCAAAAAACTATTAGAATGGATTAATGAGTTCAGTAAAATAGCAGGATACAAAATAAATATCCAGAAATCAGTATCATTTTTCTACACCAATAATGATCTATCAGAAAGAAAACCAAGAAAATACAATACCTAGGAATAAATTTAACCAAGGATATAAAAGATCTGTACTCAGAAAATTATAAGACACTGAAGAAAGAAATCAAGAAAGATACAAACAAATGGAAACATACTATGTTCATGGATTGGAAAAATTAACATCATTAAAATGTCCATACTACCCAAAGTAATCTATAGATTCAATGTGGTTCCTATCAAGATACCAAAGGTGTATTTCACAGAACTAGAACAAACATTCCAAAATTTGTATCAAACCACAAAGGACCCAGAATAGCCACAGCATTTGTGAGTAAGAAGAATAAAGTTGGAGGAATTAGGCTACTCTATATTAGAATATACTGTAAAGCCATAGTAATCAAAATATCATGGTACTGACATAAAAACAGTCATATAGATAAATAAAACAGAATAATGAGCCCAGAAATAAACCTATGGCTTTATGGTCAATTAATATTTGACAAAGGAGGCAAGAACATACCAAAAGGATAAAGACAGTCAATTGAGTAAATGGTACTGGGAAAATTGGAAAGATACCTGCAAAAAAAAAAAAATGAAACTAGACCACCTTCTTATACTATACACAAGAATAAACCCAAAATGGATTAAAGGCTTAAATGTTAGACTCACAATCATAAAAATCCTAGAAGAAAATGGGCAGTAAAATCCATTTCTCATAGCAATATTTTTTCTGATATAGCTCCTTAGGCAAGGAAAGCAAGAGGAAAAATAAAAAATAAACAAATGGGACTACATCAAACTAAAAAGTTTTTACATAGCAAAAGAAACCATCAACACAAAGAAAAGACAACCCACTGAATTGGAGAACATATTCACCAATGACACATTTGATAAGGGATTAATATCCAACATTTATAAAGAACTTATACAACTGAACACCAAGAAAACCAAACAATACAAAAAAAAAAAAAAATGGGTGAAGGACCTGAATAGACACTTCTCCAAAGAAGATATACAGATGGTCAATATACATATGCAAAGATGTTCGATGTCATTAATCATCAGAAACATAAAAATTAAAACTACAATGAGATATTACCTCATACCTCTCAGAATGGGTATCATCAATAAATCAACAAACAAGTGTTGGCGAAGATGTGGAGAAAAGGTAACCCTTGTGAACTGTTGGTGGGAATGTAGATTGGTGCAGCCACTGTGGAAAGCAGTATGGAGTTAGCTGAAAAAATTAAAAGCGTAACTGCCTTATGACCTAGCAATTCCAAAACACTCATTCAATATAATATGTGCATTCCTATGTTTATTGCAGCTTTATTTACAACAGCAAAGATTTAGAAGGAGTTCTAGTGTCCATCAGTAGATAAGTGGATAAAAAAGCTTTGATAGCCTGGCTGGTGTGGCTCAGTGGATTGAGCATCATCCCATGGACTGAGAGGTCCGGGTTTAATTCTCTATCAGGGCACATGCCCAGGTTGCAGGCTCTATCCCTAATAAAGGGCATGCAGGAGGCAGCCAATCAATGTCTCTCTCATATTGATGTTTCTCTCTCTCACTTCCTCTCTCTCTCTCTAAAAAAATAAAATATATATATAAAAGCTGTGGTACATTTACACAATGGAATACCACTGGGCTGTCAAAAAAAAAGGCAATATCATATCTTTTATGACAGCAAGGATGGACCTGGAGCGTATTATGCTAAGTGAAATAAGCCAGTTAGAGAAAGACAAGTACCATAGGATTTTACTTATATGTGGAATCTAATGAATAAATAAACTAACAAACAAAATATCAACAGGCCCTGGCCAGTGTTGCTCAGTGGTTAGAGTGTCAGCCCATGCACTGAAGTGTCACAAGTTTGATTCCTAGTCAGGGGCACATAACATGGTTGCAAGTTCGATCCCTGGCCCAGTCGGGGCACATATGGGAGGCAACCAGTCAATGTGTCTCTCTCACATCTATGTTTCTTTCTCTCTCTTTCTCTTTCTCTCTCTCTTTCTCTCTCTCTCTCTCTCTCTCTCTCTCTCCCTCCCTCCCCACCCCTTTACTCTCCCTCCCTCCCACTTTCTCTTAAAATTAATGGAGAAAATATCGTTGGGTGAGAATTAACCTAAAATTAAAAATTAAATAGCAACAGGCTCAGATACAGAGAACACACTGACTAACTGCTGTCAGAGGGGAGGGGTTTCAGGGACTGTGTGAAAAAGGTGAAGGGGTTAAGAAAAAAACTCATAGGCATAGATACCAGCACGGTGATTGCTATAGGGAAAGGGGGTTAGGGAGAGGAAGAAAAGGGTAAAGAGGGATAAATGGTGATGAAAGGAGACTTGACTGGGGGGGGTGAACACAATACAATATGCAGATGACGTATTATAGAATTGTACACCCAAAACCTATATAATTTTATTAAGCACCCCAATAAATTCAGTAAAATAAAAACATTAAAAATTGATAGAATTGCAGGGAAAATTCAACAAGTCCACACTCATCATATTTTGCTTAAAATATATCTCTCAGTAACAGATATATGTTTGGCAGAGACAAAAATGTGTTTTGGTAGAGAAGATGTGAGGCCCCAATCTTAAATTTATCAAACTTAATGGATTTAGTAGAACATAACATATAACACTTAGAGAACAGATATTCTTTTCAAGCACACACTAAATATTCACAACATTAACTATGCATAGGGTATAAAGCAAATCTCAACCACTCTAAAGAATCAATACCAAATAGCAAATATTCTCTAAAGACAACACAAATCCAAAATTAATTTTAAAAGATAACTTTAAAAATCTTTTCTACAGAAAACATATTGGCCAAACAATTAATACTAAAAATTAGAAGATTTAAAAAATATTACATATCAAAACATTTAGAAATCAGCTAAAATACCATGTACAGGGCAATCCCTGGCCTTAAATACTTCTATAAAAAATAAATATTTAATAAGCTAAGTATTCAAAACTCTAGAAATTAGAAAAAGAATAAACCTACAAAATATAGAAGAAAATATGTATCAGAAATTAATGAAATAGAAAATAAAAAGTAAAAAGGATGATAACTAGCATCAAAAGTGATTTTTAGCCTGGCCAGTGTGGCTTAGTGGATTGAGTATTGTCCCATGGACTGAGATAAGAGGTCCTGGTTCGATTCCTAGTCAGGGCACATGCCCAGGTTGCAGGCTAGATCCCCAGGAGGGGCCGTGCAGGAAGCAGCCATGATGTGATGTTTCTCTCTCACATCAATGTTTATATCTCTCTCTCTAAAAAATCAATACAAACATATACATTTTTTAAAAGTGATTTTTAAAAAAATACAAAATTAAGCCCTGGCTGGTTTGGCTCAGTGGTTAGAGCATTGGCCTGCGGTCCAGAGAGACCCGGGTTCGGTTCCCGCCAAGAGCATGTTTGTCCCTGGCCCTGGTTGGGTTGTGCAGGTGGCAACCACTCGATGTATTCTTTTCACGTCGATGTTTCTCTCTCTCTCTCTCTCTCTCTCCCTCCTACTCTATCTGAACAAAAAATGGAAAAATGTCTTCGGGTGAGAATAAAAAAAACCAAAATACAAAATTAAGACAAATTTCTGGAAAAACGAATAAAGGAAAGCAATGCACAAATTTACAGTATTACAAACTAAAAGGGAAGCAACTATAAATACAGTACAAATATTTTAAATTACAAAGGCTTTCCCTTATTAAATATTTAGCTGGTTTCCTGGAGAATTTTCTAAATACTTTTATGATTATGACTCTGTCCTAAGGAACAGGTAATGCAATGAAACTCAGTATTAAACAGGATAACAAAGGTGAATGTGCTGAGCAAACTATAACATGCCGAGAAATAAATTCCACTAACTTCTACTATTCTTATTTATGAGACAGTGTGGCTTAGGAATAAATCACTTTGCTATTTCCTATCTAAAGTGAAAGCTGTTTCCAGGCTCATATATGATTATGCCGAAGTCCTACACCTGTCATGTGTCTAATTTCTTTTTTTCTTTCTTTCCTTCTTCTTCTCCACAGTACTTGTTATGAGCCTGGTAAGCAACAATGTCATTAGAGGAAATACAAGAAGTTGATTATTGATGAAATGGCAGTGTTTCAAAGGGCTTTTGTTTATCTAGTTAGAAAAATAAAATGTAATTTGCAGCTTGTTCATTTTTGGCTTGCAGATAAAAAAACTTTGATAATTACTATAAACAAGAAAAAACTACAATAACTCAGGAGAAGCTCTCTGCTCATTTTAAGAAAGCAAATCTGCAGTGCAAAGACCTTAAAAACTCGACCAAGATCAGAGGCAGAACTGAAAACAGTGATCTGTTTATCAAAGTCATAAGGTCCTCTCTTTTTCAATACACATATTTATCTAAAACAACATGTGTAATCAGGTGATGCATATATTTGAAAAACCCTGCCTGTAAGCCTTGCCAAATATAGGCCATATGAAAAGGAATGGAATCCGATACGGTTCCACCTTGAAAACAAATGCCCAGGAAACACACTAGAAAAGGCAAAGCTTAAATCATACCCTGGTGGCCATTGCTAACTCTAACACTGTACAAAAACGTTTTCAAAGTTTTAGATAATACTTTCAAATACCGGTATTTTCTTGTCTTTCAAGACAATCTAGCAGCCAAAAGCCAGTTCCAAAATATATCAAGTATTCTCATTTTCCTTTTGAATGAGATAAGATCTTCATAAAAGGATGTAGAATTTATAAATTTGTCTGGAATTGAACAAAACTCACCTTTTCCAGGTTAGGAAGACACCATCAATTTTATCAGTTTATAGAAAGAAGAAATGCTAACTTACAATTGAAACTTTCTTCAGAAATGTCAGTGCAAGGAGACTTAGAGAAAAAAATTTAAATTCTTAGGAACAATGAAAATTCATTTTCATTCACAACAAAAAAACATAAAACTTGTGCTATCTATGGAAACATTAGCTTACAGGATGCTTCTTCTAATCCTTCAAACAGAGAGCTTTCTCCTGAGGATTAAAGATTATTTTTCAGAATGACCACTCCCGAAGGAATGTGGAGTTACAGGTTATACAGTCATCAGGAAATTGGCTCTTTCTGTATATTGTTTAGCAGCCAAAAGCTTCAGAAAAAGCAGCCAAAACAGATTCCCTTTTATGGTGTGATAACATTTTGTTCAAAAAACTGTCCTCTTCTTTAAGGCAGGCCCTCAGAACCCATTCCTGGTAGGTTGGGAGAGATACGGGGTCTAACTGATAAACCAGCTCCTGGCTCTGTGTATTTCACTCTTGGAAAGTGAACTCAGTCACCAAGAGTTCTGGAAGCAATATGATCAAAGGCTGTAAAGAACTTTCACTTTTTGGCAGGTTCTATTCCTGAACCTCTCTGAGATGAAACCTGAAAGCTGAGGTTCTTATTCTTAGAATCACAACACTCTAAGGCTGCCAAGAGTTTTGCTACCCTGGGTTAGTCTATTTTCTCCATGAATCTCATCAACAACAACCTCCCCAAAGTCCTGAAATAGATCTTAAAACTTTGAGAGGCTTTCCTGGGTAAATTAGGTTCAAAAAGTTTGTTCCTCTACAAGTCTTGCTTAATGACTTTGATCGTTCCTGGCCACATTTCTTGGGTTAGCACACTTTATAACAGGAAAAGATAAAGTGGCATATATACTAAACTAATATAATCTGTTGTTGCAAACACCAAGAAGCAAAAATTAAAAGCCCAGATCCTTCAAGCACAGGCTACATACACAATAAATTAATGTTCTCCACAAATACGACATTCCGATCATGTGAGAAACCGTAAAAAATATTGAGGTGTTTTAAACTGCATTTAATAGTGGAGATTTTTTTTTTTTTACATGTGCTAATTAGGCTCATCTCTAGTCTAAGACAGAAATTAGGTTCCTGGCACCAAGCAACCATTTGACATTTAAAGATAGCATCCCTGAGAGAGCCTGTCAGCCAAGAAGCTGGCAGGCAGCGAAGTCACCACCACCACCACCTTTGTTGTCATCAGTATCTCCCTCAGCATCAAATATTCATGGCTCTACTCTGCTGGAATACCCAGCATATCCCAGAGGGTAGACTCTGTGTTAAATGTTTCCCATATGGCATCTCTCCTATGAAACATACAAAATTAGTAATGTCTACAGTGATTTATTTAAAAAGAGAATAAAAATTTAAATATAGTGAGACCATGTTTAATTATAAGTACAGACACATGAAATCTGTGAAAATTTGAAAAGCAGCTTCTCTGCACTATTTCATCAAACGTTTTATTCCTAGTTAATAGAAATATGAGAAAAATTCTAAGTACTACAGAAAAGAAAGTTTCTGTTTGTTTTTATCCGCACCCACGGACATTTTTCCATTTTATGTTCAGATAGAGTGGGAGGGGGAGAGAGAGAGAGAGAGAGAGAAACATCGACATGAAAGGGACACATCGAGTGGTTGCCACCAGGGCCAAGGACAAACTGCAACGAGGTACATGCCCTCAGCGGGAACCGAACCGGGGTCTCTCTGGACCACAGGCCAGCGCTAACCACTTACCAAACCAGCCAGGGCAAGAAGTGTTTTCAAGTACTTATATCTAAAACTTAACAAACTTGCCAGTTTTTTCAAGCTGTTTCAGAATGTGCTGTATTTGATCTACCTTAAGTGTGTGCTCAAAAGTAATTTACAGTATTTCTTCAATCTTCTGAAATTTATATAGACTTCCCCACATTATTTAAGTTAGTGATAATGTCATGATTTGATTACATATTGTCTAGAATATAAGCTTTCTCTGACACAGTATCCCATTTATAACTATCAGAAAGTAAACTGGACTAAAGGCAACTCAGTTCTCCTACAAGGCAGTGTGTCTGCAGCATCCGTGCTTATTTTTCAAGTACAGGGACCTGCAGCCTCTCCCCTACAAAGGCCAAAAGTCAACAGAAATCCTGCATGCCTCTTCACCAGACGGAAGAAGAAATCTACTTTAATTTTCATGAGGGGTAAAAAAAGACATGAAAAGGCCACAATGTCCAACCCTGGTTGATGGAGGGGACACATGTCATGGTCACACACAAGCACAATGTTCTAAACTCCTCCAGTTACCAGCGTGGGATGCTGGGAGTTCTTCCTGAGGACAGAAGAACTCACACAGACCACGCACTATCGTGTGGATGACTTTACTCAATATCTTAAAGATTTGCAATTTAATAGATGCCACTCGTATTTTCTGGTAATTATTACATATTTTACAATAAACATATGAGTCAATCACTATTTCACAAGATACAAATACATTTTTTAAAAATATGTTTTTATTGGTTTTTTTAGACAGAGAGAAAGGGAGAGAGACATAGAAACATTGATGTGAGACAGAAACATCTATCGGCTGCCTCCTGCACGCCCCCTGCAGAGGATCCAGCCCGAAACCCAGGCCCTGACTGGGAATCGAACCAGGCCTCTCAGTGCATGGGATGATGCTAAATCCACTGAGCCACACTGGCCGGGCGCTACAAACACATGTTTTAAGTGAATATAACAGTCTACCTCAAAATTATTCCGAAACAGAGAAATAACTCAATTTCAAAGGTCTAATTTTAACTAAACCCAATTTCAGACAGGAGTTAAGGCTTTATAATTGAATAAACAAGATGACCATCTCCTGGTCAGTTGAAAGCTTGCCCTATGTTATTATTTTATGTTCATGAAGTAAATGTAATAGAAGGTATCAAAAACAATTATATACGTATATATAGACCATGGTTTTCACAGAGTTTAGAGGATGTAAATACATTTTTAATATATTCTGATATAATACCTCTGAAATCTAAGAGATACTTTTTCTTAATTTTCTCCATTTAGTGATCAATTCCTTTAAAGAGTCATGACTCAGCCCCAGCCAGGTGGCTCAGTTGGTTGGAGTGTCATCCCATACACAAAAATGGTTGCGAATTCGATTACCGGTCAGGGGACATATTTAGGTTGTAGGTTCGATCCTTGGTCAGGGCAGGTATGGGAGGCAACTGATTGATGTTTCTCTCTCTCTCTCTCTCTCTCTCTCAAATCAATAAACATATCCTAGAGTGAGGATTAAAATAAATAAATGAATGAATGAATGAATGAATAAATAAATAAATAAATAAATGAGTCACGACTCGACACTAGAGAATATGCCTGAAAATACAGTAATATTAAAGTAGGAGATGTGAGATGTTGATGTTAAGAAACGTCTAAACCAGTAAAAAAATTTTATGGGTTTATTTGAGCCAAACTGATTGACAACTGCCAGGAAGCAAAATCTCAATGGACTGAGAAAATGCTCCAGAAAATGGCAATTTTGTACCTTATTTATACATTACAATCAAAGGAGACATAAATGGGTTACATGAAATCCACTGGTGATAAATTAGGAGACCAGGAAAAAACAAAGCATGGAAATCTCTGAGGCTGGATAAAAAGTAAAAGGAATAAACACATACTTTTTTTTACATAGGACAGTTAACAGTTAACAATTAACATGATATCAATAACAATGAGGGATTTTGTGGTCTCTGCACTGGGACATGTGCCCTGAGGGGTCTGGAAAAGGAAATGACTCTGACATTCCAAAGGTCTGTTATCATTGATGCAACAAGACAATGGACAGGCTCAGTTAGAGGAAAGATTCATCTCTGTCAAGGAAGAAGCTGGCCTGGGACTGACTGTCCACAATGACTCACTTCGTAGTTAGGAATTTTAAATTTCAGACCAACCTATATGGGTAATCTTAGGCCTCTGAGTTTTAAGGCCACCATGCTGGCCTTCCCAGAGCTTGTCAGGTTTAGTCTGTGGCTCCTTTTTTGTCTACAGAGTGAAGAAAAACAAAACAAAATAAAAATGACCTATATAAATGGGAGAAAAGAAAGAGACAAACAAGAAATTAAACAATTACAGACAGAAATAAGTTTAAAGAGTTGGGTGCTTGAAGTTCCCCTTTACTTCTTTCTCCCTTTCCATTACCCAGGAATTTATCACAAAACTGTAGACTATATACCACATAGTTCCTCCTCAGCTATCACCAGTTTCAAAGACTTCTCTCTGTTCTTGCCCTAAAGAATCTGAGAACCATATTCCAATATGTTCTTTCTACTGTTCTACTCTCAACTTGACTCAACATTAAAATCATACCCAAACCAATTTTATTAATGCTTTTAAAGTATAATATAAATTTTGAAATCAGATTACCTAGTATTTGAAGAATTTTATACTTTCTATCATCTCAGAAGAAAAATGTCATCTATACTCAAAAGTTTCTCAGTGCATTTGGACTCAATGCAAAGCTAAATCTATTTACTTACATGTAGGACTGTTAGAGGTGAACACATCACAGCAGGACAGGAATAGGTACATAAAGTAACAGACCAATATTCCCTTGGGATATTTCCCCTATATAGGCTGGGATTAGAGGACAGATGTTTAGGGAGATGGTATACCAAAATCTAGACACCACTGTGCTGGCTTGGTATCAGGCAACTCCAAGGTAATTAACATTCTACTTTAGCAGAACCAGCTTCTGTTCTTATACAACAAAACTCAAATTAGATGAACTAGAAACCAGGAGAAATGAAAATTTAATATATGAGCCTCTAAATCTAAATCTAGAGTAATAGTAATCCTAATAGTAATCTACATCTTATTTACCAAAAAAAGTTAAAGCCACTTAAAGATATAACTAGGACTGGAGTTCTGGCTAGATGGTGGTGTAGGTAAATGCAGTACACAAATCCTCCCACAACCACATCAAAATTACGACTAGACTACAGAACAAAAGTCATTCAGAATGGCCTGCAATCTAGCTGAATGGAAGTCCTACAACTAAGAATATACAGAAGAAACGTCAAGTCTAGTGAGAGAGTCAGACCCGGCACAGGCTGGTTCCACAGCCACCTATGGCAGCTGATTTTCAAAAGGGATATCTCAACTGCAGAGATCTCTCCTTCGGGAGTGAGGGATCCCAGCTCCTCACCAGGCATCCTAGCTCAGGGTTCCAGTGCCCGGAAGACAAGTCCCCATAACTTCTGGCTGTAAAAACCAGTGGGGATTGTGGCTGACTAAGATAAGCTTGCTGGAGTCCCAAGCAGTTCCTCTTCAAAGGCCCACGCACAAACTTACTCAGACTCACACCCTCCAAGCTCCAGTGCTGGGGAAGCAGCTTGAAAGGCACCAGGAACATATGGGGAGGAACTGAACTGTCTGGCATCCAGGAGAGAGCTGGGGGCAGGAAGCAGCTTTCTGCCAGACAAAAGTGCTGGCAGAAGCCAGGGTTCCTCTTCTGAGACACACACCCCCCAAACACACACACAGAGCCGGCAGGTGGGCGCTGTGACTCCATCAAGCAGGCTCACGCTGTTTACCTGCCCTGGTCACTCCCTGAGACCTTGCCCCAGTCAACTTGAAGGCCCACCCTAGCTATTCCATAATCAAATGCCTCTCTTGCCTCAAGTTTCAGATTTCCCCAAAATCTCTCAAACAAGCAGCATCATACCCTCAATCTCTTGCTAAGTGGCCCCAGGCTCGGCACGAGAAGCAGCCCTCCCTGGTTCGCAGCTTGGCCTGCCTGGCACTCCAAGCCCAGCGCACGTAGCAGCCATCAGCAGACCGTGCACAGCAGCTCTTCTATTGTAGTCACAGCCAGTCCTCACAGCCAACAGGCCTGAAGATCAATCCCTCCCTGTGACACCAACAGCAATCAAGGTTCAACCACAACAGAACAGTGCACACAGCCCACAGAGAGGGACACAGCTCAGGTGACTGGGGGGGGGGGGGAGGGGTGCATCACTGGGCCCTACAGGACACCTACCACACAAGGCCACTCTACCAAGTCCAAAAGATGTAGCAGCTCTACCTAATACAAAGAAATAAACACAGGGAATCAGCCAAAATGTGCCGACAAAGAAACAGGTCCCAAATGAAAGAACAGAAGAAATCTTTAGAAAAAGAACTAAATGAAAAAAAAAGCAAGCAAACTACCAGATACAGAGTTCAAAACAATGGTTATGAGAATGTTCAAGAAATGTATTGAGAACTTGAACAGCATGAAAAAAGACAGAGAAACCATAAAAAAAGAACCAGTCAGAAATGAATGATATACTAACTGAAATAAAGAATAATTTACAGGGAATCAACAATAGGAATAGATGAAGCCAGGGATCAAATCAGTGATTTGGTATAAGGAGGCAAAAAACACCCAATCAAAACAGCAAAAAGAAAAAGAAATCCAAAAATATGAAGATAGTTTAAGCAGCCTCTGGGGCAACTTAACGCAAAACAATATTTGCATTATGGGAGTGCTGGAAGGAGAAGAGAGAGAGCAAAAAAGTGAAAACTTATTTAAAAATAATGGCTGAAAACGTCCCTAACCTGATGAAAGAAATAGACACACAAGTCCAACAAGAAGAGAATTCCAAATAAGATGACCCCAAAGAGGCCAAAACCAAGACACATCATAATTAAAATGCAAAAGATTAAAGACAAAGAGAGAATCTTAAAAGCAGCAAGAGAAAAGCAGTTAGTTACCTATGAGGGGGCTCCCATAAGAATGTCAACTGATTTCTCAACAGAAACTTTGCAGACCAGAAGGGAGTGGCAAGAAATATTCAAAGTGATGAAAAGCAATGACCTACAACCAGAATTATTCTACACAGCAAATCTATCATTTAGAATTGAAGGATAGACAAAGAGCTTTCCAGACAAGAAAAAGCTCAAGGAGTTCATCACCACCAAATCAGTATTACATAAAATGTTAAAGGGTTTTCTTTAAGAAGAAGAAAAATATGAACAATAAAATGGCAATAAATATATATCAACAATTGAATCTAAAAATCAAAATAAATGAATAAGCAGAATAGAAACAGACTTATAGGTACAGAGAACCTTTTGACAACTGCCAGATGGGAGGGGGTTGGAGGGATGGGTGAAAAAGGTGAAGGGATTAAGAAGTACAACTGGTTATTACAGAATAGTCATGAGGATGTAAAGTGCAGCACAGGGAATACAGTCAATAATATTCTAATAACTATATATGGTGCCAGATTTATTGGGATGAAAGCTTAGTAAGTTATGTGGGGTGTACACCTGAAACTAATATAATATTGCACGTCAACATTAATTGAAAAATAAAAAATAAAAAATTAAACAATGAAATGAAATAAAAGTATAGGCTTTGAAATTTAATAAAATGAATTTTGGGGGCATTAAAAACATGTTAAGTGAAAATTATTGCACTGTTATGTGCAGTGTGACAACATTAATATAGGTTTTTAAAGCACTAAATAATACCATACATTATTTATGAAAGCATACATACTATGTGGAAAAAGTCCAAAATATACTTGGGAATAACACACACCAATCACACATGGGATAGCGATCACCTTTGGGGAAGAAAGAAGATGGATGAGATTAAGGGCAGAACCTTGCCTGTATCAGTGACATTCAAATTCATTGAAAGGGGGAGGATGAGAGATCAAATCTTCATTTAAACAGTGATATACTTTTGTACTCAGACCTGCCAATTTCATACCTACTTTAAAGTAAAATTAGCTTTATTAGGTTGTACAAAATTTAGTGATCCAGTTTCCCATTGTGAGCTCTTGAAAATTAGATACCCACAGGAAATTTAAATTCCTTTTTAATTCTTAAGAATCTATAAAGAAAACTGGGGACAAGTTACACCTTGATAAAGTTGTTTTCATAAAAACTGAAGAAAGGCTCTTTCCAGCTGGTGCCAAGCCATGGGCATTTCTCGGTCCAACTGGTACAAGTGCCATAAGATTGGGGGCAAGAGAAAGGCCTCCGCAAGAAGCATTAATATGAGCTGGGACGCCCTGCTGCCAGCACTCAGATTGGCCCCTGCTGCATCCACAGTCTGCACGCGGGGAGGCAACAAGAAGTACCCAGCCTTGAGGCTGGACGTGGGCAACTTCTCCTAGGGCTCAGAGTGTTGTACTCAAAAAACAAGTATTATTGATGTCTGCAGTGCATCCAACAACAAACTGACCCGCACCAAGCCCCGAGTACACCGCACTGTGCTCACTGGGAGCACAGCGCACCGGCAGTGGTACCAGTCCCACCAGGCACTGCCCTGCGCCACAAGACGGGGGCCAAGTTGACTTCTGAGCAGGAGATTTTAAACAAAATGACCAAAGAAAATTCAGAAGAAACTGGATGAAAGGAAAAAGAATGCCACAATCAGCAGTCTGCAGAGGAGTTCCAGCAGGAGAGCTTCCTGCATGCATCGCTCCAAGACCAGGCTATGAGTCCAAGCAGATGGCCATGTGCTAGAGGGCAAGGAGCTAGAGTTCTGAGAAGAACCACGGCCCAGAAAGGCAAGTAAGTCCTTTTCCTGCCTGTCTTAGCTCATGGAACAGAGGTGTTTATTCTTTTTTTTTTTTTTTTACTTTGTATTCCTCACCCAAGGATATTTTCTCATTTATTATCAGAGTGGGACGGAGGGAGGGAGAGAGAGACAGAGAGAAACACTGATGCGACAGAGCCACACTGACTGGTTGCATCCCGCACGACCAGACCAGGACCAGGGATGAACCGCAACCGAGGTATGTGCCCCAAATCGAACCCGTGACTCATTGGTCTGCAGGCCAATGCTCTAACCACTGAGCAAAACCAGCCAGGATGAGGTGTTTATTCTTAAAAAACAAAACAAAACTAGGCCTAGGATATAAACTCAAAAAATTTTAGAAAGCAAATAACTGCCAGGAGTTGCTATTAGAGTAGTATGAAGCTTTTTGTGTGTGTGATAATATAAAGATCCCAGGACCAATGGTGTGTATGGAATGAGGGGGAAGCAGCTGATAAAAAAAATATAATATGTTGATATCTATCTGTTAAGTGGAAATTACTGCAAATGGTTATGTGCAGGGTGACAACATTTATGTTTTTTAAATATGTTTTAATTGACTTTTTAGAGAGAAAGATAAAAACAATGATATGAAAGAGAAACATCAATCAGCTGACTCCTGCATGCCCTCTACTGGGGATTGAGCCCACAATCCGGGCATGTGCCTTGACAGGGAATCAAACTGGGACCTCTCAGTCCATGTGAGGATGCTCAATCCTCTGAGCCACCCTGGCCAGGCCATTATGTGTGTTTTAAAAGCACCATACAATTCTACACTATTAAATTGGAATGGTGGGAACTTGAACATCTATTTTATTATTTTCTGTAAGTTTGGAATATTTAATAATTAATATTTTTAAATTAAATTTTAAACAAGGAAAATGGGCAGGATAAAGTTAATAAAAATAGCTAATGTTGACAATGGTTAAAGTTGGGTGATGGGTATATAGGGGTTCATCACACTACCCTTTCCTCTTTTTTTTGGTAAGTTTGACATTTTTTTGCATAATTTGACATTTTCCATAATAAAAATTTTATTAAAAAGTTTTATGTATGTATCACCCTGGCCAGTTTGGCTCAGTGGTTAGAGCGTTGGCCCACAGACCAAAGGGCTTGGGGTTCAATTCCTGGTCAAGAGCACATACCTGAGTTGCAGGTTCAAACGCCGGCCCCTGTTGGGTCGTGCAGGAGGCAACCAATCAATGTGTCTCTGTCACATGGATGTTTCTCTCTCTCTTTCCCTTCCTCCCTCCTTTCCACTCTATCTCAAAATCAACAACAACAAAAAAGTTACATATATAAAACTAGGATTGTTTTTCACTTCCAAGGAAGAAGATATGCATTCCTAATGACATGCAATGAAACCCCATGTTTTACTGCAAAGACAGCAGCAGCCCTAATTCTCAGTGGTCAACAACAATAACAAAACAAAAACTGAGCCCTGGCCGGTTTGGCTCAGCGGTTAGAGCATCGGCCTGCGGTCCGGAGAGACCCGGGTTCGGTTCCCGCTAAGGGCGCGTACTTCGGTTGCAGTTTGTCCCCGGCCCTGGTTGGTCGTGCGGGTGGCAGCCACTCGATGTGTCCCTTTCACGTCGATGTTTCTCTCTCTCTGTTCCTCTCTCTCCCTCCCACTCTATCTGTACAAAAAATGGAAAAATGTCCTCGGGTGAGGATAAATAAAATAAAATAAATAAATAAATAAAAAAAAACAAAACAAAAACTGAACTGACAGTATTATCTTTCATAAGTTAATGCATCACCTGGCTCATTGGGAATTTTGCATTTTAAAGCGTGGCACATTTGTTACACAAAACAATCCTTTTGCATACCAAGATAAGTGACAGACATGAGTGAAGGAGTGGGAGGCTATGCTCGGGCTTGAACTTTGGAACCTTGTTTTTACAGTACAAACAGATTTGATAAAACAGCTCCCCTCTCTCTCATGACATCCCAAATGTGAGTCAAGGAGTTAGAAAACAAGGAGCTGAACTCTAGCTAAAGCAGTTGACGCTCACAGCAGCAAAGTCTAAAACCAATGTAGAAAAGAGCTACTTTTCTTAACTTCAGGGCATTCAAGGGAATATGTGGCACAGAGAGTCAACACTGTTGACCCATTCTCAATAAACACAGAACTAATTTAAAGGGCTATAAAGACAGCAAACTTCATGTCTTGCTAGATTTGCTCACTGCTCCTGCTAAACTTTCTCAGGTGACCTAAAGTGAACCAGCTCAGTGAGTACTAGGTAGCAAATACAATGGTATCAATAACTCCCAAAGACCATCAAGGCCCCAATTTGTCCCAACCTCCATGTTATTTTTAAATTCCTGTAACCCTTCTCCTCCAAAATCTACATCCATGCATGTAGACAATATACCAACCACCTTCCAGGTACCAAAGAGACAAAAAGTAGCCTCGCTGATGTGGCTCGGTTGGTTGAGCATAGTGCCATGCACACTAGTTTGATTCTTGGTCAGGGCACATGCCCAGGTTGCCTCCGTAGGGGGAGAGCAGGAGGCAGCCAATCAATGTTTCTCTCATTCACTTTCTCTTTCTCTCCCCCCTTCTCTGTCTAAAAGCAATAAAAACATAAAAAAGAGACAAAAGGTATAAATGATGCCATATAAATAATTTTTAAAAAGCAAAAACATCTTGTCATACTGACATTCAGAAATATCCAGGACCAAATACAATATTAATGGCACTACAAGTGTATTATGAGATATTTCTTAGCCCTGACCGGTTTGGCTCAGCGGTTGGAGGATTGGCCTGTGGACCAGAGAGACCTGGGTTCGGTTCCCGCTAGGGGCGTGTACCTCGGTTTCAGTTTGTCCCTGGCCCCGGTTGGGGTCGTGTGGGTGGCAACCACTTGATGTGTGTCTCTCTTGCATCAATGTTTCTCTCTCTCTCTCTTCCTCCCTCTCTCCTTCCCACTCTATCTGAAGATGGATGCAAAAATGTCCTCAGGTGAGGATAAAAAAAAAAAAAGATATTTCTTAAATAATCTTTGTGTCATTTACTTCAAAGGGTGATCAGCAACTACAAAAAGAAAAAAATGATAGAAATAAAAGCATATTTTATTTGAATTTTATTACAACCGTTATAGTTAACCTACCTCAAGTTTAAGTAAGTCAGCATCTGCAGATTAACGATGGCCTCAGGAATGACTCTGATACAATTATGATACAGATTAAGAATTTCCAGTGATACAAAGTGGCACAATTCCATTGGAACTTCAACCAGTCTGTTTTTAGATAAATCTATGAGAAAAGGAAAGAATATTTTGTTAATAAATCTTCAACATAACCCAATACAATTTTATCGACCATTATACATTTTTCTTAACATGTTTTAAAATAATCATAACCTACACGTAGACCAACACTATAATTTTTTGCACAGCTGTTAATATGATGTGATCTCCACTTATTAGCATATTAGTCCAAGTCATATGGAAAAACTAATATACTGCTGAAACAGTTTTAGCTCTCTATATTAATTTGTAAATTCAGGCCAGAAAGAAGAGTAACTGAATCAACATTTACTTTTCAATCTATCTGAAAATTATTTTAAAGTTATTCTCCCCTAGACAAGTATGTAAAACTGTATTCTTTTGTATATCTAAATACATATATTGACAACACCACTTAATTTCTTTGATTGAATTTTGCATTTATAACATGTATTTTCTCTCAGAATATGACTTGTATATCTTCCCCAAGCAAACACATAGTCGATGTTAAACAATATTTCATTCACTAGGATTACTGAGTACCTAAAACGTATAAGAAGATGAATCAGCTGTATCCATTAAGGACCAACACTCTATCTGCCACATGACCTGCAGTAAAACTGGGTTCTCTTGGCCAAACATCCTCTTGGTATACCCAAGCAACATAAACACACATAAGATTTATAATGTCACCATCTCACTATAAAAATATAGAATAGTCCTTAACGTCTAAATCTGGAAGTGGTAGACATTCACTGACAAATACCATAAAGCACTGACTATAAGAAGAGAGCCACCACTCTCACAAACCACACTCAGCACAGATCACCTCATCCTTAATTAGGAGGGACTCAATCAGTGTAATTTGAACATGTTTAATAAATAACATGCATAATACATACTTAAGGAACCACACTCCATACCAAAAAGAAAAAACACACAGAAAACTTAAATAGGTCAATACTATAATGAAATAAAAGTCAAAGAGCTACCTTCATGACTGTCCTCCCAACAAATACAAAAATAAACAAAAACAGGCCTAGATATCTTCAGAGGGTAATTCTAAGAATTTCTAAAGGGACGATTCTGATAATATTTGAACTATTCCAAACCATATTTTTAAAAAAGGAAAGTTTCCAAATTCTTATATAAGCAGTAAGGTACAATACTGATGCCATTATCTAATAAAGAAAGTACACAAAAGAGAAATTACATGAGTATTCCTTTTAAGTACTGATGTAAATACTAAATTTAAAAATTAGCATACAGAATTGAACACTAAATAAAAAGATTAGCATACTATGACTGAGTGGGATTTACACTAGAAATATAAGGATTTTGTATTATTTAAACAATTCACCATATAAACAGAGTAAAAGTGCAATGGTACAAGATCATCTCTATAGATACTAAAAGGTAGAGGATAAAATATTATTTTTATAAAACAACTTCATTGTTTTATATATCATATAATTGACCTACTTCAAGTGTACAATTCAGTGATCTCTAGTAATTTTACCAAGTAATGCATTGAGCACATATATCAGTTTTAAAACATTTATATTCATTCTTAATTGCTTAATAAAAGGAGAACAGTTGACCGTTTCCTTACATAATTTACAAACATAAGTGAGAGAGAGAGATTATGCTTTTATTTGTTACAAAATCATGAATGACTAGAAATGTTAGCAATAAAGTCAAGACAAGACATCACTACAACTGTTACTATTTACTATTATTCAGGAGGTACTAGTTAATGACACAAGGTAAGAAAAGGAAGGAGAAACTGAAATTGGAAAGAAAAAGAATTATCATTTACAGAAAATATGATTGTTTTCCTGGAAAATCCAAAAATATTAACAGGAAAACTATTACAAATGTTAAAAAAGGTACAGGATAGGAACTTAATATACTGAACTGACAGTCTTCACACACAAACTAGCAAAAACAGTACAACAGAAAAGACCTAATTATTATAACAAAAGGGTAAAACACCTGTAAAATCTTGACATATGCACAGTTTATAACTTTACAGTGCTACTAAACAACACAAAAGAAAAGTTAAAACAGTTGAAAAGATATTTCATGATTTTAAAAAAGAAGAAAACATCAAAAAGGTGTCAAGTCTCCTAATTTAAAAAAATACTTCTAGGATACATTTTCTAAATTTGTTTAGGTTATTATACTAGTTGACTCTAAAGCCTACATGGTGAAACAACAGCGTGAAGTAGCATGGTACCCCTCAAAGCAGAAGAGCTCCGAGGGAAACCAGCTCACCTGGATGTTAAAAACAGTCTAAAGTAGTGTGGTGGACAGACAGGAAGGTCAATGGAACAAGTCACAAAGATGGGATCTAGGTGACAGATGCAGACACATGGAAATCTAGTATGCAATAAAGGTGGCATCGCAAATCAACAGGAAAAAGGTGTAAGGTAAGTGAACAGTCAGAGAAAACTGGATAGCCATCTGAAACAAACAAATAAACACCTATTTCACCCTGCGAATGGATTCTAGATGAATCAAATGACCGTGTGTAAAAAGTGACCATAAGAGCACTAGGCAGTACATGGGAATGTGTTTATGGCCTATGAGTGGCATAAAGCAAGTTCAGTTGACACATCAAAAACAAAATTTATGGCATTTTAAAACAAAAATGCCACCAAAAACACAAATGACAATCGAGGCACTGGGGAGAAGGTGAGAAGCCCCCCAGTTCATAAACCAAATAGGTTAATTTTCTGTACATATAAGAAGTTTTTACTGTCAATAATAATAAGATTGTAAACCAAAAAATGATAATAATACAAGAAAGAAGAGAGATGAACAAATGGCTTGCAGAAAAGGTCTTAAACACATAAAAAAAAAAAAAAAAGATCAGATCTTCACTCAAATTAGGACTATCTGGGCAAATATTTTTCACTTACTAGACTGGTAATTTAAAAAAGTCTGATGAACACATTGTAATGCTGAGGCCATGGTGATATAAATGAAGAATTTTAGCAACATCTATCAAAATTACTGCAACCTGGCAATCTTTCTCATCTACAGATAAACTCATACATGCGTAAAGGGCATTTTTAAACACAGTTTGAAACAGCAAAAGATAGAAAGCAAGTTAAATATCAGTGGAGATCTGGTTGTATACCATTAGTAAATATCACAAATAAAACAAAAATAAAATAGGACTGTAAAAAAATGTATGTCATGTGATGGAATGTAATAGTAAACATTATATTCCAGAACAGAATGCTACCATGCTGCCATTAAAATGAATAAAGCAGCTTTGTATGTGCTGAAATGGAGCAATCGCCAAGATATATTGTATTTTTTTTTCTTTTTCTTTATTTTGTTCAGATAGAGTGGAAGGGAGAGAGGAAGAGAGAGAGAGAGAGAGAGAAACATCGACGTGAAAGGGACACATCGAGTGGCTGCCACCTGCACAACCCAACCAGGACCGGAGATAAACTGCAACCGAGGTACGTGCCCTTAGTGGGAACTGAACCCAGGTCTCTCCGGACTGCAGGCCGACCTAACCACTGAGCCAAACTGGCCAGGACTATTGTATTTTTTTTTTTATAGCTAGGTACAGAAACAATGTATACAGTTTTTGTATTTTTAAATAAATATTTACATAATTGTTTAAATAGAAATAGATTATCTCTGGAAGGTTATACAAGAAACTGGGAAGAGTGGTTCTTTCTGGGTGAGGATTTCTTGCTGGGACGGCCGAAGTGGGAGGGAGATTCCCCCAACGTAGACCCTTTTATACTTTCATAAATTTGAATGCATTACATACTCAATTTTACATACAGAGATGGATTATATATATAAAATATGGATTATATATAGTAACATATAACATATACATTTCTGTATGTGTATAAATACACACACACAACTTCCCACCAGTATTCTTATTCTTTCTCTACACAAAGAATTTTGTTTCATTTGAAAAGAAAGGAAGCCACAGGGGACTGTGAAGTCTCACATATTAAATTAAGGGAAATATTGAGGCAAGCTTCCTTTCATGAATGTTTACAACCTAAGCAGACAAAAAATCCCAGAAATGTCCGGCATTCATTCTTCGTGCAATGCCCTTCAGGTTCAGCCCAAAGACGATTCCTCTGTGCTTCCAGTTTACATTCCAACCTCCCCTTTCCTGAGAATCGTTAGGACTATACTATCAAGTTATTTGTTCTGATAACTATTTTAAGTAATCATGTTTTTAGTATTTGCAATATCACCAATGCTTTTTATACCAAAAAATATAGAGCTTTTGTAGAAATAAGACATCAAACTAATCATAGAAACCACTCCAATCCAAAAGCAGAAGACCAGTTCTAAATCTACAACCACCTGAGATATTTGAAAAAATTACTCAATTTTCTAGGTCTCACTTTCCAAATAGGTAAAATTAAGATATATGCAACTAGGTGAATTTAAAAATTCTTTTCAGATCTAAGATTTCTATGAGTAAGTAAAAAGTATTCAGAATTCAAGTATTTTCTGTCAAAGGTATTCAGAACCCCAGTGATTTTGTTTCATCATAATGATCAATAGCAGCAGTTAAGTATCATAAAAAGGTATAAAATATAAACCCACGTAATAAATGCAAGCACATCTTTCTAAAGAATTTGTCATTTCCTGGTAGGATCCACATTCTACCACATAATCAGAATTTTAGAAGTGTTGTTTTTAAACTTGGAGAACAAGTAATGGTAGCAGCATTTATAAAATAGCTTACAAATTAAGCTAATATCCAATGCTGGGCTAAACTTTCTACTAGCATCATTACTGAGCATTACTAGTGAGTCTAATATTTTCATTACAACTTACAATACAGATATTATTTGCTCTCCTCCACAATCTCCAGACTTGAGGGGAAACTTCCGCCCTTTTCCTTCCCTGTCACTCCCTCCTGGCAGTCTGACTGGCAGAAGCAGGAGCCCTGAGCAAGCCTGGCCAGAGCTTCGGAAGAGAGAGGATTCGCCCTGCCTGCTGAGAGGAAAAGGAAGCACGCCTGGGAAAGCCTTCACTCTACATTGCTTATCTGATCTCTCCTACTGAACTCTGCTTTTAATTGTGTTGCTCTGCATGTATTTTTTTCAGGAATCCTTTTATTGAAAAGAGTTAGGCTATACATTTTAGATAAAGTTACAAGGTGTGAGCAGAGGGAACCCGCTATGACTGAGACTACCTTGCAAGCCAAAAGAATAGACCCACGTCCCCTGAGTTAGTGAGGTTACCTAGGCAACATGTCCTCATTATGTTGGATGTGTATTCCAGTTTCCACATAAAAGGTAAGAAACTGGATTACACCATCTACACACAGCTGAGACTCTTTCAATGCCTACACAGAAAGTTCAAATAAAAACAACAGAAAAACAAGTTTTCCTTTCTTATTTATTAGGTTCATTACCCAGACGATGAGTTATTGATATATTCATCAATATAAGGAGAAGAGATCATATATTCAGTATATGATTTCTACAGAAATGAAAAATATACATGTTCACTTTCAAGGAGGCTATCATTTATATTTGAAAGGTGAACTGAGGCAAACTCAGCATGAACCATAAGGTAAGAGATGTTCTCATTGTGCTTTTAAAAAAAGTATTGCCCTGGCGGAGTAGTTCAGTTGGTTGGAGCGTCGTCTCCATACACCAAGGTTGTGGGTTCAATCCCAGGTCAGGGCACATATAAGAATCAACCAACGAATGTATAAATAAGTGGAACAACAAACACATATTTCTCTCTAAAATCAATTTAAAATAAAAGTATAAGTAAAGAGGTAAAATCTGGTTGGGTAGATAATGTTACCATCCACGAGCCTTTCCATCGTGCTGGACACTGTATCTGCAGCTAGTACCACATGTAAGTTACCAACTTAAGATGAAGAAACTAGGCTCAGAGAGCATATGTGACTTGCCCAAAGTCAAAGATAAGTCATTAGGTCACAACTAACTTAGAGTTAAATATACTAAGGCCTGAGTGAGTTCCCCACACAAGGCTGCTTTTTCTCCATGGAATACTGGCCAGCAAGACCACGATGTATCCCTGCAGCCAGATTACTAGAAAGATACAACAATGAAATCTACATTGCATTTTTGTCCAAAACACAATAAAAATAATGTCAATATGTTCTGTGCATAGTCCCAGAGGGTAAGAATGCTATAAACATTATGTTTAAAAGAAAAAGAAGTACTGAAAACAATGTCAGCTGATAGACTAAATGCTGGAGTGGCTATAGGAAGCTTGGTAAGTAGACACCTTAGCTTAAATGGCTAATTATGCTAAATATCAGCATTGTGTTTCACTGAAGAGGTTAGAATGGATTTGTAAATACGTGCATGACTTCCTCTTTCCTACTCATCTCTGAGTATCATTTAATTCTCAATTAACTTGATTATTAGAAGAGAGAAAGGGGTCCAAAAAACTGGGCATGTTCACCTCTCTATGCTTTCTTATGCCAATACAGAAACCACCTTATACAGATGGGCAAGGGAGCCCTGGCCAGTTTGGCTCAGCAGTTATTAGTGTTGGCTCAAGGACCAAAGGGTTGTGGGTTTGATTCTCAGTCCAGGCATGTCCTTGCGTTGCAGGTTCAATCCACAGCCCCAGTTGGAGTTGTGTGGGAGGCAAGCAGTCCATGTGTCTCTCTTATATCGATGTCTCTCTCTCGCCCCCTCTCCCTCCCTCCCTTTCATTCTATCTGAAAATTAATGGAAAACTATCCTTGATTGAGGATTAACAACAAAAACAAAAAACAGATGGGCAAGGGAAATCAGCTTGGATTAAGATGTTTCAACACTGATAAACCAGAGTGGATAATCCAATTACAAATAGTGACAAAAAATTTTGTTCATGACATTTTGTCTGTTAGTTGAAAGCAAAGAAATAAAAAAGATCTGGTCCCTCTCTGTAAGAAAATTGAAAGTAAGGAGATGAAGAAAGAAATCTAGGACTTAGTTGTAATTAAAAGCAACTGTAAGAGAACGGTCAGGTCACAATTCCCACACAGATGCATGTCCTTTACTCAACCTTTGAAAGGGCAAATCCATGCAGAAGGCAGACAAAGCTCAAGCAGGAGCTCTTACATGTATATATAGAGAGAGGTATTAACAAATTGGCACATGAGCTTTTTTCCTAAATAAAACATCTACCTAGTACTTCTCAACCTTGTTGGTACACTGGAATTACTTGGAAGGTTTTTACAAGCCCTGAAGCCTGGAGTCCATGACCAGAAATTTTAAGTAGTGATTTGGGCATCAGATTCCTTGGCTATCCAGTTGATTCCCTATATTCTAGGGGAAACATGGGTGAGTAGATGATTCAATCTCTCGGCTTTCCCTAAAAAACGCACCAACAGATGGCACTCTTCTGGGAGCAGTGGTGCAGCCCAGGAGGAGTCCAACTAGGACACCAGACCAGCACCTCACCAGGCACCCCAATTTGATCAAGAAAATCTGTGCCAATTCAGAGTTAACCGTTGCATGATTAGATGATTCTTCTAAATTCCTCCTCAACTACTTTTTGTTGTGTTCTGAGCAACAAAAATTTGATCTGGAACGGAGTTTTACACATATCAATTGGCTCTGATCATAGAAAATTAGGCTTTTTCCTTATTAAATACTCAGCATAACCTAGTGAGGCAGGTGACACTAAGGCCCAGAGAAGTTAGGTAACTAACCTAAGGACACAAGCTACTGTCACTGAAGAACCAACTCAAAAAATGATCATATCCTGTTTGACCAAGTGCTGAGTTGTTTCTCAGGACAACAGACCAGGACCTCAGGTCAAGAAGCTAAAGCATGCACAGAGAGCACTTTGGCCTCCAGCTGCACCTGGAACCAAAGACCCCCCCCCCCCCCACCTCCCGACCCTGCCACACGTGCGCACATGCTCACGTGCACACACACGGAACCAAAAGACCAGGACATAACTGGAACTTGAACACAGGAACTGATTCAGAAGCCAAGGGTCCATTGTCCAGGATGATCCCATGTTGATGCCCCTTTTACCATAAATGACCAAGTTCCAAGATCCTTCAATTAAAACTTGCCCCCACCCTGGCCAGTGAGCTCCTTGGCTGAGCATCATCCCATGCACCGAGAGGTCACCGGTTCAATTCCTGGTCAGGACACATGCCCAGGCTGCAGGCTCACTCCCCTGTAGGGGGCATGCAGGAGGAGGCAATCAGTGGTTCTCTCTCATCGATGCTTCTCTCTCTCTCTCTCTCTCTCTCTCTCTCTCTCTCTCTCTCTCCCTCTCCCTCTCCCTTTCCCTCTCACAAATCAATAAAAAAAAACATGCCCCACCAGCACTTGCACATACCTGATCCCCCAGCCCCTTAAAAACCTTGGCCTGGTCCAGCGAACAAGATAGATCTGAAGCATCATTAGGTCTCCCATCTTCTCGGTTGGCACCTTCTCCATCAGGAAAACTTTCCTTACTCCAAACTCTGATGTTCAGAGTTTTGGCCTCCTGAAGTGTAAGGCACATGGACTTTGGTTCAGTAATGCCACTAAGTGACAGAAGCAAGAGCTTAACTCAGTAGATAGGACACCAAAACCCTGCTCTGACTATTGATTCATAGCGCTGTTAGTACAGGGAAGCTCAGTTGTTCCTGTGGGTACAACTTGTAGAAAAATAAAATAAAATAAATGGGGATTCATTTCAGATGCGTGGTCAGGAGACATCACATGACCCCAGAGCTCTGTACTAAAAGTAAGTGGCCTTTGACCAGATCCCTAATATTTTCTCCAGAAGAAGGGCATGTGTCATCGGTGCTTTGTTCTTCCACCCACCCTGGCCACCATCCTTCCTGCTGCAAACGCGTCCTGGGGCCTAAGCCTGCCCTGGGGAGCGAGGTACACCACAGCTCTGCAAACACAGCCCTGCAGCAAAGCGGAACCCAGAGCCGTGTCCTCCCATGTCGTTTCCTCACTGAAGCATCCACATGAAAGCTGTGCAGCCAAAAATAGAACAATGAGTTTTGCCTCAGCCAAAATAAGCTCAGCAAATCCCTAAAATAAAGTAGCCACGTGAATAAAAATAAGCAGGGGAAGACAGAAAAACAGTCAATGGAATCTCATGTGTAGTCAGCACCATCAGAGGTACGGTGTTGTTTTTGTATAAAAAAGGAAAGTGGATGATGCGGCTCTCCAGCAACATTCCGAGTGTCAGCCACACAGCACGGGGCATGCTCACAGGCCAGGACAGCTGCAAAGCTCATCCGTTCCCCTCTTCTAGTCTGAAGAAAAGGCCTAATCTTGGAAGTCAGAATCACACCCATTTCCAGCAAGATCAAATGATATATATTTTTAAGCTGAACTATAAACATGTTATCGTGGAAGTTTAAGTTCAGAATATTAGCACTAACCATGATGTCTTAATCATTGGGTAAAATGAGTGTCCTTCACATATAACTCTAAACTCCCAGCCCACCGACAAGAACATGAACCTGCTGTTTTCCTAATACCAAGGAGATGCACGCTGTGTCTGACCATCGCAACCCTCTTGCTGGTTCCCTCCTGGGTCCACTGTTCAAGGATAGTCTTCTCAGTGAAGGACAGTCTGGGGCCATTTGACCTCTCTGAACAACCCATATTTCCCTCCACCTAGGTTGGTGTCCTTCAAGAAGAATCTCAGTCGAATCTTTCTATCCCTCCAGAACGTCCTCTGCAATGTCCCTAGCATCTGACTGCCCCTCACTTCAACTGTTCTCTGGGTGCAGACACCCCACCCAGCCCCAGACTCAGTGCCTGGGGGGCCACTAGGGAAACCTGGAGCAGGGAATGCTGCTCCAGGCAGTGAAGCCGAGCCCAGAGGCTGCCTCAACCTTGACGACAGAGATAAAACTGCCTGACACTTCAGGGTGAAACAGGCAGAAATAATAAATGGATTCCTAAAAGTTTTGAGTGAGTTCATCAAAATCTCTGGCTACATCTCTAAGAGATCAACACACAAAAAATTTCATGTCAAATAGTAGAGATATGTTAAATAATTCGTCAATATGAACCACGAGGTCTTCCCTGACTTCCTACCTAAAATTTCAGCATGCAAGACCCTGGCCAGGTGGCTCAGTGGTTGGAGCATCATCCCATGTATGTACCAAAAGGTTTTGGGTTCGATACCCAATCAGGGCACACACCTAGGTTTCAGGTTTGATCACAGTTGGGGTGCATACAGAAGGCAACTGATTGATATTTCTCTCTCTCTCTCTCTCAAAAAAAAAGAGAACCAATAAAAACATATCCTGGGCCCTGGCCGGTTTGGCTCAGCGGTTAGAGCGTCAGCCTGCGGTCCTGAGAGACCCGGGTTCGGTTCCCGCTAAGGGCACGTACCTCGGTTGCAGTTTGTCCCCGGCCCTGGTCGGTCGTGCAGGTGGCAGCCACTCGATGTGTTCCTTTCACATCGATGTTTCTCTCTCTCTCTCTGTTCCTCTCTCTCCCTCCCACTCTATCTGAACAAAAACTGGAAAAATGTCCTCGGGTGAGGATAAAAAAAACAAAAAAAACAAAACATATCCTGGGGTGAGGATAAAAAAATTTTCAGCATGTAAGTCTTAACTTCCTTTTTCCATTCAACGTTTTCTTTTTTTAGCACTTAGATAACCTCTAACATAGCATACAATTTATTCATGTATTATGATTGTTAACTTTTTCTATTTTCTCTATGAAGACTGGTATCTGGTATACAGTATGGTTTACTGGTATACAGTAACAGCTTGATAAATACTTGTTGAATAAATATAGGAGGAAAACAGGTTCTTAGGTCAGACAGTTTGAGTTCAAATCTGGTCTCATCACTTAGCTGTATGCAGTTGGAAATAATTACTTAATTTCCTATGTCTCAGTTTCTTGACCTATAATATGAGAATAATAACAAGAGTGAATTAAAGGAGATAATATAGATCAAGTCCTTAGAGCAGCGCCTCGCACAGAGTAAAGCATTCCAAGAACAGTCTCTAGCACTGTGTCAGTTAATGCTGGGTTCTGAGGATTTGGAGCAAGAAATCAGGCCTGGGCCCTGGCAGGGTAGCTCAGTTGGTTAGAGCATCATCCCCACATACCAAGCACCAAGGATGCGGGTTCAATCCTGGGTCAGGGCACATAAGAATAAACAAATAAATGCATAAATAAGCAGAACAACAAATCGATGTTTCCTTCTTTCTCTTTTTCTCTCCCTCCCTTTCTCCTTCCCTTCTTCTCTCTAAAACCAATCAATAAATAAAAAAGAGATCAGGCCTGTGCTGGGAAGGAGCTTCAAAGCTAACTGACAAGCAGATGAAGCACACCATACACACAAATGCCTCATGAAAACAACAAACCTTAGATGAAAGAATTAGAAATAAATAATTCTGCATTGTAAGTGAAAAAAAAAGGTTCGTTTGAAGCCCCTTCCAAGGCTAATGGAAGAAGTAAGAATAGAAATTAGTTTTGGTAAACACCAAAAAACATATAATGACAGATTAGACTCTTAGCCAGGTGATTTTACTAGCAGGTGATATCTACTAAGGACACAAAATACTAAACAGGTGATTACATATAGGTAGTTTTTATTGAGCAAATCAATTTATTAAAATGGTGATAGCAAAGACTGATTTTTCAGACCTCTCCTATCCAAAGAGTTGCAAAAATACTAAGAAATAAAATTTTACAGATGGTGTATTATAGAATTGTACACCTGAAACCTATGTAACTTTATTAGCCAATGTCACCCCAATAAATTCAATTAAAAAAAAAAAAAAAAGAAATAAAATTTGAAGACAAGCATAGATGTGGGAGAAAAAAATCCCTGTCCCTAAATATAATGATTTTACTTAATGAACTTTTCAAACATGCTCACTCAGAGGCTTTTTATTCTTAAACATAATTCTAAGAAATACTATTATTGACCGTTCCAGCTCTGTATCATTTTAGAAAACACAAATAATAAGGAAAAGGGAGGTAACCATCAGAAAATACACTTCTAACAAAAATAATATTTACATATATTTTAAAATTTAAGTATTTTATTTCATTTATTTTATTTTTTCTTTATTGACTTTAGAGAGTGAGGGAGAGAGAGATGGAAACATCGATGAGAGAGAACATCAATTGGCCGCCTCCTGCATGCCCCCCACTGGGGATTTGGCCCAAAACCTGGGCATGTGTCCTGACTGGGAATTGAACTGGCGACCTCTTGGTGCATGGGTCGACACTCAACCACTGGGCCTCAGCGGCCAGGCAAAATTTAAGTATTTTAAATTTAAAAATTTTAATGTGTTGATCCTGAGGAAGATACCTACCAAGAAGGGCTCCTAGTGACAAACTGGGCTCAAGTTTACATAGAGAGCCCAGCAGTCATTCCGGAACAGGGACCTCTCACGCAAACCCTGCTCCAGGGAGAAGCCGCACTGAACTGCCTGCCTGCCCTAGTCCCGCAGTCCAGCCAGCCCTGACAGAGCAGCTCCGGGAATGGCACCAGGACCGAGGCTTTCCTGGTCCAATCAGAGCTGCAAGGCTTTATTCTCTCCTCCCACTCCCACCAGCAGCATCTTCACCAACCAATCACAGTGGCTCCACTCTGACCAATCAGGACAGTGCTTTTTGGAATAAACTGTGAAGATTTGGAGTCCTCATTTTCATGGGCAAACCAATCAGAAACCAGGTGTGGAGACTTCTCTCTAAACGAGTCGGCTTTCCTCTGGCTCAGAGAGCAAATTTTCCCTTTCCACCAAAAACTGAAAACCGTTTCCCAGATGGATGTGTCTCTGGACAGGGCCTAGGCCCAGGCCAGCTGACAGCTGTTCTGTATCACAATTAGGTTGTTTGTACTGATTAAAATTTTCTTCACCACAACACCCCAAATTGCGGATTCCTCTTGGCAAGGAACTGGCACCAACAACCATCTGTTGCCAAATGTAATGTCAGGCCCCATTTAAGTATTATAGCACAATATAGTTGTAGTACAAAAATAACACAATGCTGAACAATCTAGAAACAGTTAACATATTTGAAGATTACATGTGTTTAAAAGATTCTGTTCAAGACAGCAGGGAAATGTGTAACTTTTTAATGTTTTCATGTAAAATTACTAAAAACAAAAACATTTCAGAGCGTTGCAGCTTCTCTGTAATGACCCACTCATTCCCAGGAAATTCTGTTTAGCTACGGTTTCACTAGACAATGAATCATTTCCCATTTGCTTGAAACGAATTTTGGCTCTGATACATAATAGAAACAGCCCATCAATAGTAATCATTAAAATGGGAAATACTAGTTTTCTTATAAAACATGAATGTGTTAAGTAACATTATGTGCAATAGCCAAAAGGTGAAAACAACCTAAGTATCTATGGAAAGATGAACAGATAAGCAAAGTGTGATATATACATATAACAAAGTATTGTTCAGCCTTAAAAAGGAGGGAAATTCTGCCATATGCTACGACATGATAGACCTTGAGGACATTATGCTAAGCGAGATAAGACAGATATAAAAAAACAAATACTGTATGAATCCACTTCTGTAAGGTTCCTAGAACAATCAAACTCATAGAGACAGAAGGCAGAATGGGGGTTGACCAGGGCTGCAGGAAGGCAGAAAGAGGGTTACTGTTCAGTAAGTACAGAATTTCAGTTCTGCCAGATGAAAAGGATTCTGTGGAGGGATGGCGGTGCAATGGGATAAAGGTACTCAATGCCTCTGAACTGTACACTTAAACATGGCTAAGATGGTAAACATGTTATTTTTATCAAAATCAAAGAAATGAATGTTTTTAAAAATGGTCACAAAATACAAACATTATCCTGGTACTTAAAATTTCCCAGAATGAGAGACATTCCTAGCCCTCCAGGGCTGGAAGCCTGAGTGAAGGGGACCACCTTGGGGAATCACATAGGGACAAAAAGTGTATCTACACCATAAACATTATTATGCAGATCTTTGACTCAGCACTCATCTTACCTAAGTTTTCTCTAGCTCCATTCATTGATTAATAGAAAGACAGACAGACAGATAGATAGCCCTTACTCATCACAGTGCCAATCACATGTGCTGATACCTCTGCACCTCATCACACATGTTGGGAGGAAGCGAGATGATGCGTACAAAGCAGTAGCGCCTAGAACTCAATAAATGACAGTTGAGTAAACAGATATAATTAGGACATGGCTTCTGCTCTAACAATCTCACAGAACAGAAAGGAAGAGAGACAGAGCTCAATACTTAAATTCTAGAGACAGTAACAGGGGTGTCCCAGTGTGCAGAGGAGCCCAAAGGAGACATGGCCTGAGGCTCTGCTGGGAGCAGGGCTTCTGAGACCCTGGGAAGGGAACGGGAATGTGAGGGCCCAGCTCCCCCGAAGAGTTGCCTAAGTGCAGCTGATCAGGTGGCGTGAGGGGGGCAGGAGGCTGGGCAATCTGGGGTGTAAAACAGAGAAGAGAGTCTCTGCAATTCTCTATGAGGCCACAGAGCTCAAAGGTCCTTCACTAAAACACAGGATGAAGTATTTAAAGTGTCACAACACCTGATGACAGTCACTTAGCATCCAGTTCACAGAGAGTCTTTGTCATTCTATAACTAGGGGAAGACTAGTTACTAGTGACTAAGGGATCTGACAAATCCCACAAGATGAGTAGTTTTGGAAATGCAAGGAAAGTGAGCCCCAAGGGCTCTAAGGAACATTGACCTTTTGCATGTCCAAGCTTATAGGACTAGACTGGGGTCAGAGGAAGAGAGCAGGCCTTCTGTAAACAGGGCAGTGAAGAACACAGAAGAGAACTGAATTCTACAGTTTCAGTCTTGCTGAAGTTTTATTATCATTCCAGGCTTGCTATCAAGAATGAAACAAAACACTGCTGGGAGTTGATGATTACATAAATACTGAAACTCTCAACCATAAAACAAATGTTATTTTCTGGAAAAAAAGCCCTTTATAATAAAAATGACCGACCAATAAAGTTTTTCCAGGATTTTTACCTTTATTGGAAGCTTTTAAAATAAAATATAATGTGATACAGTATATTCAACTTTAGTTAACACAACCATCAACTAATTAGATATTTTTATTACATACTTTAAAAATAGCAAACAAAAACATTAGGAAAGTTAATACTATCCTCCAAAGGTAAGGATGATAAAGTGTTTTTATACTTTACATAGCACTGCACATATATTATTGAGTTCATCTCTTAGTTAATTATTAGTTAATTTATATTTTAAATTTTATTTTTGTTACAGATTTTTCTCTCCCATTAACAACCCCACACTACCCCGCCGTCCCCTGCTTTGTTGTCCGTGTCCATTGGTTATGCTTACATTCTGTGGTTTATCTCTTTCCTCCCCCCACAACCTCTTAATTTATTTTCACCTTTTTTTTTTTTTTTTGGTACGTGCCCCTAGTGGGAACTGAACCCAGGACTCTGTCCGCAAGCCAACGCTCCAACTGCTGAGCCAAACAGGCCAGGGCTATTTTCACCTTTTAATAAAAAAGCTTTTAAGAAGCAAATCAAATATTATCTTTTTTTTACAATGTAGATAATCTCAAGAATGAGACCATGTATGATCTCTAGTTATCAAAGATAACATTACTGATCCTCCAAGAGACTTTCTAAATGTCATAGAAATGTATCAGTACATTATAAGAGTTTTAAGAAATGGATTTTCCCTGTTAACTGTGAAGTGAGACACAGTTCCACTAGCCCGATAACCTATCATTCAAGTTTTCCAAATACTTGTGTTAAATATCAAGTAGAGTGAGGATAATAGCCATCATTTTGAAGTAGAAATCATATAGAATTCAAATTTTATACCACAAAGTATTAATTACATAAGTAGTCGATTAATCTCAAATGAGGCAAAGTTTCTAAATCTAGCCACAAGTTTTGTGCCACCACACACTTTATCAAAAAACCTCCAAGATATTACCAGTGATATTTTTAAGTAGACATGATTCAGCAAAGCTAAAGCCACTGTAATATTTAAATTTAATATTCATAAGAAAACAAATCTATGAATTTGCTTGAAAATGAAAAGTAATTTTCTTGTACATAATGGAAATACTATTTTAACCACTAATGACATTTTATGTGTATAAAAAAGTTCAGAGCAGCCTAATTATGATTTTGTTTGTATGTTCTTCTTTGAAAACAGACACTTTTTTTTTTATTAATTTTTGTTACAGATGTTTCTCCTTTTCCACCCACTGATTCCCCCCTCCCCCTCCCTCCCTGCCCTTTCCCCAGTCTGTTGTCCATGTCCACTGTTCATGCATACATGCCTATAAGTTCTGTGGTTTATCTCTCCCCCACCACCTCCTCTTCTGGGGATTGTCAGTCTGTACCCCACTTCCACGTCTCTGGGACTACCCCCTTATGTTCATTATATTCCACAAATAAGTGAGATCATATGAAACTTGTCTTTCTCTATTTGGCTTGTTTCACTTAGGATGATACTTTCCAGGTCCCTCCATGTAGTCTCAAAGGATAAGAGATCTTTCTTTCTTACAGCTGCATAGTACCCCATTGTGTATATGTACCATGGCTTTTTTATCCATTCATCTACTGATGGACACTTGGGCTGTTTCCAGATCTTAGCTATTGTAAATAGTGCTGCTACAAACATGGGGGTACATATATTCTTTCGAATTGGTGTTTTAGGCTTTTTAGGGTATATTTCTAGAAGTGGGATCACTGGGTCAAATGGAAGTTCAATTTTTAATTTTCTGAGGTAACACCATATTGTTTTCCATAGTGGCTGCACCAGTCTGCATTCCCACCAGGAGTGTACTAGAGTCCCCTTTTCTCCACACCCTCGCCAACACTTGTTGTTTGATGATTTGTTGATGGTGGCCATTCTGACAGGTGTCAGGTGATACCTCATTGTTGTTTTAATTTGCATCTCTCTGATGATTAGTGATGATGAGCATTTCTTCATATGTCTCTTAGCCATTTGTATGTCCTGTTTGGAGAGGTGTCTAGTTCCTCTGCCCATTTTTTAATTGGGTTCTTTGTCTTCCTTTTGTGGAGTTGTATGAGCACTCTATATGTATTGGAAATTAACCCCTTATCTGATATATCATTGGCAATTATGCTCTCCCATACAGTGGGTAGCCTTTCCATTTTGATGATTGTATCTTTCGCTGTGCAGAAGCTTTTGAGTTTGATGTAGTCCCATGTGTTCATTTTCTCCATTGTTTCTATTGCCTTAGGTGATGTGTCAGTGAAAATTCTGCTGTGTATGATGTCTGAAATTTTGGTGCCTGCAGTTTCTTCTAGGATTTTTATGGATTCATGAGTCACATTTAAGTCTTTTATCCATTTTGAGTTTATTCTTGTGTAGGGTGTAAGTTGATGGAAAAACAGACACATTGTTTTGGGGTATAAATTCAGCTTTGTTATCTTTTAGATAAAATAAAAACTTGAAATTTGAAATGAAGCCTGTAATTTTAAGAGATTGAAATGGACAATTAATTATGCTTTTCTGCTTGGAAAAGCTTCTTCTCTAAAGAGTCATTCAGCAAACACTTATGCACCCACTATGGGCCATGAGTAGTTCTGAGCAGTAGCAAACAGCAGTGAACACTGGCAAAATCCCTGCCCTCCGGAACTTACATTCTAATTAAGTGACCAAAACGAAACTAATGGTAAGATATATAGTATGTCAGGAGGGAGTACATGCTAGAGAGAAAGTAAAGACCAAAAAAGGAGATAAAAAGTACAGAGAAGGGGACTGTGATTTTAAACAGGATGATCAGAGACAATTCACAAATAAGTGACCATTGGAGTGAAGAACTGCAGGAAGTAAGAGAGAAGTCACGGGAACATCTGGGGTGAATGAGTGCCTCCCCCAGAGTAAACAGAAAATGGAAAAACCCTAAGAGGGGAGCAGGGTGATGTCCAGCAGGGACACCAGGGAAGCTTGTGCGGCTCCAGCAGAGGGTGAGAAAATAAGCAACTAAGACCAGTGAGGCTATGGGGTAAAGTAGGACTTTCAGCCATTGTAAAGACTTGGCATTTACTGGCCACTGGATGGGTTGAGTAGGGTGTGGCTGACCTCTTAGAAGGCTCTTACATGAAATGAGAATAGCTAGAGAGGGGCAGGCACACCAGTGAGGAGGCTACTGCAAGAATCCAGGCAAGATAAGATCAGGAGTAGGCCTGAGGGGTGGAGTGGAAATAATAAGTGGCCAGATTCAGGTTATATATTTTGAAAGCATGGCTACCTAAATTTGCTGATTGGACATGATTTTAAGAGAAAAAGAGCAGTCAAATATGACTTCAAATGTTGGCTTCAGGCAGTAAAAAAGTAGAGTTGTCATACTGAGATGCAGGAGTCTGCAAGCCAATACTGTGGGGAAGACAGAAAATTTGTTTTGAAGACATTAATACTGAGATGCCTGTTCATTATACAGGTGAAGATATCAAGTAGGTAAGTGCACAAGTCTGGAGCTTCTGGGATGAGTCCAGGCTGGAGATAAAATAATGAGAGTTGTTCGAGTATAAACGATACTGAAGACCATTTATGTAAGTGTGTAAGATCACCAAGGGTTTCAGCTGAAGTGGAGAAGAGGGCCAAGCACAGGGACCTGAAGCACCGTCAATGGGTGGGGAAATGAGGAGGGCACTAAGGAGTGTTGTCCGAGAAAGGAAGAAAAACCCAGACAGGTATGAATTATCTCCTGGAAACCAAGTGGAGAAAGTCAAGGATATGTCCCCTGTGCCCGGTGCTGGTGCTGGGTCAAATGAGCCCAAGACTGAGAAATGACTGTTGACTCAAGCCAAGTGGAGGTCACAGGTGACTCGAGAAGTGTAGGGGCGATGCAGAAGCAGAGCCTCATAGAAGTTGTTCAAGAGAGAATGGAAGGACTACTGAGAACAGTCAGATTAATAGAGACAGAGAGAAGAGTTGCTGCTGAAGCCTGTGGGGAGGACCAATGGGGAGTTATTGTTGAATGGGTATAGAGTTTCCATGTCACAAGAGGAAAGAGTCCTGGACAGTGGATGCACAACCATATGAAGTGCTTACTGCAGAAATGTACACTTAAAAATGGTTATGACGGCATGTTTTATGTGTATTTTACCACATATTTTTAAAAATTTTGAGAGACAGAGCATGGAAAGAGAGGAATAGGTCACAATGAGTCTAGGTAACTCAAGACACCCTGTCATAAAAAGGAAGCAGAGAAATGGAACAGAAGCTGAGGGGACATAATGTTAGGGGAAGAAATATCGGCATGTTTGTATGCTGATGGGAATTACTTGGTGGAAAAGGGGAAACTGATGATACAGAAGAGAGAAAAGACCGTTGATGAAGTGATGTTCTCAAGATGGGAGGGAATGGGATCTTGTGTTCAAGCAGACGAGGTGACCTTCCAAGGAAGGCAAGTCTTCTCCAGCAAAGGAGGTAAAGCAGCGGAGACAGCACAGCTGCAGGTAACAGGACATGGGCTCGAGGTGCACAGGGAAGCTCCCTTCTGGTTTGCCTGTGAGCCCAAGTGGCTGAGTAAGGGATGGAGGAAAACACATTATGGTTTAGGAAGGACAAAGTATGAAGTAGTTGATAGGAGAGTGGGAAAGGAACGGCATTAGAAAAATGTAGAGTGACAGGTAGCCCTACACATCCACTTGAAGTCTGTGGTCGTGAACTAGAAGTGACACCACTGAGACGGCTACAGTACATAGAGATGCCTGAGAGAAATGTGTATGATTCATTGTTACATTGGTTGTATTCAGCCTTAGGAACTTTGCCTATCAAGAAGCTCACTCTGGAGATAATAAATATAATGTATATATATTTTGGCTTATATTTTGCAGCTCAGGCCCCAGGGCACATATCTAAATGGGGAGAGCCAAGCAGTCACCACGTAAGCCTGTCAGCAGTAAGTCACAGATGCTGGAGGGAGATGACAAGGGCTGTGTGGCACCTTCCCAAGCCCCTCCCACCCCCAAAAGAACTGTCCACAGTCATTTATTAGATTTCTGCTATGAGCCAGACATACCATGCCAGAGACTATATATAGTTATATGAATTTAAGACTTAATTCATAACCTCAACTAACTCAAGAGTCCAACAGAGGAAGCAGAGAAGTAAGAAAAAAAGTACAATAAATTAAATCTGGATTTATGAGGATAGTTAAATATCAGCTCAATCTGAAAGGTTGAGAAAGGCTTCAAAGAGGCATTGATCTGAAAGCTGAGGCTCTGGACAGGTGTCTGGGAGATTGCCAGGGCAGAGTGGATAATTCCTTCCACACTAACAGGTGCAGCCTAGATGAAGAATGCAGGGGTGGGGCACCTCTTTGAGGAACTGCTACTGGCACTGTGGCTGAGGCACAGAGGATCAATGTTCAGCAAAGATCCATGGCACCAGCTGTTAAAAACAGTGGCCACAAAATCTGGGAGAGAAATCAGGAGCACCTGAAGCAAGGTGAATATAGCTGACATGGAGGACCGGACATCACCACCACCGCCACAGTCGTTATCACATCAGGAGGAGGAAATGGATGGGGGGACATTCATGAGGTAGAGCTGGCAGAGCTTAGTGGTCAGTTAAATATAGAAAGTGAGCAGAAAAAGAGAGAGCTGAGGGCGTCTTGGGGTTTCTGACTTAAGTGAATGCCTGGAAGCATGCTACTTGCTCAAAAGGAATGAAGAAAAACAAACAGGTTTGTGGATAATGGTGGGAGAGGAGAGTCAGGATGAGTTTAGTTTTTGACACAATAATTTAAGATATCTATGGAACAACCAGCTAGAGTTGGTCGTTGGCCACTTGGTTATGGATCTGGAGTTCACAAGAAAGGTCTTGTCTAAAATTTAGGCTGGAAGACATTGGCATATAAATAAGGAGTGGCCATACATGATGCCATTCTTGAAAAATGGGAACAATGAGGAAAGAAAATGAGCTAAGAAAACAGCTGCTGCCATAAAGTGAATGCCTCTCTCATCACAACTTCTTAAAACCCATGGCTTGGTTCCATGGCCCGAGGGCCATGGCAAGTCCTGGAATTCAGACTTCCTGAACCAAAATCCGGTATTATTTCCACTACAGCACTATGCCCCCACATCTTTATTACACAATTCAATGATAATGATGATATTACACTGACCAAGTGTGTGCAATATGATGATAGCATTTAATGACTACATTATCACTCATTTTTTAGAAACCAATCATGACCTATGCTTTAGAAATGAGTATTCTTTCAGTTATACTTAAGATCACCATCAATTCCTAAAATTAAAAAATATCATAGGCTAAACTACCAAGGCAATTGAAAAGTTTGACTCCTTCCAGAAATACTTCCTTGGACAGTTTTTTTTTTCCCATAGCCCAAAAATATGAAACAAAGAGTGAACTGTCTACAAGTTGCCTGGTTTTCCAATTTTTAGAGTTCACATTTAGCTAGGACAGTACTGATAAGAAAGACATTTTTGTGATGGTGACTGAATATAGTATACTCCATTGTAGGAACATGAATTTTAAAACTAGAAATAGTAGGAACATGAATTTTAAAACTAGAAATAGTTTATTTCAGATTATTTCTGCATCCTCTTTTACAGATCTAGTTGGACACTTTTTGCTGAACTAAAAAGTAATAAGATTGTTGATAATAAAATAGAAACTGTTTCACATTATCATTTACTAGAAACTATAATAGAAATATGGTTTATCTAAGTTAATATTAAAAATATATACTTAACTGATACATTTTTTTAAACATAATTTTTAGAATATTTAAATGTTAACAAAATGCTTTTTCTCTTGAGATTCCTCTTTTTCTTCTCATTTTGATTACACGATTTACTCATCTAGGGTTCATGAATAACAAATTGTTGCTCTCATTTTTTTAAAGAGCTTTCATTGAAGGCTCTGAAAGGGCTAGTGTTTAAGGAACATATTCAGAAGTCTACACTCTTTAGGCCTCTTGCATTATAATTTAAACTTAAAGACACACTAGGTTTTACCCATATCTTAGAAATTTATTTTTCCCCTGAAGTTCAAACTGTATGTTAGTCCCATGCTAAAGCAGACACAAAAATAATACAGAATTATTTAATGTTTGCAATGAGAATTCTCTAGGTCTTTGGTCTCTGATTCAGTGGCAATAATTGCCACCATGTATGCATTCCTGTATATGCCCCATACATATGGCACCAGCTCATCAATGGTTCCTAACTAGCAAATGTGGGCCTGCTGGTATTGCCAAGTCATCATGGTTACTAACCATGACCAAGCACTTACTGTGTCCTGGGCATGCCGAGTGTTTTTTATGACCTAGCGATCTCATAAAAGTGTAATGGAGGTGTTATTCCCACTTGCACATAAAGAAACAGGCTCAGAGCCCTAGCCAGTTTGGCTCAGTAGTTAGAGCATCAGCCTGCAGACCAAAGAGTCACGGGTTTGATTCCAGTCAAGGGCATGTACCTAGGTTGTGGTTCATCCCCGACTCTGGTAGGGGTCATTTGGGAGGAATCGATCGATATCTCCCCCACCCCCCATTTCCTCCCTCCCTCGCTTCCTACCACTCTATCTGAAGATAAATGGAAAAATATCCTTGGGTGAGGATTTAAAAAAAAAAGGAAAGAAACAGCCACAAAGAAGTAAAATAATTTGATCTATAACACCTAGACAAAGAGTGCAATTTAATTTAGGTTGTAAACGTACACTGAATTGTATACCTAAAATGGTTAAAATGGTAAATTCTACTTTATGTGTATTTTATCGCAATAAAAAATTCATTTAAAAAATAGCTAGATCCAAACTCAACTCCTTATACCAAAATGAATTCCAGTTGGATTAAAATTTTAACTTAAAAAACAAACAAACAATAAAATTACCAGAAAAAAGTTGAAAGGCTGGGATTCAAACCCAAATAATCTAGCTTCAGACACCATGGTACATGCTAATGGTCTTCCATAAATAGCTATTTCATGGGTAAAAACTAACCAAAGTGCTATTTTATAGACCCTCACCACCACCATCATCAAATTAAGTTTCATAGTATTGCATGGTTTGCTGGAAAATGTGCAGTTCATTGGACATGTCTGGCCGCTGAATACATGAGAGACAAACCCCAAGACAAGGTTGGAAGCCACCTAGAAAGCCTCAATATTGCAAGGAGCAGTTCATTGTGGAGACAGTCACTCTCCATAAGCATTCCAAAGGAGAATGAATGCCATACACTCAAGAACCCATTTTTGGAATCTGTAGTTGACGGGGAAATGGCAATGGAAAGAGGGCAAAAAATAATCACACTTGTGTGTTAAGAAACCACATGCATACAGCAGAGAACAAGCAAAATTACAGTTTTCCAAAATATCTCAGGGTTGAAAGAGCGCAAAGTCTCAAATCTTTACTGAAGATCTAAAATAGAGTTTAGCCTGGCCAGTGTGGTTCAGTCGTTGAGCGTCAACCCATGCACCAGGAGGTCGTCAGTTCGATTCCTGGTCACATGCCCAGGTTGTGGGCCAAACCCCCAGTGGGGGGCGTGCAGGAGGCGGCCGATCGATGTTCTTGCTCATAGATGTTTCTCTTTCTCTCTCTTCCTCTTTCTCTAAAACTCAATGATGAAAAAATATTAAAAAATAAAACAGAGTTCAGAGAGAGGAAGGAGGAGGCAGACCACAATGTTAGGGTCTCCCCGGGCCTTCAGACAGAGAAATTTCCGGCTTTCAGGAGCACATTTCATCCTGGAGGCAGAACCAGAGGGAGGGGGGGACTGCAGAAAACCAGAAAAGACAGAAAACAGACCTCCCCCAAGTCTGTGGTTCCAGAGAGAAGAGTTTCTAAATGCCTTATGTAAATGACTTCCCACCCAATTTATACATTAGATTAATCATTAAGTTCTCTCCATTGTTCTGAATATCAGTTTAACTGCCATTTTCAAAAGGAAGGAAAGTCCTTCCTTTTGAATACCTCTCTCCTCATGTATTCAAAGCCTCAATACAGAGTATAATTTACAGTTAACAAACAATGCAGTCCTCTCCTGGTCCCATTTTCTTAATGCACACAAAATCCAGGCAGAGAACAAGCGAAAGAGAAACAGAACGGACTGCCGACTGAAGGTCTCATCCCATGTGGGACTGGACAGACAGAGTAAATGTATCTCGTATGATTACCCAGCCAGTCACTGCAAAATTAGACCTATCTTTAGATTCAGATGGCCCTGATTTTTGAAAGCCTTAAGTCCAACCTTATAAAATCTAAATAATCAATGTCATTCTTTGATCAGTTTGCTGAGAAAGTAGTAATAATAAATAGGAATAACCTTCAATAATTTTGGAAGCTAGGATCACGAGGAGAATGCCCACTTTTATAATGTATAGACAACTATCCTTCTTAGGAAGAGAACAATATTCTTGCGCTATCCATTTGCTTTCCACCCACTTATTATGCTCCCGAGACTCTTACCTTAGATAAGGTCTGAGACTTTCCATATGGCATTATTTTCAATTTTCAATAAGCATTGATTAAGTGATAAGAATGTTGTTGAGAGACAAGAGAAAAAATAAGCGGTCCTGTGGTTCCAGGAACGAGGTCCATGGACATCATAATTATCATCCTCACAAGACCTGTGAAATTTCTGATTCCCTTGTCCAGAATTTTCCCTCAGCCCCATTTACCATCCCGACTTTCACACCACCACCTCCACTTAACCCCAGTCCTCTCCACCTTTAAAGACCCGCTTGATGGTCACCCACTAGGGGACACCTGTGCTCCATCCAGCTTTAAGGGACATCTACCTTTCCTAACTTCCTGCAGGGTGGGGCAGGTGTGGAGCTCTCAAACAGTCCTTGTGGTGTGGCCACTGTCTGTTCAAAGTCATGGATGTTAAAAGCCAGTAACTCTTCGGAAGTGACGTGGGACACAAATTCCAACTTGCACTGCTGCCTTCTAATAGATTTTCCTGCTCCCATTCCCTGAATTTCCTGTTTCCTGTCACATCTTATTCTACCAAGTTTCCTCCTCTGCCCTGTTCCCATAGACCAGAGAGGCACAGAGTGTCCCCCAGCTCACCCAGCCAAAGCCTCCATGAAGTCCAGGGCTTCACTAGAGCCCACGTGCTGGGCTCTGAGGATGTTAGGAAGCTTGACAAGAACAGAATCAAGGCCACATTACTAAGCCCTAGTCAACAGCCCATGGACAACTTCAGCCAGCTGCTCTTCATCATTGTCAAACCTTTCTTGACCCCATGCATTTACCGGCATTAACGGTGCTTATTTTAATTTTTTAAAAATTTTTATACTGTTTATTTATTCATTTTTGTTACAGATGTATCTCCTTTTCCCCCCCATTGACAGGCTCCTCCCAATCCCACCCCTAACCCCAGCCTCATTGTCTATGTCCTTGTATACCCATACATGAATATAAGTTCTGTGGTTTATCTCCTCCCTCCCCCCATGTAAACCTCTTCTGAGCTTTGTCAGTCTGTACCCCCCTTCCAAGTCTCTGGGTCTATTTTGCTCCTGAGCTTGTTTTGTTCATTATATTCCAAAAATAAGTGAGATCAAGTGATATTTGTCTTTCTCTGATGGGCTTGTTTCGCTTAAGATAATCCTCTCCAAGTCCCTCCAAACTGTCACAAAGGATAAGAAATCTATCTTTCTTACAGCTGCATTGTATTCCACTGTGTACTCATCTATTGATGGACACTTGGACTATTTACAGATCTTAGTGATTATAAATAGTACTGCTATGAACATAAGGGTACATATACTCTTTCTGATTGGTGTTTCAGGCTTCTTAGGGTATATTCCTAAAAGTGGGATCACTGGATCAAATGGCAGTTCAATTTTTAAAAACACCATATTGTTTTCCACAGTGGCTGCCCTAGCCTGCATTCCCACCAGCAGTGTACTAGATCCCCTATTCTCCACACCCTTGCCAGCACTTGTCATTTGATGATTTGTAGATGGCAGCCATTCTGGCAGGTGTGAGGTGATACTCTGTAGTTTTAATTTGCATCTCTCTGATGATTAGTGATCTTGAGTATTTTTTCATGTCTCTTGGCCATTTGTATGTCCTGATTGGAGAGATGTTTATTTAGGAATGCATCCCATTTTTTAATTAGGTTCTTTGTCTTCCTTCTGTTGAATTGTGTGAGTACTCTATATATCCTGAAAATGAGCCCATCTGATGTATCATTGGCAATTATTCTCTCCCATATAGTGCGTTCCCTTTCTAATTTGATGGTTGTTTCTTTTGCTGTGCAGAAGTTTTTAAGTTTGATGTAGTCCCATGTGTTCTTCTTTTCCTTTATTTCTATTGCCTTAGGCATTCTATCCAAGAAAATTCTGCTGTGTGTCATATATGAAATTTTGTTGCCTACATTTTTATCTAGGATTTTTATGGACTCATTACTCACATTTAAATCTTTTATCCACTTTGAGTTTATTCTTGTGTATGGTGTAAGTTGGTGGTCTAGCTTCAATTTTTGCATGTAGCTGTCCAATTTTCCCAGCACTATTTACTAAAGAGGCTGTCTTTACTCCATTGTATGCTCTTGCCACCTTTGTCAAACATTAATTGAGCATATTAACTTGAGTCAATTTTTGGATTCTCTATTCTGTTCCATTGATCTATATGCCTGTTCTTGTGCCAGTATCAGGCTGTTTTGATTACTATGACTTAGTAGTATAACCTGATATCTGGCATTGTGATCCCTCCTACTTTGTTCTTTTTCAAGATTGCTGTAGCTATTCAAGGTCTTTTTTAGTTCCATATAAAATTATGGAGTATTCTAGTTCTGTAAAATATGTCATTGGTATTTTGATGGGGATTGCACTGAATCTATAAATTGTTTTTTGGGTAATATGGACATTTTAATGATGTTAATTCTTCCAATCCATGACCAGTCTTTGCTTCCACTTTTTAATATCTTTCTCTATTTCTTTTTTCAGTGACCTGTAGTTTTCTGGGACTAGGTCCTTTACTTCTTTAGTTAAATTTATTCCTAGGTATCTTTACTGTTTTTGCTGCAATGGCAAATGGGATTGCTTTTTTAGTTTCTCTTTCAGTGAATTCGTTGTTGGTGTACAAGAATGTCATCGATTTCTCGACATTATTTTTGTTTCCTGCTACTTTGCCAAATTCATTTATTAAGTCTAGTAAATTTTTGATGGACTCTTTAGGGTTTTCTATGTACAGTACCATGTCATCTGCAAATAATGACAGTTTCACTTCCCCTTTTCCAATTTGGATTCCTTTTATGTTCTTTTCACATCTAATTGCTGTGGCTAAGACTTTCAGTACTATGTTAAATAAGAATGGGGAGAGTGGGCATCCATCTGGTTCCTGTTCTTAAGGGAATTGCTTGTAGTTTTTGCCCACTGAGTATGATGTTGGCTGTAGGTTTTTCATATACTGCCTTCATTATGTTAATATATGATCCCTCGGAAAAATGGTGGCGGAGTGAATGGAACATACACAGACGGTCTCCCAGGACCAAACTGGAATTACAATTAAAACACAGACAAATCGACTGGAAAAAGCAACAGAAAAGCACCTTGCGAGGACCATATAACTAGGGACACTGACTCGATCCTGGTAGGATTGCAACAGGCTGGGAGCCCACAGACAGCAGCGGCCTTAGCTGTGAGCAGCGCCTTCGGGTTACACTCCCAAGCAGCTCCACAGTGCAGAGCGCGGACAGAGGATAAAATAGCCACAGCCACTCACCTTAGGCTCCGGCAGAGGGGGGAGCAGACAGGACTGGAACTGTGTGGGGACACTCGGGATTTGGAGGGCGCTCAGAACTTTTGCTGAGTTGCTGCCACAAAGGACTGTGGCCATCGTGCTTCTTCCCAGGGCTCTGGAAAGAGGCAGCAGCCCCTCCCTCAGAGATTCAACCCCACCTGGTGGGCCATTAAAATGCAAACTGAGGCTCACTAACAACCAGCATCTGTCCCACCCTAGGGAAATCACCTTATGCTGAGCACCTGAGGGAGCTTTTCAATCAACTAACAACCCAAAACTCTTCAAGTAACCTCAACTGATAGCCTCCAGGCAAAAGGCTAGAGGATAACAGTACCATTCCTGGGCTGGCAACTTTAACTAGGAAAGTAAGACTTGACAGTGGTGTTTAACGTGGGTCCTCCCTCGCTCATCTAAAGACAGGAGAGGGAGCCACAAACAGCAGAACACCAACACCCACAAGGAAAACTTGGCAGGCTCCAAAGCGTACTGTGATGGACAAAAGGGTGAAACACAGGGATAAAAAGCCAAATGACAGAACAAGAGACCTCCATCGAAGATGATATCAATGTGGAGCAGTTACGCAAGTTAACAGAACTAGAATCCAGAGCCATGATTTTCAGGAAGCTCAATAGCGTAATTAAAACATAGACATGTTGAAAATCAACCAATTGGAAATTAAAACCCACCAAGAATGAATAAAAAATGACATATCAAGAAAAAAGAACACACTGGAAGGTCTAAACAGCAGAGTAGAGGAAGCTGAGGACTGGATCAGTGTGTTAGAAGACAGGGAAGAAAAAAATCAACCAATCAGAAAACCAAAAGGAAAAAACAATTAAAAAAACAGGAAGACAGCTTAAGAGAATTGTGAGACAACTTAAAACGTAATAATATACGCATCATAGGAGTCCCTGAAGAAGAAGAAAATGAGCAAGGGTTAGAGAATATATTTGAAGAAATAGTGACAAAAAAATTCCCTAATTTGGTGAAGAAGGCATTCAAGTTCAAGAAGCACAGAGAGCCCCAAGAAGAACCCAAACATGCCTACACCAAGACACATAGTAATCAAATGCCAAAATTTAAAGACAAAGACAGAATCCTAAAAGCAGCAAGATATAAGCAACAGGTTACCTACAAAGGAAACCCCATAAGGCTCTCAGATGATTTCTCAACAGAAACACTACAGGCCAGAAGGGGATGGCGCGAAGTAATCAAGGTCATGAAAAACAAGGATCTGAGTCCAAGACTGTTCTACCCAGCAAGGCTGTCATTCAAAACAGAAGGTCAAATAAAGAGCTTCCCAGATAGCAAAAGGCTAAGGGAATACATTAGCACCAAACCAGCACTGCAAGAAATGTTAAAAGGACTTCTGTAATTAGTAGAAGAAATAGGAAGAAACATATAACCAAACTGAACAAAAATGGCAATAAATAAGTACATATCAATAATCACCTTAAATGTAAATGGACTGAATGCTCCGATAAAAAGACACAGAGTAGCTGATTGGATAAGAAGACCTACAGCCAACATCATACTCAATGGGCAGAAACTAAAAACATTTACCTTAAGAACAGGAACAAGACAGGGATGCCCACTTTCACCACTCTTATTTAACATAGTACTGGAAGTCTTAGCCACAGCAACCAGAAAAAAAAATTAAAATAAAAGGGATCCAAATTGAAAAGGAGTAAGTGAAACTGTCATTATTTGCAGATGACATGATATTATACAGAGAAAACCCTAAAGACTCCATCAAAAATCTTCCAGACTTAATAAATGAATTTGGAAAAGTAGCAGGATACAAAATTAACGTCAAAAAATCGACGGCATTCTTATACACCAATGATGAACTCACAGAAAGAGAAACTAAGAAAATAATCCCATTTAACATTGTGGCAAAAAAATTAGGATACCTAGGAATAAACTTAACCAAAGAAGTAAGGAACCAATTTGCAGAAAACGATAGGACATTGAAAAATGAAATAGAGGAATATATAAAAAAGTGGAAGCACATACCTTGTTCATGGATTGGAAGAATTAACATCACTTAAATGTCCATATTACCCAAAGCAATCTATAGATTCAATGCAATCCCCATCAAAATACCAACGACATATTTCACAGAAGTAGAACAAATACTTCGAAAGCTCATATGGAACCAAAAAAGACCCCGAACAGCCACAGCAATTTAAAACAAAGGACAAAGTAGGTGAAATTACAATACCAGACATCAGGTTATACTACTATGCAACTGTAATCAAAACAGCCTAGTACTGGCACAAAAACAGGCATACAGACCAGTGGAACAGAATAGAGAACCCAGAAATGGACCCAAGGCAATATGCTCACTTAATATTTGACCAAGGTGGCAAGAGCATACAGTGGAGTAAAGACAGCCTCTTTAATAATTGGTATTGGGAAAATTGGACAGCTACATGTAAAAAAAATGAAACTAGACCATCAACTTACACCATACACAAAAATAAACTCAAAATGGACAAAAGACTTAAATGTGACCCATAAATCCATAAAAATCTAGTAGAAAATGTAGGCAACAAAATTTCAGACATCATACACAGCAGAATTTTCACTGATACATCAGCTCAGGCAACAGAAGCAAAGGAAAAAATGAATACATGGGACTACATCAAACTCAAAAGCTTCTGTATAGCAAAAGAAACAACCATCAAAATGGAAAGGCAACCCATTGTATGGGAGAACATCATTGCCAATGATACATCAGATAAGGGGTTAATTTCCAAAATATAAAGAGTACTCATACAACTCAGCAAAATGAAGACAAATAACCCAATTAAAAATGGGCAGAGGAGTTGAATAGACACCTCTCTAAACAGGACATACAAATGGCTAAGAGACATATGAAGAAATGCTCAACATCAATAATCATCAGAGAGATGCAAATTAAAACAACAATGAGGTATCACCTCACACCTGTCAGAATGGCCGCCATCAACAAATCATCAAACAAGTGTTGGCGAGGGTGTGGAGAAAAGGGGACTCTAGTACACTGCTCTTGGGAATGTTGAGTGGTGCAGCCACTGTGGAAAACAACATGGTGTTACCTCAAAAAATTAAAAATTGAACTTCCACTTGACCCAGTGATCCCGCTTCTAGAAATATACCCTAAAAAGCCTGAAACACCAATCAGAAAGAATATATGTACCCCCATGTTCATAGCAGCACTATTTACAATAGCTAAGATCTGGAAACAGCCCAAGTGTCCATCAGTAGACGAATGGATAAAAAAGCCATGGTACATATACACAATGGAGTACTACGCAGCTGTAAGAAAGAAAGATCTCTTATCCTAAGAGACAACTTGGAGGGATCTGGAAAGTATTATCCTAAGTGAAACAAGTCAACTAGAAAAAGACAAATACCACATGATCTCACTTATTTGTGGAATATAATTAACATAACAGTTTGAGGAATAGGGTAGACCCAGAAACATGGAAGTAAGGTACAGACTGACAACCCTCAGAAGAGGGAGTGGTGGGGGGTGGGAAGAGATAAACCACAGATCTTCTATGCATGTATGCATAACCAATGGACATGGACAACAAAGCCAATGACGAGGCGGGGTGGATGGGGAGGAGTGTGTCAATGGGGTAAAAAAGGAGAAACATCTGTAACAAAAATAAAAATAAATAAAATTAAAATATAAAAAAGCATATGACTTTGCAAAAAAAAGAAAAAGACATGATCCCTCTATTCCCATATTGCTGAGCGTTTTTATCAGATATAGGTGCTGAATTTTGTCGAATGCCTTTTCAGTATCTATTGATATGATCATATAGTTTTTATCTTTCATTTTGTTTATGTGGTGTCTCACATTTATTGATTTGTGAATACTGTATTATCCTTGTATCCCTGGGATGAATCCCACTTGGTCATGATGAACAATTTTTTTGATGTATTGCTGGATCCGATTTGCTAACATTTTTTTAAGGATTTTGGCATGTGTTCATCAGGGATATTGGCCTGTAGTTTTCTTTCTTTATAGTGTCTTTATCAAGATTTGGAATTAGAATTATGTTTGCCTCATATAACGAGTTTCGAAGTCTTCTATCTTGGATTTTTTGGGAATAGTTTGAGGAGAATGGGTTTTAGATCTTCTTTGAATGTTTGGTAAAACACCCATGAAGCCATTCGGGCCTGGGCATGCGTTTGCTGGGAGTTTTATTGATTGCATCTTCAATTTCCTTAGCTGTTTGTTATTGGTTTATTCATGTTTTCTCTCTCTTCCCAGTTCAGTTTTGGGAGACTGTGTGTTTCTGAAAATTTGTCCATTTCACCTAGATTGTACAATTTGTTGGCATATAATTGTAGTATGTTTTAATGATTCTTTGTGATTCTGTGATGTCAGTTGTTACTTCTCTCTCATTTCTGATTATGTTCATTTGGATCTTTTCTTTTTTGTTTCTTGGTGAGTCTGGCTAAGGGTCCATCAATCTTGTTTATCTTTAAAAAGAACCACGTCTTTGTTTCAGTGATCCTTTGAACTGTTTATTTTAGTTTCTATGTCCTTTATTTTTGCTCTGACCTTTACTATTTTTTTTCTTCTACGTACTCTCAGTTTTTCTTTTTGTTTACTTTCTAGTTCTTTGAGATATAGGGTCAGAAAGTCAATTAGGAATTTTCTTGTTTCTTGAGGTAGGCTTGTAGTACTATGAACTTCTTTCTCAGGACTGCCTTCACTGTACCCCATAGATTTTGTGTTGTTGTGTGTTCATTTTAAATAGTTTTCAGGAATTTTTTACTTTCTTCCTTGATCTTTTTGGTAACCCATTTATTGTTTAACAACATGCTATTTAGCCTCCATGTGTTTGAATGTTTTTGCGTGTTTTTTTGTAATTGATTTCTAGTTTCATGCTATTGTGATCTAGAAGATGCTTCATATGATTTCAATCTTCTTGAATTTGTAGAGACTGACTTTGTGTCCTAACATGTGTTCGATCTTTGAGAATGTCCTGTGTGCACTTTCTAAGAATGTATATTCTACAGCTTTGGGGTGAAATGTTCTATAAATATCAATTAAGTCCAGCTGATCTAGTTTGTCATTTAAGGATTCTGTGTACTTGTTAAATTTTTTTTGTCTAGAAGATCTATACAGTGGTGTCAGTGGCATGTTGTTAAAGTCACCCACTATAATTGAATTGCTACTGATCTCTCCTTTGATGTCCCCCAGAAGTTTTTAAATATATTTTGGTGCTTCTGTGTTTGGTGCATATATGTTTACTAGGGTTATATCCTGTTGTTGAATTGTTCCCTTTAATATTATGTAGTGACCTTCTGCGTCTCTCATTATGGCCCTCATTTTGAAGTCTATCTTATCAGATGAGAGTCTGATAAGATAGACTACACCAGCTTTGTTTTTCATTTAATTTGCCTGGAAATTTTTCTTCCATCCCTTCACTTTCATCCTGTGTGAGTCTTTTGTTCTGAGGTAGGTCTCTTGTAGACAGCATATATATGGGTCGCATTTTCTTATCCAATCAGCTACCCTATGTCTTTTGATTGGAGCATTTAAGCCATTTATATTTAAGGTCATTATTGCTAGACAATTATTAGTTGCCATTTTTATTTTATACCGATGTTCCTCTCTCTCTCTCTCTATTTCTTCTTCTTATAGCAGTCCCTTTAGCATTTCTTGCTGTGCTGATTTGGTGGTGGTAAATTCCTTTAGCTTTTTTTCGTCTGGGAGCTCTTTATTTCACCTTCAATTTTGAATGATAGCCTTGCTGGACAGAGTAGTCTTTTATTCAGTCCCTTACCTTTCATCACTTTGTATACTTCATGCCACTCCCTCCTGGCCTGCAGTGTTTCTACTGAGAAATCAGTTGACAGTCTAATGGGAGCTCCCTTGTAGGTAACATTCTGTCTCTCTCTTGCTTCCTTTAAGATTCTGTCTTTGGCCCTGGCCAGTTTGGCTCAGCAATAGAGCGTCCACAGAGACCCGGGTTCGGTTCCCGCTAAGGGCATGTACCTTGACTGCGGTTTGTCCCTGGCCCTGGTTGGGTTGTGTGGGTGGCGGCCACTTGATGTGTCCCTTTCACATCGATGTTTCTGTCTCTTCCTCTCTCTCCTTCCCGCTCTATCTGAATAAAAAATGGAAAAATGTCCTTGGGTGAGGATAAAAAAAAAAAAAGATTCTGTCTTTGGCCCTGGCCAGTTTGGCTCAGCAGTTGGAGTGTCAGCCTGCAGACCACAGAGTCCTGGGTTCAGTTCCCGCAAGGGGCACGTACCAAAAAAATTAAAAAATTATTTAAAAAAAGATTCTTTCTTTGTTTTTAATATTTGCCATTTTAATTATGATATGTCAAACTGTGGGTCTTTTTGGGTTCATCTTGCTTGGGACTCTCTGTGTTTCCTAGACTTGTATTATTTCTTCCTTTGTCAAATTAGGAAAGTTTTCTGTCATTATTTCTTCAAACCAGTTCTCTATTTCTTTCTCTGAAACTTCACCTTCTGGTACGCCTATGATGCAAATGTTGTTATGTTTTGTATTGTCCCAAAGCTCCCTTAAACTTTCCTCCTATTTTTAAATTTTTTTCCCCATTTGCTGCTCTATTTGGGTGTTTTTTTTCTATCTTGTCTTCTAAGTCACTTATTCAGTCTTCAGCTTCTTCTAATCTACTATTGAAACCTTCTAAGGTATTTTTCATATGAGCTATGTTGTTCTTTATTTCCTCTTGATTTTTATTCATAGCTTCTATCTCTTTTTTTAAGCTGATGTATTTCCCACTGAACTCTTTATAACTCATTAAGTTGCTTGCAGTTCTCACTGAATTGTTTGAGCACCCTTACAATCATTGTTTTGAATTCTTTATCTGACAAACTGCTTTCTTCCATTTCATGTAGTTCCTTTTCTGGTGATTCCTCCTTTTCTTTCATATGGGTGTTGTTTCTTTGTCTCCCCATTTTAGCCATCTGGTACTTCTAGACCCAGTGAGAGATGCTGGAATATGCAGGCAGGTCAGTGTGTATCAAATAAGGCTTCTGTGCCTCCCAGACTGTTCTGGTGGTGGCATCTCTTGCCTGCTGTGGGTCCTGGAGGATTGACTACTGGCAGCTAGTAGTGGTCTGTCCTGGTAGACATTGCTGCTGGGGTTTTCGGCCCTGCTAGAGCCACAGGCAGCTGGATTGTGCAGGCCCAATGGGAGCCGGGGTTCTGCCACTGCTGTAAGCAGCTGTATAGCGCAGGCCCCTCTGGAGCCGTGGGCCCCACCAGTACCATGGGCAGTTGTATTTTGCGGGCCCCACTGGAGCCATGAGTCCAGCCACTGGCAGCTGGGGAGTGCTGTTGCCTGATGGGGCTCAGCTCCTGCTTAGCCTCTGCTGATACTGTTGGGGATGGGTCTCCGCTGCTGATCTGTGCTGCTGCCTGGAGATGGATGTCTGCTCCAGAGCCTCTGTTGCTGGGTGTGTGTGTTGGTTCTGATCAGGCTGCTGCTGTGGGTGATGGTGCTGGGCTCCCAGCAGCTTGTGGCTTCCACAGCAGCCACCTTGACTGCACCGTTATTGTGCACTGGTCTGTATTGACACAGTGGGGTCCCTTCCTCCAATGGTGTGAGGCGCACTGGTGGCTTCAGGCCACTGGGCCCTAGCCGCTCCCATGGCCTCCTCCCATAAAAGACCAGTGATTTTTCAAAATGGCAGGGCCTCCTGGCCATGCAGGAAGAAGCGCCCTGACAAGCTGTTTAATGTCGTAGCCAGCTGTTTTCCGTACACAGCACAGGAATCTCTGCCCCACGTTTCTGCACTGCTCGAGGTTTCTCGTCCACTCACATTCTCTCTCACATTCGCTCATACTCTCACACACTCACCCTGCCTACAGTCCTGCCCACTGCCACCTTTTCACGTATTTTATTTTTGATTGGCGCACAGATGATACAAAATGCATTCTTATAAGCTTCGTGTGGGAAAGTTCAAAATCACAATCGAAAGTGAGATGTAATAAATAAAAGACAGAAACGGGCTACTGTCCATTAGACAATAATCAGTATTCATCAACTGTTGATTCACTGTGGAAAGGTGTCTTTTTTCCTTATAAAGGTGGCCTCATTGGTTGCTCTTTTGCTCACTGATTTTGCCCCAGATTTTAAAATGTTGAGAAACTCTGTAACTTTGCCCTTGACCCTTTGTCATGTTTCCCATAGCTTACTAAGAAGTCGGCATTAAATGTTCTTGGCAAAAGTTCTCTGAGATATCTTTATTTACTTTCTGGTGTTTAGGGATGTTTAGTGGGCCACTGTCAAATTCAGAATAAATAATACATTCAAAGTAATGTTTCAAAATTACTCTATGGGTGTCCGGCCAGTGTGACTCAGTAGTTGAACATCGACCCATGCACCAAGAGGTCGCCGGTTCAATTCAGTCAGGGCACATGCCCAGGTTGTGGGCCCAATCCCCACGATGTTCTCTCTCATCGATGTTTCTATGTCTCTCTCTCCTTCTCCCTTCCTCTCTCTCTAAAATCAATAAAGAAAAAAATTATTCTATGGGTAATTCAATGGGTATGTTCAGTGCTGTATTGACTGTCTTGATACACAACAGTTTCTGTCATGTGAACTACATTGGTGACAGGGACTGACTTCAGCATAATGTGGGAGTCACACTGTCCACACGTGATCTGCTCCACACGTCACTGCCTTTTCCCTACCAGTAACAGCAGTTGGACACAAATATATATATAATGAAGGTGACACTCCACGTAGCACCGAGCCCACTGTGCCCATTCTCCTCGAGATCTGAGTTTGTTAGGCCTCGTGTCTTAGGAATGTGCTCTGCACAACTCACTCTGCAAGGTTCTCACAGAGCCTCGTGCAATTCACTCTCATCTCCCAACATTCACAGCCTTATTTACATCTCCATCAACCAGGCCCACATTTTTCAATAGATCAAAGTCATATTCACCAAAATGTATCTGCATACAATAGGAATTTAATATGTCTTCTGAACCATGCTGTTTTTGCTCTGGTTTTTGTTTTTGTTAGTTCTCTGGTTGCAAAGGGGCAACAATTTAGAGTGGTCGGTCCCAAACTTGTACTTCCCATCAGTGGTGTTCTTTGAATGCATGATTTTGCAGAACGTGAGGTTTTCGTGAATACGTATATCAAGTTATAGCCAAGATTCCTATCATGGCCATGGAAACCGAGAAAAAGAGAAAAAAACTGGGGAGGGTGGGGCTTAAGGATATCACATGGGTTCAAAAATAAAAAATAAATAAAACTTAAAAAGAAGGATTTATTTTAGTCCTTTAAAATATGTTATTGTTGCTCTGGCCAGTTTGGCTCAGCGGTTGGAGTATCAGCCTACGGACCAGAGAGTCTCGGGTTCAGTTCCTGCTAAGGGCACGTACCAAAATAAATAAATAAATAAATAAAAATATGTTATTGTTATAAGTGATCAACAATAATAAACCTCATCCAGCTGGAACAGTATTGGTAGGCTTCTGTGGGAAAGATGCCTGGACACTCTATCCTTTCTGATCTTTGCCATCTGAGTGTGTGTGTGCGGGTGTGTGTGAGACCACGTGTGTGTGCGCACACATTATGTATGTGCAGCAGTGAGGTGGACCAGGATTAAAAAGGAAGGAGAAGGGGAGGGAAAATACAGGAAAACATAGGACGGGTGGTGACATAATACAATAAAACTCTACACAAAGTCCCAACTCTGCCTCTTATGTGTTTGCATAATTCACTTAATTCTCTAGATCTCACCATCCCCACCTGTCAAATAAGAACCCAACCCTATTTAAAACTCTACGATTCTAAGCAAAAGGAAATGGTGAAAAACAGAACCATCCTTCTCACAACCTTAGTTCTCAGGAAGATGGAGGATTCTGCTTTGATCACATTTACATTTACAAACACCAGCATACACAGAAGCACACAGATGCTTAAGGTAAATGTTACTATCGAATTTTGTATATACACATATATTTTCAGACACTGGTCACCTAAGTTCAACTGAATCTTTCTGATTGACCAGAGATCAGTATTATTATTTCTGAAACTATACAACTCTAAATCCAAAGATCAGTATTATTATTTCTGAAACTATACAACTCTAAATCCAAAGCTTTTTCCACTGTACCACACTGCCTAATAGAAGATGTGTGAGGCATATGAAAGTCCTAGCTATTCCTCCCACATTAATTTGAGCAATACACATGAAGAGATTAAAGGAAAATACTGCTGTCCCAGCGGGTGGCTCAGTGGGTTGGAGTGTCATCCCATACACCCAAAAGGTTGCGGGTTTGATTCCCAGGCAGGTCATATACCAAGGTTGTGAGTTCACTCCCTGGTCAGGGTGTGTAAGGGGAGACAACCGATTGATGTTTCTCTCTCACAGTGATGTTTCTCTCTCTCTCTCTCTCTCTCTCTCTCCCCCCCCCTTCGTCTCTCTCTAAAAAAAAAAAAAAAAAAAAAATCAATAAAAACATAGTTAAAAAATATTATCAAGCTGGATCCAGCAGTATATTAAAAAGATCATAAACCATGATGAAGTGGCATTTATTCTGGGTTGCAAGGTTGGTACAATATCTACAAATCCATAAATGTGATATATCACATAAACAAAATGAAGAATAAAAATAACATGAGCATATCAATAAATGCAGAAAAAGCATTTAATAAAATCCAGCACCTTTTTTATGATAAAAAACTCTCAGCAAAGCAGGAACAGAAGGAACATATCCAACATAATAAAGGCCATATATGGCAAGCCCACAGTCAACATCATATTCAACAGGCAAATACTAAAAGCATTTTGTTAAAGACCAGGAAGGAACAAGAGAGGGACGTAGTACTGGAAGTCCTAGCCACAGCAATCCAACAAGAACAAGAAATAAATGGCATCCAAATTGCAACAGGAGAAGTAAAACTGTCTTTATATGCAGATGACATGATACTGTATATAGAGAACCCTAAGGTTTCCACCAAAAAACTACTAAGAACTGATTAATGAATTCAGTAAATTAGTAGGATACAAAGTAAATATCCAAAAATCAGTTGTATTTTTACACACCAATAATAAACTATTAGGAAGTAAAACTAGAAAAAAATCCCATTTATAATTAATCACAAAAAATAGCTAGCAATAAATTTAACCAAGGATAAAAAACCCTATATTTGGAAAATTCTGAGAGACAAAGAAATCTATTGAAAAAGATACAGCCCTGGCCAGTTTGGCTCAGCGGTTGGAGCACTGGCCTGTGGACCAGAGAGTCCCGGGTTCAGTTCCTGCTAGGGTCATGTACCAAAAAAAAAAAAAAAGAGAAAAAGATACAAATAAGTGGAAAAACATACCATGTTCATGGTTAGGAACAATTACCATTATTATAATGTCCATACAATCCAAAGCAATCTATAGATTCAATGCAATTTCTATAAAGATATCAATGGTGTATTTCATAGCACCAGAAAAAAATATTCCAAAAATTTATATGGAACCACAAAAGACCCAGAATAGATACAGCAATCTTAAGAAAGAAGAACAAAGTAGGAGGAATCATGCTACCTGATATCAAACTATACTACAAGGCCACAGTAATCAAAACAGCATGGTACTGGCATAAAAACAGAAGAGAAAGCCCAGAAATAAACCAATGCCTTTACAGAAATTAATATTTTATGAAGGATGTAAGAACATATAGTGGGGTAAAGACAGTCTATTAAATATGTGGTGTTGAGAAAACTGGACAGATATGTGCAAAAAAGTGAAACTAGACCACCTTCTTACACCATACACAAGAATAAACTCAAAATGGATTAAATACTTAAATGTTAAGACTCAAAACCATAAAAATCCCAGAGGAAAACAAAGGAGTAAAATCTCAGATCTTTCTTGTAGCAGTATTTTTTTTCTGATACATATCCTCGGGCAAGGGAAACAAAAAAATAAATAAATAAACAAATGAGACATCAAACTACACAGCTTTTGCAAAAATAAATAAATAAACAAATGAGACATCAAACTACACAGCTTTTGCACATTAACAAAATGAAAAGACAACGTACTGAACAGAACATATTTTCTAATGATACATCTGCTAAGTTCAAAATTCATAAAGAACTTATACAACTCAACACCAAAAAACCAAACAATCCAGTTAAAAAATGGTCAAAGGGCCTGAATAGACACTTCTGCAAAGGAGACATACAGACGGAAAATAGCATATGACAAGATGCTCAATGTCACCAATCATCAGAGAAATGCAAATTAAAACCACAATGAGATATCATCTCACACCTGTTCAAATGGCTACCATCAATAAATCAACAAACAACAAGTGTTAGTAAGGATGTGGAGAAAAGGAAATCTTTTTTTTTTTTTTATCCTCACCCGAGGACACTTTTCCATTTTTCGTACGGATAGAGTGGGAGGGAGAGAGAGGAAGAGAGAGAGAGAGAAACATCGACGTGAAGGGACACATCGAGTGGCTGCCACCCGCACGAGCAACCAGGGCCGGGGACAAACTGCAACCGAAGTACGTGCCCTTAGCGGGAACCGAACCTGGGTCTCTCCGGACCGCAGGCCGACGCTTTAACCGCTGAGCCAAACTGGCCAGGGCAGAAAAGGAAATCTTTGTGCACTGTTGATGGGAGTGCAGATTGGTACAGTGACTATGAAAAACAGCACGGAGTTTTCTTAAAAATTAAAAATGGAACTGCCTATGAGATCCAGTGATTCCACTTCTAGAAATATATCCGAAGAAACCTGAAACACTAATTTGAAAGGATATAAGCACCCCTATGTTTATTGCAGCTTTATTTATAGTAGCCAATTTGGAAGGAGCCCAAATGCCCATCAGTAGATGAGTGGATAAAAAAGTTGTAGTACATATACACAATGGAATACTACTTACCCATTAAAAAGAAGGAAATCTTACCCTTTGTGACAGCATGGATAGACCTAGAGAGTATTATGCTAAGTAAAATAAGCCAGTCAGAGAAAGACAAATACCATATGATTTCAATTATATGTAGAATCTAATGAACAAAATAAACAAACAAACGAATAGCAACAGACTTATAGATACAGAGAACAGAGTGACACCTGTGAGAGGGGAGGGGTGTTGCAGGGCTGGGTGATAAAGGTAAAACAGTAACTCATAGACACAGACAACAGTATGGTGGTTACCAGAGGAAAATGGTAGGTAGGGGAGGTAGAAGAGAGAAAAGGGAAATGCTGAAGGAAGTAGACTTGGCTTTGTGTGGTGAACACACAATAAAATCAATATACAGATGATGTATTGTAGAATTGTACACCTGAAACCTATATAAATTTATTAATCAATGTCACCCCAATAAAGTCAATAAAAATTTTTTAAAAAGAAAAGAAAAATGGCCCTGGCTGTTGTGGCTCAAAAGTTAGAGCATTGGACCTTAGACTGAAGGGTCAGTGGGTTCAATCCCCAGTCAAGGGCAGGTAGCTGGGGGCCATTCGGGAGGCAGCCAATCCATGTCTCTCTCTCACATGGATGTTTCTCTTTCTGTCTCTCCCTCACTCCCTTCCACACTATTGAAAAACCATGGAAAAATATCCTCAGGTGAGGATTAACAAAAAGAAAAATAAAATGGCACTGAATAAAGCCTCAAGTAGCATGGCCAATAATATGCAAATTATTCTTAGGCTTTGGCATTAATATTAAAAAGAAAAATTTTAAAAACAAAGTAGAATAATGATTGCCCGGGGCTGGAGGGATGGGAAAATGAGGAGTTAGTGTTCAATGTGTTTTTCAAGTTGAAAAGGGTTCTGTGGATGGATAGTGGTGACAGCTACAGAATGTAAATGTACTTAATATCACTAAATTGTGCTCTTAAAATGGTTAAGATAGTAAATTTCATGTTATGTGTATTTTGCCACAATGAAATTTTTTTTTGGGGGGAACCGAACCTGGGACTCTCTGGTCCTCAGGCCGACGCTCCTACCGCTGAGCCAAACTGGCCAGGGATGAAATTTTTTTTAACACCTTCCAGTTCTATGACACTCTTCCTATCAAGAGGCGGAGTCTATGTAACTCCTCCAAAGGTGAGTGGACTTTTGAATACAATGTGGCAAAAGTGATAGGTGCGTAACTTTCAAGGCTAAGCAGGTGTTGCCCATCTCTCTTAAGACACTTACTCCATGGGGCCTTCAGACATCTGGGAACTCCGGCTGCCATGTGGAGAAATGACAGAGAGGGAGTGGCCCCAGGAGCCCAACAGTACCAGCCCCAACTGCACAACTCTTCCAGGCCCCAGCTCCAGACCTGCAAGCAAAGACACCTTTGAGATGAATTACCAGCACCCTCTGATGCAACCTCATGAGACTCCCAGGCAATCTCCCTTGCCTGTGGCCAGTCAACCTCTAGATTCATAAGCAAAAGAAATGATCTCTAGTGTTCTAAGCTGCTGTTTTGAGGTGATTTGTCTCATGGCAATAAAGAGCTGGAACACAGAGGTATGCAGAGGATGTCTGGAGAGTTTGGAAGAGAGTACCCCTACCTGAGACTGGGGTAACCAGGAAGAGGAGATACTTAGTAGAACTTGAACATGCCAATAGGGCATCACTGAGTATCTGGGCCAGGGAGAGGGCTGGGCAGCCAAACAGATGAAACGTCACAGCCATGAATGGTAAGCAGGTGGATATGGTTAGAATCTGGTCAGAACAGGGGTAATGCCAAAGATGAGGCTGAATCAATGGTCAAGGGTCTCTGTGCACATGAACCAGGGGCTCTGGGAGCTACTAAAGGCTAAGAAAATCACAGGGAGAGTTTCAGTGGTGGGAAGATTACTGCTCATGAAGCATGTGCCCAATACAACATTCCACTCCAGAAGTAAATGCTGCTGTAACAAGGGTAAAATGTATCTTGAAAAGCCAATTCACGTATTTGGAGTCATTAATCTCCCAGTACTGAGATTTTCCTGTCAATAATATCACTAGGTCTAGTGATACTATTCCAAAAATGTCAATAGCTTTTCTTTTACTAAAACAATTATGTCACTAGTCTACACAGTTAAATTCCAACTTTGCAAGGAGTTCCCTCTACACGCCCCGTCCTCCTGTCCTGGGATGGTCTCTCAACAGATCCCTCCATGCTCCACTGATTTCCTACAGGCTCTTCAATTCTGTGCATCTTCTAATTTTCTCAGCAAATTCACCCACCATTTTAAAAGACATTTACATCCTCTCACCAAGGAGAAATGAAATAGTGCATTCCGCTGAAAATGGGGGTTTAACCGCTGCAACAGCTCAAGTCTTAATGAGCAGAGATGGGTAGGAACTGGGAGAAACCATAGGACTGCAAAGCACTGTCACTGAGACCAAGTTAAGTGGGTCCTGCCGGTTCTCCAAGTATTGTACTAAAAACGGCATAAAAACACACTCATTCTCAAACTCCAACCAGTCAAATCAAGCACCAGAGAACAAAAATGAACAAAGGAAGCTTTTACAGCAGAGTGTTCTATTTTGTCCACAAATCTTACAGTTTTATATAAGCCCTGTCCGATTTGGCTCAGCGGTTAGAGCATCGGCCTGCGGTCTGGAGAGACCCGGGTTCGGTTCCCGCTAAGGGCATGTACCTCGGTTGCAGTTTGTCCCCGGCCCTGGTTGGTTGTGCGGGTGGCAGCCACTCGATGTGTCTCTTTCACGTCGATGTTTCTCTCTCTCTCTCTCCCTCCCACTCTATCTGTACAAAAAAAATGGAAAAATGTCCTCAGGTGAGGATGATAAAAAAAAACAAAAAAAAAAACTCAGTAGACTTTTATCAAAGAAGCTAAAGATTGGATACTTTGCCTTACTAGTACTGAAACGTTAACATTTTATAAAGAAAGACTCTTAAACTGATCACATATTTATGGATCTCCTTATCCTGCAAAACATTGCCTTCTCCTCATCACCACGCTTTTATCAAATACTCGCCCTTCCACCAGCACTGCCACCTTTACGTCAAAGCCGCTCCTCAGTCTGCACACTGTAATAACCACAAGCATTCTCTCTCTCCAAGAGTGTGCACTCTTCTCATCATCATCATCATCATCAGGTCCCAGAAATAGCTCCAAGATGAGACAGGACTGCATTACAGACCTCAGATGACAGGTCCCAGCTCATACGGAATTTGCAGTCCTTCATCAGCTGCTCTCCTTGGAATTCGAATGTAAAGCTGGGTCTGAAGTCCCTGCTCAATCTCAGTGGATACAGATCTTTTAACTACTCTGAAAGCTCCCAGTCCTGCTCACTCTGGGACATGCGCCAGTGGGATTAGCTATTACACCACGGGTCTCTCTCCAAATGCTGTTTTCCCAAAAGGCTTCAGTTCAATGAGGAGCATGACGCAACAACAGAGCTGCTTTACTGAAATGACTGATTGCAACCTTGTCACAAAACTGAAAGCAAATGTGGAAGATCGCGACAGAAACGCCAGCCTTACCACAGTGTTTTTGACTGTTGCTGGAAAATGCTACAGGCTGCCAAGTGGTTCATATTAGAAAGTAATTTTCTTAGTTTAATTCATGGCATATATTAATTTCAATAACCAAGCCGAAAATTTCGATTACCTCTTATTTTATGAGTTCGTTGGTTCTTTGACAGGTGCCCTTGGGCTTATTTAAAAATTAGTACTAGTGGCACGGGTCACACTTGGTGTCCCAGCTCTCCACTGCCATGGCAGCATGAAAGAGGAAAGGAGTTTCCCTGACAGCGCAGGTACGATTCGCTTACAACATTCTGCAGGCTAATGCTGCTGCTAGGCACACTGTCAGGACTGCACTCATTTTCAATGAGCTTGTCAGTTAGGAAACATGTAAATCACATCCACCCAAGATGAGGAAAATAAAAATCTATTTAATAGCCAAGACTATACAACAGTGAATATTTTATTTCCTTTGAAGGATTCCAGCTGACTTAGTTAATGGTACACACTGTTAACCAAACAGATGGCTGGGCAATTGCAATTCAATCAATACAGAAGGTACAGAATACCTGCCTTTGGAAAAACCATAGAAATGCACCCCGGACACAGAAATGAGCGTGCTTATTTAGATTTCAGTTTTTTAAAATTCTCTATTCACAAGTGTTTCATCACAGCGCTTCTTTAAATAGTAACTTCTTCTAGCACAACCCACTTAATTCAAGTTGCTCAGGGCTGATCTGCACACAACTTTGCATAACCATTTCTTTCTTTCTTTTTTTTTTTTTAATCCTCACCCGAGGACATTTTTGCATTCATCTTCAGATAGAGCGGGAGGGAGAGAGGGAGGAAGAGAGAGAGAGAAACATCGACGTGAGAGAGACACACCGACTAGCTGCCACCCACACGACCCCAACCAGGGCCGGGGACAAACTGCAACTGAGGTACGTGCCCTTAGTGGGAACCGAACCCAGACCTCTCTGGTTCGCGGGCTGACACTCTAACCGCTGAGCCAAACTGGCTAGGGCATAAACATTTCTATTACATTAGGAAAAAATGCAATATTTGTTTAATGTATGGAGCCCAGTGAAACATACATAATAATCCTTGTAGCTTACAGACCACAGAGAAGGGACTGGATGATTGTCAGGATCAAGAGATGAAGGAAAGCAAACTGCTCAAGGCAACACTGTCACCCACCTGATGAGTCTTCTGTTTCATCATCATAAAATAGAGCAAGAAATTCAATTGTTTAAAAAATATTATCCTTGCCCAGGCCAGGTGGTTCAGTATGTTGGAGCATTGTCCTGTGCGCCACAAGGTTGCGGGTTCAATTCCCAGTCGGCACATACCTAGGTTGTGGGTTCAATCGATGTTCCTCTCTCTCTCTCCCCTTCTTTTTCTCTCTCTTCCCCTCCCTCCCTCCTTTCCTTCTTCTCTAAAAAAAAAAAAAAAAAAAAAATCAATAAAAACATATCCTTGGGTAAGGATAAAAAAAATGTCCTTACTGATTACAAAGTAGTTACTAACTTCCTATATTACCTTATTATACTGGGCTTTCTATAACTTTACAATATCATATAACACTGGAAGAACATGCTCGTACATAACTACTCTAATGACCCCAAAATGCCCTGGGTGCTGAGGTGCACAAGATAAAGAAAGAGAAGGGTCTCCTGGAGAGAAGGAACATGTGTGCACATGGCAGACCAGGACCCAACCCATTCTCCGCCCACAGTGCCTAGAGCAAGTTTACATGAAACACAGTAAGAAGTCAGTTAATTACACTACATTTCTTACAGAAGCCAAGGAAGGCAATAAGTTCCTCATAACGTTTCAGCATTTGATAGAAAATAGTTCACTATCATTAGTTACTTATTTATTCAATGTCCCCATAAAATGGGAAAAGAAATGTGCTAATTGAGTCAGGTCATAACTAAAATTTAAATGGGAAACATGAAAATGTCCAAATCCAAAGGCAAAATTCTCCATAAATAATAAGACAAACAGCAAGTTCCTGTAGACTGGATACACAATGCACCCAGCTTCAGAAGAAGATGGAAGATCACACAAAGGTCACTTCTCCACTGCACAGCCCATGTTCTGGTTAATCACCTAGCCAAGGTTTGGCAATGATCAGAACCCTTTGTCCTTTGAGCTGCACACATTTTCTAGTAGAGACTACTATAGACTTTCAATTACTCTGTTTCTTTTCTCCTCAGGAATTAACTAAATAAAGTCATACACCTCAGAACAGTAGACATGGTACATCGTCATTACTGTAAAAACAAGAAGAAAATGATATTCTTTTGCATTTGTGGGTGTGTATATAAAGACATGCAGAATCCCGACAGTACGGACTGCCTGGGGAGAGATGAACGAGGTGCTGGGGACAGCAGACCTGGGAAGGACTTCTGCATTCTGTAACTCTTCACAGCTATCACATCTGCAACAGGTAAACATATTACTGAGTCCGGACACTGTGACAATCAAATACAGACACCAGAATTACATTATCTCCATTCATAATTTAAATGGAAATTTACTGAACCAAAAGGAGATTCAATGTCCTCTTTTGTTTGAACATGTAATGAGTCAATATTAAAAGAAGTAAAATGCGATTCTGGCATTTTGAAAAATGTGTTACTGGCAGTGAGTAACACAAGGACTGAGTATGTGGATATAGAATGTAGAAAATGTTTCAACATAAGCATCTATTTTAACTAAAATTCTCAGTTCATGAAAAATCCATAAGGCTTGCAATTTGCTCAGTCTTCCAAAGGAAAAATAGTAGTGAAAGATACCAGTCCAACAGCCTCTTCATCCAAATGTTCACTTTCCTTTCTTATTTCAAACACCAAGCTTTCTGTGTGATCTCTTTCTAAGAATAAGATTACACCGAGGATGATTTCAGTCCGAAGTATCTTCTCTTTATATAACGTGGTCATCTCCCTGCTTCTGTCCTGCAAACCCAGACCCTTACTTTGAGCCTGTTCTGCTGAATAATTAGTTCCTTGATGGATTTTATGGAAATACCTGGTCACTGCTTCAAACCCAACTTCTTAAATTAAAACGAGTCAGAAGAAGATATTTTGAATGGAAACTTAAGACAAAATTATTTGTAAGCTGTGCAGTAGCATCCATATAATAGTTATTATTTCATCTAATAAATAAAATAGAACATAGGCAGGAAAAACACAACAGAGGGCGCTATGAAGTCAGTCAAGTTCTTCACGGCTATCTACATAACTCAACTCTGGGCCTCCTCATAGGCAAAACTAAAAAAGAAAATATAACTGACAAGTAAACATGTTCACTGACAAGGGGGGAAAAAAAACCTACAAAATACTTTGGATACTTTGTTTGTTGCTGCTGTTGTTTTGGTTTACATGGAACTCAGGCTTCAAAGGAACGCCCACTGAGGCCTCAAGGGTGCCAATGCGGCATCACGTCGGATCACGGTAAATGCAGAGGATGGCTCTGTGTTCACAATTTTTTGCAGCAACTTTTCTTGTAAGTTGAGGAAGAATATTCAAAGTAAAATTCAGTGCAGCCAACGCAGAAGAATAATCTTCCTACATATCAGCCTCTGCTAAAATTTGAAGTAGCTATAATTTCATATATATGAACACACACATACATAGCTGGAGGGCGTCACTACCAGAGTGTAAAACCTCTTGAAGACAGGGGTTGTGTCTGATTTATCTTTGTGTCCAAGTAACTAGCAACAGCTGGTACTCAGAGGAGACTCTCAAAAATAGTTATTAAATGAACGAGCAAAGGTGAAATGAGGAAATGACACTTATCTTGATGAAGAAAAGTTCGGGGGCCTATCTTGAATGAGAGCTTTTATTATCCCTCAGGAAAATTCTCAAAATCTATCGTTCTCTAAGGAGAATCTGAGTAAGTGGGTCTAAGACACAAAGATGATTTAACTGCCAGAGAGAAGGCCTGGTGTATGTCTTCTAAAGGGAAGGGTTAGGCAAGGACCCACGGCGTCGAACAGAGGAGACTTTCGGAGCCAAGACTCACCCTGCAAGAACCCTACTCCAGGTTCCCTGTGCAGACAGGAAGGCAAAGCGTCAGTGACCCTTTACTGAAGCTCCTACTTCAAACATTCAGGCTCCAACTCACAAAAACACAGTGTCAGCAGAGACCACACAGATCCACCGACATCCTGGTTTTACAAAAGGAAAAAGGGAGGCTCAGACAAGTGAAGTGATTTGCACACACAGCTAGTAAGTAACGGGTCCAGGACGAGAACCAAGATCTCTGAGTCCCTGGTCCAAAACTGTGTCCAATTCACCGCACTCCTCTGCCCGAAACAAAAGGCTGACTCCCTGACTATTCCCACCCAAAGCATCCAAGTATAAACAACCAGAAACACATATCCGTAGCTGGCCAGAAGCCGGCCCAGGGAGCTATTCATCTGAGTCAGAGGCTTGACAGTTTTGAGCACTGGGTTGTGCCACCCCTGAAAGACGCAGAAAACAAACATTTCAGATTAGTTACCATCACATACAAACTAGAGATTTTGTTCTGGGGCATTCTGATTTTTGTTTTGTTTTTACAAATGATACTTCACCACTGTTTTCCAATACAATACTATTTAAAGTTCTCTGGGAAGAATCTGGAAGGAAGTAACTCGAGAAGTTACACCTATTTTCATTTTCAGAAACTCACTAAATAATAAACAGCCGTCTACAGGGCCACTGGGCACTTGCACCCCACCATGCTGTTATTTTTGTTACAGGTCGGGCTTACAACCAAGGATGGGATGAGCAATGCTATCACCCTACGGGCAGAGGAAAAGTCATCTGTCAGACCGCAGTTCTGTTTTAAGCTTATTTTGATAGCAAAACAATTATTTTTATGGCACCATAGCATAAAAATTTAATTTATAGGGCTCTGTTTGTTTTGTGCACTTACTTTCAAGTTTTATTTGGAAGTTGGTCCTGTGCCCAGGTAGATTCATCTGGGGAGAGAAAGTACTGACATCAGGGCACAGGTCTTGTATTGTTCCAATTTGCTAAATAAAGACAGTTTCCTTATCTGCAAAACTGAAACTCACTCCAGGATATTTTTAACACACAATTCCAACACACAATTCCTCTGCCAGATGCATTACCAAACTTAATTCTAAGTTTACATTTCCAAGAAACCATGTTTAATTATTCTAGGAGAAAAACATAAGGGAGCTACTCAAATTATTTACACACCACAAGAGTTGCCTTTACAGGGAGCACAGAGAGGAAAGGCAGAGAAGGGACCAGAAATGACTGTACCTCATCTGGTGGGTTCTCATCACCAGCACTTAATGCATGAAGTTTCCTGGGAAATTTTTCCATCAAATCCTTAATAATGATAATACATTTAAAAAACCATCCACAAAGCCCAGCCAGTGTGGCTCAGTTGGTTGAGCCTCATTGCATGCACCAGGAGGTTGCCGGTTTGATTCCTGGTCAGGGCACATGCGGGGTTGCAGGTTCAATCCCCAGTAGGGCGGTGCAGGAGGCAATTAATGGATGTTTCTCTCTGACACTGATGTTTCTATCTCTTTCTCCCTCTCTCTCTAAAAAAATCAATAAAAACATATAAAAAAAATAATGTTCATCAAATACTTATTATGAAAAGACTGCATAGCACTCTCTTTTTTCCAGAAGTTACTCCAATTGTGTCTTATGGTCTCTTCCTCACGCTGAGTAACTATGAAAGTCAAAGTCACCCCAAATGAGACAAAAGCACTGTCAGTGGAAAATATGTTGGCAGCAGACACTCAGTATGTAAGTCTCCTTGTGATTCCAAAGCAACTCAGCTCTACTGATGAGCGCGCCGTCTTCCTTCTGTGTTTGCACCACATCTGGGAAGACATGGGAGCATGCCCACCGTTTTTCCTGCCCCGTGACCGGTGTTAATGCGAGGCTTTGGGAAACAAACCTGGACTTGGACTAAGAGAACTAAATGTTCACAGGGCCCCAAGTTCTGGCACCTTTGGAAGGGCCTCCATGACCTATGACTCCCCTGCTTTGATTGCACCACAGGGTCTCTGCGAATCCACCAACTCCCAGTTTTGATCAAAGAGTGACTCATCATCTTTCAACTCTGGCTAGAAAACTGGTGTCTAGTGGGGAGGGAAGTCAAGACTGCCCCACTAGCAGAGAAAGTGCCCTGCCCTCTGCTCTGCTTCAGAACTACCCAGTAAGCATTCACTGTATTAGAAATGAACAACTTAGTGCTGTGGACCCTTCTCCCAGAGATGAAGTTCTTCATTACACAGGGAACCTCAACTCTGCACTAGGCCTCTCTGCCTCCCGCCCCACCCCTCACCTGTGTGGAAGTTGCTCACCTGGTTAGCAGATAATAAACGACAATCATTGTCCTCAGGTTTCTGAGGGCCTGAGACTTTATATTATGCTTTAAATAATATCAGTAAAAGTTTTTAACATGCCAAACATAATTTAAATGTTTGCGTGGGGAGCAGAAGTTTTAAAAGGAAGGGGTTCGTTATTTCTGATAGAAAATGACTGACACTGAAATGTAAATGAGAAAAGTTTAAGTCTCAACTCTGGCTATACCTTCCGAATGTGGGCAGTGTGGGCACACTGGAGGGCAGTCCCTCTCAACTATTTCCACCTGTACAGCATGCGTGTGTGTGCGTGTGCGTGTGTGGCATGTTGCTATAGAGTGTATGGGAAAATTGTGCATGAGGGGTCTTCTTTTGATCACTTGAGAATATACAGAAATCAAAACTTCTTTAGCCTGGCACCATTCAGTCCAAGTATCTGGGGCACTCTTAGCCCAGCAGAAATTAAGAAACTATATAAATTTCTGATGCAGACCGTATTACTTTCCTAAAGACGCTGTAACAAATTGACACAAACTCAATGGCTTAAAACAACACACATCATCTTACCGTTCTCGAGGGCAGAATTCAGAAATGGGTCTTACAAGGGTAAGATCAAGGAGTTGGCAGAGCTGGACTCCTTTGGGAGTTTCTCCCCTGCCTTTTCCAGCTTCCAGAGGCTGCCCGGAGCCTTGGCCCAGCCCTGCGGCACTCCAACCTCAGCCTCTGTCTGTCACATCCCCTCTGCCTGATCCTCTCGCCTCCCTTTTATTTATTTTTATTTTATTTTTTTATTATTGATTTCCTTTATTTTATTTTTTTTTAGAAAGAGAGGAAGGAAGAGATAGAAACATCGACGTGAGAGAGAAACATGGATCAGCTGCCTCCTGCACGCCCCACACTGGGGACAGAGCCTGCACAACCGGGGCACGTGCCCTGACCAGGAACCGAACCAGGACCTCTCAGTCCAGGGACTGAGACTCAATTCACTGAGCCACACTGGCCGGTAACTTCCCTTTTATCAGGACCTTGTAATTATGTTGGGTGCCCTGAGGAAATCCAGAATAATCCCACTACTTCAATATCCTTAACTTAATCACATCCACAGAGTCTTTTTCTGCCATGCAAGGGAACAGGTTCTGGGGATCAGGACTGGTCTTCTATTGGGGGGTGTCACTATTTGACCTACCACACTAATGAATTACATGTCAGTGCATAAAGCCCTTGGAAGGTGGGGTTTTCATTCAAATAAAAATGAAATTCCAGTGTGATAATGCGTACAATTAGGTTGAAGTATATTTGATTCAATATTTTTTTATTATATGATGTTGGTCACCCCAAATTTCCTCTCTGCCTTAGTTACTACCCCTCTAAATACAGAATTACCACTCTTAGACCCAGAAATGTTGAGTACAGACTGACCAATGCAATGCCTTATAACATTTTATGTATTGAGACAGATTAACATGCATTACACACAGCAGTTTCTTACTTTCCTAGAGTCACTCAGCAGCCTCAACCACCAAGACAAATCTGGAACCCAGCAGGTAAGCAACAATGGCAAATGACAAGCCTCTAGAGATGTCACTCAACAAACATTTACTTCCAGGCACTTACCAAGCATTAGACACCAAGGGAAGACATGACGTGACAGAGGACCTTGCCTAGCAGAGGAAAGGAAATACACACAGAAAAAAAGACAAACGGTGGTAAATGCCACCGCTGAAGTACAAGAACAGAGCTGTGGCTCTGAGCTGGCAGAGGGGGCGAAGGTGGCTCCAGTGACATCACAGGAAGACAAGCACTTGGGCTTAGTTTGAAATATCAGTAGTATCTCACTACAGAACCTCTCCAATGCGAAGAAAGAAATGAATCCCGGGTCACATGGCAAGAAAACCCTCACTCAGAATCTACTCACCACTATGCACATTGTATATCCAAGTAAATCAGCCTTGTTTCTAAGGATAAAAATATCTAGTCTTTGTTTTAAAAAAAATCCAAATTTACTAAAAAGCAAGAAAAGAAAATAACCTACTACTCACCAAAAAAAAGGGGGGGCGTGTACTCACTCTTCCAGATACCTCTCCATGAAAATATACACAATTCCAAGATGTTTGGGATTTCTTGGTTCACAAAAATAAATGCAGCAAAGTGACACTGGGAAGCAAGGAAATTATCATCACCACTAAAGTCAGCAAAAAGGGACAACTGACCGTAAGAAAGGATGCCAAGAAGTTCTGAGTTCAGATCTACGCAGTAACGAGGCCTGTCATGCTAGAGCTGGAGTGTAACTACGGGCAGACTAGTTATAGTCATAGTAGCAAAGAATGTGTATGTATTAAACCACAAACAATGACAGATGCTCACTAGACAGTGTTGATAATGATGAGACTGAGAAAAAATTAAAGCATGCTCTAACATAGTCAATTTACGTTTAGAAGATAAAGCATTTCAGAATGACTTCCAGCAAAAAATTGTTCAAATTGGAGTTTGGGTACTTAAAAGAATATTTTAATTATCTGAAAAGTTAAACCATACTGAACTCCTTTCTCTTCAACACTTGGGAGAAAGCTCTGCTTTGGAGTTAGGTAACCCAGGCCCTCCTCTTAGCTTTATCACTTCCTTTGCTCTGTGACTTTGCACTTCACATCTCTGAGTCTCCATTGTCTCTAATGAGGGAAAGTGTTGAGCTAGATCAAATCCAAGATTCTTCCAAGTCCTGACATCTCATATTTTATAAGTGAAGTGTCACTATTAAACCTAAAATAAATTCCAATCACATATTTCAGCCATTATCATAAAGTACAGCTCTGTTTTTGCCCCTTCTCCAGAAATGTAACATTTTTAGTCAACAAAACTGAAAGAAAAAAAGAAAATTCAGGGGAAAGGGGGCAAAGGGAAAAGTTCCCTCACTCCCCATGCACACAGCCCATGGAGCCTCGAACAGAGAGCACGCCACCACCTGTGTGCCGCTGCTCCCGCAGGAAACAAGTATTTTTCCAGGTGGACATGAATGGATAAAAGGCACAAGACTGCTATAAAATAAATACGTAAAGTAGCGTGGAAAGAGCACATTATTGTTCAGGAGTCAGGAGGCTTTGGAGCCCAGCCCAGGAAAACACCTGTAACCTAAGGTGTGCCCTTCCAAGTCTTGGCCTATTTGCTCATAAAGGATTCAGAGAGATAATTCCAGACACGTGTGTTTTTATGTCAATCCAACTTTCCTTAGAGAAAAAATGTCTTACACTCAGCAGTTAGATTTGGGAAGGCACCACCAGGATGGCCAAGGGGTCAAGGCGCTGGACTTCAGAAGTGGGAAGCTAGGTGAAGACTGCTCCTTCCTACACTTCTCGGTAACGCTGTGCGCTGAGGAAGATGCCTCCAAAGTGAGGCAAAGACCACGATGTAACCCAACACTTTTCTCATCGAGCTGAGTTTTTCCTCAGTATACCTCAGCCAATATCCAGTAGGCTTAGGACATTCTCTATGCACCCTTTCTCTCATCAAAGCATTTAGACTAAAAGAGTTTGCCTGGTGCTAATTTGATACAGGTCAGTACATTGTCTGGTAACAGTGTTGAAACTGTGGATTATGCTATGTTGAGATAAATGACATTAAAAGGACTTATGCTCTAAGCTCATCTAAGCTCACAGCAGTTCACAAATTCCCATTAGATTTTTCTAAGCTATCTCAGTCCCTGGATCATGAAAAATACAGAGGAAAAGATCAACCTGCTAGGAGTCAAAGGCTAAGGACAGAGCTGGGCCTACGTTCGGCCTGCTCTGCCCCAGCTGTAATTCATGCTTGTTCAGTGTCTGGGGAAGAAAAGGCAGGCAACAATAATTAGAATAACACTATCGTTAAGTCAATTTTCCAGGCCCACTGTGTTCCTTCAGAATGGCACTATCTTGCTACCTCAAGCCGTCATCTTCATGCTCTTCTGTGTGACCACAGGAGAGGGCACAGAGCAGGAGACCAGAGGGCAAGGCCACCGCGCCGCAGCACCCTGCGGCAGACAGAGAACCTACCCGGATTTCTGAGACCCCTCCCCACTCCTCCCCAGCCTAGTTGGGTTGCCAGATAAAATAAGAAACACTCAGTTAGATTTGTTCAGATAAACAACCAACAATTTTTCTCTTGGTGGTACGAGCCTCTAGTGGGAACCCGGGACCCTCTGGTCTGCAGGCCGACGCTCAGCTGCTGAGCCAAACTGGCCAGGGCCTAAAAAGCTTTTTACTTGTGTATCTGGAATCCAAATTTAACTCTGGCAAGGGACAGGATTATACTAAAAACATGTTCATTGTTTATATGAAAGTCAATGGCATGTTCTATTATTTGCTAAGTCTAGCGACTTCACCCCCAATTCCTTCACTGCTCCTCCATGCTACGCTACAATACAAGGAAACATTCATTGCAGCCAGCAAAACAAATTGGGAAGAAAGAGGTTTGGAATCTACACAAACTAATTTTAAAAGAAAAATTCTACAATAGCAAGGACAAATGATTTTAGAAACTATACCACCACCTGCCGGCCCCAAATTTATATATCATTGAAATTAAAGCGTTTACTATCATTTGAAATAAAGGCATTTACAGTAGGCAGAACATTACCTCTTTTCATAGTAAGTTGAATATTAAATCATCTGATTAAAAAGGTAAAGGCAGATTAAAAAGTATTTTTTAAATGCTTAAAATGCTCCAGAACTTAAAAAGTTTTCTATGACAACTAAGTTGTCTACGGTAGATACAATTTTCAAACTTACTGATGGTATTTGGCGTTAGCTTCCACCATTTCCCACTTAAATGACTCGCTCTGGTGAGACACGAGTCCCCAACATTCTCTGCTGTTCGACACAGAACCCTCTGCAGACAGCAGCCTTGGAAACAACCCATCTGGGCCGCAGGAGGAGAGCAGCTGAGAGGAAGGGAATGGGGCTGACGGACACTGCAGGGAGAGGAGGGGGAACCGGATGGTTTCCCAGTACCTCGGTCTCCACAGTGCCGCTCTGTTACTCCCTTACAGAACAGACACCCCTGCTCTAAATGCAATGCCACCCCAAAAAGAAGTGATCTGGAGATGGTGCACATCTCTGGTTAATGCATCCTTCCTAGAGCATGGAAACTGTAAGAAGTACAAAATAATTTAAAAGGTGGCGCCACATAATGCAGGCATTTTAATTATAAAAATATAGCCATTTATTCACTCAGAAACAAACTTACTGACATTCACTTACTATTTTTTAAAGTATTGAGCAGTGCCAATCAACAAGCAACTCTCTGACCATAAAGAATTTTAGCCTGTTGTTCAGAGAAACATGTTGAGGAATTAGAAGCAATGGGCTTTGAGAAATAATAATGACACTGAGCACATCCTGGGTTCCAGCCACAGTGCCTCACATAAATGTGTCTCATTTTATCTTCACCAAACACCCCTACGAGTTGTTTTGTTTTTTTTTCAAAAAGTCTTATTTGCAGACAAAGTCTGCAAGAAGTAAGCTTTTCTCTAAGGATGAAGACACAATAAACCACAGGGAGATAATTCAGATTCACTGCCAACTCGGGGAAAACCCATGCCCTTAATCCTGAGTGGATACTCCGCCCCAGATTTAATGGCATGTGTTCTGGGTGGTAGTCATGACACTACCTTTGACACACTGAACGGAAGACATACACTTATATTTCTCTGGCACTCAGTTATACAATGATGCTACATCATCTCAAAAAAACTCAATAATACAGGCTCTACTCAGTCTGAACCCAAAACTCATCAGGTCAGCAATACCCAGTCCTATTTCATTTTCCTGACACCTGTCAGGTGCGCAGAGGATAAGTGACTTCTCAAGGCTACACAGCTAGATCTCAAGTTCTGATCTTTGGAATCCACATCCAGGGCAGTCTAAACCTCAGCTAGATCCATGATCTCTAATCTATGAGACAATACTGCAAACCTGTAGACATAAAAACATCCAGGTTACACACTCAACTATAATACACCAGCTATTAATTCTCAGGTTTATCAAACAGGTTCTTTCTTCCCGATGAAAAAGGAAGTAAATGAAAATTCAGACTCCGTAGCTTGATTTCAAGAGTTAGGCAGCAGTGCTGATGCATGGTGCAAGGCTTGCTCATGTCTGTAACGTCCCGGGCACTGGGGACTTTGGGGGAGACCTGCCACTTCACAGCTCACCCACAAAAAGCACCTTCGTCCTACTGGATCTTCACAGGGTAAAACAAACACAACAGAGCTATGCTTGGCAGGTTTTGTGTAGCAAGACACCTAAAAGCTGCTATGGAAATCCAACTGGCCTTATTAACCCAAGACTTCATTCATTTAGGGTTTTGCGATTCTTCAGATGCAGCCAAGCCCCTTTTGGATTTAAATGAATTGGCTAAGGCCCTGGACAATGTGACTCAGTGGATGGCACTTTGGCCAGCACACCAACGGGTCTTGGGTTCGATTTCCAGTCAAGGGCATGTGCCTGGGTTGCGGGTTTGATCTCCGGTCCTGGTCGAGGGACTGCAGGTAGATGTGTCTCTCTCACATTGATAGTTATATACCCCCCACCCTCCCTCCCTTTCACTGTATCTAAAAATCAATGGAGGAAATGTCCTCAGGTGGGGATTAACAAAAAATAAAAATAAAATAAAATAATTGGGTAAGAAAATTCAGATTGCAAGAGGACACTGAACCAACCTCAGGGGACAAGTGATTTAACCTGTTAAAATCCTCTATATACCTGTGCTCAATGAGATGATGGCTAGTCATTCTCCTCTATAGCATTGTTAAAATTTTATAATCTTACTTTTCCTTAATCTTTTCCCCACAATTTGCTTCAAAGGTAAGCTTTTCATATAGGCAGTCTCCACCTCCCAAACAAGTTACCTATCAGGTCATTCCACACAGTCTATCTCTTGCTGTCTGTAATTCCGTTTTCTACAGGGAGGAAGAAAAAGCACTGGCAAAAAGAAGAGAGAATGAGGAAACTGTACCAGACCGAGACCAATGCGCTTTCTCTACACAAGGCATGCTGCTAAGGGTTGTCAAAACAGAAACGCAACCCAGCCCCTCTGCTGAAAGCACCCACGAGGCAGTGATGGTGTGCTGTTCCACGTGAGCACAGACCTACGCTTTGGCTGGGTGGTTTGGCATGTGACTGCCATCCTGCTGAGCCTTCCTTTGTGAACATTCACCTCACCCCCCGAGTGTAAAGCTGTTTCTGTGGACCTTTTAACCTGCCTTGCAAGTCCTACCTTCCAAGGAGCAGCTGCCTGGACAGGTAACACTAGATGCACAACCAGAGACAGCATGACTTCGACAATCACATGGCTTTGAAATGCTGACAGTCACACAGTACCAGATGATCAGTCATGAGCAGAGAGGTTGACTGTTGCAACAGAACAAAACAACAAAGTTCTATGATGCCAGTGCTCAGTGTCTGCCAAATGTAGGGTTAAATAAACCAATTCAAGACTAGCATTTGAAGTAAAGAAATGAAAACACATATCTTTAGCAAGAACCGGATGCATTGCAACAAATAATTTAGGTTCAGTTGTGTGTGTATGTCTGTGTGGAACTGGTCAGGGTATAAAATGTATTTCTTCCTGGGGTGGAGGTGTGGGGGGTCATAATTTTAAGAGCTTGGAAATGCTGTCTTGGGTTCAAGTAGTAAACTCAGTTTTGGGTAATAACAGCAAAAGGGAGTACCGAAAAAGGCTGTGACCCAAGAAAAGGCAGACAAAAATGAATAAAAATAAATACATCCTCGCCCTGGCAGGTGTCGCTCAGTTGGTTGAGATTCATCCTGTACACCAAAAGGTCGCCGGTTCAATTCCCGGCTGGGGCACATACCCAGGCTGATGGTTCAATTCCCAGCCGGGGCTTGTGCAGGAGGCAGCTGATCAATGTTTGTCCCTCACAGCTATGTTTCTCTCTCTTTCTCTCCCTTCTTCTCTCACTAAAATAAATTAAAAATAGATAAATATATACATCCTCTGAAGGGCTGACTATACAGTTCACAGTCTTGACCCCCAACTCTGTTATTCTTGGCATGAAGTAACTCAAATATCTGAAAAAACTATTGCAAAACACCTAAAAGATTTCAAATGCAGGTGTTTAGATAGCATACACCAAAACAATAAATAACAACAAGCTTTGAAAGACAGAAAGCTGCCTTCCCAAACCATAAAGACATTACTAGAATAAAAATGTTCGTATTTCCACATTGAAAAGCCTTGCAGAGTAGACAATGCACACTGCAGAACATGAGGGTAGCCCTGGTGACATCACACAGCCAAAATGTCACACAGGCAATGCCCCAGTGTGGGAAAATAAAATAGGATCATTTTCTTTTAAAGGACTAACACATTTAACATAACCAACAGAGTTAACATTTAACATAACTAACACATTTAATTTGGGGTAATATTTACTCAAATTCTTTTAAATCTACTAAATTGTTTACCTTTCAATATGTAAAGCAAATAGTTTTATGTCTTTGAAATAGCTAAGAAGTTCACAAAGGGGGGCTAATTCCAACCCTGATATGTCTCTCCATGACAAATGATAGATGAAATGACTTCATGGTCACTGATTCAATCACTAAGAAAAATTAATTAAAAATTAACTGAGTATTACTAGGCAGCAGGAATAATTCTAAGGTAAGGTAATGTAAGGTAAGCTGGTTCTAGTTTATTTTTAACCTACACAGGGGGAGAGAAAGCTTCATGTATTTGGCAATAATTCCTTGGACATGACACCAAAAGTACAGGAAACAAACAAAAGATAAATTCTACTTCATCAAAACAAAAACTTTTGTGCATCAAAGGATATTATCAACAAAATACAAAGATAACCCATATTATGGCAGAAGATATTTAAAAATCATATATCTGATAAGGGATGTTAATGTCCAGAATATACAAAGAAAAACTACAACTCAACAACAACCCAAATCACAAACCACCCAATTAAAAAATGGGCAAAGAACTTAAATAGATGTTTCTCCATGGAAAGATGCTCATTACTAAAGACAGAAAGCACATCGAAACCAGTGTGATGTCATCCCATGCCAAATAACAAGCGAGGCAAGATGTGGAGACACTGGAACCCTTGTGTACCGTTGGTGGAAACGTAAAATGGTACAGCTGTTACGGAAAACAGTATGTTGGGTCCTCAAAAATAAAATACAGAATTATTATATGATCCAGCAAGTTAACTTCTTTCTGGTTATGTGCCCAAAGAACTGAAAGTAGAGAATCAAACAGATATGTATACATATATAGTCACTGCAGCATTATTCAAAGGAGCAAAAGGTGGAAGCAATCCAAGTGTCCATCAACAGATGAATGGATAAGCAAAATGCAGTATAATATCTAAGGAAATATTATTCAGTTTTAAAAAGATAATTCTTACACATGCTATATGTTGAATGAACCCTGAAGACAGGCTAAGTGAAATAAGCCAGTCACACACACACACACACACACACAAATATTGTGTGATTTCTCTTCTATGCAGTACCTAGAGTAGTCAAATTCATAGAGACAGAAAGTAGAATGGTGATTTCCAGGGTCTAGGAGTGGGGAAAAGGGGGGTTAGTGTTTAAAGGGTCAAGTTTCAGTTTTTTTACAAGATGAAAAGAGATCTGGACATTGGTTGAACACCAACGTGACTACATTAACACTACTAAATTGTACACTTAAAAATGGTTAAGATTGTAAGTTTTATGTGTATTTTACCACAATTAAAAACCATACACCAGACAGTGTTTAGCTTGTCGCCTCACACACCGCAGTGGCACCCACGGTTCTGGAAGCAGAGAACAACGCTTCGAGGGCCCCGTGGAAGCGGGGCCCGAGGCCTCGTGGCCTCGCACAGTTCCCTTCCAAGCCCATTCTGAATTTCGTTAATTCCTTGTCTAACCAAATAGCCTCAGAAGGCATTTCCTCAACACATAGCAGGGCGGTTTTGTTTGTATTCTCCTACCCTTTCTGGCCCACCCCACTCTGGGAGTGGGGATAGGGTGTGAAACCACATGATGTACAGAAAGGTAGACAACTTTTTCCCTTGAAAATTTTGATCACCCATTTTGATGCAAAAGCTTCTATAAATCTGCAATCATCTCTTTCCCCAGACAGGCAGGTTCCTGTGTGGTCTCATTTTATGTGGACTGTACCCTGAACTGGGCACCCCGGCTGCAAGAGGGTCACAGAGACCACCCAGGACCACTCAGAAGAGGCCGTTTTTACACATAAGCAATAGCGGTGCCCCCAGAACTAATGAGGAGCCAGTGAACTGCGCTCCGGCTCACTGAGCGTTGAAGCGTAACTGCGGCCACTGGCCCAGACCTGTGGTCCCAGCACACCAACACACAGCCACACAGCAGTGTGAACCTCCCAAAGGTTTCCAGAACTCTTGGCACTGTCGGTAATATAACATGGTTTATGACCTAGCTCTGTTCTCTTTCTTATTTTACAGGAAACTGGTGGGATGGAAGGAGAACAGCTCCTACATAGAGCTGGTCCTGGTTACTGATGCTAATTCTGTTCCCTAGTTACCTCACACAATGAATTAGCAAATGCCCAACCACTGTTACCGGAAGAAACACAGGGTTAGGTTACTCTGTACCTCTTGTCACATCTTTTTTTTTTTTTTAACTGTTTTTATTCATTCATTTATTTTAGAGAGAGAAGAAGAGGTCAGTGGGGAGGGAGAGAGAGAAACATCGGTGTGAGAAACACCAGCTGGTTGCTTCCCATTCTCACCCCGACTGGGGACCGACCCACAGCCTGCGAGGTGCCCTGCCCAGGAACTGACCTTTCAGTGCGTGGACGATGCTTCCAGCTGGCACACAGCCGGCCAGGGGCTGGTCACAACATTCTAGTCAACTGATCGATACCTAGCCATGTTTTACGCGCGTTCCTGTTCAGAAACACCGTGTTGATGCGTGTCGCAAACTCATTAGCCTGGCACTGGTGCCCGAAGGAAGCTTGCCTGGCACAGGCCCTTCCTCCACAGGACACACCACGGCCTTCTTGCCCTCAGGAACAGGAGACAGCACTTCAGCACTGTGTTTGCGGGCATTTTAAACAGTGAAATTACCAACAAAAAGGACGAAAATGTAAAAAGTGTGTCAGGACTGAAAATGGACGCCTGTTTACAGCACGAGAGCTGAAGCTAGAGGGCAGAGCGTCGCCTTGTCTGACCTCAGCCTTTAGCTACTCAAGAGTTTTCTCTGCTCTACACATCTGCAAACCACCTCAAAGCACCATGCACAGGGGTTTGGTAGTGACAAATAAATCTCAGCAAGCAGGAGAATTCACAAATACAGAATCTGTGATCAGTGAGGATCAGGTGCGTCGGCTGACTGGGGAACTTTCCTCAACTTAATACTTATAGGAATAAATATGACATCAATTTAAATGTATCAGTGGTGACCCTTTTAAAAGCCATTTGAGAATTCAAGTGTTCTGAGCTGCACAGACTGCACACAAGTGACTGTCTCCTGGGCGGAGTGGAAATGCTCCCCTCATTCCCCCAAATTCATCAGGCTAAGCACTGAGCAAATCACTATTCACTATGGACCTAGCATCTTGATTATCTATCACCACAACATCTGCATGACTTTGATCCAATCACCAACTGTTTGGTTACCCACTGGGGACCTTCCCACCATCTCCAGGAGGCACTACCCTTTGTCTGTTCAGGCCTTTAAAGTACCATCTGAAGCTCTGGCCATGTGGCTCACTGGGTTAGAGTGCTGTCCCCAAACACTAGGGTTACAGATTGCAGTTCTGGTCAGAGCACATACAAGAAGCAACCAATAAATGCATAAATAAGTGGAACAACAAATCAATGTCTCTTTCTCTCTCTCAAATCAATAAATTAAAAAAAAAAATTAAGTTCCATTTGAATGTAAATTCAAGTTAGAATTCAGTGGCATGCTTTCACACTCCAACAAAGATCTCTGTTCTTCTTACTATTTCCTTTCCATATAGATCCTTAAGATAAAATTCAAGATTAAAAAATACCCAGTGTTTTCCTATTTACTATTCAGGGCAACACTGAGTGTCTTCTAACATAAAAATAAAAACATATGACAAACATAATGCAAGTAATACACGATTCTTGCAAAATAACAAATGACTTTTAATCTCTCTAGAGAAGTAAAGACTTTGATTTATTGTTACTGTATCAGACTGCACCAAATCATGCCGCCTCCCGAGGCAGAGAATGTTGAGGGCCATAGGATAGGTACCAGGTGCCCTGGGAGTTCATTAGGATCACAGTATTTCTTCAGAGCTGTAGGCAAACTTTGGGAAAGTAGCCAATTTTTTATTTATTTTTAAAAAGCAGAAGTTTTAGAGCCCAGTGCTTCCTATTTTGGTCTACAACAGGAAGAAGTTGGAGCTGCGGACTGAATGGCTGTGATGGGGGAGGGAGCTGAAGACAATCAAAAAGGGTTTCTTACAAAGGGGTCAAATACCTGGTGGGGAAGATACACACTTTGAGTGGTGAGCACCGAAGTTTGTTATCACAACTAAAAAAGCTTTTGAGCATTAAAGATAAGATTTATTCTGTTTAATTTTAAAGATGTTTGCCATTCTTAATTACTTTCCCATCTGTAACATCCCTCTCCTACTTATAAGTCTCAAAGAAAAGATGTTGAGCCATGCTTTGATTTCACATGGCCAACTCTGCTCCATGCCAGTTGCCAGCAAAATTCTGTGTCTGGGCCAACCCCTGTGTGCCTAGGGGCCTTTCCTGTGTGTGTGTGTGTGTGTGTGTGTGTGTGTGTGTGTGTGTGTGTGTGTGTGTTGTTGTTGCTGTTGTTCCTGAGTCAATTCCTGTCAGGTGCAAATGCTCAGAAATGCAGAATTATGACACAGGAACTCAGCCTGTGTCATAGCTGGAACTCATGTTCTCTTCTGAGTTCACAATGAAAAACAAATGAAATCTAAAATTACATTTAAACCAGAAAGGTAGGTGGACATTGAAGGTGCACATGTGGCTCAGCCCCAGCTGGCTATTTCCAGGGGGAACAGATGTCAGTGCACCTAGGAGAGCTAGTGTACACCTAAGTCTATCGGAAATGTCATGGAGATGCAGAGGAGATCTGTCACATTGGTGGGGAGGAAGTGAGTATATATCATGATTAGGGCAGTTTTACAAAAAGCACAATCAGGAAAGCTATGCTTTCTTCTAACAACTGGCCCAGGTTTATTCATCTTCTTAGTTCCCCAAAGAAAATGTGCAACCCACTGTTACATTCATTCTCTATGGGGTCTGGGGTGATGAGAGACCAAAATTATAAAAGACCAGGAATGGCATAAAATTAACCCTGCAGTGGCCCTGGCCAGGTAGCTCCGTTGGTTAGAGCATTATCTGCATACACCAAGATTGAAGGTTTGATTCCTGGTCAGAGCACATACAAGAATAAACCAATGAATGCATAAATGAGTGAACAAATTAATGTTTGCATAAATGAGTGGAACAAATTAATGTTTATTTCTTTCTCCATCTCCCCAACCCCCCCCCCCCGCTCTCCCCCTTCCTTTCTCTCTCTCTCTCTCTAAAATCAATCAATAAAAAAAATTTAAAAACAACCTGAAATGACCAGAGTGAAAACAAACGTAAGCATGACCATCAGGAAGATGTTAATTAAGGAAAGACTGTAAACTCAGAATATAGTAAGAAAACACGGAGCTTGAAAAGAGAGGGGAAATTAAAGCAGCAATACTAAAAACAGTGTGAATGTGATTTAGGTAAAATCTATTTATGAGACTTTCTTTATAGCTATGGACTGGAAAGCCATATAAACTGGAGTCCATCAGGTTTTCCTAAATTATGCTCTTGTTGTTTGATCTTTTAACAGTCTGCATATTTGAGAGCTAGATATATTGTTTTTAGAAAGCACCAAAATTGAAAGGAGGGGTGAGTGTCTTTACATATTTTGCAGGATTTTATATAATTCAGTGATCTTATTCATCAAGGCTAAATGAAGCAATCACTTATGAAGTCATATGAACACATTAAGTCTAACTGAGAAACTTGAAATATTAAATTCTACTGTAAAAGTCAGCTGGAAGTCATCTCTCCCTCCACCAAATTCCCACGACACCTGGCACCTGTTCTAGGACCCTAAACATTCTTTCCCTCAAGGAGGCAGCATGATAGTGACTTTAAATCAAAGGCTCTTCTCCAGGGAGATTTAAAAAATCATTTATTTTGCAAGAATCCCTTCACTAAATTTTTCTTTGGGTCAGTAGCACTTGTTAGAAAACAAAGGTCCCACATCTGTCTTATCCTGACTTCCTTAAAATCCTCACCAGCAAACATATTTTTTGGACAATTCCCTAATTAGCTTGGAAATTTACTACAATCTATATTTACTTTACTTAACTGATAAATATGCATTTTCCACTTTTTTCCCCTCCCCTGAAATTAAGGAAGGGTCCAGTGCCAAACAGTAAGACTACCGGTAAGAAAGGAAAACACAATAAACGCTTTGACTTGCTTTTTGGCATCGGGCTGCCTGGGTTTAAATCCCACTTATGGGCTGTGTGATCTTGACCAAGTTGCTTAAACTCTCTGTGCTTCAGTGATGATAGTAATAGTTACTACCTCATGGGACTGTGAGAATTTAATGAGCCAACCAAATATGTAAAGCACTTAAAATTATTCCTGTCACATAGTAAAAGCTGTATGAGGTTTAGCCTTTATTTATTATTATTATTTTATTATTTACATGACTATATTTACATGACTAAATGCCCAATCCTGTATCATTTAAAGTTATAATATTTAATTCATAATTATACCGTTAAATTTTGCCATATCAAATTAAAATTAGCTTTATATAGAAAATGATGAATAAAAAATATCTACAAAAAATTAAAATTTTTTTCCCCTCTATCATTATTGTGGGCCAACTGAACCAAAGCTACCACAATGAGCACATATAAACTCAGACCAGCGTGAAGTTTAAAATTCAGAAAGGCAGAAAAACTGACAGAGCCTGGGAGTGAAATGTGGTCCCCCCAGGAAATCCCATGCTCCTGGACGCCACGCGGTGGTTGCCTCACAGCTGCAGGATGACCCCACCTGGATCCTGTTACAGGCGGGGCAGGGGCAAACTGCAAATGCCCAGCTGTGCCCACTGGTTTACTACACAGACATTAAGGAAAACTAGCCACTAGGATCAACCCACAGAACAAATTTATTCTGAACATCGCCTCACTTATGTGAAAGTGTGCTTTATTCAGATCACAGTGATGATTCTCGAAAGGCACTTTGGAAAGTTTCTCCTGTCTCTAAGATTCAGTGACTTTCTGTGTAGACTTTTCATTTCTGCCTTTACATTCTCCAGTATGAAAATATTTTTCAGCTACCAAGTACTGGGATGTGCAGAAAAGTTTGAAGAATGGTATGCTCCAGTTAACTAAATGTGTCAAATAAATTTTAAAAAATCCTAAAAAAAAATCAAACATCTATGTTTCAGTTCTTGTTGAAAATGTTTGAAGATACACCGATAAACTTTATTAAATAAATGGAAGTACTGAACATTGTTCAATATTTTTTAATGACTTGAATTCTAATTAAACTTCCTTAGGGTTTTAAGAGGGATATAAATATAGGGTTAGCAATTTAGAGGAGGGTGACATTTTTTCCAATTTAGAGGGAAAAGAGAAGGCTACTTTGACTTTGGGGCACAGGTCCATGAAGGCACAAGAGGATCTGAGCAGGTGGAGACTGGAGGGGTGGGGCAGGCTAGGGGGTGGGCACAGGAGTGCGAGTAATGAGGGAAGTTCAGGTAGAGAAAAGCCACAGACTTCTGGAAGCCACAGACTCCACATCACGACGGGCCTGGCAGCTGGTCCACACTTTCTGTGCCTGTGCAAGCATGAAGGGAAGTATGAGTCTGGACAGGTGGTCCAGGGCCAGACCACCGGGGGCCTCACACAACAAACTAAGGAGTTTGGATTTTACCCCATAAGCAGTAGGGAATCACCAAAATTTGTTCAGATTACAGAACACAGACCAGGAAGAAGAGTGATCAGAGTAGTTCAGAATAATAAAACTGGCAGAAATGTAAGCAGAAAGAGGAATGCTAACTAAATACCCTCTGCTACACACTTGCTAAGTACTTAACATATTCTACCAATTTCATCTCATTTTTAGATAAGAAACTGAGGCATTGGGGGATTAAATAAACTATCTAGATCAGTGTGACTCTCAAATCCTGTCATGAGGGCCACAGGGTGCAAAGTGAGTCCTCAGTAAATGTTAGTCCTTCCCTCCTTGCCCTTGCTATTCTGAAACGGAAAAGGAAAATCTAGAAGTTTAAAGGATGGAATGACACAGTGGCAGATATCACTGAGACACTGTCACAGGCATTACATTCCCTGGGGCCACAGGTGGTTCATGTTGGATACAGTCTCAAAAACTGCTGCCTATGAGCAGTGGCTTCACTCTGAATCAGGAACACCCCTGTTTTTAACGAAAATTAGCTATCCAAAGTCAGGAGACCATCATTTTCTATTAATGTGAGGCTTTAATGAGATAACACACTTTAAAATCGATTGTACCAGAAGAAAATTTACAGGGCCTCTGCGAAGCGGTGCTACATTCGAAATAAAGCCTGGGCCACAGAAGGCTGCCGAGGGGGAGGTTTTGCCTGTTCTGATGGTTCTAAAACAAGATTCTATTTTTTATTCAAATTACCACGTGGCACTAGGGAAGCCTGAAAACCAAGGACATTTTTCACCCAGTTCCATTACAAAGTTCAAGAATGACTCCAAGGCACATAGTTAAGTTGCAAATAGATGACTGAACCCCTCTTTTCTCAGACTGTAAATATTAGTATCCTTGGTATTAACCTAATGAATTGACTTGAAATAGAATGACTGCTGGAGAAGGAAAGGTGCAGAAACAGAAGACAGCCCAGGCTCCAGACTGGTTTCCTGCATTTGCAGAGCAAATTCTCACGGGAACAGGAGTTAACATCTCATTTGCCTGAAGGCCAGAGCGTGCCCTGCTGGCTGGCTGTCTGCAGCCCCTTCCAGGTGTAAGGAATCCAACTGAATTAGGGCTGCGAGACTGAGAGCTCTTCAAAATCCTGACTCTCATCTTTTCTTTTAATTGTTGAAAGTTCTGCAGATGCCCCCCTTTTCGCCTTCAGGAACCTGGTGGCTAGCCTGGGGACACTCAACTAAGTGAGACAACAGACTGATGTTTCTCCTTGGGGCTCTCTCTCTCAAAAAGAAAAATAAATAAATAAACAAATAAGTTGAATAAATGATACTTAAAACTTAATGCTGAAAGCAGCCTTTCCTATTTATCAAGTGCATATTCAGGTAATATTTCTTTTTCTTTTTCAAATCTGATGCAAGTATCCATTTCAGTATGGAAGTATCCATTTCCAGAAGGGAGTTATAATAAAGTCATAATAATCCTACTGGAATCATTTCCATTCCAACAAATTAGATATTAATAAAAGTTTATTTTTACAATTGGAGAAAGTAATGAATTAATTATGAAAATTAGTAACACACATATGTGCTTACTAATGGCCCGTAAAATAAATATTTTCAAATGAAAGCTGTGTTTTTATATCCTAAAATCATTTCCAGCATTTGGCACGGAGCCACAGCAATTCAGTAACTTTGCCATTTATAGCAAAGTTTAGGCTCAGTTGCAGGGCACACACACAAAAAAGGTATACTTCCTTGACATTTTACGGCAGCTGAGCCAATCAGAACGTCTGTGCAGAAAGGGACTTTGTCTACCCGATATACTGAGCTCTGGGAAAGCGAAAGAGAGTCCACATGTTTCCACAGACAGAACTGGCAGATAACTTAGGAAAAAAAAAAAAAAAAGCCACTGGCAATGGAAAATTAAGCTCAGAGAAAAATACACTAACTCCTAAAAAATAAGACATCCACTGATCTACACGCCTACCTTCTCCCTTCACCTGGGAATACCTGAAGACCAGATGTGACTGAAAGCAGCCAAACTAAGGACAAGAACAAGGGTGAATCCAGCCGGCATTTGAGAAAACAGCCACCTAACCAAGCAGAGACAATGCAGTCCTGGATCTAGAAGACTCCTTTCCCATCCAATTTAAGAAGAAAGTTTGAAATGGAAATAAATTAGCTTGTGGTAACATTGTGTCAAGCTTCAAGAAGTTCCACAAAAAGCCACACTATCTATGCTGTCAGATCTCACTGGTTAGTGAGCAACACAGAAGGAAAAGTACACAGGACAGATGCCCGCCTTGTGAAAATCCTCTACTGGTGATGCACACCCAGGGTGTCAGGGAAGGGATGAGAGAGGCGTGGTTAACTTTTCCATTAGGTCTTTTAAAATAACAAAGAGACTCTTATCAGAATCTTACAAGTATTAACTTAAATCATTAAAATCATTATTCTTCGACACTTTACTTAATATCACAGAGGCCTGGGTTTTAAAGAAACTTGCCCTGAAAAGACTAGTTCACTTAGTCTTATCTCCTCCACCCAACCCTAAAAAAAAAGATGAAAAGAAATAACCTCCAAACTTTATGCCTAACTTCCAGTTTAGAGGAAATACAGGGACAAGAGAAAATTGAAAGGCCCCAAGGGAAGCAACCCATCAGACACATCCTCAACGTGGGACATTCTCGCAAGCTGCCTGGACTCTTTTAATAGTCAGTGTCATTGGAAAACGTGAGAGCTGTCCTATACCATTCTTTCAATTTCTGTATGCTTGAAATTAATTCTAATCAAACCTGGGTGGGCTGGGGGCGGAGGAAGAAATGTTGCTAAGACCTAAAATATGTGAAAAGAAAGTAAATATATCTATAAAGATACTTAAAAAAAATGAACAAGGAGATTATATACCTTTTATCATGTAACTAGCAGAGACATTTAATCAGACTAATAGATAACTTATTTATCTCTGAAATTTGCCACCACTTTCAGAATCTCAGATCTGTAGGGGTTTTTTACTCTCATCTATCCCAGCCAGATTTACTACGTAAATAAAAATCATTTTATGATTTCAGATAGTAGTGAAACTGTATGGTTCTGGTTTTCACGCTTTTGTGCACAGCATGTTGTAAATATAAATTACTCCAAGATAAGTCAGTCAGGAACGCTCAAATAATTCAGCATTTACAATTCATTCAGATATATATGACTGGATTTACCCATAAAGGAGAAATACAGCCTCAAGTTTGGACATTCCTTTGGTTTTCTCATATTAAATTATATTTAAATAAAATTTAATACTAATAATCATAGCCCTGCCATCCCTTAACTACTCTGTGGTACTAAAATTAAAATGAAGGTATTAAGACTAATTTCAGGTATTCAGAGGAGAAAGCAGAGAGATTATCAATTTCATGCACTGTGTATAATAATGCGATACATGTTTTTCACTATTTCTCATAGCTCTCTGACCTATCCTAAGATTATAATTCCAAGGCTAAATTATCACAGGTGTTAACAATCAGGTAGATTTGTTTCAACTGTTCACCAATAATTTATCTCCAAAAGTTTGTTATAAAACAACAATAACAATAAGCTACTCTGAAATCTGTCTCTAATTCCTAACTGATCATAACTGCCAAAGAAAGTATTTACTAAGAAACCCATTCATAAATCAGGGACAACCTAATTTGGCTGAGGTAAAGACTTCCTATCAGGAATCTACAGTGTGACCCAATGCTCTTAATAATTTTCTTCTGATCCTTTTTCTAAAATGTCTTTCACATTCTGTGAGGTTATCAAAAGCGTCCTGAAGGGCAACCTAATCTGCCTTAATTCATCAATGCCAACATTTTGTTCACATCATCAGTATTTCAGTGTATACATTCTATTTGCAATGCAACCCATCACTCCTTTGCAGAAAGCATAGGACATATTTGAGGACAGTGTTTTCTTTCAATAAATTTGCCATTCCCTTGACTACAGAAAGGGTGGCACAGACAGAGCCAAGAACAAACATGGTGCCAAAGGCCATCCTCCCACTGGTCTCTAGAATCAGGCTAATGGAGACACAAAGCTTCACTTTCGGCAGGCAGCACCCTTAGGGTGCTGTTGTTTTGAACATTTACAACTTAGGCAACTTAGACTGGTAACAAAAGGTCTAGACTTATGATCATAAGCCTCTTCTAATATCTGTCATGATCCTCAGCAAGTCACATAACAACTCAAGGGTCTGAGCTAGAAGTCGCTACTGAGGTCATTTAATGGCCAACTCCTGCTTTGTTGATAAAATCGAGACCCAGTGAGATTCACTCTCTGCTGAAACTGAAATGAAACTGAGTGAAATGAACCACATCTATACAAAATGTGTAACGATCCTTCCTGTTTTGGGAGAGCCAAAGCCAGGAAAAGCTGCTTGTGACAACAAAATAATGGCAAGACCCTATCCTGACCCCCACTTACTGATAAAGCTACAGTATAATTACTTAACCCAGGGAGGGAATTCAATTAAAAAGCTGGCTGAACAAACAAACAAAAGGAATGAAGTTCCTCGCCCTTGTTGGGCTGTCCTTGCCTAACATGTGATGGGCAACTTTTGACCCCATGGGCAGCCTTTCCTAAGACCTTCCTGGGCAACAATTTCGATGCTGACTTTAGCAAAATGTGTCATCTCTGTGGTGATACCAACTGATCTTTCTCCTGTCTGTCATTCTTTCTTCTCCTCTGTCTATTTTGTATCTCCTACAAATCAAGTTATTTCTAGATGCTAGACGGTCGATAAACATTTTATTCTGACGCTAGGGGCTGTGAAAAGAATGCATGATATTTTTAAGGCTCAGGAACTCAAAATGAAAAGTTAAAATCAATTTGGAAGTGCAATTTCCCCCCAGCACTAATTCATGCCTGAGAACTGAGAGATCACAAAGTCAAAAAAACTCTAAGAGTGGACACCTGCAAAGCTCAACCAAGTCTGAATGTATGGTTTAGATTTAAAAAGGAAAAAAAAGTTTACAAAGACTTAAACCACAGTCTTTGTGGTCAGTTCCTTCAGCTGGAAAGGATTTCTTGGTACTGCAATTACATTTATCATACCAAATTCCTAGGGAAAAAAATGACAATGTTTATTCTTATCCCCAGTAAATCTAGTTACAAGCAAAAAGTCAGAGAGATGTAACCTAAAGAATGTAAAGTACTTGAGTGAATAATATGTCACTAAAACATATTCAGGAACAGTAATTTCAGATTACACTCATTTCTACAAAACTGTTGCAAATTATAGAAATGCAGAATGCATTCTTATGAGTAAGTAGCAGAAACATAAGTGTCAACTGCTTTTAAAATATCTAACTTAACAAGTTGATTCAAAATGTTTTGTAATCCATGTCAGAAATTCTACCAACTTGTTCCTACTCGTTTCCTTACTAATCATAAAAGGAAGAAACACCTGTTTGCTTTAAAGCTAGAAATGTTTCCAGTTACCTATGCAAAGAGCAGTTCTCTTAAATGACTACTTCTTCTTTATGTCACCATTACCCCATAAATTTCCCTTTACTTTTCAGTAGTGAAGCAAATTGAAAATCCTCTGCACTTTCATTGCTTAGTTTTATGTGGAAGCTATTTGAGGAAGGAACTTTTATAGCAGACCAAAAAATATTTCTCCATCATTTCCCAACTGACATACAAATTCTATTCCTATTTTACATATAGCTTTGTCTCAGGAAGATCCACTCTTTTTCGTAGCAAGTGGTGCTTTATAAAACATTATTAAATAGATACCATGTGGGTTTTGACTGTAAAATTGTCACCAGACTGAAATGGCCTTGTTAAAATAATTTTTTAAAAAACTATTACATTCAGAGCACTTAAGAAGAAATCAAAAGGACAACATCTTAAAGGACAAAAGCATGAAGGGCACAGTTAAAATGCCTGGCAAGAGGTTACAGGGTATAGGGAGCCTCGGAGGCCCTGATAATTAAAACACATTCCTAATAAAAGGCATTGTGTTTCCTCTGAAATATTGGAAAACAATTACCTGACAGAGAACTGAACCAGTGACCCTTTGGTGCATGGGATGATGCTCAACCAAGTCACACGTGCCAGCCAACTTCATTCTTTTAAATTTGGCCAGTATTCTCACTGGCTGTATTTCTTTAGCACCCAAAAAGGAACAGAAAATTGGTGCTTTGCAATATGGCTAATTGAAGATGGTTACAGAAAATTTCACCAGAACCTTAAAAAAAGGGAAGCTAGAAATGATTTGTCTTGGTAGCTGTCAAAATTAAACATTTAATATGAGAATTCATAAACTTTTAAAAGAACTAGTTTTTGGAGAGTATTATGCTAAGCAAAATAAGCCAGTCAAAGAAACACAAGTATCACAGGATCTCGCTTATTTGTGGAACAAGGAACAAAATAGGCTGATGAACAAAATAGATCCAGAGACACAGAAGTAGGGAACAGACTGACAAACCTCAGAGGGAAGGGGATGAGGAGAGAGATAAACCAAAAAACTTATATGCATATATGCATAACCAATGGACACAGACAGTGGTTTGGGGAAGACAGGAGGGGGGTGTGAGCAGGGAGGAGGGTGTCAATGGGGAAAAAAAGTAGAGACATCTGTAATATTTTCAACAATAAAGAGAAATTAAAAATAAAAAGTTTTTCAGTTTTATGACATTAAGAGCAGCCCCTGGAGAATCTGTGACAGAATGTTCCCTGAGATTACAGTATACAGACACTGATGGTCTCTGGCTTTGATCAAAGCAAATATACTGGGAATACAACTTTGAGAAATGTATTATGTTCCCAGCTCCACCCTTGGCTCAATGAAACTGTTTTCTTTCTGAGAGAGCAAGTTTTTGTGGTGCAAGGTGTTAGAGGAGTTGGAGTAGGAAGGAGTCTTTATTCCTGAGCCCAATAACCTCTGGGAAGTACTCGGTAGTACTTCTTGTCTAATTCCATCAAAGGGCAACATGCTCCTCCCCTGTTAAGACACCCAAAACTGAGCCCGGCTGGTGTGGCTCAGTGGAGTGAGCGTAATCCCGTGCACTGAGAGGTCCCAGTTTGATTCCCGGTCAGGATACATGCCCAGTTGCGGGCTTGATCCCCAGTAGAGGGTGTGCAGGAGGCAGCCAATTGATGTCTCTCTCTTACATGGATGTTTCTATCTCTCTCTTCCTTCCTCCCTCTGTAAAAAATCAATAAAAACATTTTTTTTTATTAAAAATAAAAAAAACATTCAAAACTCAAAAGCCACCCTGGAGAGCCTATCATTGTTCCGAACAACTGGAAAGATGACCTGACAGAAAGGATGAGAGCAACAGTTGTTTCCCATTGGTGGAAAAGCCTAGTGACAAGAGTCCTTTGTATCTTAAAATGCACTCTGATTTTCATATCAGCCAGGATTCCAGGGAATCAACAGCTTTTAGCTATACCCCTCACTCTCTTCAAATAATTTTTTAAAATTTATTTTTGGACTATATAAAGGAAATGCAACCAATGATGAAAAAGATAGAAAAACCAAAAGGACAGAAGTACTGGACTTGAAAAGGTGGCATACAAATTCAGGGTGGGGGCCTGGGGTTGTGGAATAATCCAAAGGTCCAAGCAATCTTTAGTTGTGAAGTTCGCCCCACACTTTTTCAGTACAATAGTTAAGGGCATCAACTAGAGCCAAATTGCTGGGGTTTGGTCCCTGAGATGGCCACTTCACAACTGAAAGTTACTTTCCTTTTGTGCTTCCGATTCCTCATATGTAATATGGGAATTACGACCTTGTCTTATATGATAAACCTCATGTGCTTGGAACTATGCCTGGCACCTGATACATGATCAAAGGGTGCTGGCAAGTCTCGTGGTACCTCTCTCTCAAGTTCCATCTCTCAATTCTTTGTGCCCCATTTCCTTTATGCCCACTCCCAGTCCCCTTTTTTATGTTATTTTGCAATCATTTTTCTCCTTGACCTTTCCATCTTGCCTCACTTTAAACCTTTTCCTAAGATGCTTCGGGCAGTCAACACTGTATTCTATTTAGTGCACAGAGATTTGGGGATGGGGGTTGAGGCTGGGGTGAGAGAGAGGAGGCAGAAGCTCTCCAGCTGCAGTGGGGTTCACTGAGGCAATGAAAGAAATGAGGAGACTGAAGGAGAGAACAAAATCTACCCACAAGGTTGCAAATGTCTGGAGGGAGTTGATACATGGAACCACTTTCTGGTACAACAGTGTGACAGGGACTGTGTTTTGCTTTATTTCTTTAAGGCAATGCTTAACCCACTGGTGAAGCAGTCTAAAAGCTCACCCAGTGATGCATTTATTAACAAAAGTAGGGCTTCCAGCTACACACTTCAATATCTGAAATGCTGTTAAAGCACTACTACTACTATTCTGATGATGATGATGATGATGATGATGATAAAGGTCTACAGTCAGTCTTTGTGCATAAATTCCCTTTGTTATGGCTTCATGAGAATTCACCCAACACTGAAAACTTTGCAATTTCTACCAATTTCCCTTGTGCTCTGCTCCTCTTTGGGAAACAGAACACTGTCCCAAAAAGCTCTGTCCCTTCTAATATCACTGCAGTGTCCACTGTGTGTGTCAGAAATGTCTCACAGGTGACAGGTTTCACCACTAAGTCAGCACTCATTAACCCACATTGTACAGGATCAGGAGTGGCAAAAGGAAAAAGACTTTCTTGTTGGTCTCACAGACTAGTTGATCCTACAAGCCCTGCTGCATTAACAGATGTTCAACCAATTTATAGATCTGTCCCAGGTCAAAAAGTGTTGTCCATTCCAATGTCAGTGCCCTTGAAACAGAAAGCAGTGTGCATAACCCCTAAACACTGGCATGGAAGGAGACACAGGTTCCTTTAGCTTCTTGGTGGCTTTGCTGCTCGTTTCAATTATTGGGTAGGATGCAAACTGAAAATTATGCTTTGGACAGTTTCATATCCTCATTCTAATAACACACGATTCTGGTAAAGAGGTAAGAAGAGGAGGGCCCCAGAAGAAAAAGTAAAATTACTGAAGCTCTCTTTATTATTTTCCAACTTTAGATACAGATTATATTCTGGTTATAATTCAATTACAAAAGAGAGAATTAATTTTAGAACTCCTTTTTCATTGTAAATAGTTCTGCAGAGTTTTTCTAGAGCTAGCTCACTAACAAACAAGAATTTTTTTAGTTCAATGGAACTGAATTATTAAAAAATTGAAGGCTGATGAGGGGAAGTCTGGGAGAGGAACAAATGCTATAAGAAAGGCCTTTGACCAGAAACTCACAATAAATGTTCACGCCAAAATGCGTGAGGTTTCAGTCCTTCACGAAGCCACCTTTTAGGCCTGTCTTTCAGAGATACAGATTGCAAGTCTTCTCCAGTCCTCTGAGGCTCCACAAGGCTAACCGTGTGACCATGCCGAGGTTCTGAAGGTCAGGCACCTCATGCTGCAACCTTTTAAGGTGCCACGTGATGAACAATTGCACATATGTTTCTGAAGCCAGTTTTTAAAAAATTTTTAACTGACAATCATTGGGACGCTCAGCCTGCTCAGGTACACTAGAGATAAAGAAGGATCATTGGGACGCTCAGCCTGCTCAGGAACATTAGGGATAGAGAAGGATCATTGGGACGCTCAGCCTGCTCAGGAACATTAGGGATAAAGAAGGATCATTGGGACGCTCAGCCTGCTTGGGTACACTAGAGATAAAGAAGGATCATTGGGACGCTCAGCCTGCTCGGGTACACTAGAGATAGAGAAGGATCATTGGGACGCTCAGCCTGCTCGGGTACACTAGAGATAAAGAAGGATCATTGGATAGAGAAGGAAGCTGCTTCAGTGGGTTCACAGAACAACAAATGCAAATGCATGAAGGTGGTGAACAGGTAATTTAGGAACAAAACTGAAGATTATTTGCTTTGTTGTAATTATTAAAATGTTATTACCACCTTACTGTTCACATCATCAGGACAACAGTGATAAACCCCAGGAAAAAACTCAACCTGAAAAGGGAGTAATGTAAGAAAAAATAATGGTTTCCCACTAGCTACAAAGTGGGTATGTATGCAAAAGTTATTCCCAAGAATGAAAAAATAATTTTGAGCAAAAAGAACATATCAATGCAGCTAATATTAACATCCTGTTCCATGGAGTTCTAAGAAGCCAAACAAATAGTCAGTCCACTATTCACAGTGATTAATATTTCTCTGATGAGTTAAAATAATGAACACCAACAATGGCCAACAGTCAGAGCTAGAGTTGTCTTCTGTGGGTTCACATAGGTGGCAATACAATCTGCCCATATTAGATGCCAGAGTTGAGCATGTGACAGCACTCGTGCTCAGCTGAGTCAACCACACCACGGTTTCAAAAGAACAGTCCTTTCGGCATATTTTATTTCTACTTTAAGACCTACACACTAATTCTTGCAAACACAGTCCTCTCCTTGCACACAGCAAATGCCCCACCTACACACCAAGGAAAATGCCCCAACATGCTTCATAAGGGAGGGCACTTTTATCAGCATTAGCGTTTCTCTGCAAAGTTGGGAGGCTGCAGTGTGTCTCTACCAGTTAAAATCATTAATAAAAGGAAGAGAATGTCAACCTCTCCTCCCCAGGGAGCTCCCCCAGAGTCTGCTTCCCTGTCCTTTCTGGAAGGAGGGCCAAACCTTTGTGTTTCCAGTTTCCAGGACATTAGCATCTGACTGCATTAATTCAGATGTTCCCAAATCCAACTCAGTGATTGCCAATTCCTTACCAGTGCACAGAGACTGGCCAGCAAGATAGTCGAGTTCTCAAGGGAGTCCAAAGGAGCGGAATGTTAAATTTGGAGGAAGTGCGAGAACTGAAAAACAAGGATAAGCTATCAGAAAAAAGAATAACATGGTACTTCTGGCTGAAATGCTGGTCCGTACCATCCAGAAAGGCACTCAGAATGTATCCAGTTGTTAATCATATGAGACAAAGACTCTTACTATTTGTACATTACCAGGCTCCAGCCTTCCTATTTTCTTCTAAATTTTAATGAGATCCTCCAAGAGCTGCTATTAATGTGTCATCCTTTTGCCTCTGCACCGCACTAAAAGCAGCAATGTTTACACAAGGTGGCACCCATGCCTGGGAACTGTCAGGGAAGCAGGCCATTGTCTACACAGGAAGCTTCTCAGGCTGGGCAGAGAGCTATTATGTCAGGAGGCTTTCATACCATGTGGGCGCCACAAAGCACACATCCTTTCTGCTCTTCCAAATTAAACACAGACAGCCACGGTTCGATTTGATTTTTAAAGCCAACCCAAGCCAGGAAATTTGAAAATAAGGCTTCCTTTCCACACCTAATGCATCTCACTGCCGGAAAATTCCAAGGAGATGCTGCATGTACGCCTGGCTGTAAGGGATGGAATAAAAAAAACTCACACCAGGTTTTTATTTCAGCCTAAAACAGAGATTCCATCTCTGGAAACTAAAAGCAAAGCTGAAGGGGGTCCCCTTTACTGGGTGCCTTGGCCCTTCTGTGTCCACAGTGGCTGTGCCCAAGAGCAGAACTGAGGAGGAACACAGTCTGGAGGGTGGGTACAGCGTCGGAACTGCTACCTGAAATCAGCCCGAGACATAATCCCCTTCTACTTCCCTTTTTCCTTCCTTCCTTTGTGGCTGTTTCTTCTCTTTGCTCAGGCCTTATAGTTGCCAGGAAACAGTTCACTGGTGACAAAGAAACTACTGGCAGCTGCATTTTGTAGTATGGAACTCAGTACCTTTCCTTACTCCACAATAAAGCTGGTCGCTGTGCTGTCATCTATCAGAATCCATTTACCTTAGTCATTCATTCTTTCAACATGATTGAAAATTCTGGAAGGTAGACTTTTAAGAAGGCCCCCAAAATATCTGCCCCCCTGGTCTATATGCCCTGTATAATCCTCTCCTCTTGAATGTGGGTAGGACCCACAGATATGACAGAATACCATTCCCATGATTTATTACCTTATATGACAAAGGGATTTTTCAAAAGTATTTAAGGTCATCAATAAGTTAATTTTGAGTTCAACAGGGAGATGATCATTGATGGGCCTTCCCTAATCAGGTAAAGCTTTTAAAAAGAGGCACTGGGGCCCTCTTTTAAAGAAAAGAAAATTTTGCCATGAGTTCTATGAGTTCTACAACTGGATTCTTCCAATAACCTCAAGAACTTGGGAGAGGACTCCAAGCCTCAGATGACAGCAGCCCTAGCCAACACCTTGACTATAGTCTTGAGACCCAGAGAAGAAGACCTAGCTAAGCTGTGTTCTTACTCCTGACCCAAGGAAATTGCAAGAGAATAAATGCATGTTGTTTTAAGCCATAACTTTTTTTTGTGGTAATTTATTATTAAGCAATGGAAAACTAATACAAATGTCAATGGGGGCCTAGACTGTGCTGGGGTGCTGGGGACAAAGACACAGAGAAGTGTGATACAACGAGATGCACATGATAAAGGCTTAGTACAGAATTCTATGGGACCAGAGAAGGGAACCTCTAATTTCTGGCTGGGAGAAGAGGAGAACTTCTAGAAAGAGGCAGCATGCTCCCTGACTTTTCAAAGGGCACCAGAGTTGACAACATGTAAAACTCAGAACTTGAATCAACAATAGCATTTTGTCCATGTTGTGACAACCCTCCTGGATCTTGAATTACATACTGATAATCAGAATAAACACTGCAATTATTTCTGCTGCGTCCAGCAGCCACAGACAGCCTCAGTCAGGACTCCAGGTTAGTAGAAGGAAGGGTGTTTAAATTGTTTCACTTGGGGATTCTAACTAGATTTACACTGACAATCTGAAACCTACAGAAAAAACTAGAAAAGGCCATTCTTACACTGATCTCCAATTGCCTTTATGACACTGGGCAGGGCTCAAGAAGCTTTGTTTGCTGTCAACCAAGAAGCTGAAATACACGAGCAAGGCTTTAAAATCCCTGCCTGAGGAATTTTACAAACAGGAATGAGACGACTCTACCATCCCCTTCCCAAACACACATGCCCACAGCTTTAATTTTGTAAATGTATGCCACAGAGCAATGTTTCTTTCAACTGTGAAGGAGAACAATGTGAGTGCAAAACATATAAATGGAAAGCCCACCCAAGCCCAGTGCTAGCACATAACCAAGGCCACAGGAAGAGTTCTTTATTTAAATAACCGTACACACATCCTGTGGTTCTACGAAGCTAAACCATAAAATAGGCAATCTCCACCTAGGTTTGGGGTGCAGAGCGCAGCTTAAAACTACACACTTATAAAATTACTAATCTGCAGCAGAGAGTACAACCCTTCATGCTGGTGACGATGGGGACAAGCAGCAGCAGAGCCAGCCCTTCTAGCAGCATTCCAGGTAGGACAAGAATGAAAGAGCGCATCCTAATGAGGACCTCTGCCTAATAAAAGAAGGTGGTTGTGGTCCATTAGACATATTTTGATATGACTGGCCAAAAGAACTTGTTATTGTAACAATCAAGAATGTGCTTGTAAATATTTAATGTAAACCAAAGGCTAAGAATAAGCAGAATCTTTATTATTATGGCTGCCAAAAAGAATGTTGCTGACTGAGTTTATCCAAACAGACAAGAAAAAGATGAAGAAAAACAAATCCCATACACCAAAATGAAACAAAAAACACAATTCCAAGCAACCGAAAGTAAACAAGTATGTTTCATAATCAGTTTAAGTTACATGGGTTGACTTTTTAAAAATCTTCTAAGTCATTAAGGTTTAACTTCCTTTTTGAAACATTAGACAGGCACATAATAGTTTATACGTTTGAAGAGAGTGAATAATTGAGAAAGGAACGCTTTAAAAAGCAGAAGGGGGAACTCACAAATAATTACAGTAAAACCTCAATATAACAGACTAAATCGAGGGAGGGGATGTCCGTAAAAACTGAAAGTCCATTATATAATCAAGCAGGTTTTCCGAATGCATATGTTAAAAAATTGACAAATTAGTTTACCTGTTTTTACTTATGTAAAAACACGTAACTAAAATTGAGTATGTATGAAAAATTTAATTTCACAGAAACATTTTCTATATGTGTTACTGTAATTTTAAATTTAAACTGAATAGGTCTAGTAAATGTGCACACTCACCCATCACCACAAGTGCACAGATGCACACGCTGGGGTGTGTCTTAGCGCACATGGGAACAATGGCCACAAGCCTGCAAAAGTCCCACCATAGGACAACAGGACCAATTACCGTGCCATGCGGCTGATCACGCGCTCATCATTCCCAAATACTGTTTACTAGCGGTAACTCTTGGATTTAAATATGTAGACTATAGTTGTAGATATGTAATATTTATTTATGTCAGCAAAATTACTACAGTGTTTTTTCCAACACATGGCCTACTCACTAAAATTTGTTCAAAAATAATAATGAATTAATAACAAAACAATAACCTATTAATTTAATTATAAGCAAATCTTGGTTAAAAGCATTCTAAACTTAACAGGGCGTTAATTTTCACATATGACAAATGGACCAGAAATGTTGTCCATTACATTCGAAGTCTGTGAAACCGAGGTCTGAAAAATCGAGGACTCACTTATTTTAAGTCTTCAAATGGATAATGAGCGAAAAGGTGTCCTCTTTATCAGTCAATTATACAACACAGTCTGAAAATGCTACTTCGTCCCTGATTATGCGATCTAAAACAGTCCCACCTGCTTCTTTCCCGGCATGTCCTTTGTCACCATTTGTCATTATATTCACTAGTTCTCCCTCCACTAGACTAACTGGCAGCTCCATGAGGGCAGACACCACATTTTGTTCACATGGTCTATGAAGCAACCATCCCTATTTATTCATTTATTTATTCATTTACTGGGTTCAAAGATTTACTAAGCTCCTACCATGGCCAGAAACTAGGAACTAGGGAGACTAGTCACAAGAGAAAAAGAAAAACAAGATTTCTTTCAGCATTTGATGATGGGAGAAGAGAATAACAAGAAAAAAAAGCAAACAACAAATAAGAAACAGATAATAACTAACAATTATTGAGTGCTGCTCAGATGCAGGCACTGTTCTACACTCTTTATATGTTCTACTCCCCAAACCCTCTGGAATAGATATAATTATCATTTCTATTTACAGGTGAGGAAACTAGAGCACAGCAAGGTTATGTAACATGCCTGAGGTCACTAGGACAGGAAGTGGAGGAGCAGGAACCCCAACCTTGGCGACGAGGTTCCAAACTACACGCAGGCTGCCATACTGGCCCCACATACGGAGGTAAGCAGAGGGGAGGGCCGCGTCTGCCAGCAGTTCACATACACTACAAATAATTATTCAATAAATGAATGAAAGAATAACACAGCTCTCTTCCTAGTTCATGAAGTGTGAGGTGTAAATGCAGAACTAAAAAGCCTTTGAGTCTTGCATGTCTGGGTAACTACCTTCTGCTACCCAGACCCCACGCACTGCCTTCGCACTCTATGTTCTATATTACCCCACAAGTTGGAAAGATTTTATTGAAAAAAAATTTCCCTTTAATCAATATAATGATGCTAATGGTTATAAGTACTTTTGCCAAACTATAACCCATCCTTTAAAAGTCATCACTCTAAGGTATTCATATTGCTAAGCAAAATTTCCCTTTACATCACCCTGCTCTCCAACCAGCATCCATTTCTCACCTCTCTCTCCCTCCCTCCCTCCTCCTTCCTTGCCCTCTCCCAAAAGTTCAGACACCAGGCTGTATCCCAAATTAAAGTCACAGAGCTTAAAGTGTTGCAATGAATCTGGGGACAGCTCAAATAAGATGACAAACATATCTAGTCAGGGGCATGGCCACAGCCTCAGAGGAGCTGCAGCTGCCTTGGCAGCCAGGGGGAGACAGTCCATGTCGTCCGGTCAACAAGTAGGCAAGCTCTAGGCCAGGTCAGCAGCAGACCACGGGAACAGGGAGACAGTGGTACCAGTCAAGAGATACAAGTTCCCAGCACAGATGGGGGTTGGGAGCAGTGAGAAGAAACCTCTTCTCCAAAATGGGACCCATAGTTCAAAACACAGCTACTACCAATGTCACTCACACAAATACATGAGCCAAGTGCCAAATACTAAGAATTTGTTATTTTAATCATCACAGTAACCCCATGAGATGAGTTTTATTACTTTCCCTTTACAGATGAAACATCAGAGCTCGGAGAAGTGCATGAATTGCCCCAAGACACCCAACCAGTAAGTGATGGAGCCGAATTTGACCTTGCTCCGTTGGACTCCAAGCCTATTACCTAAACAGCAATGATGGTTTGAGACCTCGGGAATGGTCAGGGATGGAAGCCAGTGACAAGAACATGGTGAGCTGAGCACTTCAGTATTTATTCTGGGAGGATTCTCCCAGCATGTACAATTCTAAGAAGCTCCATTGCTCTGGCAGATGACATAGCTAGCACACTTTGAGGAAACCCAGTGCACACAGCTAGCATTTCTCCCGTTTCTGACAACACAAACGGCCACGTCTGGAAGGCAGAGTTGGTGCAGGAAGTGGACTTTCATTCAAAAGTCCACACTTAAGTCTCTTCTGGTACTCATGTTAGCCACACACATTACTGCGAACATCACCTCCAACTGTTCTCTTAGCACATTCAACAGAAATACTCTGTGGGTAAAAATGAAAGTAGAGGACATCCCAAGACCCAGGAACCACACCTGATGCAGACCTGTCTTCTCATCGAATGAGGTTCCTCACACTAACAACTGAGATGCTCAAGGTGCACAGGGCAGCTGGAGAATGTGTGTTTTGATCAACAAATTCTAACAGATGGTTAACATATTTTTAGAATACAAAGGAGTTCCTTTTATGTTTGAGTTTTTAAAGAAATAGTTAATACTCTGAAGATGAGTTCTATGGTGAATTTTAATGGTCTACAAATCGACCAAGGAGAGGGGGGTGGATGGGTAACAGATCATTAGCGTTCAATTCTGCACTTGAGAAGGGCACTTAGAAGTGGGGACATCTCAGTGGTGGGGAACCTTTTTTCTGCCAAGAGCCATTTGGATATTTATAACATCATTCGTGGGCCATACAAAATCATCAACTTAAAAATTAGCCTGCTATATTTGGTCAGGCTAATTTGATGACGTGTGTGATGTTAGCTGATATTGATTTCTCAGGCCTTATATGGTCAGTGGGGCAGACATTCCCCACCCCTAGACAACAGAGCAACTGCAAAATCTGAACAGGAATGCTAAGTCATCCTCTCCCACCTTTTAACTGTTCCAAAATTCCTGCTCCAAAATTCAGGAAGGTATGAAATAAATCTCTGAAAAGATACACAAAAATTTCCGCAGCTGGCATGCCATTCAATATCTATTCCACCTCATCTTTGTTCTTCCTAAGTTCCACATTCTTCTAACATGGGTTCCACATGCTTCTAACACAGGTTCCTCCTGCTTCTAACATGGGTTCCTCTTGCTTCTAACATGGGTTCCTTCTGCTTCTGACACGGGTTCCTCATGCTTCTAACACGGGTTCCTCCTGCTTCCGACACGGGTTCCTCCTGCTTCCGACACGGGTTCCTCCTGCTTCCGACACGGGTTCCTCCTGCTTCCGACACGGGTTCCTCCTGCTTCCGACACGGGTTCCTCCTGCTTCCGACACGGGTTCCTCCTGCTTCCGACACGGGTTCCTCCTGCTTCCGACACGGGTTCCTCCTGCTTCCGACACGGGTTCCTCCTGCTTCCGACACGGGTTCCTCCTGCTTCCGACACGGGTTCCTCCTGCTTCCGGCACGGGTTCCTCCTGCTTCCGGCACGGGTTCCTCCTGCTTCCGACACGGGTTCCTCCTGCTTCCGACACGGGTTCCTCCTGCTTCCGACATGGGTTCCTCCTGCTTCTGACATGGGTTCCTCATGCTTCAACATGGGTTCCTCATGCTTCTAACAGCATAAAATGAACCTTTTTAAAAAATCAACATATAACTAATTAAAACTTTTGCTAATATCCAGCACTGTGCTAGGCTCTACAGAGAATAAGAAAATATAGATGAAGTTTCTCATGCACACAGCAGGGTATCTCTAGGGGCAGAAAGACCTGGTTTACTTTTGATGTTTCCATTTATCGGCTTTGTGGCCTTGAGTAAATTATTTAAACAAAGCTTGTTTATTTTTGGAGACTGACATGTAACTCTCAGCACTGGGTAATGAACATTCGAGATAGTATGTTAAACCACCTCTATTGCATGCCCAGTAAAGGCACCCCAAATGCCAGCCCCATTCTTCTCTTCTCTTGGAAGAGTCTGCAGGAGTCAACAGAAAGTAGGATATGACCACTCAAGTCAAACTGCACCTGAATCCCAGTTTCTCCACTTGATAGCTGTGTAACCTTAGGCTTTTATTTTTCCCCCAAGATTCAATTTTCTCATCTGTCAAACAGGGAGGAAATATATACTTATATCCTAAGATTGGGGGATTAAATGAGAGCAGCTGCCTAAAGTACTCTAACATAATACCTGACTCAATAAATAAAGCTGTTATCATTCTTAGTTATTATTAATCGGAGAAAATACATGAAATTAAAGAACAATTAAGGATCAACACAATCACTTAAAGCACCTGTTATAGACCAAAAGCCCAAAGTTCAAAAAAGCTGGAGGTGAATGAGGGAGAGGGAGGCTGGGGGGTTGGGACATTATTACAGAGGCAAGAGTTTCGATTTTGGAATGACTGACATGGACTGGAGAACCGGAGTTTTATTTCTTGTTGTTTTCTTTTGTTTGTTTGTTTGTTTGTTTTATTTTATTTGGCAAATGCAGATAGGAAAGGAGAGGTGTGATCAAAGGTAAAGTAGAGGCACTTAACCTGGAATATATGGAACATTAAAGAAGGAGGCAGCTGGGAGCCACAGAGGCCCATGAAGAGGGTGAGAGAAAAACCCAAAGGAATAAGCAGGGTGACACCAGATTCCAGAGACCCACTAGATGCCCAGTCAGGCCGCTGACCCTGCGGGTCAAGCAGGAAAGGCTGCAGGAGGAGGCTGGGCCAGGAGTGTGCTGGATCACAGTTGTGACGTAGAAAAGATGTGGTGTAGGAAATTTGCAAGTGACTTGCACATGGTCCCAGTGCTGTAGGCTACAACCAAGGGTCTGGCCAAAGTGCCTGACTTTCTCCAGTAAAAGCATTCTTTCTAATGACAGCGTGCTTGGTGGGAAAGGTGAGCACCAGTCAGCCAGCTGGGGCTCACATGGCTCCCTCACTTTCCACGTGGGAACGCTGGGCAAGCCGCTTAACATCTATGAGCCGCAGTTTCTGCACTCAACAAAACCTAAGGTAAATGACACTCATCTTATAAGCTAAGGAGAATCATGTCTGCAAAGTCTCTGACACCCAGTAGGTGCTCAACAAATGCTCTTAGGCCTTGAACTTCATTAGCTAACATCATCCCAGTGGATCCTAGAAAACTTGGCTTAGTGTCAGCTTTTTCTTCAATAAAATATAATGCCACTCATAAATAGAATTAGAATACAAGGCATGACTATATCGTTAACAAGCTGTTTCAAAATGAAAAAAAAAATGAATATCAAAGAATCTATTAAAATGGAAATATTGGTCTTCTAATAGTAGACAATGATTTTGCCATATTCCGTGTTTTAGAACAGCTTGTCAGTCAGGGATACATAGCATGCAGAGAGCTAAAAAGGTAGTGGAAATGTTCTACTTCTTAATATAACAGGTATATAGGTGTATCTGTGGTCTACCTTATTAAGGTATCATTTACACACAACAGAATGCACCCATTTTAAGTGCAGAGTTCGATGGGTTCTGACAAATACATACATCTGTGCACCCACCATTGCAATCGGGGCACAGAATGTTTCCATCCTACCTTGTGACTCCAAGGCAATCACCCTCCCACCCCCAGGCCCAGCTTCCTACCTGTTCTCTGTCCCTATGTCTATTATACCATAATTATCTAAACCATGCCTATATTTTGTATAAACTTCTATGTACGCTGTATCTCATAGTTTAAAAATGAATTCTGTATTTTGCCCACTAAAATTAATGACAAACGCCAAAGACCCAAGAGAGCCAGCCAAGCATTGTGATTACGCCAGTGGACAGCAGTACGGGCAGCTGACAGAGGTGACCAGGGTAGGCCGTGCGGTTCCAGACCCAATCTGACACTAACTGGCTGGGTGGTACGGGCACATCACTAGTCTCCATTTCAGTTTATTCTTAATAGATGGTTCTATAGCCCTATATGAGTAGATTGACCATATAATTTGTCACCCAAATCAAGATGTGTTAAAAGGAGGTGCTATTATTTATTAGGCCAGGGCAAGAGGTATAAACCAGACTGTCCCCATGAAACCTAGATCTAAGATGACACTACTTATGAGCATCCTATGTGAGCACCTCCTGTGATGTCCACAGTGACCTAAGGTTGTCTTGAAAAATTAGAGTGTTGTATAGAATTCTGAAAAGTGATCATGTCTGAAAGCTGAAGTCTTTTCATTCAAAGGTGACAGGGCTCTTCTAAGATTACAAACAGGGCTGCCCGGTTGCCAGGAGAGAGAAAGAGTCTGAGACCCTGGGACCTGGAGAGAGTACACACACCGAAACTATGAAACCACTTCAGAATGACCCAGGCAGCCTGATTATGAAGCGCTTAGCTGGGCTATCCTGTCGTACACTCTAAGAGGCAGACATGAATGGCTCTCTCAGGGCACAGTACCTCAGAACCCCCACTGTGCAAGTCTTCTATTGAGATACCAAGTCTTTATTAACATACTCATTGCAAGGACTTTGCAGGTGGCTGTGGGGAGCAACAGCAAGTCTTCACTGCTGCCAAATGAACTTCAAGAAACAGATCAGCCTTAGGGACATCAGCACTCATGGAGTTATAGCACAGCACCCTTTCAAGTAGGGCAGAGATACAAGAAAGCATTAATTGCAAATATGTGTATAAACCACAGCTACGTGTTTATTACAAGACTATAACCACTGAATGACTAGTACAATTAAATTAACTTTGATTTAATCAGTCTCTACAGACCAGACAAAAACACGTAATTGTCTTAAATTGCATGCAGAGATTATCATCCACACCTCTAAGGGAAGTGCACACAAAAAAAGATCTATTTGCCTTCAATTGCATAATCAGATTCCTTTGAAACACAGCAATTTGCGTAAACACAAAAACTTTTGGTTTTTTAGTCATAAACTATGCTTCCATTTTAGCCAAAATGGACTGCCATGCTATTTCATTTATAAAATTGTACAAGCAATTTCTTAATGTATACAAAGATCTTCGTTACAAAATAAAATGTATTTTTATATATCAAATCAATGACAACTACTTAATAAAACAGCTTTTAGAATGTGAGCACTTATATTACGAAGGCAATATTCTAAAAGGTAAAGTTCCTGACTGCTCACCCAATAGCTATTTGTTCTTTTCTCACTGGAGAGAATAAAATCTAATAAATTATAAATTGGCTGTTCATTTAGGTGACATATCACAAAGCCTAACAAAATTTTATACCAAAAATAAAGACCCAAATGTGTATTTACATTGTTAAATAATACAACCTTGGAGAATTTTTACAACTATTACTTGTCACTTGCTTTAAAGCACAGTTCTTAGAAATGGAGCTGGTAAACTGGACTACAAACAGGATTAGGGCCAAACTCCTGTGCACACAACTGGGCCCTGCATCATCTGCAGATTCATGAGGGAAATACCATTAGTCCAGAATCTGGGTCTTACTCAAAGATCTGCTCCTCAATCTCTGAGTCACCCCAAGGACTGCTGTCAAAATGCGCCAGGCTTGATTCTCTTGGCAAAATCTCCTCTGGTGCAATTGTCTGGCTCTAAATGTTCAGTGACGCTATAATAGAGCATAGCCAGGGGTCAGGCACTTCCACTAGAGCTCTGATTCCAACTTGGGCTCGGTCTTTACTGAATCTACAGACTCAGATTGCCGGACTGACAAGTCTCCTTCTCAGAAACAAGGATACTACCTACCCTGCAGGGTGGTAGTGAGGCTTGAATGAGGAAACATTCTGAAGGACCCTGGACCTAGGTGGTATCCTCTATCCATTCCCTTATCACTGACTTCAAGGTGATACGGCACCTATCACAAGGCTTTTAATGAACGAACTTCTGATTAAAGTTCAAAATGAAAGCTAGAGGCCAGAAAAACAGTGAGAAGAGAAATGTATACTTAAATCTCTGCCTCCTCACAGACATTTTCTAACTTCTTATAGAAAAATTATTAGCTTTACGTCTTCAGAGCAGCTGTCAAGAACATAAAAAGATTCACAAAATCGTTCCTTGCCAAGAGCGGAAAAAGATGATCAATTTATTTATTTTAATCTGGAAAAGTTTTTTTTGTTGTTTTTTTTTTTTGTTCAGATAGAGTGGGGAGGGAGAGAGAGAAAGAGAGAGAAACATCGACGCGAAAGGGACACATCGAGTGGCTGCCACCCGCACAACCCAACCAGGGCCGGGACAAACCTCAACCAAGGTACGTGGCCTTAGCGGAACCGAACCCGGGTCTGTCTGGACCACAGGCCGACGCTCTACCGCTGAGCCAAACCGGCCAGGGCTGGAAAAGTTTTTAAATCACTGGCAGGACTCTGGCAGAGGACAGAGCGGCACTACAAGCCCCCAAGGCCCCAGCGCCTCCTTCCCACGCTCTGGTCCCCAGCACCCTCCCCCGACTGCACAATGTGCACCACCGGAGAGCCCTTCACACACCCTTCTCTGCCAGCCCTGCCCTCCTCACGACGTCTTTGTCCCGGTAAAATCGAATCAGAGCTAGAAACAGTTACATTGAGGAGTGAATGGAAGGCACATACAGACTCAGAAGATACAGTCCTGACTCAGCCACTTACTAGCAACATAACCCAAGGAAAACCATTTCACCATCTAGTCTGGGTTTCCTCACAAGTAATTTAACTCTGAACATTTAGAGCTGGAATAATAAAATCCTCCTACCCTGCTATCCTCCAAATACTGTCAAAGGAATATAAATATTACGTACACAGAGTGAAAGTATGTATACTCAAGCTTTCTGGATATTAATATCATTTCATTAATATCACACTACTTTTAGGAATTTAACTCCTCTTCTGGTGCCTTCTAAGACTGAATCTTTTTGCTAAAGATAATAGAGTTGAATAATGGCAAATGGCAAAGCCAGGCACTGACATAAGCACTTCACACATATATTCATTCACTTATTCCTCACAATAATCCTATTATTGCTGTTATCCCCCGTTTTATGATGAGGGAAGTGAAGTACAAGGACATTAAGGACTCGCCATGTCCTGGTGGAGTCAGGACCAAGACCCAGCCAGAGTCTGTTCTCTTAGCCACTGTGCTAATGATACACTGACAACTTGTAATTATCTATTTTCCTGAAGAAAACTAGGATGCATCACATCATGGGAATCGAGGAAGGCGAGTGACATCTACTGATCACCCTACTGATCAAACCTTACCTCTGTCTGGGTGCTGTGCCGTTTCTCATGCACCATCACAACCCTGAGGGGGAAAGGCGTTCTGACTTTTAACAAATTACAGATCTGAAGTTCAGAGAGTCAGTAACTAGCTTTAAATTCCAAAATAAATAAATCGGGAGATAATATATAGAACATATATAAATTAAGTAGAGAAATGTTTAAATGCCTGCCCGTCTTCCTCAGTGGGATCTCCTGAGCCAGCTCCGCCTCAGTCTGCAGACCTCATCAAGTCCCAGAGCCAACCCCGCTGACTTACATGCCAACCCTTGCTCCCCACAACGATGAGATGGGGTCTCCAGTCTGCAGGGCCCACTGACCCAGGGCCTGGAGGAGGGTGGGGGAATGTACTGACTTTGGAGCAGAATGGCCCAGAGGGGAGAGAATGATCCCCAGAAGCTTCATCCACAGCCTGATGCCAAGATCTCCAGATTCAGAATTTGATATCAGAACGGAGGTTAAATTTTTTAAAACTAACAGTGAGAAATCACTATTAACACGAAAGCCCACCTTTGGTAGGGTTATATAGAGGGCTAGCGGGAGAACCAAACCACCACCTACTACTTCAGTTCCACAGGAAAATACATTGCAAGTTCTAAGAAAAACCGTACTATGAAAGACCATGGGGCCTCTGATTTGTGAGTTGGAGACTGCCCACAAGCCTTTTAGTATTTTAATTCAATTTACATGGGACCAGGCATTTCCCACAAACCACATACAGTAAAATCCTGAACTAACACTTTTACTCTGTAACCACTATCAGTTTTATATCTTATTTCCCCAGCTTTAGACCAGATGCTATTAAAGGCTTCATAGTATTTTTTGTTCTTTTAGGGATATTTCACATGGCTGGTCTGGGTGGGTTTGACCTGAGAATGCTACAGAGGTAGGGAAGTCTTTCATCCATCCTAATGCTGCCTCCTGGCTCTACAGAAACAGCCTTTTGGTATGAGGTTGTGAGACTGTGGGTTGGCTCAGGTACCCACCACCCTGCTGTGTGACCTTGATCAAATGACTTAAGCTGTCTGGGTCTCAGTATCTTCAGCTATTAAATAAGACAGAGCCGGCCGGTGTGGCTCAGTTGGTTGAGCATTGTCCCATGGACCAAGAGGTCACTGGTTCGATTCCTGGTCAGGGCACATGCAGGGTTGCAGGCTCAATCCCTAGTAGGAGGCATGCAGAAGGCAGCCGATTAATGTTTCTCTCTTATCAATGTTTCTATTTCCCTCTCTCTTCCTCTCTAATATCAATAAAAACATATTTTTCAAAATAAACAAATAACAGAGAGATGAGCCCTGGTTGGTTTGGCTCAGCGGTTAGTGAGTCAGCCCGTGGACCAAAGGGTCATGGGTTCGATCCTGGTTAAGGGCACATAGCTGGGTTGCAGGTTCAATCTCTACCCCAGTTGGAGTCATGCGGGAGACAACCAATCGAGGTGTCTCTCTCACACTGATGTTTCTCTCTCTCTCTCTCCCTCCCTCCCTCCCACTCCCTTCTACTCTATCTAAAATACCAATGGAAAAATATCCTTGGGTGAGGATTAACAAAAATAATAAATAAATAACTAAATTAATTAATTAATTAATTAATTAAGAGATGTACATGAATAACCATTCTAGCTATCTAAACTCCCTCTTCAGGTTGCAATAGTCTAATGGATTTGAACCAGATACAGGTAGTTGGTTGGAACCTAGCTAACAGCTAGAAGAGTTTGGCGTTATTAAGCTCCTATTACAATCAAAACAAACACTTAGCAAGAGTGAAATGAGGTACTACATACATTACACATACTTAATACATATATTTATATATAAAACACTTGGAGTAATACCTGGCAAAGAAAGCACCTGATAACATTACCTGTTGTTATCATAATCATTGTCCTAACAACAACTCTACTAAGTACATATTATTCCCATTTTACAGGTGAGGAAATGGACACTCAGGATTTAAGTTATCTGGTCAGAGTGGCATAATTTTTTTAAAGAGTTGTTTTTTGTTTTGTTTTGTTTTCTTTATTGCTTTTAGAGAGAGAGGGAGAGGGAGAGAAATAGAAACATCAATAAGAGAGAACATCAACTGGCTGCTTCCTGCATGCCCCCCACCCCACCCCACCCCACAACCTGGGTATGTGCCCTGACTAGAAATTGAACTGGCGACCTCTTGGGGCATGGGTTGACACTCAACCATGAGCCACACCAGCCAGGCCAAGAGTGACACAATTTATAATGGACAAAGCCAACATTTGAACCCGTCTTTGATGCTCAAGAGACCTAATTTTTAACCTCTAAGCTATACTGATAAAAGAAAAAGGAATAAAAACTCTTTGGCTAAGACTAAACGGTTTTCTATGAAAAATAACACTTATTAATGAAAATATCACTTGTACAGTACTTTCAAATACATTATTTCTTTTTTTAATTGTTAGCACTAGTACAGATATCCCTGATCCCCTTTCCCTCAGCCCCTGGCCTCACCGCACTGCTGTCTGACCGTGGTCTATATATGTTCTTTGGCTACTCTCTTTACCTTTTATCCACTCTCCATTCTGACCTCATAATGCAGAAAAAATCTAGAAGAAAACATAGCCAATAAAATCTTAGACATCTTGTGTAGCAAGCAATATTTTAACCAATGTATCACCATGGGTAAGGGAAACAAAGGAAAAAATAAAAAACTAATGCGACTATATCAAACAAAAAAGTTTCTGCATAGCAAAAGAAATCATCAAAAAAATGAAAAGGGAAACCACTGTATGAAAGAACATATTTGCCAATAATGCAGCTGATATGGGATATGTTATTTCTTTAATTCTTATGCAATTCTGAAAAGTAGGTAGATCTGTCTCTATTTTCTTAATCATCCACAGTTCCTTACACATGATAGGTGCTCATTTTGCTAATTTCAAGCAATCTTTGATACAATAAAATCTCCTCCATCTCCTTCAGCATTCACTGTAACTCACTTTACCTCTGAATATAACATTGATTATCAAACACTTCCTAAGGTTGATGGGAAGCAACCTCACCTTTGTTTTAACTATTGTTGAAAGAAAAGAATAACTCTAGGGACCTGCCAAACAACAAAAAGATAATGCTAAATTTGAGAGATAGTAAGGGAGTAGGTGGGCCCCGGACAAGCCAGAGTCACTCATTTTTAAGTATAAAAGTGGTTCCTTCCCCACTTCACAGTACATTCACATGCTCAGTAGCATTTACTGAGCCCAGGGCGGAGCAGTAGGACCGCTGTGATAGGTCCTGGGGATAGCACAGTGCATAAGACAGGCCTACTCCCAGACCTGTGGAAGGGCAGCCTTGTACAGGTACAAAGTCAGTCTACTCAGGCTGGGGGAGGAGCTGTAGCTACCAGCTACACCAGAGATGAGTGTGTGTTGGACTGAGTTGTGTCCCCCAAAATTGATATTGAAATCCTAACCTCTAGTACCTCCGAATATGATTGTACTTGGAGATCAGGCCTTTAAAGTGATAATTAAGGTTAAATGAGTTCCTATGGGACCTCATCCCATGTGACTGGTGTCCATATAAGAGGATCTCTGGACCTACAAGAGATACCAGGGATGCACAGGCCAAGAGGAAAGGCCATGCGAACACACAGGGAGAAAGTGGCCATCTACCAGCCAGAGAAACACCTCAGGAGAAACCAACCCTGCCAAGACCTTGGACTCTCAGGCTCCAGAACTATGAGAAATACATTTCTGTTGTTTAAGCCACCCAGTCTGTGGGGTCTGTTATGGCAGCCCAAGCCAACTAATACAGTGGGTAATGCTGAGAAGTAAAAAAGATGCTATATGAGGAAAAATAAGGTCATCGCCAAGAAAATGGCAGCAGGTCAGCAAAACGTGCGCAGGTGGAGGGGGGCGTCATGAGGGATCCAAGATGATGAATTCCTAGTGCAGAGACTACGAGTGGACTGTGAGTAGGAACGAAGAGACAGCATAACCCATGGATGTGTGCACTTTCTGTGATGGCCATGGAGGGCACATAAAAAATAAGGAAAAACCCCTGCCTAGCTAGACGTCACAGGCCAATGAAGGCGGAAAGAGCTTCCACATGGGAAAAGTACTAAAAGAGGAAGGCAATAATTAACAAAAAATGCCATAAGGAAATAATGAACAGGTGCCTCAAGGCTGTGCATGACTGAGTGCTCAGAGCTGCAAGGAGGAAGGCCGGCAGGGAGCCTGTATTGTGAGCAGGCTAGGGACTGGACAACATGAGAGTGGGGTAAGAAGAATCTTACAGGGCAGGGGGAAGGGGAAGTGAGGGAAATGACCTGGAAAAGAGAAATGAAGGCAATCAAGAGGAGGGCCAAGTCAGGCAGTCTGATGCTATCTGTGAACTTGTCACCGTTACCTGCAGAGATAAAGGGAGTCAAATCAAAGCTAAGCCGATGGAACCAGGTCAGATGTACAGATGCTACCCCTAATGCTGTAGGGCATCAACATCAAGAATATGGAAGAATATTAGAGGCATGCACTGTGTAGCAAAACTCTGTGTTCTGCACTGCAAGATAGGCTGTCAAACACAAGGCCACAGGAGAAGCCAGGGGATTGAAAAAACTAGATGGGGCTTCTTTCTGACCAGAGAACAGTAAAGAAAAATTCAAGACTCGTTGAGCTGGAGGACTCCTGGCCCTGTCTCATCTTCAGGGTCTTAGGTCCCTCCAGCAAACAGACTGAGGAAACACAGCAGAAGGAAGGACAGCAAATATCAAGGAAGATTCCAAACTCATATAGCCTGACTCTGGTGACATAAAATGTCCTGGAAGAGAATCAGATATACTATAAATTGAGATGGCTCAGTATAAACATCATATTAACAGAGGGACAGTAATTTCTCAAGAAACAAACAAATAAAACAACAACAAAAATATTTCTGTTTTGCAAATCAAATATTGTTTTTCCCTAATATCTTTTTCCAACCTATATCCTCCTTTATGGCCAGTGAACATATACAGAAATCTGACTCTAAAAGCATTTCCTTTCTATTGCAAAGAGAAGCCAAATTCTCACAGTCATCAATTTTCTGTTCATGTAAACAATCTCACTTTATTTTTTAATTATTCTGTGGGAACAGATGGCTTCCAAATGTATGTCTGTTTACTACAGTACATGGAAGCAATACTACTGAACTCTTACACTAAGATGAAGAACACACAGGTATGCTTCAAGTCTGCATCTATACGGATAGGCCTAATTTTCCTAAACTAAGGCTTATTTGGAATTCTGACCTTTCTCTTTTAACTCTTTTCTTTTTTTGCTTTTGTGTGTGTGTGCGTGTGGTTAAACAAATTACATCACACACACAAAGAAACTGATCTGAAATATAGCAACTGAAAATACTGATGCATAGAAACTTCCGCACAACAAAAAATTAGCAACAGTGACAGAGGCCTCTAGACTTCTTATAAGTTATGCATAAAGGCCTCAGATGTGTAAATGTAGTTGGGTTTTATGGATGACATTCTTAAATCTTTTATGATAGACTATAATTTTATAATTTGAAACAAACACTGCAGCCTGGCTGGTGTGGCTTAGTAGTTGAGCGTCAACCCATTCACCAAGAGGTCCCCAATTCGATTTCCGGTCAGGGCACATGCCCAGGTTGTGCACCCAATCCCTAATGGGGGGTATGCAGGAGGCAGCCAATCCATATTCTCTCTCATCGATGTTTCTCTCTCTCTCTCTCTTTCCCACTTCCTCTCTAAAAATCAATCAAGAAAAAAAATTTTTAATGAAATAAACACTGCAATTAACACCAACTGACCTTAATTCCAACAACTGACACAATCATGCAGAGTTCACAAATAGTGATCTTGGCGGAATTACCAGACTAAAACCCAGGCCAGATTCCCCTGTCATCTCCCTAAGGCTAAGGCAGAAATCAAATTTTCCAAAAAGCTAAACCAAACCTGGAAAGTAGTATCACAAACAGGTTTTTGTGATGCACAGACAAAAGCTTAAGTCGTGTGGCCTAATGAACCATAACAACCGCAAATAGAGTTAATAGCTTCTCTGCCATTTAAATTGCCAAATCTCTGGAAAAGCATACTCAATACAGCACCTGGGGGGAGAGGACTTTGGGGAGATATTAAGAGAAAGTAAATGTTGCTCAGTCTAAACATTAGTCTCTATGTCTATATCTATATCTATATCTATATCTATATCTATATCTATATCTATGTCTATGTCTATGTCTATATCTATATCTATGTCTACATCTATATCTATATCTACGTCTACATCTGTATGTATCTGTATCTATATTGACAGATATAGATTAGACAGATATAGACAGATATAAAAAAGGGGGAAAATAGAAAAGTACACACAAAATAGAAAAACAGCTTATGTTTAAATAAGCAATGGTGAAGTTCAGTAACAGAACAGAAAAAGTCTGTACATACCAGGACAGCAAGAGCAAAAAAGAAACTGACCTCTGAACTGATCAACATCAACATGGATTTCAAAAGGTATCTATCTACCCTTTAAATGCTTACACCAAAGACTTGCTAAGCCACAGCAGGAAAAATTTAAGTTTGCAACAAAACTCAAAAAAAAATGTTTAGTCAATTATTTAAATAAAGTTAAAATAGTGGGGTGTGCCAAAAATCAAAGAAGATGTTGGGGTGACTGACACACTATCCAGTGGAAGCATTTCAATGATGAAAGTCAAACCTTAGATGTCCTGGCACACACCAAAACCTCATGGATGTTCTATGGCCTGTGACTGTACAGACAGATGAGCAATGTGCTCCTGCCTTTCCGTACAGAGCAGCCTGTAGTGCAAACGCGGAGAGGAGTCAGTGGAGACTCCACACAGACCCGTGGGAGAGCACACCTGAACATGCTTCGAGCCACCACAGATGTTGCTTAGTTGTTCCAAACATTTTTACATTAGAAGTCTCTACACCTTAACAAGGAGGAAAGTGATCAGCAGAAGAAAAAGAAAATAGGAAGGAAATAGGAATGAAAATAGGAATGTGACTAATCATTTATGAATGGAGTACTTTGAACGCATGTAATGAAAATAGGTATTTATATGATAGGGACTACCACAGTAAATGACAGTTACAGCAATAACTAATACTTTTTTTAATTCAATAGCAGAAAAATAATTTGAAACCAGATATAACATTTGACGTATGTGATTTCAAAAGTGTCATTCTATTTGTGATGAAAAATCTTTATGGCCAAGGTTATGGAACAGAACATGTTTTCCAGAAGGAAGAGATTTCTCTTTACCAAGTCCAATGACTCAAGAGTCCTAACATCCCAAGGACTCAGTTGCTATAGAACAGTACCGGGGTGGGCGGGTCAGCCTTCGGTAAATAAGCCTGCCCACAAATCTCAGAGAAGCCTCTGAATGCGTACAGACACTGGAGGGAGCCAGCTCAGCCTAGGGCTTTGGTCCCACAGACTGACAAATCCCAGGCCTCAGCCCTCTCCAAATAAAGGACCTATAAGCCCTGTGCTCTGTTACCCACTGGATGCTGACAGTCGGGTAGGAGGATGTGTCCATAGGCTTAATTAAATGCTTTCATTTGTTTTACTCACAGGTCCCGGACTGCCGGGTTCTCACACCACATTTTTTAACTATCTTTTCCAAGCACACAATGTTCATAGGCATTTCTATCCAAAATCTCTCCATCCTATAAAACCTAACCCAAATCCCACCTGTGCTATGAAAGTCTTGCCCAGCCAGCTTCACTGAAATGGCCTTTTCCTCTGAATTTTGCAGACAATGTCCATCTGTGGTATCTGGCATCTCACCTTGGTCTGTCTGGAGGCTCCCATGTCTTTCTGGAGGTGTCTGCTTCTCCTGCATTCCTGTCTTGTCCTACACTCTGCATCCCCTACCATCCTCTGCACTAGCACATGCATATTTTTTAATTTATTATAAAATAATGAACATTTTTATGCTGCATTTCTATATTCCTGCCTGCCACAGCTCTTCATTCCCCTTTGTCATTCCTGCTTCCAGCCACCTCACAAAGATATCGTCAGTGATATTCTCCTCCCTCTCCTTAATGAGACCAACTTTCAACAATTGTTCTGCACATCAAGTCCTTCCTTTCATTTTCTAGAACCTCCGGCTATCAGACTGAGACAGACACTTTATTTTTTTACTCATTCTTTTCAATCTGCTTTATTTCAATCATACAAATACCCTTTTGACTTCTTCATCCCAAAATGACACTATTTAATAAACCAGCACTAGGGAGAAAATAGTTTGCCTTCCTGATGCACATATTGCTTGATTCAATAGTTTTCATCAGGCTCAAACTCTTTATATTTATCATTAGGCTTTGTTTGTGCTGTTGTTACAAGCCACCTCAAGTCACCTTTAATACAAGGCAGCATGTATAATTCTACAACAAAGGTATTATTGTATCTATAACTCTTCCTACACATGCTGCAAAATAAATTTCCTCATTATTTCCTCAAACCTCTCCAAGTAAAATGAAAACTTCAAAAGAAAGGACACAGGAATTCTGTTGGTCACTGTTGTATGCCTGGTGCCCAGAACAGTGCCTGGCACTAGGTGGGGCTTGGTGGGTATTCATGGAATGAATGTTGGCTGAATGAATCCTCAGATTCTGCTCCTCTCCACTTTTCTCTGCTTAATAGGAATATGGTCAAAAATGTAAATACTAAAGTGAAACTGTCAAGGTCCAATCACTGGTCACCATCTAAGTCAGGGGATGGTCCTGAGTATATAACCTGACTTCTAATCGCAATTTCCCCTGCTGTAAACAAGGATATGAAGAGGCTTCCAGGAGGACAGAGAGGAATAATGCAGACGGCACAGTGACGCATCAAGTGCGATTCGTGGCTCTTTTGTTCACATTTCTCCCATTCTGCCAGTGTCACCTGTGTCATCAAACCTGCTTGGATCAGCCTTACTCTCCCTGCTCATTCGCAAAAGGACCAGACTCTTGACAACCAAACTAGTTTAATTCAAAATGAGTAAATCAGGCTCAGAGTAACAGTCTGAGAGTTTTGCCCTACGAAAAATGTGCTTGCACTTGAGTGACAGACTTTAGGCATTTCCTGAGTGGCCCCTATGTTTGTGCTCACATCTTCTGGTCAGATCAACTACATTGCCCGAGAGTGCAGTTCTGCACAGGTGGCTGCCAGAAGAGGCACTTTTACAAGGTAGAAACCAAGTGGCCTATATTATACAACTGAACAGTGAGGAAAACCTTTCTATGTTACTCCCTTTGGGTAACATACATTTACCCAAAAGTACATTTTAATCTTAGGTCTTTAAGGATCTTCATGTGCCATTCTGATTATAAGAGATATTCTGGAAACTAAATATTAATCCAGGAGAACCACTATCTATTTTTTGTTGTTTTTTTGTTAATCCTCACCCAAAAATATTTTTTCCAGTAATTTTCAGAGAGTGGAAAGGAGGGAGGAAGCGGGGGAGAGAGGGAGAGAGAAAGAGAAATATCAATGTAAGAGAGACACATCAACTGGCTGCCTGCTACATGTGCCCCAACAGGTGCCAGGGATCAAACCTGAAACCCAGGTACATGCCCTTGACTGGCAGTCCAACCTGCAACCCTGTGATGTGCAGGCCAACGCTCTAACCATGGAGCCACACGGACCAGGGCAGGAACTACTATCTTTATTGTATATGTTACTACTCATGCTCTCCACTCTGCTAGAACTCTTTATATGAAGGAAATATTAACACTGTGCAAATTGCGTAATTTTAGCTCTTTATTTTTATTTTTATTTTTGTTCTTCCAAATAAGGAAGACTGTTCAGTAAATGTCTTTAGAACTAAGGGCAGAATACATCAAGAAAAAAAAGAGAGAGGACCCAAATAAATAAATAAAAAAATTAAAGGGCAGAAATAACTGAAACCACAGAAATACAAAGAATTATAAGAAAAAACTATGAACAATTATATGCCAATAAATTGAATAATCTGGAAGAAATTGATAAATTCCTAGAAACATACAATCTTCCAAGACTGAATCAAGAAGAAACAGATAATCTGAACAGACTGATGACTCCCAACAAAAAAAAGCCCTGGACCAGATGCCTTCATAGGTGAATTTTACCAAACATTCAAGGATGAATTAACATCTGTCCTTCTCAAACTATTCAAAAAAATTCAACAGAAGGGAAGGCTCCAAGCTCATTTTACGAGGCCACCATTATCCTGAATCCAAAATCAGACAAAGATATTACAAAAAAAGGAAATTATAGGCCAATAACCCTGATGAACATACATGCAAAAATTCTCAACAAAATATTAGCAAACTAATTTTAGTAATATATTAAAAAGACCATACACCATGATCAAGTGGGATTTATTCCTGGGATGCAAGTTTAGTTCAATATCTACAAATCAATTAATGTGATACTCCACACAAACAAAACAAAGGATAAAAATCACATGGTCACCTCAATAGATGCAGAAAAAGTATTTGACAAAATCCAGCATCCATTTAGATCAAAAGCTCTCAGCTAAGTAGGAATACAGGAAACATACTTCAACGTAATAAAGGCCATATATGACAAATCCACAGCCAACATCATACTCAATGGGGAAAAGCTAAAAGCTTTTACCTTAAGATCAGGAACAAGAAAAGAATGTCCACTTTCACCACTTTTATTCAACATAGTATTGGAAGTCCTAGTCACAGTAATCAGACAAAAAAAAAAAAAAAAAAGAAAGAAAGAAATAAAAGGCATCCCAAAAAATCCAAAACACTAATTTGAAAAGATATATGCATCCCTATGCTCATTGCAGCAGTTTTTACAATGGAAAAGCCCATAGGGTGAAATACAGAATTGGATAAAGAAGATACGGTACATATATAGAAAAGGAATATTACTCAGCCATAAAAAAATAATAAAATCTTACCATTTGTGACAACATGGATGGACCTAGAGGATATTATGTTAAGTGAAATAAGTCAGAGAAACACAAATACTATGTGATTTCACTTACATGTGGAATCTGAAGAATATAATAAACAGCCCTGGCCGGTTTGGCTCAGCAGTTAGAGCGTCGGCCTGCGGTTCAGAGAAACCCGGGTTGGGTTCCTGCTAAGGGCATGTCCCTCGGTTGCAGTTTGTCTCCCCCCCCCCCCTTGGGTCGTGTGAGTGGCAACCACTCGAAGTTGTCCCTTTCATATCGATGTTTCTCTCTCTCTCTCTCTACCTCCCACTCTATCTGAACAAAAAAATGGAAAAATGTCCTCGGGTGAGGATAAAAAAAAAAAAGAATATAATTAACAAATAAAACAGAAACAGACTAATAGATACAGAGAACAAAACTGGTGGTTGCCAGATGGACGGGGAGTTGGGATTTGGGTGGAAAAGGTAAAGGAATTAAGAAGTACAAATTGGTAGTTACAAATAGTCACAGGGATGTAAAGTACTGCATAGGAAATACAGTTAAGAATATTGTAATAACTATGTATGGTGCCAGACTTACCAGGGAGATCACTTTGTAAATTATATAAACGTCTAATCACTGTGCTGTACACCTGAAACTAATATAAAATAATAATACTGAATGTCAACTGTAATTGAAAAATAAAGAAAAGTAGAAAGAAAAAAATAGGTCTGAGGCAAAGATATTTTGCAAAAGCAAATTTTAACACATTCAGGTACTCAAAATTTATGTAAAATAACTGACTACACTGAATAGTCTTAATCTTTATTGGGTTGTTCTAAGTTTCTACAAACTTAGCTGACAGTCCCCCTCTTGTTACTAATAGCGCATTTTTTATGAGAGTTATCATTAAGCCTCTTGGTTTAACTCATTAGAATTTTCTGAACATGAAATGCGTCAAATGAGGTTCACAATTAAAAACTTGGAAAACTCACAACCTACACTTGCCACAAGCAAGCACGAAAGTAAAACAGGAATATTTGTAAGCATTTACCTCAATGACAAGTTCTTAACTTAAGATGTGTCCCTTCTTTTAAAAGCAGAGGTTTTTCCAAAGAAATGCCAACACAGCAGTTCATCCAACTTTGGGAATTAAGGACAGCAAAACTGAAGTAGAGGAACAACTTTCAAGTGTCTCCCCCTTCCCGCACTGAAGGTACAAACACACGTTATTCTTGGTTGTGCCAGCTCTATTTTCTGTAGTCATATCCAACCCTTCCAAAATTCAAGTACATTCTATGGCATAAAGGAAGTAGAACTTAACAGATGTTTTTAAAGTTAATGATTCCAGCAATTCTTGGAATAACTTCCACTTAAGAAAATGTAACTAAGAGAACCTATCAAGATACTCCCCCAGTTGTTGACAGCTCAACTGTGGAAATTCCCTCCTTGTTTGCCTATTCCTGACTATGCCTGAATCCAAATTACAAAGTTTAATGACCCTGACAGAGCCCTTTTTGCCTCCAGTGAATTCAGAACTCTGTCTAAATATTCATTGGGACTCTCAATAAATGTTTATTGAATTAAAGGGGGGGGGGGGGCACTGGAAACCGAGCTCCAAAAACCAACTGCCTGCTCTCCTGACGACCCCCTCCTTCCCTCACAAGAGGAAACTGGGAGATCTGGAGCTGAGAGTCCATCCAGAACCCAGACGGTCTGACATTGGGCTCCAGAGGTGATGACAACCAGAAGGTCTGGGCAGAGGTTCCGAAATGGGGCACTGGGAAATGGGCGCTTGCCAAGACGCAATCACTCTCCCAGGGAGCGGAGCCGGATGGTAGGAAACCAAGTCATTTCTGTAGCGATCCCAAGGCCTCCTTCCTGTTTATAGGTCCCGCTCCAGGAGCTCCAACTCCCAAAGAGAAAGCAGACGTCTCAGAAATATGTCAACACATGACATAACTTGAAAAAGCTGGCTGCGCACTGGCGCGAGTTACAACTTGTCCGGCTCACACAGGAAAACCGGCTCGCTTTAATTACTTTTCTTTTCATATGCCATGACGTCCTTCCCAGGGCCCCGCAGAGATCGGGTTACTGAGAGCGAGTGGCCTCAGTGGCAGGAACCAAGCCGCGTGGGCGGCCGGCTAAAAGCAAGGACCCGGAGCCAGCGCCTGCGAAGTGACTGCGGACTCGGATTCACGACCCTCGCGGCGGCTCTTTCTCGCACAGGCTCAGGAAGAGGAAGCGTCGGACCGCCTCAGTCGACGCCGAGCTGCCTGATCGCCGGGGTCGCCGAGGGGCTCGACGCCCCGCGCCGATGCCCTCGGGTCCGCCCAGGGCGCGCCACCTTTGTCTGGGTTTCCCCAGCAGGCTGGGCGACGCCTCCACGGAGGAGGGCTCTCCCGGGTCCGGGGCGCAGACGCGGCGCCGGGGTTCCCAGCCCCTGCGCGAGCCCAGGAAGCCGGCGCGGCCGCCTGAAACCTCCCACTTCCACGGCGCGCCCGCAAGTCCCAGCGCCGCGGTCACTGGCCTGGCGCTGGGCGGGAAGCCGGAGACCCGCGCGCTGGCGGGCGGCGGCAGGGCGCAACCCGGCTCTCCTGGGCTGCACCGCGGGCGGGACGGGTCACCGTGCCCTCCGCGGGACCGCCACCCTCGCCCACGCGGTCCCTGACTACGGAGAGCAGCGGCCAACAGACCCCCGGCCAGGCGACCTCTCCTACCGGCCGCTGTCGGGGAAGTCACGACAGACAGCTGGGCAGCTGCTCACACCCACGCCTGCCCCTCGGCCCCCTCTCACCTGCCTGCACCGTGTCCGAGAGGTCGTGCCCGGGGGCCGCGGTCCTGGGAAATTCCTTCAGTTTCCTGGCGCTGAGGTTCAACCCCCCCGAGTTGGCTGCTTCCTCCAGAGCGCGTTCCAGCCCCCGGTTCAAGGGCAGGTTGAAGCCCCCGCCGCTGCCGCCGCTGCCTCCTCCAACCCCGCCGTTGGCTCCGGTTCCTCCGTGGTGCTGATGGTGGTGGTGGTGGAGGGGGTGGTGATGTGGGTGCAGAGCAGACACCGAGAGGGCAGGGACGTAAGATTGGGGTTCGCTTCCCGGCGTCGCCATCTTCTCCCGGGCCCCCACCCCCACCCCGCTCTGCCGCTCCTGCGAGGGGGCGTCACAGCTCTACCCCGGGAGGGGCAGACGGCACCAGGTGCGGAACTCCTGCCGCGCCCCAATGAAAGATGCCAGGAGAAGGGGTGGGGGATGTGGCAGGCGCGGAACGGGGGGCTGACGGAGAGGCGGCAGTGGCAGCTCGGTTTCGAAGATTTCCTGTCCCGGGGAAGCTAAGGACTGCGGCGGCGGCGGCAGGCAGCGCGCATGTGTCTCCGCCCTTCCCTGCGCCCTCCTCCCGGCCGCTCTCTCCCCTCCTCCGCCGGCTGCTCTCTCCTCCTCCTTCCCGCGAGCTGTCAGTCCAGCTCTGAGACTTCCTCCGCGGCGAGCCGCCTGGCACTTGCTGCTTAGCTGCGCTGCGCCCCGCAGTCGCGGTGCGGGGACTCGGGTGGGCCCCTGGGCGGGGGTCATTTTCCTTTAGACGCCGAATTCCTCAGACTTCCTTTTTGCTGCCCGGGGGGGAGTCGGGGACAAGAAATTTTAGGGTCTGAGAAGACAGCAACTAGACAATGGGCGGGGAATTGAAATACAGTGAGATCACGGGGAGGTGAGAGGTTATCTCAATTCTGAGCATTATTCTGGCTGTTAGACCCAGAGTTCCCCCAGAGGCGGTTTTCCACTGCGCTGTTAAGCCAACAGACAACCCCTGGCATTTGGGCTGATACAGTGAGCCAGGCACTGGTCTATGTAGTCTGCATTATCTCATTAATCCAGGAACCCCACGAGCAGAAAAAAAATGTTTTCTCCAGTCTACAGAGGAAGTTAAGAAACTTATGTAAGGTAACCCAGGCACTCAGAGGTGGAGCTGGATTTGAACTTGCAGCCCGCAGACTAGGCTGCCCTCCTGCCTGCGTACTCCCAGGCTCTACAGGAAGGACAGGTTTCCTGTGTGGTGGTAGAAAACTGCAGACCTAGAAAGGTAGGACTTTCAAAATGAGGATAGTTTTTATGATGGACAGAGTACACTGCCACATGTGGGAGAGGGGCTGCCTAAGGCTTACTGAGCCCCAGAATTGGGTGGTACAGGCAGAGGTTAGAAAGCCAGTGATCCCAGCAAGCCAACAATTCAATTAAGGGTTGAGTCTGTGCACAGGTACATTACTGTTATGACACTCCTTTTCCTTGCCCCTGTGGGGCATGGAACCTGACAAGTCAGCTTTCAAACAAATTCGTGTTTGCTCAGATCAAGGCTGGCACACCAGATGCAATAGAATATCTGATACCATAAGGACACACCAGGCCCCAATTCCTTTCCCAAGTTTCAGCTCCAACTCTCTAGGGTAGTGATTTTCAACCCATGTGCCCTAAAAAATTTTAAAACATGCAATGCCTGACTATTTAGTTAGGGGCACGTTTTCCTTAGGTTGTCAAAAAAAAAAAAAAGTGACAACAGCCAACCTAACCATAGCTGTCTAGTGTGAATGAATCAAAATTATACCTATTTTGTTTGTCAGATGGAAAAAAAATACTTTTAGGTGTACCTCAGAATTTTAGTAATTAGTTTATGTGTGCCATGAAATGAAAAAGATTGAAAAATTGCTGCCCTAAGACCTTTATTTTTTCTCTATACCCAAAACTTGACCTTCACTGTAAGCAACTTGACTGGTGGAAATGAAGATGGGGGTAAGTAGAAAATAATACATCCCTTGGAGTAGGGGAGCCTGTCTTTTTTTTTTAATCTTCACTTGAGGACATTTTTGCATGTATCTTCAGATAGACTGGGGGGGGGGGGGGGAGAGATACATCAGTGCAAGAGAGACACATCCAGTGGTTGCCACCCACACGACCCCAACCAGGGCCAGGGACAAACTGCAACCTAAGTACGCACCCTCAGCAGGAACCAAACCTGGGACTCTCCAGGTCCATGGACTGACACTCTAACCACTGAACCAAACTGGCCAGGGTGGGACGCCTGTCTTTTAAATGGTAATGCAGAAAGGTGATGATCTGAGCAAAAAGCTTGAACTTGTGACTTCATTGACTTCGTGCTAAGGTACAGCATGATCTTTCTCACTTGCATTGACTGCTGCATAGTTCCATTTGTTCCTGGGGGATTCTAGGCTGAGTGAAACATTATAATCTCTGAAAAGACAGGCGCCACCTGCTGGCATCCTCCCTCTAAACTTTCTCTCTCACCAACCCCTTTTTCCACTCAGACTCCCAAACCTTTAAAAACCTGGCTTGATAATATTAATAATAATATAAAAGCTAACCTACCTTGTCCTTTCCTCACTGGTTTTTCCCAAAAGGGGAATGAGGAACAGAGAGACAAAAAATTTTCAAATGAAAAAGGCAAGTGGTAGTTTTGTGAGCTGTTTGCAGGGCACTGCTAAGACCATCTGACAGACGGCAATTGTAGGTCAGACCACGAATTGTGGTGACGCATACAGAGCATAACTTTTTTTTTAAGACCACCAATTCTTTTTTAAAGGAAATGATGGAATATAAGCGCAAGACTTGATTTTAAACAAATGATCAGTCCTTATATTAAGTGGACCTAATCAATACAGCTTGCTTTACCTTCTACAAATTACTAAAGAGGGAGGAACGTGTTCATCTTTGCAACTACCTCCTCATATTCCAAAATCTAGAGAAGTACTTTGTATGTAGTAAGTATGCAATGAACATAAGTAATTAAGCATTCTACAGTAGACCAAGTGTTCTACAGGTTGTCATTTGTTGATATAGCTTTCAAAGGATGTTCCTGAATAAAGGGGTTTTTCCATAAAATAGAGATTACTTGACCTTTGAAACTGATCTCAATTATTTCTAAATATTCAAGAAACTCAACAAACCATTTTTTCTTATTGTTTTGCTTCTTCATTTTTTTTCCCCAATAAGGTAGACATCTCTGTTTTGTTTAGTACCTTTTTTACTTCTGAAAACACCACTCTCTTCTTTTCTCACCCTCTTGACTCTCTATATATAGTCATCTGGGAACAGTCATGTTACATTAACCAAACTGGCTGTCTTGGTTAGCCCAGAAGTGGACTTCTGACACAGCACCCATAGAATCCTGATGGTGTTCAGACCCTATATTCTGACCATTCCTGACACATATCGTCCATTGGTATGTGATATCCGATATATTTATAAAATATTTTGATGTTTGCTTAAGTCCATTTTATTTGGTTTTCTGTCAATGCAACCAAGAGTTCTAAATAATATATTCAATTTCCCATATTTTTATCTTTATTCTCCCTTGTTTTCCTGTATAGCCTCATTTTTGGATAGTCCAAAAGTAGTCTTTTATAAACTATTTGGATGATGGCAGCAGATTTTTTAAAGCTTTGTCTTTATATCTTTTTTTTTCTTTATTGATATTAGAGAGAGAGGGGAAGGGAGAAGAGAGAGAGAGAAACATCAATGAGAGAGAACATCAATTGGCTGCCTCCTGCATGCCCCTCACTGGGGGTCAGGCTCACAACCTGGGCATGTGCCCCAGCTGGGAATCAATCTTACGACTTCTTGGTGCATGGGTCGATGATCAACCACTGATCCACACCGGCTGGGCTGTCTTTATACTTTTTAATCATTTCACAAAGTTAATGGAATTCAAATTTTGGGAAAATGGAAATATTCTCAGCTTAAAATATTGGCTATTAGGAGAAAAGTGATCAATTTCATTAACAAATGAAAGCATTTAGAAACCATTAAAAAAAAATTATTATGATCAGAAAAGATACCAGATCATCAACTCTTCTACATTTAAGACCCAAATCTTTTTTCTTACCTGAAAAATGGAGCTGTGGACAAATTTATAAGAACCAAACTTATTAAGATTGATAGACAGATTTGAGCATAGTTATTCAGCCCATACCACCTTCTCAAAAAATCACTGAGAATTCTCTGTTGGTCGGAACTCAAAGCGTTTGCTGAGAGGTGGGCATGGTCAGCCATTTGTGTCCTTTATGGTCCTGACTGCCCTCTCCAGTCACAGCCAAGTGGACAAGAGGAGCTGACACAGGTCCAGTCATCCCAAGGCAGATAAATTCATCTATCAGACTCCCTGAAAATATAAGCAAAAACACACTGAGATCATAGTCAAATAACAACAGGCATTTGACCTCAAAAGCAGGCAGAATCAAGACTTATTCACATTTCACCTTGACATTCTCCAACTTCTCCACATTAGTTTCCCCTTTCCTAAAAAAGGAGCAAGAATATTCCCTATTACTCCCTCCACATGCTCTTAGTACTGTATCTGTAAATGATCAGTGTATATAATATTCATTAGCTTTTAAGCACATCAAGGGCAGAGGGCCTTTTGTTTTTTTAACACACTGCTTAGAAGATTCAATTGATAAAGTTGTTTGACTGAGATATTTGTATACTGTAAGGCAACTAATGACACCAACATAAATTTTTCATTTCACAACAATATTATTGTGGATATATTTAAGAAATATTTCTAGCATTCTATAACACTAATCTGAACCAGCTGATTGGTGACAAAGTGACCCAGAAAAAATGAGAAAAATTAGGACAAGTTTGAGTTTTTCATAAAGCTGAATGCATTCTATTTCAATAATTGTATGTAAGTTTACAACTGTGGCTTTCCTATATTTTTTCCAGTGGAAAAAATAATAAAACAATGGCCATAGTAAGTTCTATTGTCTGTTAGTATTGTTATTTTTAAAGAAATAAAAAGTAGGCTACTAGAGTCAGCTCCCAAATTAATTATTTTAATGTGACTTATCTGTAAAATCAAAAAGCTTAGGAACTCATTGCTTAGATTCTTGGTTTTCTTAATAGGGAGTTAGTCACACTTCAGTTACTTGCCTTCAAGCGCTTTCTCATTCTTTGCCAGCACCAACTGTAACTTAATGCAGTGCCTACGAATTTTGAGAGAGTGTATGATTTGCTTGCGTCTCCACTCCCACCGTCTTTCTATTTCCTTGGCATTCTCATTCCATGGTTTATCACAAGTCTGAAAAGAGGATGTTGGTGCCTTTGACTTTTGAAAATTTTCACAGCATATTATTGTCACGACCCAGCTTTTTTGCCCTCTCCACCCCAACCTTCCTCCAACAAAATTCTTCCCCTCACAGAGGCTCATTTTTACTTCTCATGAAACAAATTAGCCGCCACTACTACCATATGGCCAGGCCCTGTTCTGCTCTTTCCCTGTTCTCTCTCTCCAGATTAACATGGAGCTCTAGCTCCTAGATCAGGGAGGCATTATTTATATGTTCTTTTCCACTGCAGCTTCTAGTAAATAAAGAAACCACAAAATCTGGGCCATCGCGATAAGATTCTCAAAGAGGCTGCCTTTACAATTCTCTAAATGACAATAGAGGAGCCATCTGTGAATGAACAAATTACATATGCTTTTAGTCTTTGCTCTATTTTCATAAATACTCTTGGTCTCATAGTAAAATGCTAATGTTGTATGATTTTTATTATCTTTAAACAAGATTATATCAATCTCTCTCTTTCTGTGTATATATATATGACATTATAAACAATTGTGTAGCATAAAGACAACATTCTGACCGAGAACTTATGAGAAATAATAACATTTTAAAAGAACCTCTGAGGAAAATATAGCTTGGACCACTCAGGGTGAAAAGCTGATTATACAAAAAGAATTTCTTTGGCTTAATGAGGTTGACATCTCCTTAAATAAGTCATAAGGTAGAAAATGTCAGTGAGCAACAGCTGACCCTCTGGTTTCTGTCAGAAGTTCCTTAAGAGGCTACCAGGGGAACTCACTAGAAAATAAAGACTGAAAGGCTCCAGTTGACAGGTCTTTAACTTATAAAGAACTGTATTTTTAAGCAAGTGGATTTTTAAACATAAATAAAAATATTAATCGATTATATTAGATAATAGCTTTACAATGATTGGTTCTCCTAAATATTTTACCTATTCATTCTATTGTTATTGGTTTATAATATAACACAGATTATGTTATTGGTTTGTAATATAACAAGTACATGAAATATTTAGTAGAACCAATTGTTTGTTTATAAGTAAATTATTTAGCCTACATAGATAAACTGAAGCAGTACTATCTAGTATGTATTCCTTTGAACCTTAGCTTTTTAGGCTGTTAATGGGCATTGTGCCTAAACAATTTCATTGCCAAATAAGTTTGGGTTAATAAAAAAAGGTTAGAAGTTATTTTACTCTGGGACCTCTCAGAGTCTTTGATGTGCTAAGGTGTATTATAAATAAGCTAGAGGGAGAGATGGGTCACATCCAGCTTTTCTCATATATATTTAACCAATAAATCTCTTCTTGTACAACTGTTATCCTTTGACCATATATTGAGAAACTATAGACTGGGGTAATTTCTCTCACTGATATTATTTATAGCATATCACAGCTTAACAGATCAAAATTTACTTCCAATTCAATATTTAAAATGATGCCAAGTGTCACTAACGTAGACCCTCCTTCAGCAAATACCATTCCAGGCCTGTTGTTTATTAGGTGGATTTTAAAAGAACAAAACATCTTCCTATTTGTACTTAAGGTACTTTGCATCTAACTAAAACCATAATTTACAAGTTCCCCAAAGGCAGTTTTTTAGGCTCTTGATGTCATTACAGGGATATTTTCCAAACCCAAGGTTGTCATTACTGCTTAGTCAGATGCAGAACTACAGAGTGTCTCCCAGAGCGGCTATTCTCCCCAGAATTCAGAGGAAATGCACTCTGGCTACAATGGCATGAAGCTTTCTACATTCAGGTGCTATCACTGTTCACACACACACACAGGGTTTAGGTGTGGAGAACTTCAGGTTATTTCTCAAATTGTTTCAATGCATACCGTGAAGAAGGATAGTCGCTAAACTTAGGAATAAGGTTGGACCATGAAGCAAAAAAAGGAACACCTTGGAAAGAAAAGTCATCCCCTTCTTATCTCCTGGCCAACCAGGTCAACAGGTAGCACAACCCACCCTGGTTCAGAAGCAAAACCAGTTAGAACTTTCTTAAGTTTATCATTGGTGCAGAAAGAACAAAATCAGGATTAGTGGAGTTGGGACTGGAGAACTGAATAGGAAGGAGGTTCACTCAGTGAGAGTGAACAGTGCTGGAATCCTTCACAATAACCGCAGAGGAGTGTGTTTATAGGTCCATTACAGTGACCGGAAGCCTCAGATAATCTAATAAGAGCAAGAATATTCTCAGGCTGGTGCTGGTTGAAGTGAATCACAGATTGGTGGTTGGGAGTATGTATGGTAGACTCTGGGAGAAATGTCCAGTAAGTAAACAAGACCCCGGCCCAATTGGCTGGGATTCAAGACAAGGCTCCAGGCTCCATGGTGAGCTGTAGTCCCATCAAGAAGCAGTTGTATGGCACAGACTATCTTCACAAGGATGTATAAGAAACTGCTAACAGTAAATGCTTATGGGAAAGAAAAGTAGAAGAGTCACATTAGAGACTTCTCTTTCTCCAGATACCTTCCTGTTCACTATGAATGTTTCACTTGTGCACTTGTAACTCCTTTTCAAGCAATTAATTAATTTGATTTTTAAAATACCAATGAGGAGATTTAGCATGGATCAATAGTCACTAGAGAACTGTTGGTGTGACTTGAGGAAGATTTAAGTGATATAGTGCTCTGCTGGATGAACTGGAAGTGAAGAAGCCAGAAGACTCTTACAGTGATAAGAGGTGAGACCAAGGAGGGCTTGGTTTTCAGTGAGGCACAGGACATGCAGAAGGAGGGATGGATGAGAAATATTTGGAAGGAAGAACTTCAGTATTCAACAAACGTTTGCTGAGCCACTTCGAAGTCATAGGCAATGTTGGCCTGCAGTCATATCAAATGCCAGAGATAAGAGGGACAGGGAAAGTCCTGTCTTTGAGAGCACAGTTTCAGGATAGCTTGTGATTAACCAGACTGCAGAAGTAAGAGGAAGACAAAGGAAGAGAAACAGCAGGCAAAGCTACTTACTCCAATGATTTGGAGATTCAGAGGAAGGAAAAAAAAGATTAAAAAGTGACCCCTAAAAAAGGCAAATAAAGCAAAGAAAAACTCGTTTAATGTCTAAGATAGGAAGGGACTGAGACGATTTGAAAGAAAAGAAAGCCTGTGAGGAAGATTGGAATGCCCAGAAGGAGAAAGTGGGAGTGGAAGTATGATGTCCAGAAAAGGAGTGGAGTCAAGAAGGGTGGAATCCAGGGTAGGTGGAAGGATTCAGATGCCATCTCTGAGTGAGGAGTAACAAAGTGAGGAGACCTAAGTAAGAGCATCAACATGCCAAAGTAGTGATTCAGACACCTTTAAGATTGTATGCTGGCTTTTTTTTTTTTTCACAAAGGGTTTGCCACTGGGACACAGATGTCATGAAAATCACCACTAAATCAAACCCAAAATGGGAAAGGAAAAGACTCATAGCAACATCACTATCATTAGAGACGTACATTCTGGTGAGTCTACCACTACTGGCCATCTGATCTACAAATGTGGTGGGATCAACAAAAGAACCTTGGGAAGGAGGCTGTTGAGATGGGAAGGGCTCCTTCAAGTATGCCTGGGTCTTGGATAAACTGAAAGCTGAACATGAGCATGGTATCACCATTGATATCTTCCTGTGGGAATCATTAAGTCAGTATTAAGTGACCATCATTGATGCCCCAGGACACAGAGACTTCATCAAAAACGTGATCACAGGCACAACTCAGGCTGACTGTGCTGTCCTGATAGTTGTTGCTGGTGTTGGTGAATTGGAAGCAGGCGTCTCCAGGAATGGGCAGACCATGAGCATGCCCTTCTGCCCTTCTGCCCTTCTGGCTGACACACTGGGTATGAAACAACTGACTTTTGGTGTTAACAGAATAGATTCCATTGAGTCACCCTATGGCCAGGAGAGACATGAGAAAATCATTAAAGAAGTCAGCACCTACATTAAAAAATTGGCTACAACCCCGACACAGTAACATTTGTGCCAATTTCTGGTTGGAATGGCGGCAACATGCTGGAGCCAGGTGCTAACAGGCCTTGGTTCAGGGATGGAAAGGCACCCCTAAGGATGGCCATGACAGTGGAACCACACTGCTTAAAGCCCTGGATTGCATCCTGCCACCAGCTCTTCCAATGGACAAGCCGCTGCGTCTGCCCCTCCAGGATATCTACAAAATTGGTGGATAGGTGCTGTCACTGTGGGCTCGGTGGAGACTTGTGTTCTCAAATCCAGCATGGTGGTCCCCTTTGCTCCAGTCAACATTACAATTGAAGTAAAGTCTATTGAAATGCACCGTGAAGCTTTGATCAAAGCTCTTCCTGGGGCCCATGTGAGTTTCATTGAACGTGTCTGTCAAAGATGTTTGTCATGGTAACCCTGCAGATTTGGCTCAGCCATTAGAGCATTGGCCTGTGGACCAAAGAGTCGCGGGTTTGTTTCTGGTCAAGGACACATACTTCAGTTGCAGTTCATCCCTGGCCCTGGTTGGGGTCGTGTGGGAGGCAACCAATCGATGTGTCTTTCTCACATTGATGTTTCTGTCACTCTGTCTCACTCTGTCCCTCCTATTCTATCTGACGATAAATGAAAGAATATCCTCGGGTGAGGATTAAAAAAAAGAAAATGTTTGTCATGGCAGTGTGGCTAGTGACAGCAAAAATGACCCACCAATGGAAACAGCTGGCTTCACATCTCAGGTGATTATCCGGAACCATCCAGGCCGAATCAGCACTGGATACGCACCTGTGCTGGACTCCTACACAGCTCACAGTGCTTGCAAATTTGCTGAGCTGAAGGAGATTTATCACTGTTCTGGGGAAAAGCTGGAAGATGGCCAACATTTTTGAATTCTGGTAATGCTGCCAGCATTGATATGGTTCCTGGCAAGCCCATGTGTGTTGGGAGCTTCTCTGACTACCCTCCTCTGGGCTACTTTGCTCTTAGTCACAAGAGACAGACAGACAGTTGCTGTGATGTCATCAAAGCAGTGGACAAGAAGGCAGCTGGAGCTGGCAAAGCTGCCAAGGCTGCCCAGAAAGCTCAGAGACTAAATGAATATTGTCCCCAGTACCAGCCAGCCCGGTTTAATCAGTGGTGGAAGAACAGTCTCAGAACTGTTGTCTCAACTGGCCATTTAAGTCTAAGAGTAAAAGACTGGTTAATGATTACAGTGCACCATAAAACCAGAAGAAAAGGAAACTGTCTTTTTTTGTGTGTGTGTGTGTGTGTGTGTGTATGTGTGGCAGTTTTTAAGTTATTAGTTTTTAAAACCAGTACTTTTTTTTTTTTTTTTAATCCTCACCCGAGGACATTTTCGCATTTATCTTCAGATAGAGCGGGAGGGAGAGAGGGGGGAAGACAAAGAGAAAAACATTGATGTGAGAGAGACACACATCAAGTGGTTGCCACCCACACGACCCCAACCAGGGCTGGGGACAAACTGCAACCAAGGTAGAAGCCCTCAGTGGGAACTGAACCCGGGATTCTCTGGTCCGCGGGCCGACACTTTAACCACTGAACCAAACCAGTCAGGGCTAACACCAGTACCTTTTAATGAAAACAACTTGACCAAAAATCTGTCACAGAATTTTGAGATCCATTGAAATAAACTTTAATGAGGAAAAAAACCTTGTATGACAAAAGGTCAAGAATCTGAATATATACCATCTGCTAAGAGCAGAACTGGAGGTGAGAGGTGGGGTGCTTTATGAACAATGTTTTTAAATGTAAGAACCGTAGAACATGCTCTTCATTGTTATTAGAACTATTCCATCTTTGACTTTCAGCCCTAATTAGCAAATTAACCTATCACTGAAATCTTAATTCTGCCCACAATTGATGTTTTTCCTCTTGGGTATGTCTATTTATTTATACTCCTATAGACTGAAAAATCCAACATGTCTAAAAACATACAGTTTGGTGATTAAGATAGAAAAATAAACTGGCTTCTAATGCAAGACCAGCCCTCTCCTAATATCTCTCTGCTGACAGGGTCACAACACAGAGTTTTTGTATATATAGTCTGTCACATCCTTAGAGAGGAATCTTGTCTCATTTCCCCATTCTTTAGGTTGGGAAACTGAAATAAATGCAGGAAGGTAAATTACCCAATGTTACTCAGCTGGCCAGTGCAGAATGAGGACAAGAACTCAGGCCTCCATTCCCTAGCTATTTGTTCTCCTTGCCCGTCATGAGAATAGAAATTCTTGACTGTGCCACTACCTGCCATGTCTGGACATCTATTCCTGTCCTTCCATCAATGTGGTTCATTTGCTGTCTGTCTGGGTATGACTTCATGAAAGGGAGATCGTCTATGGTACTTGCTTACAGGGCTGCTGCCGGGTAAGGGCTGTGGTGGGAGCAGATCCAAGGGACCTGAGATGGTCTAGCTCCTTGTCTCTGGAACAATACAGACAGGGTGCCCAGTGCCAGCTGAGGGGTGATGTAAGTGCCCAGAGACCAGGTAAAACCCAAGGCCATGATTATTCAGGATCTCTTCTGCTGTGATGAAAAAGGCTGGGTTCCTTTGGCCTCCATACCAGTGGGTACAAAATATTCTGGAGGTTGCAGATCCACTGAGGTTCTTTGACAGGAGATATGCTCTCTTCCCAGAAAAAAAAAAAGAAACATTAAGTCCTACACACACTAATTTTTTATAATTTCGAAGGAATTAGAGATGCTCTGAACCTTTGAGGGCTGGTCAAGCAGCATCTAATCAACTCTGACTCTAAATAAACTTCCCTATTAAAAAATCTCAAGGGAAGTAATTTGTTCCGTGAGATTATCTCAGAAATATTCTACTTTTTATGTTCAGCAAGTTTTTCTTCTCCCAAATCTCTGATGTTTCCCTTGGGCACAGAGGGAATTGTGGGTCTTTGAAACTGTCTTCCAGCACATCAGGAGAGTTGAAGAGAAGCTGAAGTCATGGTGATAATAAAGATTCCTCCATGCTGGCCACAGGCCCCTGTATTTAACATTAAATTCCTATTAAGTCTTCCACAGCCACACACCAGCTTTGATCCCCACCCAGCCTGAACTAATCTCCTCCTACAGATCAGGTTACATTATTCGTGAATTTAGGCCCTTCCCAGCGTATTTGCAGCTGACTAACGATGGGGCACCATATGCTAGCAGCAGGATGTGGGCACCTGCTTACGGGTTGGTGCACAGATCTGCCCTCATGAAAAACATGGCTTTCCCCAGACATGTGTGGCTCACTCCCCAGTGACCCAAGGCATCTCTTTTGCACGAGTCTACAATTAGGACACAAATGACTGAGGTTCCTCCCACTGTGGGCTGAGCTTGTGGTAAGTGGCACACCTATGTGTTTGAGTTACCTTTAAGTCATCCCTCGCCTTTCATTTACCTGGCAACTTAGAGCAGCTTCAGTTGTTGTGCATGTACATGCAGATATTATTTAACTAAACAACCCATTACTCCTGCAAAGTTAAAACATCAGGATGCAAAGGCTTTATGATGTATTTAACAGATTTTCACCCAACATTATTCCTGCGGGGTTCCAGATTATTCAGGTCACTCAGTGAAGTATGCCTGAGTGGAAAGGAACTTCTGAAGCCTAATGTTAAAAAACAAAAAAACAGATACCTGTAACACAGGTGGTACTTTTTGTCTTCACACTTCATTACATGGGAAACTGATAAGCATAGAGATTACCTTGTGTGGTTGGCACTTCTGTGTATTAACTGGGAACCTAACGATGCATATTCCTCAGACATTGGATAGTAACCTTGTGATCAGAATCACACATTTTTGAGGTCTTTGCTACTGACTAGGTTACACTGTTCTCCACTGTCTGTTTCTAATTATATGTGCCTCTTTCTGTACACAGGACCTTTTGGGTCCAGAAGGCTGCATTAAGCAATATCTGTTTTGCTTTATCATGCTTGAAAATCCAAGGTCATCTAAGCTTAAACTTTTCTAAAAATGAGTCCAGGCTCTTATGCACTTTTCCCCTTAAACTTCATTTTCAACTTAAACAATAATTTGATTTCAAATGAGAGATATTAAATGCAGGGCTTTTAATAACTGACCATTTTTTTAGTCATTACCTATAAAATTAAGCAGGCAAACAAATATGTGTTCAACAATCCATCAGCCAAACTTACCTAAGAGAAAAAGCCACAAGGCTGTCATAAAATGGAGGGAAGTGAAAACAGTGAAAATCTGATATTAACTTAAAATTTATTTTTGCAAGGTGTAATTTAAATGCAAATTTGCAACCATTGACCATTCTTCAAATGAGTAAAACAATAAAATTTTATAAACTACCTGATTTGTAAAATCAAAGAAGTTCAGGACATAATGTGTGCTATAGTTATTTAGTAACTACTGTGCTAACTGGATTTATTGAAGGCCATAGTCATTAAAATACTGTATGTCACAGAAAGAGGACTAAACTAAAAATTAGGATACAGCCTAATTTCTAGCAAGGCTGCCAGTCAGCTGTGTTACTGTGGCCAAGTCATTTAACTTTCACAGAACTCAGTTTCCACATCTGTCAAATAAAGGGATTGAAGAGTTTTGCCTAAGATCTTCTCTTTCTGAAATTTCATAACTCTAGAAATGACCATTTAATCAATAATTTCATTTTGATTCTATTTTCTCCCAGGGAAAGACGCATTTCTAAAGTGTCTCCTGCCAAGTCAAAGTAGTGTAAAACTATTAATGGCTTCTGAAGAGACTGAGGCTAGTAAAAAAGTTATAGGATAAGGGAGAGCCTTGTCCCCACAGGTTGCTGATGGAAGTGGGGTTACTGGGGTCCGCTGGAATAAGTATTTCTGGAGGCCTCAATGGGAAAAGAAGATATGGGAGGAAGCTTTATTTCCATGGAATTATACTCCTGGGTTTCCAAAGTCCCATTTCCCCTAGTCCAGTCATAGAAGAAGTGTAGTTCAGGCTTCAGAAGAGCTAAAATCAGGGCCAGAGTCCAGAGTTTCCCTTCCATGTTAGAGCCAACTCCAATCCAACATCAGGCTAGCTTAATTTGTGTTTCTCGCTGCAGTCCATTAGCCTATTGCATGTGGGTTGTGCATGGCTGTGGGCCATACAGGTGAATATAAGGAAGCCAAGTGTGAGCCACAAGCCAAGAGAGAAACTCCTTTGTTTAGGGGAATATGTATTCCTAAATTTTCAGGTGCTTGCAGTGGCCACACCCATTCTGGCTGATGATCTCTGTTTCCAGGAATAATTGACAAGCAAATACCTTCTCTTTGTCACCCCATTTTACTGAGCATGTCTATTTTTTCTTTGTTGTATCCCTTCCCCCAGTGTTTTCCAGGGAATAGACCCATGGTTCCCTGGGGAGGGCAGAGCTGCAGTTCCTGGTGAACCTGCCTAAATTACCTACCTACAAGGTCTGGCCTTCCCTTCGCCTCTTCACTACTGTTAATAACTAGCTAATTACAATGGTATTATTAGGAGAAGCTAGTATCTTGACTATGCCACAAAACATGTAATAATGTCATACAATTAGGTATGTGAAGTACTGCCAACAAGTTCAGTTCTCAAATTCTTCTTAATCAGGTTACACACAATTGTATATTTCTCTTCCATTACCACCTTGTTTCTATTTTAGGTAAGCAGAAAATATTAATTTTTCAGAAAAAGAGAAAAAGGCATTTCAGAGGGAAATGAGACATTGCTCAGTGGCAACACTGGAGAAGGAACTGAGAGAACCGTTTCAATCATCCATCTCAGGTGGCGGCGACTCAGCCAGGTACGTTTAGAAAAAGCCCGGAGTGATCAGAATTTTCACACTGCTGGTATGCTGATGTTGTGGGCACGTAAGTTGTGAAAAAGAAGCCATTATAGTGAAATAACACCAACCTTGTTTGTGATTATATTGATGCATAAAGAAATATATTCTGTTGAAAGACAGTTTTTTAAGGATAAAATCACGATGGTCATACAACTATAAAATAAATACTTGTCAAGGAATGTATTTAACTCATTAATTAATAACTGAACCATTAAGATATTTTAGGTTGTTCAAAAGAGAATTCAAATTAATACACACATATATAGGCAGATAGGAAATGTTGAAATTAATTTATAAATTAATACAAAAAGCAGTGTATTCCCAGCAGTTTTCAGTTACACTCCCCAGACCCAACAGTTCTGTGGACAAGGATCCTTTGCATTATTATTAGTTTTCTATAATTTACAGTTGTAAAATCGCTTTAATACATTGAAAGGGGGAGATAGCTCAGAAGGGTACATAAGACAGGATATTTAGAAATCCTCCCCCCCCCCCCTCCTTAAAGTATTTCACAATTTTTCCTGACAATTTACATCAAAAGAGTATAATGTGGTAGGGTGTAACAAACCCAGGGTATGACAACAGGCAGCCTTAGATTTAAATGTCTTTGTCATCTTGAGCAATATATTTGACTTACCTATTTCTCAGTTTTCTCTTCAGTAAAATGGGCATGAAAATACCTACCTTTCACGATTGTTCTGAAGGTTAAATAAGGTAAACATATAAAGAGGTTAATTCAGTTCACCAAATAGGTTCTGAATATATTGTAGGCTTTATTTGGTAATAATAATTACATGGAAAAGTCCATAGCAAACCAAAGAGATAATATGGCTTTACTTTTGAAGAATTTTGTCTTTCTATGATCCACATACAGTTAGCAAGGTTGGAATACTTTGTAAATTATAAAATCCTGAATAAAAAATCAGTTATTTCTCACGCACAGCTGGTGGGAATACAAAGTGTTACAGCCACTTTAGAAGACAGTTTGGCAGTTTTGCATAACTAAACATACTCTTACCGCTATAGGCAGTTAGACATGAGCAGAGTGAGGATGATGGGCCAGGAACAGAAGGTCACCAGGGTGGAAAGCCCTGGATGCCTAGCAAAGGGCAAAACTGGGAAAACAAGAACCTTGCCCCCAGGGTAACCTATCCTCCCTAGCATATCACTGGTCACTGGTCGGGCCCTCTGACTTTTCACATCACTGGTTATGTGGTTTAGACCCCTTGACTCTTTCCTCCTCAAAGATATCATCTAGGCCTCAGTCGTATTTCAGCTCCAGGACCAGAAAAGCAACAAAACTGGACAAGTGACTCTGTGACTGTTTCAGGACCAGTTGCACTGACTAATGACCCCCTGCCCTCGTGCTGACCAATCAGCAGAGACCCCAACCCTGAAAGAGCACCCCTGGTAAACTGATGAATATTCTATTGAGATCTTCCCCTGAGAACTCCCCTAAGATTTCCACCTGCAAGAGAGATATAAATATGTTCAGGATGAAGGACTCAGTGCACACTCTCCCCCAGGGGAGCATTCCAATGCCATTCTCTTTCTCCTTTCTTCTAACGGACCCCAGGAGACTTGCAACCAGGGGAGCAGTGGGCAGTGGCAGCTCATCTTGGGCTAACCCATGAACCTGTCTCCAAGGCCCCCTTTTCTCTGACTTCCCATTGAGCCAAAGCAGCCTGGCCAGGCTCTCCTGTTGCTTCTTCTATGCCCTTCCTTGCTTCACTGACCTAAGTGTGTTTTTGCTGCAGCCAATAAATTCGTGCTTGCTTTGCGGCACTTAATCTCTTTATTGAAATCTTTCTTTCAAGAAGACAAGAACCAAGGTCTCATCATCTTGCCACTGGCATTACCACACAACCCAGAAGTCATGCTCCTTGGTATTTATCCAAATGAGTTAAAAACCTATGTCCATCAAAAACCTGCACGTGAATTTCTATAGCAGCTTTATTCATACTTGTCAAAACTTGGAAATAACCAAGATATACTTCAATAGGTAAATAGATAGAGTAACTGTGGTACATTCAGATAATGAAATGTAATTCAGTGATAAGAAGAAATCAGCTATAAAGCCATAGAAAGACATGGAGGAAACTTAAGTGCGTATTATTAAGCAAAAGAAACCAATCCATAAAGGCATATAGTGTAATTGCAGCTATCTGACATTCCAGAAAAGGCAAAGCTATGGGACAGTAAGAAGATCAGTGGTTGCCACTGTTAACAACAGGGAAGCAACCAATTGATGTGTCTCTATCACAATGATGTTTCTTTCTCTTTATATCTCCCTCCCTTCCACTTTATCAAAAAATCAATGGAAAAATATCCTTGGGTGAGGATTAACAACAACAACAAAAACAATAGGGAGGGAGGCATGCAAGGGAAGAGCACAAAGGATATTTAGACAGTGAAACTATTCTCTGTGATATTGTCATGTTGGATAAATGTCATTATAAATTGGTCAAAACCCAAAGAATGCACAACACAACGAGGAACTTTATGGACTCTAGTTAATAATGTATCAATGCCAGTTTATGGAATATAACAAATGTATTAACACTAATGCAAGATGTTAACACTGTTGGAGACTGGATGGAGGTAGATTGCTGAGGGAGTATATAGGAACTCTGTTACTCTCCACTCAATTTTTCTGTAACTGCTCACAAAAAATTTATCATTTAAAAAAAATTAATTATTTCCTTATTCTTGCTGAGTGATCTTGGGCAACACCTTTAAATCCTTTAAGCCTTCATTTTCTTATCTGTAAATGGATATAAATGCAGAATCTTCTCCCACAGGGTTGTGGTGGGAATAGGGGTTCTAGCAAAGTAGCACTAATATTCAGCAGGTATGTACCTGGTACTGGTGGTTCAAATATAGAATACATCCATACCAGTTAATAAATAGCTGCCCTGAGCATATCTCCCACTCACACACACAGACACGCACGCCATCTCCCTAACTCCTCCCCCTAGATTCCTCGCTTTTCCTCAGGCCCCAGACCCTGAAGGGTTATTGCCCAGCATGTAACAAACCTCAGCTATTCTATTGCAGTTATTCTTTTGCAGTTCTGATCAGTCCATGACCATGCTATACTGTTTGTTAAATGCTTTTAAATCTTTCCTGGTTCCTAGTGAGTAGTAAGCCCTCAAATATTGTTACCTATTCTTATTAGCATAACTATTTCTATTATTTAGATTTTATGCTGTAAGCACAGTCTTGTTTTCATAAAAAATATCAATAGCATATGGCTATTAAAGGAACATGTGTGCCTTAAATAATTTTTTTTTTAACTGTGGAAAAGCACTGCACCCAGAGTGGAAGCTTTTTAGTCTGGGCTTCAAATACATGCTGCAGAGGTTTAACTGCAGGATGATAGAAAACAAGGTGGTCATGCCCTGGCCAGTTTGGCTCAGCGGTTAGAGCGTCGGCCTGCGGTCCGGAGAGACCCGGGTTCGGTTCCCGCTAAGGGCATGTACTTCGGTTGCAGTTTGTCCCCGGCCCTGGTTGGTCGTGCGGGTGGCAGCCACTCGATGTGTCCCTTCACGTCGATGTTTCTCACTCTCTCTTCCTTCCTCTCTCTCCCTCCCATTCTAGCTGTACAAAAAATAGAAAAATATCCTCGGGTGAGGATAAAAAAAAAAAAGAAAAGAAAAGAAAACAAGGTGGTCAGTTGATGTAATCATGTTACAATGTTGCTTTATCCTTAGTGTAGTATCCAAAAATTATTGGGCAATCCCTGGAAATGAGAGTCTTATTGATCAATTGACATGAATAAACAGCACCATATCTAATTTGGATGCCTGTTCTTAGAACCCAGATGCTGCCGGCACCAATAAATAATAAAAGAAAGAGACAGATTAGAGTCTGTGATTTCCAAGAAAAAGTGAGAAAGGAGAGGTGAACCTTTATGGGGGAATTTGAACACCTGAACTCGATTATCAAAGAAATATGAACATGCTTTTTCCTTAGGAACAGCTTGTTTAGCCATGTTTTCTGTAAAACTGCCTGAACTACCCCTTGACACTGTCTGCGCTGACTTCAGGAAGGAGTAAAGGGAAGTAAGCACAGGAGGATATTGTCAGCAGAACAATGAACAGTTTTACATGACTGCCCATGCCAACAGCATGGTAACCACAGCGCTGTTTTCATCCCTAAACATCAGTAAGAGGAGACTCCTTTTGGTTAGCCTAGAAGAGTATAAGCCACCATTTAAGTCAGTCCAGTTGCACCCACCTTTCATCCTCGGAGAGCAGCTCTGTGAGGGGCAAGAACCCAGCTGAGAATTCTCACAGGGCAGCTCACCTAGACAGCCCAGATAAGGCTGCAAAGTGCTTATCTGGCATGTTCTTAGGCTTCCCAGATTTCCATTGCTAAGGTAGTAATATTTTCAATTCACGTATGCAATATCATTTGTGTGATTCTGTCAGACAAAGCAGTTTAGCATCCAGTCACCTCTACTCTCCAATCTGCAGGCAGAACCCCATCAAGGAACATGGTAGAACAAAGGTTTTTTTAAGTAACACCATCTTTTCTTTTTTCTTTTTTGGTAGAGTCCATCACAGTTTCAGTGGTGGGGTGGGAGGAGTATAGATAGTCAATATTTTTCTATTAGGCCTACACATAGAGAAAGATACAGAGGTACAGACTCAAGAGAAACAGAATGTCATTATACAACTATGTTCTTCCCCGGGCCCTTCCACCTGAGCCACCTGCCCTGTATTCACTTGGTTCAGTTCTCAGCTCCACTCCCAGTTTACCTGGGACCGTACTGTATTCTCTCTCTGTCTCTCTCTCCTTTTCTCTCGACTCTCACTTGGGCCATCATATGATTATTTCTTCTTGTTTTGAGGCTGGCCACTGACACACAATCCTAATGGGAAGACTGCCTTCCAGGATAGGAAGGTAAATCCTATTATATCCTGACCCATTATTTGTTTGTCTAAATTTATCTCTCTTTTTTTTCTTTTTGAACTGCAAGCATCATCTTTCTTTTTCTTTCTGTTGACTAGGCCTCAATTGTTCTAGTGCAATCCTCAACACCGGACAAGGTCAACAAAAGCATTATCTACAATAGATTCATAGTTCTCTTTGGAAGTAGTTATGACAGTTTGGTGTGTGTGTATGTGTGTGTGTGCTTGTTTCTATGACTTATCAAAGGTGACCAAGAGGATCTGGGAATCAGTTAAAGCCAAGAGCTCTTGTGACATGTTCTCCAGTTACTAGACTGTAAAAGGTGGGTGTCCTCTCACCAAAGCCACCTAACAGAGGCTATTTGAAAACTACTTATCCCATTAGGGGGCTAATCTTTGCTCCACTTTTACATTGTTTGAAATACATTTTAATATCAAATAGGACTAGGAACTCTTTTTTAAATAATTTATTATTTTTCGCCCTGGCCGGTTTGGCTCAGCGGTTAGAGCGTCGGCCTGCGGTCCTGAGAGACCCGGGTTCGGTTCCCGCTAAGGGAACGTACCTCGGTTGCAGTTTGTCCCCGGCCCTGGTTGGTCGTGCGGGTGGCAGCCACTCGATGTGTTCCTTTCACATCGATGTTTCTCTCTCTCTCTCTGTTCCTCTCTCTCCCTCCCACTCTACCTGAACAAAAAATGGAAAAATGTCCTCGGGTGAGGATAAAAAAAAATAATAAAAAAATAATAATAATAATAATTTATTATTTTTCAATTATCATTAACATAAAATAGTTATTAGAATATTATTGACTATATTCCCTATGCTGTACTTTACCTCCCATGACTATCCTGTAAATACCTATTTGTACTTCTAAGTCCCTTCACCTTTTTCACACATCTCCCCAACTATCTTCCTTTCTAGCAACCATCAAAATGTTCTCAGTATCTGTGAGTCTGTTTCTGTTCTGCTTGTTCGTGTATTTTGCTTTTTAGATTCAGTTGTTAACAGATATGTATTTATTGCCATTTAATTGTTCATATTTTTTCTTTTCTTCTTCTTCTTAAAGAAGACCCCTTAACATTTCATGTAATACTGGTTTGGGGTGATGAAATTTTTTTAGCTTTTTCTTGTTTGGGAAGCTCTTTATCTGTCCTTTGATTGTAAATGGTAGCTTTGCTGGGGAGAATAATCTTGGTTGAACGTTCTTGCTTTTCATCACTTTGAATATTTCTTGCCATTCCTGTCTGACCTGCAAAGTTTCTGTTGAAGAATCAGCTGACAGTCTTATGAGAGCACCCTTATAGGAAACTAACTGTTTTTGTCTTGCTGCTTTTAAGATTTTCTCTTTAATATTTTCCATTTTAATTAAGATGTGTCTTGGTGTGGGCCTTTTCAGATTCACCTTGTGTGGGACTCTCTGTGCTTCCTGGACTTGTATGTCTATTTCCTTCACCAAGTTAGGCAAGTTTTCAGTCATTATTTTTTCCAATAAGTTTTCAATTTCTTGCTTGCTCTCTCCTTCTTCTATCACCCCCATGATGTGAATGTTGGTATGCTTGAAGTCCCAGAGGCTCCTTACACTATCTTCACATTTTTTATTCTTTTTTATTTTTGCTCTTCTGAGTGGATGTTGTTTTTTTCTTCATTTTTGTTTGCATCCTTATATTCCAAATCATTAATTTGATTCTCTACTTCATCTACTTTAATGTTGATTTTCTATAAATTATTCATTTCAGTAAGTGTATTCTTAATTTCTGTCTGGTTCTTTTTTATGATTTCTCTGTACTTTTTCACACTTTTGAAGTTCTCAATACGTTCCTTGAGCATCCTTATAACCATTGTTTTGGACTCTGTATCTGGCAGTTTGCTTGCTTTCATTTCATTGAGTTTTTTTTCTGGAGAGTTCTTCTGTTCTTTCATTTGGGACCTGTTTCTTTGTCTGCACATTTTGGCTGCTTCCCTATGTTTGTTTCTATGTATTAGGTAGAGCTGCTACATCTTTCGAACTTGGTAGAGTGACCTTGTGTAGTAGTTGTCATGTAGGGTTTAGTGGTACAGCCTTCCCAGTCACCCGAGCTAGGTTCTTCAGGTATGCCTCTGTGTGGGCTGTGTGCAGTGTCCTGTTGTAGTTGAGCCTTGATTGCTGTTGGTGTCACTGGGAGGGACTGATCCCCAAGCCAATTACTGGGAGGACTGGCTGTGACTATAGCAGAGAAGTAGGAGTTTACCCTGTGGGGCAGGACTTGCTTTGGTGGGGCTTTGGTGCCTACCAAGTCTGCCCCTTGAGTGTGTTGCTCATGGAGCTAGTAGTGTTATAACCTGACATGGTCTGAAGGTGTCCACTGGGTGCACTGACTCTGGGGAATCCTGGAAAGTGCAAAGTCAGCCAGCACCTATGTTCTGCCTGAGGCTACCTGGCACAAGCTACAGAGCAATAGCTGCTACTTGTGCTGGGCTTGGAAGTGCCCGGCAGCGTCCAACCTCTCAACCAAGGCTGGTTGTTACTAGTGCTGGGCCTGGAGCCACTTAGCAAAATGTAGGGGGTACACAGAAGCCAGGTGTTGCTTGCATGAGAGATTTTGGGGAAAGCTGAAGCATGAATCAAGAGAAGCAAGTTGTATGGAAAAGCCACTGGAAATGGTTTGGATGGGCCTGCAAGCTCAGTGGGGTGGGAGTCTCAGAGAATCAGTGTGAGCCAAGTTGATGGAGACTCTGACATGGCACCTGCCTACCAGCTCTGTGACAGCTCTCAGAAAAGGAACAATAGCTTCTGCCAGCACTTTTGTCCGGGAGAAGGCTGACCCCTCAGCTCTTGTTATGATGCCAGGCAATTCAGTTCCTCCTTGTATGGCCCTGGTGCTTTTCAAGCTGCTGCCCTAGCACTGGAGCTCAGAGAAAGTATGTGTGAGTAAGTCCATGTATGCGCCCTTTAAGAGGAATTGGTCAACACTCAAGCAGCCCTCTGCCTCAAGCAGCCACAATCCCTGCTGGTTTTTACAGCCAGGAGTTACGCAGACTTGTCTTCCTGGCAGTGAACCCTGGGCTGGGGGGTCTGATGTGGGACTGGGACCCCTCACTCCTCAGAGGGGACCTTTGCAAACTTAATATTCCTCTTGATTTTAAATCACTACAACCTATTCTACTTCTCTACCCCTCCTACCAGTCTCAATGTGGCTTCTTTAAATCCCTAGTTGTAGGATTTCCATTCAGCTAGATTTCTGGCACTTCTGAGTGATAGTTATTCTGTAGTTTAGGTGTATTTTTTTATGTAGAAGTAGTCACTCTCAGATACTCTTCTTTTTTCTAAACTTTCTTTGATATATTTATTTATCAGTTCTTTCAAATATACTTGAAAATAATTTTGTTCTCTCCTCTCCCCAGGATATTTGTTTATTTTAAAGGAATAAAGCCTTCAACCTTTACAATGAAGAAAACTGGTGGCCACCACCTTATCCATGTAATGTACTGTAGGACATCCTGAACTACGTGCCTCTCCTATGGTGTGAAGGCGTAACACAGCCTAGGAAGTGTCCTTGTTAAAAACATTTCCTCTGAAGATAGTCAAGCCTTTTTAGAATGTAGAGACTAGAAGAGCAAGTTAAAGTACACCATGAAGATAAAATCAGACACATCCAGGTCAAGAAGATTGACCTGATGTTTTAAAAGAAATTAAAATTATTTTCCAAATATTTTAAAATAACAAATTTATTTTCAAAAAGCCAAAGACATAAAAAATAAAGAGGAGGGACTGTTTTCTATAACAAAAGAGACTACAGAGACAATAACTAAAAGTAACTTGTGATCCACGATTAGATTCTGACTTGAAGGGGAAAAGCAGCAATAAATGACATTTTTAGGATAATTAAGAAATGTTAATATAGAATAGATATTAGAAAATATTGTTAATTCTCTTAGACATGATCATGTTATTTCAATTATATAGAAAAATCTGTCTTGAGCAGCTGCAAACTGAAGTATTTAAAATATAATGAGGCCCACAACTTAATTTCATATGATTCAGCAACAATACAAGACCACAGTATAAATAATTATTTACATATATGGGATGTATATATAAATATATATAGCATGTGTATATATGTGTATATACATATATAATCATATACATACACATAAACATGCATGAATACACAAATATTATCAATTATTGAATCTAAGTGGGGGATACATTGATGTCCTTTGTAGTATTTTTTCCAACTTTTATATTTGTTTTTAAAGTTTTCATAATAAAATGTTGAAGGGGAAAAATAAAATAATTTTGTGAAATTTCCAAAATATTTCATTGAAATTTTGAGTTTAACTGCATTAAAAGTATAGGTTAAATTGGGAGTACTTGACATGCTTATAAAATTTAATGTTCCTATTTCCTTGAATATGTTGTTTCTCCATTTATTCACGTCTTCTTTTATATTTCTCAACAAATTATTTTCAGGTTTTTTTTTTTTTTAAATAGAGGTCATTATATTCATTACCTTGATAGTATAAAAAATAAATAAAAGTAATTTACTTTGCAAACATGAACTATTTTTTGTTTAATCATTTATGGTTTCACTTCAGAAGCTAGAACTTAGAGATCTATCTTGTGACTAAAATACTGCAATTTATGCTGTCCACAAACATATCAAACAAATGATGCAAAAAAAAATGAAAGAGATAAAAGCGTCCCTACATTCTACATGGTTTTAATTTTCCAAGCACATATTTTCTTAGGAAATTGGTATGACTTTACACTAACCCACTTAACTCTGCCAGTTCTCTCACATCTTTGGTGTATGTTTGAGGTTTGAAAAGTGCTGATTAGCTCTGGCCAGTTTCACTCAGTGGTCAGTAAGGTATCTCACCAAGGAAGAAAGAAACATAGCCACAAAAGCGGGCAAAAGTTTTATTGAAGCGTTCCCAGGTGAGGTTCACTGGTGAGGGGTCCAGGGATGTCGCGTTGTCATGACCACCCAGGAAAGTTTTACAGGGGGGTGAGGTTGAGGAAGAAAGACGGGAGGTATTTGGTGGTTTTGATTTCTCTTTGGGCCAGACATTTCCTGGTCATGTGACTCCCTGGAGTCCAAGGGCCTTACATTCTGACCTTTTGTGTTAGATAGGGGTGCCACTTTCTGTCTGGCAGCTTCCTGCTGGGTAGGGGCATTATGGGTTGGGGAGGTCGGTGCCAGAGGCCGGCTCAGCTGGGAGTTGCAGGTAGGGGTGAAGCAACATCTGGTTCACTAGAGAAACCTTGCCGATGTGGTTCTGCAAAAATCTAGTCCGGAGTGGTTTAAGATTTCAGTCCCAACCAGGAGAATGGATAAGAGTGCGCATCTGCCGAGGCCGTAGGTGGCTGTCCAGAGCAGCCTCATTGCAGAGGATGATGCTGGACACCTGGCTCAGTTGTTCTATGGCTTCTGAGACGATGTGGGTATAGGTCTGAAAAATTTTCAGGGTACCTGATGGGTAAACTTCTGCATGCCATCTATAGATTTTTCCCTCTTCCCCTTTTACCCATCTCTCATCCCAGGCGTCCTTGATAATGAGTTTTAAATCACTTGGCCCGAAGTAGTTTCTTTTACATGAGCGGTAGGGACAACCTCCATATGTCTCATGCCACCATGGGCAGTAGTCTCGAGTCTGACTGTGGATGAAGCAGACAGCGGAACGACCCGTGTCAGGTATACTTTTCATTTTAGATTGTGGGGCCGTGATAGTTACCACTGCCTGGTAGCCGCCGGGCTGGCAGGCTCTCGTGGCTATAATATGAGTGGAAGTCATCCAATATTGTGTCCAGCTTTCTTGGATATAGAACTGCCAGACATAGGCATTGATCCGGTTAGTTGTGGTGAGGTTTCCCTGAGGGAGGATCAGGAGGAGGAAGACCCATAGGGCCCAGGTTCCACGTAATCCAGCAGCAGGTGGGGCCCAAGGGCTCAGACCACCAGTGATCCTGGTGTGGAGCCAGTTTGAGGTGGGAAACATGGTACTGGGGTGCCTGCCCCAGGAGCTTGGCTGCTGTGGGGGTGGTTAATTACCATATGAGGTCCTGTTCACCTGGTTTGTAAGGAGCCGGGCTGGAGTTCCCGTAGGAGGACATTGTCCCCTGGTTGGACTGAGTGTTGTCGGGGCTCCCACAGGTGGAAGGGTCGGCATGTTCCCTGCTGAACCACCTGGGCAGCAAAGGCTGGCCCGTTGTCTGATTGGATCATGGTAGGCAGCCCAAATCAGGGAGTGATCTGTTTGATGAGGATAGAGGAGACGGTGTCGGCTGTTTCCTGGGGTCTAGGGAAGGCCTCAACCTCCTGAAAAGGTATCAACAAAGGTTAGGAGGCAGCGGAGTTTCGTGTGAGAAGGCATGTGAGTGAAGTCAATCTGTCAATCTTGGCCTGGCTGATGTCCTCTCATTTGGTGGGTGGGAAAATGGGGGCAGAGACCCCCTTGTGGGGAAGTTTTGGAACAGACGGCACAGGCCATGTGTATCTTTTCAACCGTCTGTCGGAGCCCTGGAAAGAAAAGGAGTGGTTGCACAAACCAGTAAAGGGTTTCAGGCCCCACCTGCAGGGAACAGTGGATGTCAGAGAGGAGGGCTGCAGCCTGTTTTCCCGGCAGCGCAATTTTGTCTCCGAGAAGTATCCGTCCTTGGTTGGATATTTTTCCTCCTTTCTGAAGGAGAATTTCTTCTTCCTGAGAAGTATATGAGGGCTTGATGGGGGTGGAGAGAAACACGACAGGGGTAGGGGAAGTGCCCACAGTGCGGCCCAAGCTGTCGCATCTGCCGGAGCATTCCCTAGGGCAACAGGGTCTTGTGAGTTTTATTTATCCTCAACCGAGGACATCTTTCCATATTTTGTTCAGATAGAGTAGGAGGGAGAGAGAGGAAGAGAGAGGGAGAGAGAAACATTGACGTGAAAGGGACACATTGAGTGGTTGCCACCCACACAACCCAACCAGGGCCGGGGACAAACTACAACCAAGGTACGTGCCCTTAGTGGGAACTGAACTTGGGTCTCTCTGGACCGCAGGTCAATGCTCTAACCGCTGAGCCAAACTGGCCAGGGTGGGTCTTGTGAGTTTTAATGTCCCCTGCAGTGAACCACAGCCACTCAGCGGGTAACAGGAGAGCCTCCAGGAGCTTAGAGATAAGGGTAGCATTTATCATGGGGGAGCCCTAGGTCGTGAGGAATCCCCGTTCTTTCCAGACGGCAGAGTGGCTGTGGGCGATAAGAAGGGCATGTTTAGAGTCGGTGTAAGTGGTTGCCCATTTCCCGTGGGCTAGAGCGAGGGCCCGTGCAAGGCAGTGAGTCCTGCCCAGTGGGAAGTGGCACCGTTGGGCAGGCGCTGGGCCTCTGGGGTGGAGGAGACGGTGACCAGCGTGCAGGCCGCCCACCGCAGTCCGGCGGGCCCAGTGCTAAAGTCCCGTCCACACAGAAGACAAGGTCTGGGTCCTCTGGAGGGGAATCCGACAGCCCCTGCGAGGCTGCTGAGAAAGTCTGTTCCGTGCAGCAGTGAAGGTTCTGGTAGCCCGGCCGGAATTGGAGTAAGGCGGCTGGGTGGAGCCGGGGAAGGTGAAAGAGTGATGGAAGGTTTTCCATGAATAGGAGATGAATTCCTGTATCCGGGAAGGACCTAGTAGGGAGAGATTTATGTGAGACAAGGTTGGTGAGTCGATGTGACGAGACCACAGATGCAGGTTGGCATAGGGTCAGTTTAGTTGCTTCTTTTGCAAGTTCAGCTGCGGCACCTAATGCTCAAAGGCAGGGCTGCCACCCGGACAGTGGTGTCCAGCTGTTGGAAGGGGCACGCCACCGGGCAGTAGGTAGGCCCTATCGGGTGGGCCAGGACTCCCACTGCATTCCCGTGTTTCTCGTCAGTGAAAAGGGTGTCTGGGATCAGCAGAGCGAGAGGAGGGGAAAAGATTAGAGTGTTCGGGAGGGTGGGGAAGGCCCTTTTCACAACACTGGGTGAAGTGAGAGGTCCTGCAGGGGCCTCTGGCTGCTGCGTGGAGGGGCTTGGCCAGGGGGGCAAAATTAGGTATCCAGTGCCTACAGAAACCGGTCAAGTCAAGGAAGGAGGAGATCTGTTCTGCAGTCTCTGGTGGCTGGAGGTTGCGGAGGGCTTGGGTCCAGTCCAGAGTAAGGCCTCTGGTGGTAGGGGTTAGAGAAACACCCAGGTAAGTGACAGACTTGGTGTGAAGTTGGGCTTTAGCGGAGGAGACGCGGTGTCCCCTGGAGCCGAGGAAGTTAAGGAGAGTAGCAGTGTGCTGGCTCGAGGCGCACAGCGAAGGGCTGCAGAGGAGGAGGTCATCTACGTATTGAAGGAGGGTACTGGGTTCGAGTGAACAGGAAGCGGGATCCCACGCCAGAGCCTGTCCAAATAAGTTGGGCTGTCTCGAAACCCCTGTGGCAAGACAGTCCAGGTGAGTTGCTGAGCTATGCTGGTGTCCGGGTCGGTCCACGTAAAGGCAAATAGGAAGTAAGAGTCAGGGTGAAGAGGAACAGTAAAGAAAGCATCTTTAAGGTCAAGGACAGTAAAATGGGTGTACCAGGGGGGATGTGTGAATATAAGGTGTAAGGGTTGGGGACTACCGAATGGAGGGGGACAATTGCCTCATTTATCAAACATAGGTCCTGGACGAGGCAGTAAGCCTCTGAGGGTTTTCGAACAGGAAGGAGAGGGGTGTTGCAAGGTGAGTCGGTGGGGATTAGCAGACCCTGACTTAAGAGACGGGTAATTATAGGTTTGAGGCCCCGGCAGTGAGTTGCCGAAATGGGGAACTGGGGCCTCGATGGGTATTGTGAAGGGTCCTTCAGTAGAATTTGAATGGGAGTGTGCTGGGTGGCCATTATTGGGGTAGAGGTGTCCCAGACTCAAGGGTTGACAATGTCTGGGGAGATAGGGGGTTTGAGAGAAGGAGGGTGGTTGGTGGTGGTGGGAGAGTCTTCGGTGAGGAGGGGTAAGAGAAGAGAGGAAGCCGTTTGGAGTGATGACATTTGGATAGTAGCCCCAAGACTTTGTACTATGTCTCAGCCCAGGAGGGCATAGAGGGCAAGAGGATATAACTAGGAAGGAGTGTGAAAAGGGGTATCCGTCTAGACTGCATGACAGAGGCTGGGCACGAAGGGGAAAGGAGGGTGTCCCATCAATTCCCATAACCGAGACCTGAGAAGGGACTAGAGGCCCGGAGTGAGATGGCAGAACAGAGAAGGTGGCCCCGTGTCCACCAGGAGTGAGATGGACTTACCCGCTACCTGCAGCTTTACCCTGGGCTTGGCAGGGTGACTGGGGTCCTCGAGTCCAGGTTGGGTCAGTCATCCATGAGGCCGAGGAGCTCAAGTGATGGGCCCATTGGCCAGCCTGTCCCCTGCGTGGAGGTGCCGAGAATGAGCCCGTTGCCCAGAAAGGGCAATCACTCCACCAGTGACCAGGCTGTTTAGTCTGGGCATGGTTTTGTAGGTGGCCGTGGACATGGGCATTGATGGGCCCAGTGGCATTTACTGCCACATTTGAAGCAGGCCCCTGGTGGGGTTCCCTTCGGCGGCCCAGAGACGTTACGTCTCTTAGGTCTGGCGCCCCCCTGTACCCTGCCCATGCTGGGCTGCCGGCCTCAGGGCTGCCACTGGAGCCTGGGTTTGGGGGTTCACCTTCTGCTGCATTCGGGCCTGACGAGTGGCCTCAGCCTTGTCCTCTCGGGCATTAAAGACTCTAAATGCCATGTTCAACAGGTCTCGGGTAGGGGTCTGAGGGCCCTCTTCTGCCTTTTTAAGCGTCTTTCTAATGTCTGGAGCTGACTGGGAGATAAAATGAGCAGCTAAGACTGTGGCCCCGCGACGGAGGCAGGTCCAGGCGGGTGTGGAGAGCCAGTCTCAGTCAGGCGGTGTAGGAACAGAGCTGGGCTCTCATCAGGTCCTTAGTGACTGCTCTCAGTCTGTTGTAGTTAACTACCTTTCAGGCTGCATTCTGCACGCCTGCCAAGAGGCATTGGACCATCCAGTCTCGCCTTCGTTTACCGTCCTGCCCTGCTTGATAAAGCCAATTGGGTTCTGCCTCGGCGTCTGCCTGAGTCCAGATGGGCATCTGGTCGTCTATAAGATGCACCTGGTCAGCATGGGCGCGTGCTGCTGTTCGGATCCGATCACGTTTGTTGGGGATGAGGGTAGAGGACACAATGACATAGAGATCATAGGTAAGGTCATTAAGTCTGAGTGAGCTATCTGAACTCTTTGATAGAGGCTGTGGGATTGGTGGAATAAGATCCTAAATGCTTTTCAATAGTGGATAGATTGGAGAGAGAGGAGGGGACATGGACCCACACAAGTCCCTCTGCTCCCAATACCTCACGGGGAGGGCAGAGGAGGTCGGCTCCTTCCCGTGGGTCATGATGTGACCGCATGTGGGCGCTGACAGGGGAGGGGAGAGTGGGAGTCGAGATGGAGGGCGGAGGAGGGTTAGAGGCAGATGGGTCAGGATAAGGTGGAGGAGAATTAAGATGGGGTTCAGGCCAGATGGGAGGCGGGGACAGTTCCTCTGGGGGGTCAGGAGAGGAGGAGAGGTCAGGAGCGGAGGGTCTGGAGGGGGGTTTTTAGCTAGGAGGACCTGTGCCATGGAACAGGAGGCACAGAGGTTAGGACGGGATTGCAAATACCAAAAAGCCTGAATATATAGGATTTCCGACCATTTCCCATTTCTTTGGCAAAAGTTTCCCAAGTCGGTGAGTATGGTAAAATCAAAAGTCCCTTCAGGAGGCCATCTGGACTGGTTGCCCAGTTGGTATTGTGGCCAGGCCACAGTGGAAAAGAACAGTTTCTTCATCTTTAGGGAGGGATCTATTTTTTTTTTTTTTTTATGAATTTTTATTTATTTTTTTGTTACAGATATTTTACCTTTTTACCCCATTGGCACCCCCCACCCCACCCCCCCTCCACCCTGTCCCCAGCTTAGTTGTCCATGTCCATTGGTCATGCATACATGCATAGGGAGGGATCTATTTTTGACAGATTTAAAATGAGACACCCTAGAGGTGTTTTTGGATCCAGTCAAGACTCCTGATTGCCCATGGTTGGAGTGAATTGGCAACCCGCAACTCAATCTCTGGTCACCAGACGGGCGGATGGAGTGGGGCGCGGCCGGGATGTCTCCGCAGAACCCCACGCACCCAGAACGGATAGGAGGTCCCTGACGCAGCTGTGATTACGGACAGGGAGCCCCGGAGGCGGAGGGAACTGAGGAGCGGCCAGAGGCAGGGGACTCACCACACTGTGCGCCAGCTGGGTGGAAGGTCGGTGGTCCCTGGTCTTCCTCGGGAGGGAGGGAGAGGAGCGGCCCGGGCAGGCTGAAGCTCCTAGATCCCAGGTTTCGACACCAGATGTAAGGTATCTCACCGAGGAAGAAAGAGAAATGGAGCCGCAAAGGCGGGCAAAAGTTTTATTGAAGCTGACCGGGCGAGGTCCACTGGTGGAGAGGCCAGGGAAGTCGCGCTGTCATGGCCACCCAGAAAAGTTTTATAGGGGGTGGGGTTGAGGAACAATGAGGGGAGGTATTTGGTGGTGTTGATTTCTCTTCAGGCCATCCATTTCTTGGTCACGTGACTCTCCGTTTGCGTGGCTCCCCAGTCATATGACTCCCCGGAGCCCGCTGGCCTTACAGTTAGAGCATGGGCCCGCGGCCTGAGGACCAGAGTTCGGTTCCTGCTAAGGGCACGTACCTCGGTTGCAGTTTGTCCCTGACCCCCGTTGGGGTCATGTGGGTGGCAACCAGTTGATGTCTCTCTCTCACATTAATGTTTCTCTTTCTCTTCCTTCCTCTCTGCCTCCAGATTCTGAACCAATGAAAAAAAGACACAAGCCCTGGCTGGTTTGGCTCAGCGGTAGAGCGTTAGCCTGCGGCCCAGAGAAAAAAAGACACAAGAAGCCAGACTTGGTTGCAATACTATATCAGTTGTATTTCAGGTACACCTGGTGGCTTAGCAACTACGGCTTGACCCATGACTGAACTCAAGCTTCCTATTCTCCCTGGCAAATTTGCCAGGCACAAGTTGAAAAGCAGAGGGCTGGCCCTGGCTGGTTTGCACTCTATTTGTCTCTCTCATGTCAATGTTTCTCTCTCTCTCTCTTCCTCTCTCCCTCTCGCTCTATCTGAAGATGAATGCAAAAATGTCCTCCGGTGAGGATAAAAAAAGAAAAGAAAAGCAGGGGGCTGAGGGCTCCCTTTGTGAAAGGGGGGAGCTCTCTGTTGGGCTTACTGAGGAAGAGGAGGAAGTGGGGAGGAGGCCTTCTCTGCTTGCCGGCAGATAAGAGAACCTGAGCCATCATCTCACTATTCCTCTTGGCCACTCTCCTGTCATGAAGAGCCAGTGAGGGAAAACTGCCCTCCAAGTTCTTGTCCAAGAGTCCTGAAGGGCTGGACCAAGTTCCTGAGCACATCTTGGAGAGGCCAGGAGTTTCTACTCTACAGCCAAGGTAGAGAGCACTGGACAAGAAGGAAATCTCCCTCCACTGCAAATTGGATTTCATGCACATGCTTTTCTTCTGGGATGATTGGTCCCCTGGTTGAAGGATTTTGGACCTCCATGAGGAGCAGTTCCTAAGCGGGGAGTATTTGGATGAACCATATATGAAGACTTAAGTGTGGAATGGAAAAGAAATGAAGCCATTTTTAATGTACTTAAGGCGAAATATGTACATTGTAGCCTCTGCATTAAAGGCTGCCTGTAAAGTTAACACAGAGGAATACAAGGATTTGGAAAAGCCTGGAAGTCCTGAGTCTCACTGGAATGCTATCTGGATGTTTCAGCTAAAATGTAATTAAATGGGTAATCATTGTATGTCTTCTTCGTAGAAGGGTCTGTTTAGGTCCTTTGCCCATTTTAAAATTGCATTGTTTGTCTGCCTTTTGTGAAGTTGTATGAGTTCTTTAAGAATTTTGGAAATTAACCCCTTATCAGAGGTGTCATCAGCAAATATGTTCTCCCATACAATGGGATCGTTTTTCATTTTATTGATGGTTTGTTGTTGTTGTTTTTTCTGTGCAGAAGCTTTTATTTTGATGTAGTCACATTTATTTATTTTTTTCCTTTGTTTCTTGGCCTAGGTGATGTGTCAGTGAAAATCCTGCTATGTGAGATGGCTGAGATTTTATCGCCTATGTTTTCTTCTAGGATTCTTATGGTTTTGTGACTTTTTCTTTTTTTTCCCTCACCCGAGGACATTTTTCCATTTTTTGTTCAGGTAGAGTGGGGGGGGAGAGAGAGGAACAGAGAGAGAGAGAGAAACATCGATGTGAAAGGAACACATCGAGTGGCCGCCAACCGCACAACCGACCAGGGCCGGGGACAAACTGCAACCGAGGCATGTGCCCTTAGCGGGAACCGAACCTGGGTCTCTCGGGACCGCAGGCCGATGCTCTAACCGCTGAGCCAAACCGGCCAGGGCGGTTTTGTGACTTTTACCCATTTTGAGTTTATTCTTGTGTATGATGTAAGTTGGTGGGTTAGTTTCATTTTTTTGCATGTATACAGATGGCCAAGAAACATTTGAAAAAATGCTCAAAATCATTAATCATCAGAAAGATGCAAATTAAAATGACAATGAAGTAGCACCTTACACCTGCCAGAATGGCTGCCATCAATACAACAAAGGACTAGTGCTGGCAAAGATGTGGAGAAAAGGAGACCCTGGTGCACTACTGGTGGGAATGCAAACTTGTATAGCCATTATGGAAAACAATATGGTGTTTCCTCAAAAAATAAAAACTAGAACTGCCATTTGACCCAGTGATCCCACTTCTAGGAAAGTATTCTAAGAATCCTGAAACACCATTCAGAAAGAATATATGCACCCCTGTGTTCATAGAAGCACTATTTCCAATAACTAAGATCTGGAAACAGCCCAAATGTCCATCAGTAGATGAGTGGATAAAAAAGCTGTGGTTGAAACAAGCCAAACAGAGAAAGACAAGTATCATATGATCTCACTTATTTGTGGAATATAATGACCATAACAGTCTGAGGAATGGGGTAGTCCCAGAGACATGGAAGTGGGGTACAGACTGACAATCCCCAGAAGAGGGGGTGGGGGGGAGAGATAAACCACAGAACTTATATGCATGAACAATGGACATGAACAACAAAGCTGGGGACAGGGTGGGGAAGGAGGGGGAGGGGGGATCAGTGGGGGGGGGGGGAGAAATATCTGTAACAAAAATAAATTAATTAATTTAAAAAAAGTTGTGGTACATATACACAATGGAATATTACGCAGCTGTAAGAAAGAAGGATCTCTTATACTTTGGAACAACATGAATGGACCTGGAGAGTATTATGCTAAGCAAAATAAGGCAGTCAGAGAAAGACAAGTATCACATGATCTCACCTATATGTGGAATCTAATGAACAAAATAAACTGATGAATAAAATAGATCCAGAGACATGGAAGCATGGAGCAGACTGATGAATCTCAGAGGGAAGGAGTACAGTGGGGGATGGAGGAAGAGATTAACCAAAAAACTTATATGCATATGTGCATAACGCATGGACACGGAGGCTTAGCAGGGGTGGGAGTGGTGTGCAGGGGTCAATTGGGGAAAAAGAGAGGACATTTGTAATACTGTCAACAACAAAGATACATTTTTAAAAAACAGATAATCATTTTGATGAAAGCCAGGCATGTAAAATGAATATCAAATAGACAGAATTAGCCCTGGTTGGTTTGGGTCAGTAGTTAGAGCGTCGAACTGCTAACTAAAAGGTCATGGGCTTGATTCCTGGTCAAGGTCACATACTTGGGTTTCAGGTTTCATCCACAGCCCTGCTCAGGATTGTGCGAGAGGCAAACAATCGATGTATCTCACATCAATGTTTCTCTCTCTCTCCCCACTTCTCTCCCTTCCCTTCCACTCTATTTAAAAAAAAAAAAAAATCAATGGAAATTAATCTTCAGGTGAAGATTAACAACAAAAACAAAAATAAATTTGTGAACTTGAAATAGCATGAAAAAGTGCAAACATATTTTTATCTTGAAAAATTCTCTCTCCTTTTTTTCCCCTCCATTTTTATTTCAGGAAGAGGGGAGTTGTTTATGAGGAAACAGCACTTATAACAGGGTATATCTGTCAGGGTGTTTCTGGAAGAGATTGATATTTGAGTCAGTAGACCGAGTACAGCAGATTGCATTCCCTGACGTGGGTGGACCTCCTCCAATCTACTGAAGACCCGAGGAAGACAAAAATCTGACCTTTTTGTGAGTAAGAGGGAATTCCTTCTGCCTGACATCCTTGAGCTGAGAAATTGTTTTTTCCTGCCTTTAGACTCTATCTGAAACATAAGCTCTTCCTGGGTCTCAAGCCTCCTGACCTTCAGACTAAAACTTATACCCTCAGCTTTCCTGTTCTCAGGCCTTCAGATGTGAACTGGAATATACCATCAGCTCTGCTGTGTTTCCAGCTTGTTAACTAAAAATCTTGGGACTTGTCAGCCTCCACAATCATGTGAGTCAATTCTTTATAATAAATCTCTTATCTATCTATCATCTATCTATCTATCTATCTATCTATCTATCTATCTATCTATCATCTATCTATCTTCATCTATCATCTATCTATCTATCTATCATCTATCTATCTATCTATCTATCCATCTATCTATCTATCTATCTATCATCTATCTATCTATCTATCTATCTATCTATCAATCATCTATCTATCCATCCATCTTTCTATCCTATCGCTGTATATATCCTATTACTTCTGTTTCTCTCGAGAACCCTGACTAATGCAGGTTTACACCACTATTTGTGCCTATTAAAACCTTATTGGTGGCAAGTGACAGAAAAGTGTAGCTGAATTGCCTTTGATAAATTGAAATTCTGAATATATGTACCCCTATGTTCATAGCAGCACTATTTACAATAGCTAAGATCTGGAAACAGCCCAAGTGTCCATCAGTAGATGAATGGATAAAAAAGCTGTGGTACATGTACACAATGGAATACTATGCAGCTGTAAGAAAGAAAGATCTCTTATCCTTTGAGATGACATGGAGGGACCTGGATAGTATTATGCTAAGCAAAACAAGCCAAGCAGAGAAAGATAAATATGATATGATCTCACTTATTTATGGAATATAATGAATTAAACAAACTGATGAACAACATAGACCCAGAGACACAGACGTAGGGTACAGACTGACAAACCTCAGAAGAGGGAGTGGTGAGGGGGAAGAGATAAACCACAGAACTTATATGCATGTATGCATGACCAATGGACATAGACAACAAAACTGGGGATGGGGTCGGGGAGGGGTTGGGGAGGAGGGTGTCAATGGGGGAAAAAGGAGAAATGTTTGTAACATAAATAAATTAATAAAAATAATTTTTTTAAAAAATGGAAATTCTGGAGGTAGATGACTTGGTTTTAAGCCTGGCTTTATACAGTGGTTCAAATGAAATCAGAATCAATTTTCTTGATTTCATCATTTCTCAATTCTGCTTTCTTTGAGTGGACTCTAGTCTCACATAAGCTTTTCTCTAGTCAGAAGATTACTCTTCTAGATTCTCATCTGAGGTGGAGGTGGGGTGGAAAATAAGATTCCTATTATCTGAAACAAAAGCTCCAAAGGTTTTATTTTGTTTCAGTAGTTCTGATTGGGTCACATGCACATCCTTGTATATGGCCGAGAAAATATGATCCTGTTAGGTGGACCACATGTCCTTGTGGTCTCACATGTACCTGCTGCATGTGCCAGACTACAAGGCCTGGCTTCCTTCTCCTGAGTAGCTCTTTAGCTAGTCCATAGGCAACTGAATAGGTCAAGTCCCTACAGTTTGACGATAGCTTGCATGAGGGGAGCAAGAGAGGAAAGGCTGACTTGTTGATGACAAATTGTTCTCTGCTCGTTCAAATGTACTGGACCCTCAGGCGTAAGTCTGTGTGCTGTACATGTATAGGTGTCATCTGGCCCTTTTGAAACATTCTGGCTACTGGTTTTTCTAGGAATAATACGTGTGTGTGTGTGTGTGTGTGTGTGTGTGTGTGTATCTTTGTTGAGTAGTCATATGCTCTCTGTCAGCATCCATGATATGGTAGCAGGCTTACTTGCTTTCTTGTAAGTAGAATAAAATCTCAAAGCCTTCATGGTTCTCAACAGATATGTGATTGATTTGAACCTGGATAACCTGCTCCAAGGCATCTCCACCTGGAACATGTTGACTGAGAAGAGGAGGAGGTCTCCCAGAGAAAGACTGGGCACAGCTACCAGAAGATGACCAAATAGATGGTGGGCAGAGAAAAAATTGGAAATTGTGCTAACTTGCCCAACTTGCCCACTTGTGTCCTACCTCCAGGCTCCCATATCTATTTAAAATGCAGTATTTTAAAATCCATTTTAGCCCTGGCTGGTTTGGCTCAGTGGTTGGAGTGTTGAACTGTGGACCAGAGAGTCCCGGGTTCGGTTCCTGTTAGGGGCACGAACCAAAAAAAAAAATAAAAATAATAAAAAAATAAATAAAAATCCATTTTAACATTTGGGTAATTTTACTTTTAAGTATCTTCACTGGGTTCAAAACTCCATGAAGAATAACAGAATTCCTCAGGACTCAGGGACAAGAATCCCATAGCTACCACAAACCACCTGTCCAAGAAAAGGACACCTGTGAGTGATGACGGACAGAACTTTCTTTCTTTCATTTTATCTATCTATCTATCTATCTAATTACTGAGCCAATATTTTTTTTAATCCTCACCAGTCGATATGTTTGTTTTTTTAATTAATTAATTAATTTTTGTTACAGATGTTTCTTCTTTTTCCTCCATTGACACCCTCCTTCCAATCCTGCCCCCGCCCAGCATTATTGTCTATGTCTTTGTCTATGCATACATGCATATACATTCTGTGGTTTATCTCTTCCCTCCCCCCATGTCCACCTCTTGAAGCATGAGGTTTGTCAGTCTGCACCCCACTTCTATGTCTCTGGGTCTATTTTGTTCCTCAACTTATTATGTTCATTATATTCCAAAAATAAGTGAGATCATGTGATATTTGTCTTTCTCTGCTTGGCTTGTTTTGCTTAGCATAATATTCTCCAGGTCCCTTCATGTCATCTCAAAGGATAAGAGATCTTTCTTTCTTACAGCTGCATAGTATTCCATTGTGTACACGTACCACCGCTTTTTTATCCACTCATCTATTGATGAACACTTGGGCTGTTTCCAGATCTTAGCTATTGTAAATAGTGCTGCTATGAACATAGGGGAACATATATTCTTTATGATTGGTGTTTCAGGCTCCTTAGGGTATATTCCTAGAAGTGGGATCACTGGATCAAATGGCAGTTCAATTTTTAATTTTTTGAGGAAACACCATATTGTTTTCCATATTTCTTTCATTTTAAGGAAAGGCTTTTCAAAATATAATTTTAAACACTATCAACACTAACAGAAATTAAACTAGAATAAAAAAACCACCCAACTCAAAACTTATCATTCCCTTCTAAATGAATACTTCAGTTATGTTCCATTTCCCCCAAACTAACACAAGTAAGTAACATTTGCATAACTTCAGGGTTTTCTACTTTATTTTACTTGATTATCCTAGCAATTCAGCAAAGATGGTTTTGTGAGTTATTGCCTCTGTACATTGGAGGAAAGAAAAGCTGAGAAAGATTAAGGGTTCCATTCTCGAATACAGAGCCTGGTGCATAGGGTGGTTACTTGAGTCAGCGCGGTGTTAACAGCACTTGTAGATTCCATTTGCTTTGCCTCTGTTGGTGGTGACAGATTTTTACTTTTGGAACCTAATTGCCCAATAACTTCTGCCAGTGACACCGTATGGATGCCAACAAGCAGTCCTCTGTCTTTATGAGTGAAGGACCTTTACAGCTCCCTACGTGGAATAATTTGAAGACTCTCAGAAGGCTTTTATGCCCCTGAATATCTCATCCATCAGGACCTGTAATGCCTCTATCAGAAAGGCGTTTCCCTGGGTTTTGGTGACCTTTTGGTTCTTAAGAGGGCCTTATTAAAATCTACAGAACATTGAGAGGGATGATTGTATAAACAAGGTTTTGCTAAGCCCAGTAAAAGATTTTTTCAACCATAAACGTTAGCAGACTGTTGCGAACATCTGTTGTTTTCTTTGCTTGGCACCTCACAACCACTCTCACTGAATGGAGCTGTCTCTTCCTCTCAATAACATGGTTATTTGAGGAGCAACTTGTTAGAATAATGTGATTATTGGTAGTAATCATTCTAGTGTCAGAACTGTGTCAATGGAGACCTTCCCTGGGACTTTGGGATTGAGATGCAGAGAGAAAGAACTCTCTGCCTCTCTCTCCCTCTCTCTTTCATTAAAGGCTAATTTCACTGTCCACATAGAGGGCAAAAGCAGGTACTCTCTGCCCAGAGGATTGTGAAGACAAGAACTGAGTAGAGTCCTAAGAAACCTGAAGAGGCACATTAGAACGTTTTGGATTCCATGGAGGTGTTATATTAGGAATCTCTCACACATATTCACCACTTGTGCCCATTTAGTTCATCTTATTTAATAAACGCCAATTGAAAGCCTACTGTGCTGTGCCCTAGAGACACAGAGGTGACATCAGTCGCATCCTCAGGAAGCTCCCAGGCTGGTAAGTGAGTCAGACAAGCAAACAACTTATTTCAAAATGTATGACCAGTATTCCAAACATAATAAATGTGTTAGGTATTGTAACCAAGGAAGGTGGTTCTGGGAGAAGAGGGGAGCCAGGATGGGGTCAGGTGGACTTCAGGGAGGGGTTAACTTTTGAGTGGTTCTTGCTGGATAAGTGGGAATTTTCCCATGGAAAGATGTTGGGCACATAGACTGTGATTTTGGACATGTACCATGCTCCACGAGAGGAGAACAGGAGCATGTGAAAATGTAGGGAGGAGGAAAAATGTATGGTGTTTGTGAGGAAGGCTTGCAGTCTGTGAGGTTGAACCTCAGTGCTTAGTGGGACAGTAGGACAGGACACCTAAAAACAGGTAAAAGCCATCCTGGGAGGGGCCTCGTGCTCTGGGCTAGCAGATTCCATCCTGTTTGAGGATGACCACTTTGACAGCAGAAGAGTGAAGGGTTAAGCGCATAGGCTCTGGAGGCAGGCAGGCTGGGTTCAGGGTCCCAGCTCTGAGGCCCAGTGTCTGTATGCCCTTGAGCAAACTGATGATCCTCTCTAAGATGCAGTTTCCTCATTTGCAATTTGCTGCTTAATGGTATGTGCCAAAAAGTCTGCTTGGGAAAATTAAATGAGTCATGTCTTTAAAGCAGTTAGCACAGTCTGACAAACATAGTGATAACTGAATACTAAGTAGATACTACAAGTGATTTGAATAGCAGTAGGTTGATGGCTCCCATAGGGAGTGAAAATGTTTGGGTATACCTAGGATCTCCTAAAGAAGAAAAACTAGCACCAATTCTGGAGAGAAAGCTTAGAGAGCTTGTTCACTGGAGTAACTCATGGCTAATGATCTGGAAAATGTGTTTCCAGGTAGCTTGGCAGGGGAAAAACAATTAGAAATAATGGTGAAATAATTTTCAATGAATAGTCTATGTCAAGTACAGGATAGAAAACCAAAGACACTGAAAAGTTGCTAAGAGAGCAAATTGTAAAATTTCTTATCACAAAATTAAAAAGTATTGTGACTATGTATGGTGATGAATGTTAACTAGACATATTGTGATCATTTTGCAATATATACAAATACTGAATCATCATGTTGTACCCCTGAAACTAATACAATGTTATATATTAATTATACCTCAATTAAAAAATAATAAAATAAAATAAAAGCAAAGAGAATAAAAGAGGTTAAAACACATCTTATTTACATTAGCTTGGGCTTCATCACACCAGGAAAAACCAGGATTTTCTTTTTAATCTCGTAACTCAACAGAACATGTTGGACTTTGATGCAAATGTGTTCAGCTGATTAAAAAGTTTGCAAAATGTGGGAAACTTTTTCTCTTTGTCAGATTAGTGAGCAGCTTGAAAACATTTGTGCACTGGAAAGGAGTATAAGGAGTTTTTGTTGTGGGATACTTTTTAGAAGCTGAAATATTAAAATGTAATAATTTCTAAGGGAACATAGTGTCTGCAGGATGCCAAAACATTATAGCATGAGTTGATTGATTAAACGACAACAAAATATTTGGCCAATGAATCAAAGTTTTGTTCTACATGATGCCAAACATCTGGATATTTGGAAGCAGTGGTTTGACATCCTGTGGACCAAATAGAAGCATCATTGTACCTTGTATAATGGCTCTTGCTTGCCTTCTATCTGATCTGATCATTGTCCCTAAAATCCAGTCCCAGGAACACTGCTGACCAGTACTAGTTTGGGCTCAGATCAAGTGTAAAGGTGATGGAGACAGAATTTCTCACTGGGATTCAGATCTGAGGGATAAGCATGGGACAAGTTTATTAGGAAGATTGAATCTTCTAAGTGCAGTAGTTCAAGAGGCCATGATACACTGGAACAAGAGAGGAAGTGGAGTGGAAACCAGGCTAAAATGGTATCTCCTTGTTTTATCATTCGCTGTCAATAGCACATTGTAGTGGAAGAAGCCTAGGACCTAAAGTTAAAATAACTGGGCTCTGCCTCTGGCTCCACCACCTCCTGCACAGGTGGAGAAGCTGATTGATATGTTTTGTAAACAGTATAGTGGCATAAAATGTAAATTATCATGAATAGTTCTTCAGTCCCAATTTTTTTTTTGTTTGGCCTCTCCATTCTTTATTCAGTCCTAATAAGTTAGAGGGCAAGGATGGAGGCAGGGTCTCTTAGGTGAGGGTGCTGCTCACTGAAGGTAGCAGCTCGGACAGGTGTTCCAAGATGCCCACTGTTTGGCACAGGGGGTTGCCCTGCAGGTTGAGGAGCACCAGCTTAGGCAGGAGGCAACAGGCTGAAGTGCTGCATGCTGCTGGAGACGGTTGTGGCACAGGAAAAGCTCCTGCATCCAGGGCAGATTAGTGACACTGTCCAGGGACTCTATGGCATTATTGCTGGCCTGCAACACCTCAAAGCAACGTAGGGCAGCCAGGGCAGGGGACAGGGCTCAGAGATGTTTGTGCAACAGGTCAAAATGAGTGACCAAGAACAGCTGTTCCAGATGGCAGAGCATCGTCAGACCCTTGTGACTCAGGTGCAGCATGTGCACCTCTGCATACTCCATCTTGAGCATGCTGTTCTCCAGCAAGAACTTGCTGCACAGGTTGTCCAGGTAGGCTGCCCGCACTGGGTCCACAGTCTTGAGGGTCTGGAAGTACTGCAGCATCTCCTTCTCATAAAGGAGGGGGTCCAGCAGCTGCATCAGCAGGATGAAGGTGAGCAAGCACCATTTATTCTCAGGCTCCAGCTCCTGCAGCTCCTTGCAGTATTTAAGCTCAGACCGCAGCACTGTGGACTTCTCCATCGACAGCTCATACCTGAAGAGCTGTTCATCTGTGGCCAAGTCCCAGCACCAGCCCTCCTGGTGGCCTTTTAAGAGCACACACTCTTTCTGGACATTGCCTGCTGTCCAAATGACACGAAATGTCTGTTGGGGCAACAGGTCACAGAGCCAGACAGGGCTGGGCCGGTTCCTGCCATCTGGAGCCCCCCACTCCACAGCCAGGGATGACTCATCAACCATGAGCAGCAAGGTCTCCATTCCAGAGTCCACCAAGAGCAGCCGAGAGAAGGAGACAGTCAGGCCTCATCCCAGCTCACGTGCAGGCAGTGCAGAGCTTCCTGGGGATCAGCTCGTTCCAGGAGCCACGGTGATAGAACCAGGCACTCTGATTGTCCGGGTCAGTGAAGAAGGCATTCTGCACCAGCTGCAGCTCTTTGAGCAGCACATCCTCAGGGAGGCGCCCCTGTGGTCCAGAGTCTGGCTGGGGATGCAGCTGGGGCAAGAAGCAGGAGCGGTAATGCCAGGAAGAGTAGTTGGAGAAGTTTCGAACAATGAGGCTGTCAGTGAAGGCAAGCTCCTCTGCAGGGGGCACAGCTGCCCGTGCGGCCACAACACGCCTGTAGTCCCAGCAATGAAAGTTCCATTCATCAAGCTCAAGGAAGCGGGCACACAACTCCGGCTCCCGGACCCAGTTGGGCTCTGGCTGGCGGCTCAGCGCCAGCGGTGGTGCCAGGTACCATAGCACTTGGGGTTCACCCTCAGGCAGCTCTCCAGGAAGCCCAGTTCTGCCTTCACCGGAGTGGCTAACTCCTCGGGGGACTTCTGGGCCTCAGCTGCTGGAGCACTTCTCATGGACAGTTCCAGAGGGCAGCAAAGTCAGGGTTGGCTCCCGGAATCTGGCTTTTCAGTTCCAGCACGGACTGTCCAGCTCGCCAACCTGGCGCCTCTGGAAGGCAGGGTGGATGGCTGACCCGTACAGCTTCAGCTTCGGTTCCCACTCCAGCCTTTCGGCCTCCGCCTGCTCTTCCGAAGTCTTCACCTTCAGGCGTCTGTGCGTGGTGTGGGCTCGGGTTCAGGTCAGGGGAGGGGCCCAGCGGCAGCCTGTGAAGCCTGCGCTGGGAGGTGGCGCGGCGCAGGCGGAGCTGCGGCACCCACCACAGAGCCCGGCGCTCTTCAGTCCCAATTGTAACATCATATAAAACTTGAAAGGATTAGCTAAACTTACTGGGGCTATGGGTAAGAACATTTCAGAACGTTCTTGGAGGGAATGGGTTGTCCTGAAAGGCAGTGGGAGGCCTGAGTGGAGAAAATCTTGGTAAACACAACAGTTTACCTGTGAATCATTGGGCAAGTTACTTCTCTGTACTTTGGTTTCCTAATTTGTGAAGTAGGGTCAATAGTAGCTGCTACCTCAGAGAGTTGTGAGCACTAACTGAGATAATGCTGGCAGGCACCATGCCTAGCTCAAAGCACTCAGAAAAGTGCTGTTGGCCTCAGGGTCAGAGAGCTTCCTGTCACTGAAAGGGCTCCGCAGAGACCAGCCCAATCTCTCTTAGGTGTTGATGGTGTACAAGGAGGTTGGGCAAAATGACTTCTACACCTCCTTTAAATTCAACACGTCTATGAGTTTCTGACATAAAACAACAACAACACAATTGTAGAAAAGAAACAAGAAATGAATTTGATCCTTGGAAAAAATAAAGTTATGTGCAGAATGGGAAACTGTATATATGAGTAAACATCAAACACTATGCTTCCCAACTTTTTACTGGCCCTGAATCTAGCCTGTTCTTTAGCAAAACCCAACACAAACAACTAGTGAGCTTGTTCACAATGTGCTCTGCTTTGAAGTGTCAGAACTTCAACTTCTCCCGCACCTGTTGTGTTGGCCCTAGTACAAGATAAGGGGCCAGAGGATCTTGTTGGCTAGTTAAAGAATGGAAACAGTAACAGTGGTTATCAGTGCAACTGTGTCATTAGTCCCAAGTTAGGTTGTAATTGCTGGCCAGACAGATAAAGCAGTCTGAGGTAGAGCTATCAATGTTTCTGGCTTGGCAAACAAACACTATTCTTCCCGTTAGGCTCACCTGTTAGGAACAAGGAAGGACAGCCCGGCTTGAGCCCTTGTTGAAATATCTGAGAGAAATTATCTAGGCAAATGTGAATTTATTTTTGTCAGAGGTAAAGTTAACAGTGAAAAAAACATCAATAAACACAAGCAACTTTAATTTTTTTAATGTATTCTTGACTTCTTTCATTCATTCATTCTCTCTCTCTCTTTTTTTTTTTTAAATGCCAGTTGCGTGCTTGGCAATACTGTGAAGCATGTCCTGCTGGGCATTCCCCATTTGCTGCCCCAGATCTGCTTTTGCCCTGGGCTCTGTGATCCCAGGAAGCTGACCTTGTATAGATGGCATCACCCAGGCTCCAGTGACTTCTGGTTTGTAGTTTAGTTGGACCACTGGGAGGCAACAGCCAGAGTTAAGACAGGAGAAAAGAGAGGTTAGGTTATTTATTCCTACCTCTCATCTCACATTCCCTCCCTCCGTTTCAGGTCCTGAAAATCTACCACCTGAAATGAGCTGTTGGTAGCCCTGGAGTTTCTCCTAAACCTTATTACAGCTTTAATCTATTAAACAGTGACCCTGTAGAATATGTCATCTGTTTTTTTTTTTTTTTTTTTGCTTTGCTTTTGCCCAGACTCTGACTATACACATGCCTATTTCCAATAGGCCACAACCAGAGAGGATGTAATCACCTTGAGGCCAAGGGAGTAAAGAGCCAATGTGGCTCCTCTGTTCATCAGCAAGCATGTCTGAGTTGCTATTTGGGAGTGGCCCAGGTCCTTGAGCATCCTAGAGGGAAGACCACCTACACCACCTTAGACTGTGACATGAACAAGAATTAAAATTTTGTCAGTTTAAGCCACTGAAATATTGGTATTTGTTACTGCAGCAGAACCTATAATATTCCAACTAACCCTCTTATCTAATTTAACTCTTATAACCACCCTATGAAGTAGATGCCAATATTAATCCTCATTTTATAGATGAGAAAACTGATGCAAAGTGCTTTAAGTAACTTGCAAAAAACACAGGAAGCAGCAGAGCTAGTGCTCAAACCAGATCTTTCTGACTCCGGAGTCCAGCTCCTAGCAGGACATAGTATAGTTTATCCCTAAACTATACTCTTTTTGCCACGTGTGGGAAGACACACTTTCTGTCAGTGGATCTTGCAAATGGTATGAGTCCAGGACAGGCCTGCAGGCCAGGCCGACAGTAAATGTTGAGGGAACTTCCCTGAAGCTGAGGGTTCAGTGGTCAGCTCCTTAATATTGTCCATCACCTTCCTTGTCCGAAAAAAAGAGGAATGTAGGTGTTTTCTTTTTTTAATTGCTAAGTCTTTTAACATTCCTATGGAAGTACCAAATTTTTCATTCTTCTCTAGAAAAAATGTAGCCCATTCTTTGTTGCCCCTGTTGAGTATATTTCTTCAGAGAGACTAGGGGCCTATTTATAGCTATTTGCTTTTAAAATGTGATTTGTAATATACACAATGTCACTAAATTGTAAGTTAGAATAGTTAAATGATAAATTTTGTTATGTATGTCTTACCACAATAGAAAAATTTGCTTTAAAACATGATTCTTCACATTTGTTTAAGTTATAGCACTGCAGCCCTGCCAGGGATTATTTGTTTTTTAAAAATGCATGTCCAGTGCATTTCTAGAATCTCATCATCAGCTGGAGGAAACAGGCTTTGTCACTTGCAGGAAGAAATCATTGACGCTAGGTCAGATCAGTTCCTTGCATTCAACAATAATGACTATTTTTTCTGTCACCAAAGGAAATTCAGCTGCACAGTGACTTCTGAAATGTTGTGCACAGGAAGGAAAAGCTAAAGCCGGAAATGTGACCTATTGAGCTGTTCTGAGCAATGAGGTCAGAGAAATCCTTTAGCTTCCTAAACTGGGTGTGCTGAGCCTCAGCAGGTCGCACTCTATGGCTCTGTGGAGGATGAACTCACAGGTAAAAGTTTGATCCAAATGTCCCTTGTGCTTTCCCATAATCGGTATGCCTTGCTTCCTTCAATGAGTTTTCAATGCCTCTGGAGTAGGTCTTAGTGTGTGGAAATCATTGGTTTCTACTTATATTTTCTTAGACATGATATACTCCTGGGAAACAAACAAACAAACAAACAAACAAACAAACAAACAAACAGGAATTTACTTGAAAATACCAGCAATCTTACTTAGAATCATGTCTGAACCAACACATATTTGCCCAGAGTCCTTTTTATTTTTTAACTAACTTTATTTATTTTGCTCTTTAATCATTTTTAATGTTTAATTATAGTTTCCATACAACATTATATTAGTTTTAGGTGTACACCCCAGTGATTAGACATTATATAACTTACTAAATGATCATTCCAATAAATCTTGTACCCATCTGACACCATACATAGTTTCTAGCATATTATTGACTATATTCTCTATACTGTACTTTCCATCCCCATGATTATTCTGTAACTATAAATTTGTACTTCTTAATCCCTTCACCTTTGTCACCAATCCCCTCAACCTCCCACCCATCTAGCAACAGTCAGAATGTTCTCTGTATCAATAAGTCTGTTTCTGTTCTGCTTATTTTATTTTTTAGATTCAATTGTTGATAAATTGCTATTTTATTGTTCATACTTTTTTATCCTCCTTTTTCTTCTTCTTCCTAAAAAAGATCTTTTAACATTTCATATAATACTGGTTTGCTGGCTTGGTGGTGATGAACTCCTTTAGCTTTTTTGTTGTGTTTTTTTTTTTTAATTTGGGAAGCTCTATATCTGTCCTTCAATTTTAAATGATAGCTTTGCTGGGTAGAATAATCTTGGTGGAGGTCTTTGCTTTACATCACCTTGAATATTTCTTGCCATTCCCTTCTGGCCTGCAAAGTTTCTTTTGAAAAAACATCTGACAGTCTCACAGGAGTTCCCTTGAAGGTAACTAACTGCTTTTCTTTTGCGGCTTTTAAGATTATCTCTTTGTCTTTAATCTTTTGCATTTTAATTATGTTGTGTCTTCCTTTGAGCCTCTTTGGGTTCATCTTATTTGGAACTCTTGTGTGCTTGCTGGACTTGTATATCTATTTCCTTCACCAAGTTAGGGAAGTTTTTAGTCATTATTTTTAAAACTGATTTTCAATTTCTTGCTCTCTCTCTTCTTTCTCTGCCACTCCCCTGATGTGAATGTTGGTACATCTGAAGTTGTCCTGGAGGTTCCTTACATTATACTCATTTAAAATATATTTTTTTTCTTTTTGGTGTTCTGATTGGGTGTTTATTTTACCTTACCAAATCAAAGTGCTGATTTGATCCTTGTCTTCATCTACTTTACTGTTGATTCCCTATAAATTATTCTTCATTTCAGTGAGTGTATTCTTAATTTATGACTGGTTCTTTTTTATGATTCTCTATACTTTTTCGTGTTGTTGAAGTTCTCAATAACTTCCTTGAGTATCCTTATAACCATTGTTTTAAACTCTGTATCTGGTAGTTTGCTTGCCTTCATTTCATTTAGTTCTTTTCCTGGAGTTTTTTCTGTTCTTTCACTGGGGACATGTTTCTTTGTCTCCTCATTTGGCAGTCTTTCTGCGTTTATTTCTATGTATTTGGTAGAGCAGTTACATCTCCTGGACTTGGTAAAGTGGCCTTGTGTGGTAGGTGTCCTGTAGAGCCCAGTGGCGCAGCCTCCCCAGTCACCTGAGCTATGTGCCTGTCAGTGGCCTGTGTGCACAGTTCTGTTGTGGTTGAGCCTTGATTGTTCTTGGTGTCATATAGAGGGATTGACCTCCAGGCCAGTTGGCTGAAAGGACTGGCTATGAAAACAATGAAGAAGCTGCTGTGCAAGGTTGACTTTATGGAACAGGGCTTGCTTCAGTGGGGGCTTTGGTGGTCACTGAGATGGCCCCTTGAGGGTGTCACTCGTGAGGTGGTAGGGTTGTATTCTGGTGTGGTCTGAAGCTGTCCACCATGTGCACTGGCTCTGGGGTCTCTTAAGAGGTGCTAGGTCAGCCAGCACCTGTGCTCTGCCTGAGTGCACCTGGAATGAGCTACAGATCTATCTGCAGATGGCTGCTCCTTGTACTAGGCTTGGAGGAGCCCAGGAGAGGCCAAGCTGCAAACCAAAGTTGGCTGCTGCTAGTGTTGAGCCTGGGGCTACTTAGCAAGAGGTTTAGAGCATGCCAATGCCAGATGCTGCTTGTTTGCAATTTGTGAACCATTGAGAAATTTTTGTAATTAAAGTGGAAATTTGAGGTGAGATTTTCTGTGAGGTATTTGAAGTCAAAATAGGAAAGTGGACTAACCCGAAATAGACAGGAAAGTGGACAACAACAGTTGTTTCTTCCTCTTAACCCTGACCTTGCCTTGGTGGTCAGAGTACCCAATAGTAGCTTTTTTGGGAAGAGTGGCCTTTTCCCCACTTTGTCTTTAGGGTCAAGAGTAGCTTTCCCTTACTGTGTCCTTAAGGATAATATGTTTTAAAATAGTTACGCATTGGTATAAAGAAACTGAGAATTTTCAATCCAGCCTGAATCTCTTTTTATGAGGACTGATGACCTGCTTATTTCCCACTAACCAATTCATATCCATGTATTGCCCTTTTCTGTCTTGTTCTGTACGTAGGGGACCTGACTCCTGGCCAGCATCAGGGGGCTCTTTTACTCTGTCTCTTGCAGTTGGATTTGGCCTACTCTGGTCGCCAGCCAGGGGAGAATGAGGTTGAGGGATTTCCCCCACCTCCTTCCTCTTCGCTTTAGTGCCATGGTTCTGCCCAAGGCCAAGGGTTTCCTCTAACGTGACTCGGTGCTTGTGCAGTGCCCCCTCGATGGCCCCAGGTTTCATCAGGTTTTCATCATTTCAGGCCAGGGGTGGGAACATTTCTGATGTGCTATGCCTATCTGCCTCTAGACCACTTTTAGGTCTCTTAAGCTTCCCATACCTGTGTAAATGTCCTGTCCTAAAATTCCTTAAATCCCCAGCGAAGCATACCTTCTTCAGCCGGTACACATCTTGGCTAACTGAGTGTTTCTTAGTTCCAAACAGCGTTTGCCTTTGAGTAAAAGTCCTTGGTGCCACGAAGCTGCAATTGTATAACCTGGGAGCTTAGAGAGTTTGAGCCGCTTTAAATGTTGCTATATTGACAGAGAAATAGTCTGTCAGAGATTATTTTATCAGCTCCTACAACCCATAGTGTGGTTTACAAACCAGCAGCCCTGGCATCACATTGAAACTTGTTACAAATGTTCAACCCAAAACACTGATTTGAAAGAGTATATGCACCCCTATGATTACTGTAACATTATTATTTGTTTTACCACTGGATTTACTTTATTATTTTTAAAATTAATAAATTTATTTTTGTTTATTTTAATTTATTTTATTTCCCCCCCATTGATTTCCCCTCCCTCCTCCCCACCCTGCCCCCAGCTTTGTTGTCTATGTCTCATGCACACATGCATATAAGTTCTGTGGTTTATCTCTCCCCCACCACCCCCTCTTCTGGGGAAGTCACTTCCACGTCTCTGTGACTACCCCATTCATCAGACTGTTATGTTCATTATATTCCACAAATAAGTGAGATCATATGATACTTGTCTTACTCTGTTTGGCCTGTTTTGCTTAGGATAATACTTTCCAAGTACCTTCATGTCATCTCAAAGGATAAGAGATCTTTCTTTCTTACAGCTGCATAGTACTCCATTGTGTATATGTACCACTGCTTTTTTATCCACTCATCTACTGAAGGACATTTGGGCTGTTTCCAGATCTTAGCTATTGTAAATAGTGCTGCTACAAACATGGGAGTACATATATTCTTTCTCATTGATGTTTCAGGCTTCTTAGGGTTTATTCCTAGAAGTGGGATCACTGGGTCAAATGGTAATTCAATTTTTAATTTTTTGACATAACACCATATTGTTTTCCATAGTGGCTGCACCAGTCTGCATTCCCACCAGCAGTGTACTAGAGTCCCCTGTTCTCCACACCCTCACAAACACTTGTTTGATGATTTGTTGATGGTGGCCATTCTGACAGGTGTGAGGTGATACCTTATTGTTGTTTAAATTTGCATCTCTCTGATGATTAGTGATGTTGAGCATTTCTTTACATGTCTCTTAGCCATTTGTATGTCCTATTTGGAGAGGTGTCTATTTAGTTCCTCTGCCCATTTTTAAATTGGGTTCTTTGTCTTCCTTTTGTTGAATTGTAGGAGCAGTCTATATATTTTGGAAATTAACCCCTTATCTGCTGTATTGTTGGCAATGTTGCTCTCCCATACAGTGGGTTGCCTTACCAGTTTGGTGGTTGTCACTTTTGCTGTACAAAAGCTTTTGAGTTTGATGTCGTCCCATGTGTTCATTTTCTCCTTTGTTTCTGTTGCCTTAGGTGATGTATCAGTGAAAATTCTGCTGCATATGATGTCCAAAATTTTGTTGCCTACCTTTTCTTCTAGAATGTTTATCGATTCATGAGTCACATTTAAGTCTTTTATCCATTTTGAGTTTATTCTTGTGTAGGGTGTAAGTTGATGGTCTAGTTTCATTTTTTTTGCATGTAGCTGTCCAATTTTCCCAGCACCATTTATTAAAGAGGCTGTCTTTACTCCACTGTATGCTCTTGCCACCTTTGTCAAATATTAATTGAGCATATTGCCTTGGGTCCATTTCTGGGTTCTCTATTCTGTTTCATTGATCTGTCTGCATTTTCTTGTGCCAGTACCAGGCAGTTTTGATTACAGTGGCTTTGTAGTATAACCTGAAATTTGGTAATGTGACCCCTCCAACTTTCTTCTTCTTTTTCAAGATTGCTGTGGCTATTTAGGGTCCTTTTTGGTTCCATATGAACTTTTGAACTATTTGTTTTAGTTCCATGAAATATGTCATTGGTATTTTGATGGGGATTGCATTGAATCTATGGATTGCTTTGGGTAGTATAGACATTTTAATGACGTTAATTCTTCCAATCCATGCACATGGTATGTACTTCCACTTTTTAAAAAAAAATCTTTATTGTTGAATGTATTACAGATGTTTCTCATTTTTCCCCCATTGACCTCCTCCTCACCACTTCCACCCCCCCTCCCGCCTTTTCCCACACTATTTTCTGTGTCCATTGGTTATGCATATAAGTTCTTTGGTTTATTTCTTCCCATCCCCCAACCCCTTTCCCTTTGAGGTTTGTCAGTCTAGCAATGAATTTGTACTTCTTAATTCCTTCACCTTTTTCACCCATTCCCCCAACCGCCCTCCCATCTGGCAACCAAGAAAATGTTCTCTGTATCTATGAGAATGTTTCTGTTCTGCCTGTTCATTTTGTTTGTAGCTTCCATTGTCGATAGATAGGTATTCATTGCCATTTTGTTTGTTCATATATTTTATCTTTTTCTTCAAAAAGACCCTTTATCATTTCATATAATAACGGTTTGGTGGTGGTGAACTCCTTTAACTTTTTCTTGTCTGGGAAAGTCTTTATATGGCCATCGATTCTAAATGACAGCTTTGCAGGATAGAGTAATCTTGGTTATAGTATCCTGCTTTTTATCACTGTGAATATTTCTTGCCACTCTCTTTTGGCCTGCCAAGTTTCTTTTGAGAAATCAGCTGACAGCCTTATGAGAACTCCCTTGTAGTTAACTAACTGCTTTTCTCTTGCTGCTTTTAAGATTCTCTCTTTGTCTTGAACCTTTAGCATTTTGATGATTATGTGTCTTGGTGTGGGCCTTTGGGGGTTCATCTTGTTTGGGACTCTCTGTGCTTCCTGGACTTGTATGTCTGTTTCCTTCACCGAGTTAGGGAAGTTTTCTGTCATTATTGTTTCAAACAGGTTTTCAATTTTTTGTCCTCTCTCTTCTCCTGGCACCCCGAAGATGCGAATGTTGGCATGCTTGAAGTTGTCCCAGAGGCTCTTTACACTACTCTCATTTTGGGGGGATTTTTTTTTTTTTTGCTGTTCTGATTGGGTGTTTTTTGCTTCCTTATATTCCAAATAGATGGTTTGCTTCTTGGATTTATGTACTCTATTATTGAAGCTGTGTAAATTATTCTTTATTTCAGTTAATGTGTCCTTCATTGCTGACTGGTCTTTTTTTATGCTCTTGAGGCCCTTACTAAGTACACTGAGGTTCTCACTAAGTTCATTGAGCATCCTTATAAGCAGTATTTTGAACTCAGCATCTGTTAGGTTGCTTATCTCCATTTTGCTGAGTTCTCTTCCTGGGGTTTTGTTGTGTTCTTTCATTTGGGACTTGTTTCTTTGTCTCCACATTTTGGCTGCCTCCCTGTGTTTTTTCTGTGTATTACTTAATGAGAGGTATGGGGCTAGCTGAGACCAGATGCTGCTTGTTTGAAAGGATTTAGGAAAATCTGAAGCAGGATCCAAGACAGGCCAATCCTATGGGTAAGCAAGTGGCAACAGCTTGGGTGAGCCTGAAATTTGGGTGGGGCAGGGCCTCAGGGAGTCACCAGGGCGGGGCTACCAGTGTGAGCCAGGTTGCTGGAGTCTCAGATATGGCAATTGTCTGCCGCCCCAGGGAAGGGCTCACCAAAGGAACAAAGGCCTCAGACAGCATGTTTGTCCTGGAGAAAGCCCCTTCTCCAGCCCCAGCTCTAGTGCCAAACAGCTCAGTTCTTCCCTGTATGCCTCTGGTGCCCCTCAAGCTGCCTCCCTTCCAAGCTTAGAGGGAGAGAGTCCGATAAGTCCGTGCGCGGGCCCTTTAAGAAGCTGCCTGGGGCTCCAGCTGCGTCAGCCTCCCTGAGCCTCAGTTCCCGATGGTTTTTCCAGCCAGAAGTTATGGGGACTTTTTTCCTGGCACTGGAACCCTGAGTGGGGCACCTGGTGTGGGACAGGGACCCCTCAGTTCTCAGGGAGGAACTTCCAAGCCGAGGTGTCCTGATTTTTATCTGCCACACGTGGGTGTGGGACTAGCCTGTCACGCCTCCGCCCCTCCCACCAGCCTGGATGTGGCTGCTGCTTTAATTTCATAGTTGTAGGGCTTCCATTCAGCTTGATTTCAGGTGGTTTTGAATGATGGTTGTTCTGTAGTTTAGTTGTAACTTTGATGTGGTTGTGGGAGGAGGCGACAACGTGTTTACCTACGCAGCCATCTTGACTGGAAGTCCTCCTTCCACTTTTTTATACCTGTATCTTCCTCTATTTCTTTTTTCAATGACCTGCAGTTTTCTGCAAATAGGTCCTTTATTTCTTTGGTTAAGTTCATTCCTAGGTATCTTAATTTTTTTGCTGCGATGGTAAATAGGATTGTTTTTATAGTTTCTCTTTCTGTGAGTTCATCATTGGTGTATAAAAATGCCATCTATTTTTTTATGTTAATTTTGATTCCTGCTACTTTGCCAAATTCATTTATTAAGTCTTGTAGATTTTTGATGGAGTCTTTGGGGTTTTCTACGTATAGTAGCATGTCATCTGTGAATAATGACACTTTCACTTCCTCCTTTCAAATTTGGATCCTATTTATTTTTTCTTCCTATCTGATTGCTGTGGCTAAGACTTCCAGTACTATGTTAAATAAGTGTGGTGAAAGTGGGCATCTTTGTCTTCTTCCTGTTCTTAAGGGAAATGCTTTTACTTTTTGCTCATTGAGTATGATGTTGGCTGTAGGTCTTTCATATGTGTCCTTTATTATGTCGAGATATAATCCCTCTATTCCCAGATTGCTGAGTGTTTTTATCAGAAATAAGGGTTAGATTTTGTCGAATGCTTTTTCAGCATCTATTAATATGATCATATGATTTTTATCTTTCATTTGGTTTATGTGGTGTACCACATTTATTGATTTGTGAATATTGTACCAGCCTTGCATCCCTGGGATGAATCCCACTTGGTCATGGTGAATATTTTTTTGATGTATTGCTGGATTTGATTTGCTAGTATTTTGTTCAGTATTTTGGCATCTATGTTCATCAGGGATATTGGCCTGTAGTTTTCTTTCTTTGTAGTGTCTTTTTCTGGTTTTGGAAATAGAACTATGCTGGCCTCATAAAATTAGTTTGGAAGGCTTCCTTCTTCTTGAATTTTTTGAAATAGTTTGAGGAGAATGGGTATTAGTTCTTCTTTGAATGTGCGGTAAAATTTTCCTGTGAAGCCATCTGGGCCTGGGCTTTTGTTTACTGGAAGAGTCTTGATTACATGTTCAATTTCTTTTGTTGCTATTTGTCTGTTCAAGTTTTCTATCTCTTCTTGGTTCAGTTTTGGGAGAGTATGTGTTTCTAGAAATTTGTCCATTTCGCTTAGATTGTCAAATTTATTGGCGTATAATTGTTCATAATATTTGTTAACAATCTTTTGTATTTCTGTGGTGTTGGTTGTTACTTCTCCTCTTTCATTTCTGATTTTGTGCATTTGGGTTCTCTCTCTTTGTTTCTTGGTGAGTCTAGCTAAGGGTCCATCAATCTTGTTTATCTTTTCGAAAAACCAGCTCTTTGTTTCATTGATTCTTTGAATTGTTTTTTTGGTCTCTATGTGATTTATTTCTGCTCTGATCTTACTATTTCCTTCCTTCTACTTGCTCTGGGGTTTTATTTTTGTTTGTTTTCTACTTCTTTAAGTTGTGAGGGTAAATAGTCTGTTAGAAATTTTTCTTGTTTTTTGAGGTAGGCCTGTAGTGCTATGAACTTCCCTCTCAGAACTGCTTTCGCTGCATCCCATAGATTTTGTGTTGTTGTGTCTTCATTTTCATTGGTTTCCAGGAAGTTTTAAATTTCTTCTTTGATCTCCATGGTAACCCATTCATTGTTTGCTAACATGCTATTTAGCCTCCATGTTTTCAAATGTCTTTGCATGTTCTTGTTGCAATGGATTTGTAGTTTCATGCCATTGTGATCTGAGAAGATGCTTGATGTGAGTTCAATCTTGAACTTGTAGAGACTTAGTTTGTGCCCTAACATGTGGTCTATCATTGATAATGTCCCATGTGCACTTGAGAAGAATGTGAACTCTGTAGTTTTAGGGTCTAATTCTCTGTAGATATCAATCAAATTCATTTGATCTAGCGCTTCATTTAGAGTCTGTGTTTCCTTGTTAATTTTTTGTCTAGATTATCTTTCCAGTGATGTCAGTGGGGTGTTGAAGTCCCCTGCTATGATTGTATTGCTGTTGATTTCTCCTTTGAAGTCCTCGAGAAGAATTTTAATATATTTTGGTACTCCTATATTGGGTACATATATGTTTACCAAGGTTATATCTTCCTGTTGGATAGATCCTTTCAATATTATGTAGTGACTTTCTTTGTCTCTAGTTATTGTCTTCATTTTGAAATCTACTTTATCAGATATGAGTATTGCTACCCCAGCTTTTTTATTTCCTTTTTGTTTGCTTGAAAGCTTTTCTTCCATCCTTTCACTTTCAACCTATGTGAGTCTTTTGTTGTGAGATGGGTCTCTTGTAAACAACATCTAGATGAGTCATGCTTTCTTACCCAATCAACTACTCTGTGTCTTTTTATCAGAGCATTCAAACCATTCACATTTAAGGTGATAATTGATATGTACTTATTTATTGCCATTTTTGTTTAGTTTGGTTATATTTTTCTTTCTATTTCTCCTGCTAATTATAGCCGTCCTTTTAGCATTTCTTGCAGTGCTGGTTTGGTGTTAATATATTTTGTTAGCTTTTTTTTTTTTTTTTTGTCTGGGAAGCTCTTTATTTGACCTTCTATTTTGAATGATAGCCTTGCTGGATAGAGTAGTCTTGGATTCAGATCCTTGTTTTTCATGACCTTCATTACTTCATACTACTCCCTTCTGGCCTGTAGTGTTTCTGTTGAGAAGTCAGCTGAGAGCCTTATGGGGTTTCTTTGTAGTTAACCTGTTGCTTCTCTCTTGCTGCCTTTAGGATTCTCTCTTTGTCTTTAATTTTTCTCATATTAATTACTATGTGTCTTGTTATGGACCTGTTTTGGGTTCTTCTTAATTGGGTTTCTCTGTGCTTCTTGAACTTGAATGCCTTATTCCTTTACCAAGTTAGGAAAGTTTTCTGTCACTATTTCTTTAAGTATATTCTCTAACCCTTGCCCATTTTCTTACTCTTTGGAGACTCCTATGATGCAAATATTATTACATTTCCAGTTGTCCCACAGTTCTATTAAGCTGTCTTCCTGTTTTTTTAATTGTTTTTTCCTTTTGCTTTTCTGATTGGTCTGTTTTTCTACCATCTTCTAATTCACTGATCCAGTCCTCAGCTTCCTCTACTCTGCTAGTTAGTTCTTCCAATGTATTCTTAATTTCTGCTATGTCAGTCTTCATTTCCACTTGGTTGGTTTTCAATGTTTCTATATCTTTACTCATGGTGCTGATATCCTTACTCATGCTGTTGAGCTTCCTTAAGATCATGGCTCTGAACTCTACCTCTGATAATTTTCTTAGCTGTATTTCATTGATCTCATCTTTGATAGAGTTCTCTTGTTCTTTCAGTTGGGATTTGTTTTTTTTGTTTCACCATTTTGGCTATCTCAGTTGGTTTTGGAGCCTGCTAAATTTTCCCTGTGGGTGTTGGTGTTCTGCTGTTTGTGGCTCCCTCTACTGAGTTTGGATGAGTCTAGGTGAGCCCACATTAAACACCACTGTCGAGTCTTCCTTTCCTGGGTAGATTTGGAAGCCCAGGAAAGGTTCAGTTATCCTGTAGTAGTACATATTGGTACTTACAGAAAAGTCACAGAGATGTAGATTACAGCATAAGGAATACAGTCAACAATATTGTGATAAGTATGTATGGGGCCAGGTGGGTACTTGAAGGAGTAGGAAGAATACTCTGTAAAGTATACAACTTTCAAACCACTTTTCTGTACTTCTGAAACTAATACAGAATGATATTGAATGTAAACTATAATTAAAAGAAAAGAAAAGAAAATATAAGATAAGAAAAGATAAAGAAATGTTGAAGCCCAGGCTCCACCCAGATTGTAGGCAATTAGGGTTTTTGAGAAACACTTCTATAACCCATAGATTATTGAGATCCTTATTTATTACTCCATGCAATGCCCAGCTCAAAAAGGATTGTGAAGACAGGCAATGGGTCAGCGTTGGAAATGTTTCAGTGATTGTTTTTTATACCCCAGGTTGATAAAAACAGAGGGAATTTGGGTTATATCCCCTTTCCTTCCTCTTGGATATCTCTTGATATCCTGTTCTATGTCCCTTTTCAGCCTACCTCTAAAGAATCTGGTAAATCTATAGTAAATGGATGGGGAGATCTTTTTGTATCCTATCAAACCCAAACATTTGGTAGCAAAGTGTGCTATTTAGGAAGAAATGATGAACTAGCAAAGGAAGAAGAGAAGGGTAGTGGGAGGAACTGAAAAATAGAGATACATATACTGGAAGTTAGTAATTGGTGACATCATACTGGGGTAGGGGTGGGGTTAAAAAGAATGTGAATATGAGATGGTTTTTCATTGGAGATGGTGCTAATACCCTAAATGAAGCAAGGAAGAGGGTTGGAGAAGGAGCACGTTTAGAGAGGAGGAAGAGGAGTTCATCATTAGCCATGTTGAACTAGCCATCTTGTGAGCATGTAGATACATGAGTCTGAAGTTTAGAAAATTATTATTTTTTTACAGAAGACTTAATTAGGAAATATATGATTGATATGGAACTACAGTGTGAGATTAAGTGGCTTGGTTCTTTAAGTTCAAGCATAAAATAAAGAAAAATGCCCTCTTAATAACCTGTAAGCTTGGGTGGTTTTCCTGCTGGGAGCAGGCCCAGGCACTCAGTCCTCTTCTCATTGTGCTAGAGCATCTTCCCTCCACACCACCTCGCAAGGCTCCTCACTCCAATTCAACATGGGGAGGGGAATGCAGCTGCCCCCATCCCCATTCCTTGCAGTTCTTGGGCATACACGTAAGCTTTTGGTTTGGGGCTTTCACACTCATCCCTATAGGAAAAAAGAGGAGAGAAAGCAGAGCAAGAACAAAAGTAGTCTCCTGTGTAATATTTCTATTAGGAGGAAATAGATTTTCTGAATGATTCAGCTTGGCACTTTTCCTGGAGTCCAAAAGTGCCCCTTGGGAAGTAAATGGGAAAGAAAACTTATGTTGGTTGACTCTGTTGAGGGTGAAAGCAAATGGAATCCTAATTATAAAAATATTATGCATTTGCTCTCTGTTTTTCTTCTTGCTTTTAGTTTAATTTTGTTTTGACTCTTTTAAATCCTCACCTGAGGACATACCTAGAGAGAGGGAGAGAGAGAGAGACAGAGAGAGAGACAGAGAGACAGAGAGAGACACACACACACAAACACACACACAGAGAGAGAGGGAGAGAGAGAGAGACAGACAGAGAGACAGAGAGAGACACACACACAAACACACACACACACACACAGAGAGAGAGAGAGAGAGGGAGAGAGAGAGAGAGAGAGAGAGAGAGAGAGAGAGAGAGAGAGAGAATGAAGAATGAGCCACTCTGGCTGGTCTGACTTTTTCTTTATTCTTATTTGCCCCTCTCCTTGGGACCAAAATTCCATGGGTGTAAGTCAAAGTCTGTGAGGTTTCCTCCTTGCTCTGGAGAATGAAATCAGAGAATCTAACTGTAGCTATTATGAACATAAGGCTATAAACTCAGATAAATGAATTCCAAACACTGCCCTATGCATGATGAATAACAATCCTTGCACCAAACTTGATATAAGATTTATGTAATATTTTGTGCTGAGAAACAAAGTGTTACTAACAGCAGAAATGGCTTATAGTTTTCTCCACTTTTTTTCTCAGATAACTCATTTTCTCCTCTTTATGACAAAGAAAGAAGAAAACTTGACAATCAGCCCTAGAGTATTTACCTTTTAGCCTTCCTTAGAAGATTTTGTGCAACATGAAGGAATGCTGGCATTTTTAAGTGAAATTCAGTAACAAAAACACTAATCTGAGTAGTTCTACTCAATCAGCCATCTTCTACCCTCAATTACTAGAATAATTTGGGTGAGAGTTAATTTCTCCAGAGTCTCTCAGAATAGCTGCAATGTGATGATGTTTTTGGGAAGGCTTCTGAGAAAATCCTTTGGGTTTTTCAAATTAGAGGCAAACATTGCCTTTTATGTTTGTTTGCCAGAGATAACTGGTGAACTTCCTCCTAACAATACGAATGATCAGAGCAATTTCTTTATATGCATTCACTAGAAACCATTCATTGACATTCACAATGAACAAGTATTATACTTGGTATAGAGAGATCCCAGCCTTTGAGAAATACATGTTTTTGGCAGGAGGCAGATGTGTAGTGATGATGATTTGGAGAGTAATGTAACAGGATTATGTAGAAAGGGCCATGGGGGGCATAAATTAGAGAAATTTTAATTTTGTAGGGAGAAGAGAAATAAAGAAAAGCTTCATAGTAGAGATAGCATTGACAGGGTCTTGAAGAATGAGTGGGAGCAAGGCAGGAGACATGGGCAAAGGGAACAGAGTGAGCGGAGCAGGGTTTAGGTATGTGTGAGTGTTTGGGTGTATGGGAACAAAGGCAAAAGAGGCTAAGACCAGGTTATGGCTGGCTGGTGGGCCAGGCCAGGAAGTTTGATGTTATCCTACAGGTAGTGAAGAGCTGTTGAGAGGGTTTTAATCAGGTAACTGCTGCTTTCTTTCATTTTCAAGAAAACATCTAGATCCTATATTATTAAGAATTATGAGAAAATTCCCATGGAATCTTATTCTCTACTATGTCCCTGCACCTTTAGATGGGTTCCTAGTGGTCAGTTTCAACATTACTCAGGTCTCAAAGAGATCTCTGGACCAAGCTGGACAGAGGGCTCTTTCGATGATTCAGTGATTCCCCAAGATCTGACAAGGATATTTAATAGACTTTATTCAACTCTGGCACTACATAAATGAACAGAGCAAGATCATATAATTTATAAAATGTGACTTGTTCTCAGGATTTGAAGGTCTGGTTCCACCCAGTTCTGGGTCTGCCCTTTTGCTTGTGTGTGTGAAGTACACCCACATGGTGAAACAATCATCACAATAAGTCTAGTTAACATCCATCACCACACAGAGTTACAATTATTTTCTTCTTGTGATGAGAACTTTTGAAATTTACTCTCTTAGCAACTTCCAAATATATTATACAGTATCATTAACTAGGGTCAGCTTGCTGTATATTACATCCCTAGAATTTATTTATTTCATAACTGAGTGTTTGAACCCTTTGGCCAACTTAATGCCTCAAAGCATCCAAAGTATTCTTTTTAATCCTTACCCAAGGACATTTTCAATGATTTTTAGCGAGAGGGGAAGAGAGAAGGAGGAAGAGAGAGAGAGAGAGAAACATTGATGTGAGAGAGAAACATCAATTGGTTGCCTCCCACACACACCCTGACTGAGGCTGGGAATCAAACCTGCAACCTAGATATGTCTTGACTGGGCATTAAACCCATGACTTTTGGGTTTATAGAACAACATTCCTACCACTGAGCCATACTAGCTAGGGCAATTCAATATATTTTTAACAGATCAACTTCTCTCCTATGCCTCTAGAATGGAACTATGAACTTGGGAGAAGTGAGAAAACAGTCACTCAAATCACTTTCTTTGAGGTTTAATCCTTCTTTAATACTCTTCCAGTTAAGAAAGACTGGAGAAAGGCCCAGATCCTTCACCTGCTTGCTTAAGGCCCACCTTTCGGGTTCAAGTTTCCATGCTGATGATTCTAGGAAGTTCACCTCCTTGAGGAGAGACCACATCTACCATCAAGAATGTGAACTCACACAAACAGTCCTAGAAATATTCTCTTAGATAATTTAGTGGCAACAAGAAAGATGGATTACAGAGAAGAGAGACTAGAGACAGGGAGAAAAGTTAAGAGGGTGCTGCAATGGCCCAGAAGTGATATGTATTGTTTTTGTGTAGCTCCCAACAAAGGAACAGGCTCCCAGTAACAATGTCTGTGCTGTGCAACTCTGTTCCCAACCAGAATGAATTATTTTATTGATTTAATTTATCTTTATAGTCAAAAGTATTACATTTGTCCTCCCTTTCCCCCCATTACCCTCCTTCACTCCCCCACCCCCTGCCTTTACCACACTATTGTCTGTGTTCATTGGTTATGCATATATGCATATGAGTTCTTTGGTTTATCTTTTCCTGCAGAATGGATTGTTTTAAGGGAAGACATTTCACGCAAGTAAACTAATCAGATCCTGTCACCAACACCCTTTACTTTTTCTGTAGGAGATGAATCAAGGCTTTCCCATTCTAGATACTAATAAATTTAACTTCATTATAGTCATTTTTATTTTAATGAACACCTTTTTCATTTATAACTATTAAGGAAAATGTGACTATGTTGTCACAAATATTCTGAACTACAATTCAAATAACTTTGACAATAATAATACTTATTTGGGTTCTTATTTGTATCCCAATTAGCACATATGTCATAAAGGATTACATGCAATATAGTGATTACACCCAAATTCGTATCATTGTTAAAAAGAATGTCTAAATGTAGTCTTATTTCACCAATATTGAGATAAATATCTTTGTTGGTTATTTTTAAATATTTTAAATAAAATGGTGTTAAATGTGAAAGAAAGAATACATTATGCTAAGTAAAAAACTCCAGTCACAAAATACATATATGATATAATTTTATTTATATCAAATGTCTGGAATAGGTAAATCGATACAGACAGAAGTAGATTAGAGGTTGTCTGGGCCAGGGGGAAGGAGGGAGAGCTGTGTTGGGGGGACCGGAGAGTGACTGCTAAGGAATTGGTTCTGGAGTGATGAAAATGCTCTAAAATTGATGGTGGTGATGGTTGCACATATCTGTGAATATATTAAAAACCCTCTTATTGGTCTACATAGTGAATTTATGAAATGTAAATGACATCTTAATAAAGCCATTACTAAAAATATCTGTGGAAAAGTAGCTATCGAAATGCTTTTGTGAACTCCTCAGCAAGTTTCGGGGTTTAGCAGAGACTTTCCTGGGGTGCAGGGCACAGGATCACAGGTTATAAAGACCTGGCATGTGGCACCGACACCGCACACTGCACAACACTGCAGTCTTGTGCGGCACCTCTGGAATTGCTTTAGCAGTATTTTTGGGGCTAGCTGTGCCTGTCCTCTGATCTCAAAGCCTCAGATCCCCAGGAAATACACAGATTTTTTTTTTTTTTTTGGCTCTGAACCTGAGCCCCAGGTGCTGAATTTCTGGATTCAGCATCTGGTGATGTTTCATTTGGCCTTTAACCTCAGCAGCTGGAGCCTAATATTCTTTGTGCACAAAATAAATCAGTGCGCTCTAGCTTTGCTTTGATAATCAGGGCAGAAGCACGTTGCAAATGAGGCTGGTGGCATCTGCCACAGATCAGAATAACTCTGAACACCCAGGCCGGGGCTCTGTAGACCCCATGTTGTCAATCTAATGAACGGGAGGAATGAAAATCATGTTTCTGGACCTGGTATAAGTGGTTTGAAAATTTAGTCATACCCTTCGTTATTAATATTTTAAAGGAGAGATTTCCAAAATGAAATGTGTTCACCCCAAAGGGGACCCAAGATAATCTACTGGGGCGCAATAGCATTGTATTAGAATTTCCATGTATTCTTTGTTGTTGTTAATCCTCACCAGAGGATATTTTCCTTTTTTATTTTTAGAAGACTGAAAGGGAGGGAGGAGGAGGGAGAGAGAGAGAGAAGTATTGATGTGAGACAAACATATCAATTGGTTGCCTTCTAAACGACCCTGACTGGGGCCAGGGATTGAACCTGCAACCCAGGTACATGCCCTTGACCAGAATCGAACCCACCACCCTGGTCCACAGGTTGATGCTCTAACCACTGAGAAAACCATCCAGAACTCCATGGATTCTTTTTTTAAAAACATTTTTTTCTTTATTAGTTTTAGAGAGAGAGGAAGGAAGAGGGAGAGAGAGATAGAAACATCAATTAAGAGAGAACATCAATTGGCTGCCTTTTGCATGCTCCCCACTGGGGATCGGGCCCACAACCTGGGCATGAGCCCTGACTGGGAATCGAACTGGTGACCTCTTAGTGCATGGGTCTACGCCCAACCAGTGAGCCACACCAGCCGGGCATGGATTCTTTATTTCATCTTTTAAGTGTCTATTTTTTGTGTCTGTTTTAAAATGTATATATATGCATAGTACTTATAAATATATAAATACATGTTAATGAAGGTGTTCAAAACTTTTTATTGCTAGTTTAATGCAATTTTCTTTGAGGTTCAGAGGATGATTGCTCTGAAATATGTTTTGGTTTACTGCTAGATGGAGGGCTGAAGATTAACTCAAATATGTGATTCACATTTGGGATCTAGTCCCCCCAAAAAACTAGTTCAGAATACCTATTTGCAAAGATTTATTTATGTATTTTAGTATAAATTGATCATAACAGAGCTCAAATCTTTAGAGTTCAATTGTCTCCCCACATGGAGGAAAGCAAACCCATTTGGCCAGCCCTGCTTGGATTTTTAAGCAGTTTATCCCTCTTCTTCATTAATTGGGCAATTTGCCTCAAGCAGAGGTTCAACCTAGCTTGGAGGATCTACTCTGACTTTGAACTGATAGATTTAAAATACTTTAGACCAATGTTCTTGGCAAAAGTGTCAACTCACCTTCGTTGCTAGTCTAACTTTGGGCCACTTCCTTAGTTCTGAGAACTAAGCTTGCATTTTGGCCCTGAGACCAATTCCCAATCACTACCTTGTTCGAGTAATTGTACCTATTTTGTACCTGTGTCTAAGTCTGGATCCAAAAAGCCGACATACTACTAATTCTACAGGGATGGGGATCACCATATACCTCACCAATATCCAGGTATAATTAAATTCTGGGTACCTCCTAACAGAATTTTAGTGTTTTTGGTTCTTGGAATGTTTACATGGAGATGACAGAATGAAGCTATGCATAATTATCTAAAAAGTATTCATAATGAATTGTTAGTACCAAGTATTAATAACCAGAGGAATGTTCTTGATCAGCATTCAAATGTTCTTCAGTGAACAATGATCAGCATTTAAATGTCCTGTTTAGTGGAGAAAGCTCTTTTCCCTGAGAACACAAAGCTGTTGCACAGCACCAATCCTCTCTAAACATAACACAGAGTCAAAGAGAATTCTGAGTATCTAATCTGGAGAGGACAGTAAAATTTCTAATAGAATTGGACACTACTTGTAATGGTGAAAAATTAGCAAACTTCTTGGACTTTGGACACCTGTAGTTGGTTTCTCTTTCTCTCCATGTTCTTGGGTTGATGTTCGAAAACTCTATGAATTGGCCCTGGCCGGTTTGGCTCAGCGCTTAGAGCGTCGGCCTGCGGTCCCGAGAGACTCGGGTTCGGTTCCTGCTAAGGGCATGTACCTCGGTTGCAGTTTGTCCCCGGCCCTGGTTGGTCATGCGGGTGGCAGCCACTCGATGTGTCCCTTTCACATCGATGTTTCTCTCTCTCTTCCTCTCTCCCCCTCCCACTCTACCTGAACAAAAAATAGAAAAATGTCCTCAGGTGAGGATAAAAACTAAAAAATATATATATAAAAAAATAAAAAAAAACTCTATGAATTGAATTAGCAGTAGCAATGTCTTTCTCTGCTTCTTAAGTATTTTCGCTTTTTAATACTCTACAGATTAAAAAACAAATCTATAGGAAGTACACTCAGGAGTCACCATAATGTGTTCTGAAAAGAATTTAGATTTGTCTCCCCTGTATGTTCTGGCTTTTGCTAAACTTCTTCATAGCCTTGAACACATGACCATTCATTAGAGTTCATGGCTGACTAAGAGAACTAGATTTCATTCTAGGTCAGGTGGAGTCTTGTTGATGGAGACCCACTCCACCTTATCGAATCACACCTATCAGAGAGGCAGACTTGATCTCTGATTACCTAACAACCAAACAACTCCTGGAGGCGTATCCAGAGTTACTACATCTTATAGAGTTACTTCATCTGTCAGTTTCCTCATATCTTAAATTGCTACAATCATCTACATCACAGGATGATTGTTGAAGTAAAGAGCAAGTGTTAAAATTACTACAAAACATTCTTACCAGGTGCCATCATAGTGAATACAACATGTATCAAGTTCTTCAAATTTTTCATAGAATATTTCATATGAATATCTATGCATATTTTCATCTGACTGCATAAAGTGAAATTTCTTCTTGCTATTTGACTTGAATTCTTCTTCAATTCATCACCCTTGCTCTCCCATGGGGTGCTCACCACCACCAAGATCAGACCTTTCAGTGGATAAAGACTAACTTGCTTTCTCCAAAGTTTGCCTGATAATAAGTAACATTCAGATAACAAACAGGCCATTAAAAAAAAATGATGTTTGATGTTTTATTTATTATTAGGCCCTCATCTTTCAGAGCATAAATCTTACATTGAATTAAAATTTTTATTAATTGCCTCTAATGAGAAGTAAAACTAATATATTGGTTAATGTAAAGTTTGAAATTCTGAAAAGAGAAAATAGAGCAAAACCAATTTCAGGGGGAAAAAATGACAGTCTATGATACCTGGAGTTTAATTACCTTGGGGTTTGCATTCTAGCTGTATAAACTTGGGCAAGTTATATGATCTCTCCAAGCTTCATTTTTCAATGTCTATGATGAATGTATGAGCTAGAGTAATGTTAATCTGCTATAGCAAAGAGACCAAAATATATTAGCCTAAAAAATATAGAAGCTTATTTCAAACACATAGTGATTCCTAGGTGTGTATTCTGGTTGGCCAGGTGGCTCGGCCCTGCACAATCATTTTGTAACAGTATCATATTTAAATTCCACATTAAGCCCATGAGAGTGCATGCTGAAATCCATTCTTCAGTCTTTTGGGACACAAGACTGCACAACTATGCTGTGTCTCCTACTTTGTGAAATGAAGTGGCAAAGAATTTCTCAAAACAAAATCTTGAAAATATAAACAGTTAAGCAAAATTTTATTTTTGATTACATAAAAATTAAATATTTTTGCTGTCATGCTATAAGAAACCCAGATCATATGGAGGGACCATGAATAAATGTGGATGGACCAGCCCAGCTGAGCTCCCAGTCAAGAGTCAGTGCCAACTGCCCTCCTAGATGTATCCCTGTGAGTGAAGAAACTGTCATGCTGGCTCTGCCAGCCCTAGTGACAACCCTGGTGCTACAGGGAACAATACTAACCACCCAGCTTAGCCTTTCTTAAATTTCTGACCACAAAATACAAGAAAAAAAAATGATTGTTTATCTTAGAGATAAAGAAACCTTAAGTTTTGTAACAGAGTTTAACAAAAAGTCAGAACCAAAAACATAGATCTGAAACGTGAGCATATTCCACTCTGACCTTTATTATTTCTTTCTTTCTATTTGCTCTGGGTTTTTATTTTTGTTCACTTTCTGTTCTTTGAGTTGTAGGGTTAGCTAGTCTATTAGAAATTTTTCTTGTTTCTTGAGGTAGGCCTGTAATGCTATGAACTTCCCTCTCAGGACTTCTTTTGCTGTATCTGATAGATTTTGTGTTGTGTGTTCATTTTCATTTTTTCAAGGAAGTTTTTAATTTCTTCCTTGATTTCCTTGGTAACTTATTCATCGTTTAATAACATGCTATTTAGTCTCCATGTGTTTGAATGTTTTTGAGTGTTTTTATTGTCATTAATTTCTAGTTTCATGCCATCGTGATCTGAAAAAATGCTTGATATGATTTTAATCTTCTTGAATTTGTAGAGACTAAGTTTGTGTAGAGACTAACATGTATATTATCTTTTAAAATGTTCCATGTGCATTTGAGAAGAATGTAAGTCTGCCGTTTTGGGGTGTAATTCCCCGTAAATATGTATTAAATCCATCTGTTCTAGTGAGTTATTTAAGGTCTCTGTTTCTTTGCTAATTTTTTGTCTAGAGGACCTGTCCAGTGATGTCAATAGGGTGTTGAAGTCCCCTACTATGATAATATTGCTGTTGATTTCTCACTTGAAGTCCTCAGAAGTTTATAAATATATTTTGGTGCTTCTATATTGGGTGCATATATGCTTTTCAAGGTTATATCCTCTTGTTGGATCAATCTTTTCAATATTATGTAGTAGCCTTCTTTATCTCTTGTTAAGGCATTCATTTTGAAGTCTATTTTTATCAATATGATTATTGATACCCCAACCTTTTATTTATATTTGCCTGGAAAAATTTTTTCCATCCCTTCACTTTCAACCTGTAAGTGTCTTTTATTGTGAGGTTAGTCTCTTATAGACAACATATATATGGGTCATGCTTTCTTATTCATTCAGCTACTCTGTCTTTTTATTGGAGCATTCAACCCATTTACATTTAAGCTTATTATTGATACGTGCTTATTTATTGCCATTTTATTTAAAACATTTTTTTTCTTTATTGAGTTTTGAGAGAGAGGAAGGGAGAGGAAGAGAGAGATAGAAACATTAATGAGAGAGAATATCGATTGGCTGCCTCCGACATACCCCCCACTGGGGATTGGGTCCACAACCTGGGCATGTACCCTGACCAGGAATCGAACCAGTGACCTCTTGATGCATGGGTTGATGATCAACCACTAAGCCACACTGGCTGGGCTATTTATTATCATTTTTATTTATTATGACTATGTTTCTCTCTGTTTCTTTTGCTTATTACAGCAGTCCCTTTAATATATCTTGCAATGCTGGTGTGGTGCTAATATATTCCCTTAAGACTTTTTCTTTTGGGGGGGGGGGGTGGGGTAGTTGGGAAGCTCTTTACTTCACTTTCTCTTTTGAATAATAGCCTTGCTGGATAGAGTCGTTTTGGATTCAGATCCTTGTTTTTCATTACCTTGAATACTTTATGGCATTCTCTTCTGGCTCACAGTGTTTCTGTGAGAACTCAGCTGACAGCCTTATGGGAGCTCCTTTGTAGGTAATCTGTTGCTATTCTCTTGCTGCCTTTAAGATTCTCTTTTTGTCTTTAAGTTTTGGCATTTTAATTATGATGTGTCTTGGTGTGGGCCTCTTTGGGTTCTTCATGCTTAGGACTCTCTGTGCTTCCTGAACTTGCGTGCCTTTTTCCTTCACCAAGTTAAGGACATTTTCTGCCACTATTTCTTCAAATAGGTTTTCTAACCCTTGCTCACTTTTTTCTTTTTCTGGTACTCCCATAATGCAGATGTTGTTATGTTTCATATTGTACCATAGCTCTCTTAAACTGTCTTCCTGTTTTTTAATTGTTTTTTTTTCTTTTTGGTTCTCTGATTGAGTGATTTTTTTTCTACCCTGTCTTCTAACTCACTGAATCCATCTTCAGCTTCCTCTAATCTGCTGGTTATTCCTTCCAATGTGTTCTCTATTTCTGGTATGTTATTCTTGATTTCTGATTGGTCATTTTTCATTGTTTCCATATCTTTATTCATGCTGTTGAGCGTCCTCATAATTATTACTCTGAACTCTATCTCTGATAACTTACTTATCTTCATTTCATTCTGCCCTTCTTCTGGAGAATTCTCTTGTTTTTCCATTTGGGATTTGTTTCTTTGTTTCACCATTTTGGCCATCTCAGCAGTGTTTGAAACCTGCTGAAATCTCTCTATAGGTATTGATGTTCCACAGATTGTTGCTCTTTCTTCTGGGTTTGGATGCATATTTAAGGGACCAAGCTGAACACCAATGTCTGATCTCACTTTCCTGGGTAGAATCACAGGTCAGGCAAAGATTCAAGTATCCCAGATTCTCTGCCTACAGGCTGTTAGTCTCAGTCAATTAATGAGCCTCAGGTTGTTGCCCTCAGTTGAGTGAAAACCACCCTGTGGGCAGGGTAACAGGATTTCCAGCAGATAAGGCAATTGCTCCCCCTGCCCTCACCCCCCTGCCCAGGCTAAAGTTGCTTTGGAGAAAAACTCTGCCTGAAGAAAATGATTTCTGCAGTGCGGTTTAATGACTTAGCACAGGGGCCCAGCCAGCTGCTTTCACAGCTCTGACCCCAGAGCCTTGAAACCCAATGACCATGAGCCTGGCTCAAGGCTCAAATTACCCAGAGACTCATCTTTGCCTGCAGGCTGGTAGGTAGTCTCTGACAGTTAACCTATCAGCTTATTTTCATTGGTTTAATTCTGTGAGGATTGTTTGAAACTCCAAATTCACTCAAATTAACATATCTATTGAAATGATATGTATGTAGAATCTATGTGAGGCAGCTATTAAAAACTTAGAATGTTAGAGGCAGACCAGATCTGGGCATATGGCCCAATACTCTGTGTCTTTGCAACATGTTCTTTTTTTCTTCTTTTTATTTTTTAAGGTATATAATAAAATACAATAAAATTCACCCTTTATTAGTAACTAGTCCTGCATGTTTTGATAAATGCATAATGGTATATCACCACCACCAAGACCAAGTATCCCTTTAAAGACAACTGCTCTCCACCCATAGTCCCTGATAATCAGTGATCTGTTTTCTGTTCTGATGTTTTGCTGTTTCCAGAATGTCATATAAATAGAATAACACAGAATTTACTGTTTTGGTGTGGAGTCTTTCACTTATCATAATGCCTTTGAGACTCATTTGCATTGTTACAAATATTGGCAACTCATTTCATTTTATGGCTGACATAGTATTCTATTGTATGGATGTACCACAGTTTATTTAATCATTCCCCAGTTCAATAAAAAATTTGTGTTTTTTACTGTTTTGAGTAATTATGAATAAAGTTACTACAAATATATACATACAGGTTTTTATGGGAACACTAATTTTTATTTTACTTGTGTAAATACTTAGGAGTGAGATTGCTGGGTCATATGGTAAGTGCATGCATTACTTCATAAGAAACTGTCAAATTATTTTCTATGGTGGCTCTAACATTTTGCATTCCCACCAGCAATGTGTGAGGAGAAGTCCAGTGGCTTTTTGCCTGGACTTGATGTTGTCAGGTTGTTGGATTTCTTCTACGCATCCTGGTAGGTGTGCTCCTCACTGAAGTTCTAATTTGCATTTCCCTAATGACTGATGGTGCTTGTGATATTCAAGCAACTCCTCACCATTAACATCCCTTTAAGATTTAGTAGGACTGCTCTAGCAGGTTTGGTTCAGCAGTTAGAGTATTGGGCCCATGGACCAAAGAGTCACAAGTTTGATTCTGTGGACCGCAGGCTGATGCTCTAACCGCTGAGCCAAACCGGCCAGGGCACACAAGTTTGATTCTGGTCAAGGACACATTCTTTGGTTGCGTTTCAGTCTCTGATCCTGGTCAGGGTCCTGAGGGAAGCAACCGATCAGTGTGTCTCTCTCACATTAATGTTTCTCTCTCTCTCTCCCTCCCACTCTGTCTGAAAATAAATGGAAAAATATCCTTGGATGAGGATTGAAAAAAAAATTTAGTAAGACTTAAACAAAATGACAATTTTATTCTGTAACTGACCTCTATACTGACATGAATTCACTGTGATTTCAAAACAGGATAAACAGGAAGACAAGATAAATAAACAGAAATAATGAAATATTAATTACTCCAACTTTCACTTTAGTATGGGAGCATTATTGTTTTACAATTATTCTTTTTTAAAAATATATTTTTATTGATTTTTTTTTTTTTTTAGAAAGAGAGGAAGGGAAAGATAGAAACATTGATGTGAGTGAATACATCTATTGGCTGCCTCCTGCACACCCCCACTGGGGATCAAGCCCACAATCTGGGCATGTTCCCTGACTGGGAATCAAACTGGGACCTCTCAGTCCATGGGATGACGCTTAATCTATTGAGGCACACCAGCTGGGTGCTTCACAATTATTCTTAGTCTGAAAAGAGAGATCATCTAAGAGCCTGAAGTCAATCTCAAGCAATTTTAATAACTTAACACACATTCAATTTTTAAAAGAAAACTTGCAACAAAAGAATGAAGGCAAATGCATGCCTCAGCACTGTGCTTCCTACCATCACACTGCTCACTGAGCTCTCTCTAGTTTAATCTGGGGTCTAGTAAGGAGTATCAACCAAGTGAACCTCAGTTTGCTTTCTGTGGCAGCAATATAAATAGTAGGTACCACATACAATTGTTAATAAGATTAAATAAAATTATGCATGAAAGGCACCTAACACCAGGATTGATATATATAAATATTTAATAAATTATACATTATTATTAGCCATTTTGTGAAATACAACTTATATTTTCCTCTACTAACTACAAGCGTGATGGCTGAAGCTAGGAGCCCTGACAGTGGGGGACAGCAGAGGCCTGAAGACTGGAGGAACTGGGGAAAATGAAGGATCAGAAAAGAAAATACGATTGAGGAAAACCCTCGAGTGTGCTCATAAGGAAAGAGATGACAAGCTGTAATAAATTGACAGGTGCAGGGAAGATGAAAATATCTTTCCAGGTGTCTGGTTAGTCCCTAATGTAATCTCTACTTCCACCTTCTATCAGCCCTGCCAAAGATCAGAGCACCTTGTAGGAGGTCTCCAAAATAATCCACTTGTACCAAAAAAGTATTGAGCAAAGTAAGAAATACTAAATGTTTCATAAGGAAGATACACAAAAGGTATAATCATATTCCCCTAACACATAACTTAAAAAACTTTCCCTGGGTGATGGTGAATATGTAGAACCCAGTGGAAAATTCTTGAAACATCATTTCCCACTCCATTTCCTCATGGAAGACATTGCTAATAAATTATAGAACTATTTTCTTGCAAGTTCTGATGTATCTTCTGAACACCTCTCAACAATACAACGCTTCTCAGGCTCCTTCTCTGTCCTTCCTCTACCCAGTTCCCTGCTTCTCCTCAACTGCTCCCTGAAATTGAGCTGTTTCACATGTTTTCTAAGCATAAAGCTTAAAAGTTTTTTTCATTTTGTACTCTCAATCCAAGCAATTTGCCAAAATAGTCCTTCCAACCACATACAGGAAAAAGTACTGGAAAATACAATTTTCTCCATTTTATTCACGAAGGAAAGCAGTAAAAGGAGACAACCTATAAAGCCTACATACTAAAGAAAGAGCAGTTAAAAACAGATAAAACTTGGAAGTTTTTAGAGGTAAAAGCAGAGGAGGAGAGAAGAGGCATATCATGTACCTGGTGTCAACATCATTGACAGTGTGAAAAGGAGTCTGCCAGCTACTTTCAATATTTTATCAAGATATGAGCCCTGGCCAGGTGGCTCAGTTGGTTGGAACATCATCTGGTACACCAAAATGTGGCAGGCTTGGTTCCCCTTCAGGCTACATATTCAGGTTGCAGGTTTGATCCCTGGTCAGTGTGCATGCAGGAGGCAACTGACTGATGTTTCTCTCTCTGTGCCTCTATTTAAAACCAATAAAGTTCTTTAAGAAATTCTATAAAGAGTTTTAAAAAGCGATACTGTTTGGTTTACATATGGTCTCTTTTATTCTTTCCTAAGATTTTGTGCTGGACAGTATTTTTTTTTTTTTAATCAGAAGAGGGAGTTACAGTTTGGAATTGACATAACTTAACTGAGGATGCACATCTAGTCAGGTGTGGAGTTAAGACTGCAATTCTGACTCCAAAATTCAGTGGTCTTGACACCTTATCTTACAACTTTGAAAAAGAATAAAGATGACATAGGCAGGGAAGTGAGAAACTAGTAAGTAACTGAGTGAGCACTTGTATGAGGATGTTGTCACTGCAAATAATAAAAAACTGGTTTAACTATCAGGAAGGTTATTATCTAACACAAGCAAAAAGTCAGCAATAGAGAAGATCCTGAACTCAATTTCTACTTTTCCATGGATCTATTGGTAATAAATAGTCTCCTCAAGATACTTGCCTACAAAGTTGCTGCAGCAGGATGTTTGAGGCATAACCAGATGACACTCAGAGGAAGGAAAAGGAGTATCTCTTTCAGTGGAAACGTATTAGGATTACTTCTCCATCCCCAAACTCCTCTTACATCTCATTGGTCAGAATTGGATCACATTCTCATCTTTAAAACATTCACTTGGCAAGGGAAATGGACTTCCCATTGATTGGCTAAGTCAATCAGGATTTACTGCTGGAACTGAGAATAGAGTATCAGGAAAAAACGTGAAAGACTTTGAAATGAACAGAAAAAGGTTATAGGTTTAGCAAGCCTTCCAGGATTTCTCCAACTTTTATTGTCTTTGTGCTGTTTGAAAACTCGTGAAGCTGTAGAAAATCGATGATAATGTAAACAAGTCTTTTCTGGAGAAATGCAAAGGAACAAGTGCAGTGGAATAAATTGACCATTGCCTGGTGATCCTTTGGCTGTGCATCTATTCATGAATTCCTCTCAGCGTCCTTATCTGCTTCATATATGTATGGCTATTTGAATTCTTGTAACATCTGACTGGTTTTCTCAATAATTAGTGAGTTAAATAAAACCACAAGTTCATTTTATATTTGGATGGGACTTGTGATTTCATCTTTTAAAAAGTGTTATTTAACAAGTCACCATTCCTGAGGGATAGGCTCACCCCAAAATTGAGTCCCTGCAAACAATGAAAGAAGTTAAGTAGGCAATCAAAAGTGATGTTTGAAGAACTGTCAGGAAAGATAGATTTAATAATGTAGACAAGGGAAGAGAGGAAAACTATTGCCCAAAATTGAAGAAAAAAAGATTCCTACAAATGGAAAGAACAGATATCTTTTGAGGAGGAGAAGAGAGAGGTTGAGAGACATTATCCCCTTTCTATCCACATATGGAGACGTTCTGGAGAGCAGTGCTACTCAAAGCATGGTTCTCACAGTGGCAGAACTATTACCAGTCCACCCAAGATATGCACAGAAGTTTGGAGTAAGCATTTAGTAGCTAGAGCAGTACTTTAACATTGCTGTAAAACACAAGTATGTGGTCAGTGGACTCATCTTACTGAACAGGGCATGGACCTGTTTGATGCTGTCAACTCCTATTGGGAGTGGAATGCAGTATGAGCTGGTCACATATAACGAGTCCTCACTGTACCAAGTGATATATATATATATTTTAATCCTCACCCGAGGACATCTTTCCATTTTTTGTTCAGATAGAGTGGGAGGGAAAGAGAGAGAAACATTGACTTGAAAGGGACACATTTAGTGGCTGTCACCCGCACGACCAACCAGGGCTGGGGACAAACTGCAACCGAGGTATGTGCCCTTAGTAGGAACTGAACCCGGGTTTCTCTGGACCGCAGGCCAACGCTCTAACCACTGAGCCAAACTGGCCAGGGCCAAACTGATATTTTAAGGTTAGTTTGCCAACAACAACCTAAAAATGTAAAATCTGGGATCCATTTCTTTCATTGAGAGATGTTACTTTTACAAAGGATGAATTTGTTGAAACTAGATACTGAAAGGTTAGAGAAAACCTTTTGAAAATACATCAATTGAATTAGTTTTTTTCCCCTGAAATTCCTCTGAAATCTCTCTTTCATTCCTATCAACAAATCAAGACTGATTTCTTTACTATGTATTATTAAAACAATACATAAAAATTGTTTAGATATACATTATTCTTTGTGAATGATGTTACTATCAATGCAACTTAGTTAAAGAATACATTTGTCATATTAAAAACTTTAAATATTGACATATACAATATTTATTGAAAGTGTGCACAGAAGTTTTTAATATTGGGAAAATTGCTTCACTCATAATTTTTTCTTTAGTTATAACTTCAGAACAGAAAGAATTTACAAATATAATACCGATTTTTTTTTCATTAATTTCCTAAACCCACATTTTCAATAAATCTGTATAGTTTTGGTAATTCCTTTCTTTATCTTCTGGTTTTGGTCTGATTCAATTGACCAAATTGTAATTTTTTGTTTGTAGCTGCTAATAATAATAAGTTGAACTCATTTATTTTATATATATTTAAATTTATTTTCTTAGTAATTCATGTTTACTTATTTTACAAAAGTGTTGGTCCTCAATGAATTGGAAATTTAGAAAATGAGTTTTTTACTACAGATAATTGGAAAGCACTGCTTATAGAACATGCTTCTCAAACTCTGTTCACATGAATCATTGAGGATCTTGTTCAACAGCCAGAGTCTGAGCCAGTACGTCTGGGGTGGGGTCTGAGATGCTGCATTTCTAACAACTCCTAGGTAATATGAATATTGCTGATATGAGAACCACACTGAATAGCAAGACTATATAGGAGTGGAGAATTGATGATTCTAGAACACTTTGAAACACCATGGGAAGTATCAGGGGATAGAATCAACCAAAGCAGCAGAAAGGACCCAGGAGAAGCAGAACCATATGCTAGTCAGCCTTTAACTTGTGAAATAATTCTCTCACCTAGCACCTCTGAAGGTATGAATGATAGTCTGGAAGTAATTTTAATTGTTGTGCAAAGAGCTATTGTTGTGAAAATGACTAATATACTCACAAAGGTAGATGGGACCCCAGAGAGAGAATCACCCAGGCTCAGACCCCTACTAGACAGTTGGCTACTCCCCACCTCAGTAGTAGTAGGGTATGGTTACAATATCCCATGGGTCTCAGGGACCCCCACCTGTTCTAAGTTCCTTCATGGGTAGAAGGCCTGGTGTTCTGAGACGAGTCTATAAATGGTTGGCTAAGTAGTCTCCATGTTCCTGACAAGACTACTTTCTCACACTTGTCCTATAAAAAGGTAAATCCAGAGGAGAAAAATCCATGAAATGGAGTCATGGTCTGGCTCAATTTGCTAAGTGTGGTCTTCCCCCAGAGAATATGAAGAGACTGGTGGGCCATGTGCATCTCTGCCTCACTCCTGGATCTTTCCCTTGCTTTAGTAAAGGCTATTTCTAAACCCATATCATGTGACAGTGTAGAATTGGTCCTGAATATCCTTGCATGAATAATAGCAGCCTGAAAGAGATTCTTCTGATATCAGAAAAAAAAGTCAAAAAGTCTAATAGAACTACATTTAACTAAGATAAATCTGTATGAAAAATTATTTAATAAATTAACTTGAAGAGAAATCTTTCAAAATATGATATTTGAAGGCAGAATAAAATAAAAATGAAAGAAGTTCTTGGACAGCCAAAAATTAAGAATCCTCAAGCTCAATCCACTTGAAGTGGTATTTACTGAGAGGTTAATTTATGTTATACAGAGCTGGGAAAAAGTAGGTGTACAGTTGTACAAGTGGGAATTGTAATCCACCCCACCATTCCTTTGACATCATTTCTATAAATGCTGATTCTGACTAATATGTAGCTTATAGATAAACAACATGTTTGTATAAAAATCCTAGGAACTAATTTCAGAAGATGCAGACTCTGACCTTTAGTCATCTAAGTTCCAGAAAAATTGCTGACCTTCAACCATAGAACCAGGATGATAAGACAAGGATGATGAACACCAAACCTTCACTAACCATTTTTGAGATCCTTATCAGAATGGACTGTGTTGGCCAGTATGTAGAGAACTTTTGAATCCCCCTACCTTTCATTTAATTTACCTCTTCCTCCTTATAAAAACCTCTGTCTGCAGTGAGATGGGGAGATGGGTTTTGTGACAAGAATTCCCCATCTCCTCAGGTTACCAGCACTTGAATAAATCACTTTCCCTTTTCACCAGCACTTGTCTTATGAGTTTGGCTTTTGTGGTGGCAGGTAGTCAAGCCTGGGTTCTGATTACATTGTGAGTATGCAAAACAAAGTTTATTCTTGTATTATTAATTGTTAATTATTATATTATATTCCACATGAACAACTGTAACCTACTTTTGCCCAACCTATATTTTCCTTGGATTTTTTTACCTTACCTTTGGATTCTTCAAAGTGGCTGGGCCTTTGTGTTCTTTTACCTCTAAGCCCAAAGCAGATGACTCTTGGAGGTAACTCCAATACTACCACCACCTCCCTTTCATTTGCTTTTAAAAGCCTAAAGGGGCATATGATCTATTTTCCTAGGAAGGTAGGAGAGGAGTGAATGTCTTTAAAGAAGAAAGTGGTAGAAGCTGTGATAACAGTGGGGAGAGGGCTTCTCTTAAATTTGGAATATGAACAGGGGTGAAGTACTATATTGGTTCTTGTCCCTTCCAGCACCTCTAGGAGGTGGCCAGGCCTTACAGGGCAATGTCTGGATAGAACACCAAGGGTGGGTGAACACTCTACATGGGTGCTGCCATGACTGACTAAGACTCCATGTTTGTTTGGCAGAGAAGGATCAGAGTGACCATCTTTAAAGGACTTGGGCAAAGGACCTAGCATCAGCACAGGTTAAGGACTAATGACAGAGGCCATTCCTCAGATGTTTATGAGGAAGGGAGGAGTCTATGAATAAGACTAAGACTAAATTCCTGCCTCCCAGATGAGGTCAGGATCAGAGTTAACTTGGCTCTAGAAAAATAAAAGTATGTGACAGTATCTAGTACACCCAAGTTTGTGGAGTAAAGTTCACACCTGCTTCATCATCATAATAGAGATGATCAAACCAAGTTTTTAGATTAGAGATATAATGATTTCTCCCAAGTTATGCAATGATCAGAGGCCACTGTTTTTGTTTTTTTTTCTTTCTATAGCATGCTTCTTACCCTATTAAATCTGCTTAGAGATTGGTAGGCTAAGAGAAAAAGAGATTCAATTCTAAAGTCATTCAATAATAATAACAATAATACCAACAACACCAATACCACTCTACTAGGGACTTTACATTTATTATTTAATTACATTCTCATAACACTCTATGATATTGTTATTATCTCAATCTTGCAGAAAACTGAACCTCAGAGACTTTCTCTAGCTGGCCCAAGGCTGCACATCTAGGAAAAGCTGAATCAGCATTTAAACCAGAGCCTGCACACCTAACAGCACTATTCCTGGGGCCCACAAAACTGGGCTTCCAGATGTGAGAGCACAACTTTCACCATCTGTTTTCTATTCAACCAAACTGGTTTATTTAGGCTTTATGCATTGACAATGTGTTAGTATAAAATCCTATGTTATCAGTCTATTTCAGTTAGGGAAAAGCTGGAGCTTTATAGCAATGGTGTTCTTTATTCTTTTTTTAAAAATTTGATTTTAGAGACAGAGGAAGGGAGAGGGAGAGAGAGATAGAAACATTGATGAGAGAGAAGATCAATTGGCCGCATCAGGCCCATAACTTGGGCATGTGTCCTGATTGGAAATCAAACCAGCAACCTCTTGGTGCATGGGTCGATGCTCAACCACTGAGCCACACTGGCCGGACAGTGTTCTTTATTCTTTTTTTTTTTTAATCCTCACCTGAGGACATTTTTGCATTTATCTTTAGATAGAGTGGGAGGGAGAGAAGGGGGAAGAGAGAGAGAGAGACATTGCTATAAGAGAGACACATCAAGTGGTTGCCACCCACATGACCCCAACCAGGGCCGGGGACAAACTGCAACAGAGGTATGTGCCCTTAGCAGGAACCGTACCTGGGACTCTCCAGTCCGGGGAACAACACTCTGACTGCTGAACCAAACCGGCCAGGGCTGTTATTTATTCTTAATATGAAATTCTTTTAGCCTAGCAGCGAACTATACACAGAACCCACTTCTGCCTTTCACTCTATACTTCCAGAGAGTCTTCAAGAAGGAACTTAAGCAATTGTAAACCACCAGGAGATTGTCACAGCTGAGGGACTTTGAAAACGAAACCATATTATTTTATTGTAGGTTTGGCAAATGCATTCAAAGTCAATATATACCTTGTCTGGTTTCCAACAGCAAGGCTTTAGCCAATGGTCACCTACGTGTCTCTAGTCTACATTTCAGTAAGGTGTAAAATGTTATTTGAACAAACTGGCTTTTATTTTCTTCTTCTAGAAATTTAATTTTTCACAACCACGTCGTTGAGTATCTTCACATGGTTATAAATTAAGACCATATTTCCCATACTTGACTTTCTGGTCTCTGATAAACCACATGAATGGAGTATGCAGGTTCAAAACACATAATTATGAACACGTAATTCGTTTTACTCCTGGCCTCTCGTTTTGCTGCTCTCCCAGGTAATGGAGGTATTATGGACTAAATGTTTATCTCCTCCAAATTATTTGTTAAAATCCTAATGCCCAATGTGATGGGAGGTAATAAGGTCCTGATGGTGGAGCCCTCATGAATGGGATTAGTGCCTTTATGAAAGAGACCCCAGAGAGTTCTCCAGCCTTCTCTTTCTGCCACATGAGAACACATGGTAAGGCAATCCAGAAGAAGGTTTTCACCAGAACTTGATTATGTGGGCACCTTGGTCTCAGACTTCCAGCTTCCAAAATTTTGAGAAAAAAATGTCTGTTTTTTGTAAGTCGCCTAGTCTGTGGTATTTTGTTATGGAAGCCTGAACTGACAAAGAAACAAAGCAGCGTGCCTTCATTCCCTTGGTCTTCCCTGTCCATTGCACTTGAATGATGAAGCATCTTCTCACCCATGAGGGGACGAGACAGATTCCTGCTCAAAAAACAAGAGAATAAAAAACCATACCAAGGACAGGAGCTTGAAGCACATCTTGTGAAGGGAATGAGCTACTCCAGCAGAAGTAGCAGGGCCCTGTGAACACCTGGTCTGAAATCCCTGTCCCAGATCCTGAGTGAAGAAAAGGGGGCAGTTTGCTCTGCCAGGATCTCCTCCCCATAATGCAATTGGTGGGGTCAGAAACGAACACCTTCCGAAGATCATTGCAATATACATACAATGGAATGTTATTCAGCCTTCAAAAGGAAGAAAATTCTGACACATGCTACAACATGTATGAACCTTAAAGACATCATGCTAAGTGAAATAAGCCAGTCACAAAGAACAAATACTATATGACTGCTTATATGAGATATCTAGAATAGTAAAATTCTTAGAGACAGAAAGTAGACTGGGGAGTTACTGTTTAATAGGAGTTTCAGTTTGAAAAGATGAAAAATCTCTGGAGATGGATGGTGGTGATGATTGTACAACAATGGGAATGCACTTACTGTCCCTGAAGTGTACACTTAAAAATGGTTAAGATGGTCATAGAAGTAGGGATCAGACTGACAAAACATAGGGCGGGGGAAGAGATAAACCAAAGAACTTATATGCATATATGCATAACCAGTGGACACAGACAACAGTACTATGAAGGGGGGCAGGAGTGGGGAGGAGGATGTCAATGGGGGAAAAAGGAGAAACATCTGTAACAAAAATAAATTAATTAAAAAACAAAAGACAAAAAATGGTTAAGATAGTAAATTTTGTTATCTATATTCTACTACAATAAAAAAAAAAAGAACGTTGCATTGAAATTAAAATTGTCACATTTTATGTTGATGCTAGAAAGACCCTCATAGATGGTTGGGCACAACAGTGTCAATTCAGAGATAAGTAAACTTAGGTCAAAGAGGTAAAGTAATTTGCAAAAAAAGCTTATGGCAAGTGAGAGTCCCAGCCAGGACTAAAATATAAACTCTTTCAACCTCCCAGGCCACTGCTCTTCCTACAGGGTCTTATAGGAGACACATACATCACAGGGATACCCAGGGCGTCGCTGGTGCTCCCGCAACATTGAAGGCCCTCCCTTGGAGCAATGACCACATGGTATTGCTTTCATTTGTTTAGCTATCTGCTCCTCCCAGACTCTAAGCTCCTTGAAAGCAAAAACAATGTCTTTAAAAATACTTTATTTTTTTAGAGCAGTTTTAGGTTCATAGCAAAATTGAGAAGAAGGTACAAAAATTTCTCTTATAGCTCTGCCCCACTAGGAAACCTTGCACCAGAGGGAACATTTGTTATAACTGATGAGCCTACATGGACACACTATTATCACCAAAGGTCCACAGTCTGCCTTAGGTCATGCTTGGTGTGTACATTCTATGGGCTTGACCAAACCCATGACGACATGTATCCACCATTACGGCACAGAGTAGTTTCACGGCCCTAAAAATCCTCTGTGCGCAGCCTATTTATCTTAACCTCCCCCAAACCCTGGCAACCACTAATCTTTTTTTTTGGTTAATCCTCACCTGAGGATATTTTTTTGTTTATTTTTATTTTTAGACTGTGTGGAAGGGAAGGAGAGAGAGAGAGAGAGCAAGAGAGAGAGAAACATCGACATGAGAGAAACATATTGATTGGATGCCTCCCACACAACCTCAACCAGGGCTGGGGATCAAATCTGCACCCCGGCATGTACCCTTGAATGGGAATAGAACAGGAGACCCTTTGGTCCATGGGCCAAGGCTCTAACCACTGAGCAAAACCGGCCAGCGCAACAACTAATCTTTTTACTGTCTCCAAAATTTACCTTTTACAGAAAGTCATGTAGTTGGAATTATACAGTTTGTGGCCCTTTCAGATTAGTTTCTTTCACTTATTAATATGCATTTAAGCTTCTTCCAAGTCTTTGTATAGCTTGATAGCCCATTTTTTTTATCCCTGAACAAAAGTCCATTGTATGGATGTACCACAGTTTATTTATTCATTAAACATATTTTTTACCTTTATAGTTCAACACAACGTATAAAGACAAGAATAATCTGGAAGGCTTGTTATTTTATTTATCAATCTTTGAGTAATGGGGCCTAAATCCAACTTCAAAAAGTAATCCTTAATGTATTATTATTATTATTGTTATTTCTTTATTTTATTTTTTACCCCAAATTTGAAGTTTGGAAAATAAACCAATACTCATATTCATGCAAGATACTGTGAATATTTATACTACTAATTTTATTGGATAACAAAAATACACGTTAAACCATAACAGCCGCTTGCAGCGGTGACCTCCTTACTTGTACTTTGCCTTGACCACTTGCTCTTTTCTGAATTCAGAAAAGTGAACTCTGGTGCCCTCTTGTGAACTTACATTTTTATTTATTTCTTTCTCATTTTTTTTTTTTTTAGATTTTTCTCTTTCTTTTTTTAAAATTTAATTATTTAATTTATTTTTGTTACAGATGCGTCTCCCCCCCCACTGACTCCCCCCTTCCCCCCCTCCCAGCCTTCTCCCCAACTTTGTTGTCCATGTCCACTGTTCATGCATACATACATATAAGTTCTGTGGTTTATCTCTCCCCCACCACCCCCTCTTCTGGGGATTGTCAGTCTGTACCCCACTTCCACGTCTCTTGGATTACCCCATTCCTCAGACTGTTATGTTCATTATATTCCACAAATACGTGAGATCATATGATACTTGTCTTTCTCTGTTTGACTTGTTTCACTTAAGATAATACTTTCCAGATCCCTCCACGTCGTCTCTTAGGATAAGAGATCTTTCTTTCTTACAGCAGCAGAGTACTCCATTGTGTATATGTACCATGGCTTTTTATCCATTCGTCTACTGATGGACACTTGGGCTGTTTCCAGATCTTAGCTATCGTAAATAGTGCTGCTACAAACATGGGGGTACATACATTCTTTCTGATTGGTGTTTCAGGCTTCTTAGGGTATATTTCTAGAAGCAGGATCACTGGTCAAATGGAAGTTCAATTTTTAAGTTTTTGAGGAAACACCATATTGTTTTCCACAGTGGCTGCACCAGTCTGCATTCCCACCAGCAGTGTACTAGAGTCCCCTTTTCTCCACACCCTCGCCAACACTTGTTGTTTGATGATTTGTTGATGGCGGCCATTCGGACAGGTGTGAGGTGATACCTCATTGTTGTTTTAATTTGCATCTCTCTGATGACTAGTGATGTTGAGCATTTCTTCATATGTCTCTTGGCCATTTGTATGTCCTGTTTGGAGACGTGTCTACTTAGTTCCTATGCCCATTTTTTAATTGGGTTCTTTGTCTTCGTTTTGTTGAGTTGTCGGAACACTCTATATATTTTGGAAATTAACCACTTATCTGATACATCATTGGCAACTATGCTTTCCCATACCGTGGGTTGCCTTTCCATTTTGATAACTGTATCTTTTGCTGTGCAGAAGCTTTTGAGTTTGATGTAGTCCCATGTGTTCATTTTCTCCTTTGTTTCTGTTGCCTTAGGGAATGTATCAGTGAAAATTCTGCTGTGTATGATGTCTGAAATTTTGTTACCTACAGTTTCTTCTAGGATTTATATGGATTCACGAGTCACATTTAAGTCTTTTATCCACTTTGAGTATATTCTTGTGTATGGTTTAAGTTGATGGTCTAGTTTCATTTTTTTGCATGTAGCTGTCCAATTTTCCCAACACCATTTATTAAAGAGGCTGTCTTTACTCCACTGTATTCTCTTGCCACCTTTGTCAAATATTAATTGAGCCTATTGTCTTGGGTCCATTTCTGAGCTCTCTGTTCTGTTCCACTGGTCTATATGCCTGTTCCTGTGCCAGAACCAGGTTGTTTTGATTACAGTGGCTTTGTAATATAACCTGAAATTTGGTAATGTGATTCCTCCTACTTTGTTCTTCTTTTTCAAGATTGCTGTGGCTATTCGAGGTCTTTTTTGGTTCCATATGAACTTTTGAAGTATTTGTCCTAGTTCTGTGAAGTATGTTGTTGGTATTTTGATGGGTATTGCATTGAATCTATAGATTGCTTTGGGTAATATGGACATTTTAATGATGTTAATTCTTCAAATTCATGAACAGGGTATGTGCTTCCACTTTTTTTTATATCTTCCTCTATGTCTTTTTTCAATGACCTGTAGTTTTCTGTGAATAGGTTCTTTTTTCTTTGGTTAAGTTTATTCCTAGGTATCTTAATTTTTTTTGCCACAATGGTAAATGGAATTGTTTTCTTAGTTTCTCTTTCTGTGAGTTCATCATTGGTGTATAAGAATGCCATCGATTTCTTGACGTTAATTTTGTATCCTGCTACTTTGTCAAATTCATTTATTAAGTCTAGTAAATTTTCATGAAGTCTTTGGGGTTTTCTACGTATAGTATGTCATCTGCGAATAATGATAGTTTCTCTTTTCCCATTTGGATCCCTTTTATTTTTTCTTCCTGTCTGATTGCTGTGGCTAAGACTTCCAGTACTATGTTAAATAAGAGTGGTGAAAGTGGGCATCCTTGTCCTGTTCCTGTTCTTAAGGGAAATGCTATTAGTTTTTGCCCATTGAGTATGATGTTGGCTGTAGGTCTTTCATATATGGTCTTTATTATGTTGAGATATGATCCCTCTATTTCCACATTGCTGAGTGTTTTATCAGAAATAGATGCTGGATTTTGTAAAAGGTTTTTATGGCATCTATTGATATGATCATGTGGTTTTTATTCTTTATTTTATTTATGTGGTGTATTGCATTCATTGATTTGAGAATATTGTACCAGCCTTGCATCCCTGGGATGAATCCCACTTGGTCATGGTGAATAATTTTTCTGGTGTATTGCTGGATTCGATTTGCTAGTATTTTGTTCAGGATTTTGGCACCTATGTTCATCAGGGATATTGGCCTGTAGTTTTCTTTCTTTGTTATGTCTTTTTCTGGTTTTAGAATTAGAATTATGATGGCTTCATAAAATAAGTTTGGAAGTCTTCCTTCTTCTTGAATTTTTTGAAATAGTTTGAAGAGAATGGGTGTTAGTTCTACTTTGAATGTTCAGTAAAACTCCCCCGTGAAGCCATGCAGGCCTGGGCTTTTGTTCACTGGGAGAATCTTGATTACATCTCCAATTTCTTTTGTTGTTATTGGTCTGTTCAAGTTTTCTATCTCTTCTCGGTTCAGTTTTGGGAGAGTATGTGTTTCTAGAAATTTGTCCATTTGGCTTAGATTGTCAAATTTGTTGCCATATAATTGTTCATAGTAGTTGTTAACGATCTTTTGTATTTCTGTGGTGTCAGTTGTTACTTCTCCTCTTTCATTTCTTATTTTGTGTATTTGGGTTCTTTCTCTTTGTTTCATGGTGAGTCTAGCTAAGGGTCCATCAATCTTGTTTATCTTTTCAAAAAACCAGCTCTTTGTTTCATTGATCCTTTGAATTGTTTTTTTTTTTTTTTTTGGGGGGGGGGGGGACTCTATGTCATTTATTTCTGCTAGGATCTTAACTATTTTCTTCCTTCTACTTGCTCTGGGCTTTTCTTTTTGCTTGCTCTCTACTTCTTTAAGTGGTGAGCTTAGATAGTCTATTAGAAATTTTTTTACTTCTTGATGTGGGCCTGTAGTGCTATGAACTTCCCTCTCAGAATGCTTTTGCTGCATCCCATAGATTTTGTGTTGTTGTGTGTTCATTTTCATTGGTTTACAGGAAGTTTTTAATTTCTTCCTTGACCTTCTCAGTAACCCATTTGTTTTTTAATAACATGCTATTTAGTTTCCATGTGTTCAAATGTCTTTGCATGTTCTTGTTGCAATTGATTTCTAGTTTCATGCCATTGTGATCTGAGAAGATGCTTGATATGATTTCAATCTTCTTGAACATGTAGAGACTTAGTTTGTTTCCTAACATGTGTTCTATCTTTGAGAATGTCCCATGTGCACTTGAGAAGAATGTGAATTCTGTAGTTTTAGGGTGTAATTCTCTGTTGATATCTATTAAATCCATTTGGTTTAGTGCTTCATTTAGAGTATGTGTTTCCTTGTTAATTTTTTGTCTAGAGGATCTATCCAGTGATGTCAGCGGGGTGTTGAATTCCCCTGCTATGATTGTATTGCTGTTGATTTCTCCTTTGAAGTCTTCCAGAATATTTTAAATATATGTTGGTGCTCCTATATTGGGTGCATATATGTTTATCAAGGTTATATCTTCCTGTTGGATAGATCCTTTCAATATTATGTAGTGGCCTTCTTTGTCTCTAGCTATGGCCTTCATTTTGAAATCTATTTTATCAGATATAAGTATTGCTACCCCAGCTTTTTTTTTTCCTTTCCATTTGCTTGGAAGTTTTTTTTCCATCTCTTCACTTTCAACCTATGTGAGTCTTTTGTTGTGAGGTGGGTCTTTTGTAAACAACATATAGATGAGTCATGCTTTCTTATCTAATCAGCTGCTCTATGTCTTTTTATTGGAGCATTCAATACATTTACACTTAAGGTGATTATTGATATTTACTTATTTATTGCCATTTTTGTTTAGTGTGGTTATATTTTTCTTCCTATTTCTCCTGCTAATTACAGCAGTCTTTTAAACATTTCTTCCAGTGCTGGTTTTGTGCTAATGTATTCCCTTAGCCTTTTTTTTTTTGGTCTGGGAAGCTCTTTATTTGACCTTCTATTTTGAATGATAGCCTTGCTGGATAGAGTAGTTGTGGATTCAGGTCCTTGTTTTTCATGACCTTGTTTACCTCATGCCAGTGTTTCTTGTGAGAAGTCAACTTAGAGCCTTATGGGGGTTTGTTTGTAGGTAACCTGTTGCTTATCTCTTGCTGCGTTCAGTTCTCTGTTTGTCTTTAATTTTTGGCATTTGATTACTATGTGTCTTGGTGTGGACCTGTTTGGGTTCTTTTTACTTGGGAATCTCTGTGCTTCTTGAATGTGAATGCCTTCTTTCTTCACTAAATTAGGGAAGTTTTCTGTCACTATTTTTTCAAATGTATTCTCTAACCCTTGCTCATTTTCTTCTTCTTTGGGGACTACTATGATGCGAATGTTATTACCTTTCCAGTTGTCCCACAGTTCTCTTAAGCTGTCTTCCTGCTTTTTAATTTTTTTTTTTGGTTTTCTGTTTGGTTGATTTTTTTCTACCCTATCTTCTAATTCACTGATCCGGTTCTTAGCTTCCTCTACTCTGCTATTTAGACTTTCCAATGTGTTCTTTATTTCTGATATGTCATTCTTCATTTCTTCTTGGTGGTTTTTAATTTTCCAGCTGGTCGATTTTCAACATGTCTATGTCTTTGCTCATGGTGCTCATGTTCTTACACATGCTGTTGAGCTTCCTTAAGATCATGGCTCTGAATTCTAGTTTTGTTAACTTGCTTCACTGCACCTCATTTATCTCATCTTTGGTAGAGATCTCTTGTTCTTTCATTTGGCATTTGTTTCTTTGTTTAACCATTTTGGTTATCACAGTGGGCTTTGGAGCCTGCCAAATTTTTCTTGTGGTTGTTGGTGTTCTGTTGTTTGTGGCTCCCTCTCCTGGGTTTGCATGAGCCTGAGAGGACCCATGTTAAACACCACTGTCAAGTCTTACTTTCCTCATTAGAGTTTCTAGCTCACGATTGGTACAGTTATCCTCTAGTTTTTTTGCTTGGAGGCTATCAGTAATGGTTACTTGAAGAGCCTTGGGTTTTCAGTTGAATGAAAAACTCCCTCAGGTGCTCAGCATAAGGGGATTTCTTGAGGGTAGGGCAGATGCTGGTTGTTAATGGGCCTTAATTTGCATTTTAATGGCCACCAGGTGGGTTGAATCTCAGAGAAAGGGGCCACCACCTCTCCCCAGAGCCCTGGGAAGGAGTAAGATGACTATCGACCTGCGTGGCAGCAACTCAGCAAAAGCTCTGAGCGCCCTCCAAATCCCGAGTGTCCCCAACAGTTCCAGTCCAGTCTGCCCCCCCTCTGCCGGAGCCCAAGGTTAGTGGCTGCTGCTATTTTAGCCTCTGTCCTGGCTCTGCGCTGTGGAGACGCTGAGAGTTTAACCCGAGGGCGCCGCTCCCAGCTAAGGCCGCTGGTCACAGCTAAGGCTGCTGCCGATGGTGGGCTCCCAACCCCGCTCTTGCGTTTCTGCAAGCCTACCAGGATTAAGTCAGTGTCCCTGGTTATTTGGTCCTCCAAGCTGCTTTCCTGTTGCTTTTTCCTGACGAGTTGTCTTTATTTTTGTTGTAATTCCAGTTTGGTCCTGGGAGATGGTCTGTGTAGCTTCCATTTACTCCGCCGCCATTTTTCAAAAATACTTCCATTTTTAAAAGAGAAATGCAAGGAGGAATTTTGTTCTCCTGCAAAATTTTTATGCACTAAATAGCATATAGCTTTGCTCTGGAGGAAGACTGCTTCCTTGACCTTCATTGTTTCTAATGCTAGATATGTCTCTCAATAACGTCAAATGAGAATGTTTCACCTGCCAAACATGTAGTCAGGCTGGTTCTGATTTTTCTCTTAGTAGCCAGAGCAGGTATTTTGAGGTCCTATGGAGTTGTTATAAAGCACAAGAATAACTTAAATAAGATAAAAAATTAAAACCCTTTTATAATTCCTCAATCCTGGAAGATCAAGTACATATGTTATGTAAGGACCTTCATGATCTCACACTTGTCTAATTCTGGTCTCTCTTCTCTTGTGCACTTCCCACCCCCAGGCCTTTTTTCACCCCAGACCAGCTGCAAGACTACTTATGTGTCGTTTCCTTATAAAACATTTTCTATGTTAAAAAAAGAAGTCTGGCCCTGGCCAGTTTGGCTCAGCGGTTGGAGCGTTGGCCTGTGGACCAGAGAGTCCCGAGTTTAGTTCCCGCTAGAGGAACATAGCAAAAAAATAAAATAAAATAAAAAAAGTCTGTTTATTCTTGGTGCCTCCAACTTCTCACAGTCTTCTTGAATGGCAAACAACTATTTTACTGAGCTATGTATTTACCTAAAACCTTGACCAATGGTTGTGTTCCTTAAGCCTAGGCTTATGTCTTGAGGGAAGCAACTACTCATTCCCATTCACCCACTGCTTAGCATAGAAGTGCAATAATTGTTGATTTATTGACTGTAAATGGAAGATCAAGGCAGAAAGAGATAATGGAAACAAAGAACAGGAAAAAACTGGTAGTTGTCCCCAGGAGCCCCAAGTCTTCTGCCTTTTCCTGATGTACAGAAAACACAGGGTCCTATGGAAAGTAATCTCACTGGTTGACCTGATCATAGATTCCTAGTGGGGCAGATTATGGTGGATAATAATGCCTCAGGTACATATCTTCTGTAGTCAAAGGGTTATCTTTGCCTTAAGTAAGTCCTGTCTATGGTTTTTGTGCATCTAGGTTAATACACCTTTGATATAACCACCCTCAAGGGAGCACATATTCTTGTTAACTGTCCAATAATCCAATCCCCACCTAGGTTTCTTCTACCTCCATGTAATCTTCCTTACAGTTTCTTTTTAAATTTCAAATGCATAAAAGGGACTGCAAACTTATTTTCCAAAGCATTTATTTCAGTCTGTTGAGAACTCGCTTCAGGTGTATCCTCTTTTTGGCTCAAATAAATTTTTAAAAATATTCTCTGCAGGTTTGGATATTCTTACATAGACAGCTGTCATGGATCTGCCGACAGTTACAAGACTATAAAGGCAACATCATTCCCATGATGCCTGCAGATCTGCTTGAGAAGTGATTTTCAGCCAGTGTGCTGCAAGAACTTTTTTTTATCCTCTCCTGAGGACATTTTCCCATTTTTGTTCAGGTAGAGTTGGAGGGAGAGAGAGAGAGAGAGAGAAACATCGACGTGAAAGGTACACATCGAGTGGCTGCCAGCCACACAACCAACCAGGGCCAGGGACAAACTGCAACCGAGGTACATGCCCTTAGTGGAACCTGAACTGGGTCTCTCTGGACCGCAGGCCGATGCTCTAACCGCTGAGACAAACTGGCCAGGGCTGCAAGAACTTTTAAAACATGCAGTGCCCACTATTTAGTCAGCGACACTGACCTCTTGTCCCTTAGATTGTCAGAAAAAAAAAAAAAAAAAAAAATACAATAGCCAACACAGCAATAGCCATCTAGTGTGAATGAATAAAAATTATACTTATTTTTTTTGTCAGATTGGCAAATATATATGGTGTGCTGCAGAATTTTAGTAATTAGTTTGTATGTGCCATGAGATTTTAAAAAAGGTTTAAAAACCTATAGGAGATGAAAAGATACATTTTCCATGACCACTCTATGCGCTGTGGAAAGTTTTGAGTCAAACAAACTCTTAATGTAATTAAAAGCTCAAGAGAGTTGAAAATGCTGTCTTATTCCTCTAATATGCATATTTAAGCAGGATAGGGCTCAATATACTGATAAAGAACAGGAGCTCAAAGACTGTGCTTGCCCTAAGTCACAGGACTAATGAGCGGTGCAGCCAGGACCGCAGTGAGGACCGACGCCCAGGCCACCCTCCACGCGTTACAGTGCAGCGCCTCCTCTCGGCGGGGAGCTCTGCTCCTGAATCCGACATTTCAGCTGTCTATGCGCACACGTGCACAGACTGTCTCTGTGCACACTAAAATATGCCTTCAGTACTCCCGGACCTACTTCTCAACTAAAGATAAGCTAAACAGAAAACAAGCCCATCAATGAAAACAAGTGAACAAAACCACTAACCACACTCCCATAAGACCAGCAGACTATCGGGAATGTTATGGAGGAATCTAGATTCACTGAGGCTGCGATGGAATCCATGCTCTCGAAAGGGAGGACACGTTTTCCCATCTAACCTCCTAGGTTCTGTGGCCGGCCTAGTAATTAAATTGACAGAAGACATCAATGGGAGGAAAACAAATTTTAACTTTGCATGTATGGGAGCTTTCAGAATGTGATTGAAAGAAATAACTAAAGCAGTCAGCTTTTATATTTTTAGGAAAACAAACAAACAAACAAAAAAAAAAACACAACAAAAAAGCCCCAATAAATTTATGAAGAATTGACAGAGAAGATAGAGAAGTTTAGTCTTGAGTAGTAAATTAGTAAAGAAGTAATAAGGTTTGTTTATACAGCCTTCTCAGCCGTGAATTTCCCATCTCTATTGATAAGAATATCTCTTTACCTCCTGGTACAGGGAAGATACCTTTCACCTGGGGCATTTATTTCCTGCTTTTAGAGGGACAAAGTGTCCTTTTTGCATTGGCTATTTCTTAAGTAACTTTAGGTTAAAATTGTCAATATGCCAAAGTGACACATTTTGGGATTGACTGGCCTGAACCCGGTTACTCTGTCCTTTTTCTGTTTATGGTCCTAGGCAATTGACTGCTCTCTGCCCTCATATATACAACTTCCTCACATATACCTTTAGGATGTAAAAAATAGATTAAAAATTGTGTTCGTTGAGAGAATTTAATGAGTTCATATGCACATAGAGCCTGGCATATAAAATATTCACTAAATTTCAACTATTCTTATTAATTCTTAGTATTTGAACCATTATTTCAGTTGCCCACATTGAACTGTCTATATTGGTGAAATTTGCTACACAGTATTTTATTTTTCTTTATGTTAGCCACAATCTTTGATGGGCAATTTCTTTAAAATAAAGTTTATTTTACCTACTATATTATATAATACCAGAATAATTTGGTCTCTCTCTCTCTGTTTCAAAGTTCAAAGTTAAAAAACAGTTTCAACATTGCCACTCCATGTAAGATTAGATTCTTCCGCACTCTTCCTCATGTCCCATGTCTAAGGTTCAGTGACTCAAGGCAAGAAACTCTTTAAATAACTGGCTAAGACTCTTGTCTATACAGAAAGAGAAAGCCCTGCCTATTTGCTTAGAACACCTCACCTTAAAGGGAAGGTGGGTCTTGGGGCACTGGTTGATTTGATTGCTTTTATCTCCCCGCATCTCTCTGACCTTCTCATGTCCTTCAATACTAATTCATAATACAAATACCCCTTTATAGATTAGAGAACTAATAGTATCTTCTAGCCAGCTGGCTTCTGTATCCTAAAAGAGCCAATAGCAATCACAGCTCCCTGGGCTCCTGGCTTCTGCCTTGCACTGCGGCCGAAGTGGTATTTCTCCTTTATCTTAACACACGCATTCTCCTAGTCAAGTGGGGCTGCCTGGTATTTGGGCTAAGGTTGCACCAAACAGGGTTTATTTTCTTGCCAGAAAGAGAAAGGAATGCCTCTCTTGTAGAACAGGGGATTAAATCTCTGTCTGGAGGAAGTCAACATAAAAATACATAGCAAGATCTTTGAACCTCTTTGACACCATCTGAAAGACAAATGCAGCTGAAAGCTTCCTGGAAAAAGAATTGAAAATTAAGTTTGGTAGTAACTAAATTTGACTATTACCCATGATAACCTTGAATTTAGTAAAACAGAGGACTTTCAAAACAGGTGCCTGTCAATATCTAAGCATGTGACTCCTAGAAGGATTAACAACTGTGATTCAGGGTGTTAGACAGAAATTTGGGCTGATATTCCCTGACTTTGCATTTTAACTTCCTGGTAAAACCACAGATCCACAATCGGGAATTTTTTTCTCTTGAATTCAAACCACATGTAGTGACTTATTAAATGAGCATATGTCATAATATATTTGGGTAACTATTGGGCAAACCAAAAAGTTGGCAGTAGACCTCAAAGTTACTCAATTGTCTAGTAAGGCAAGGGAGCTTTTTGAAAACACCGTGACTTGCCATTTCTTTAAGCCCTCAGTGTCATAGCTCCAGGAATAATGAAGAGTGAAAAAGTTGCTCTTTCTATTTTTTGTTTTATTCAAATAAGTTTTTAAAGCCAGAGTTCATTTTTTTTAAAAAACGTTCAAGAGACTTTAAAAAGACCCAAAGATGTCCAGGTTTAATATAAGATAATACTGAGGTGGCATTTGTTGGTTTCTCCATTACTAAAGCATCAATTTGATCCTTGTTAGTGAAACACCCTGATAATTCTAGTTGGGTCATGGTGATTTCCTCTGATTCCTGGTCTCTTTCATAAGTGGTCATCAGCTCATAAACGATAAAAAATGTAATACCAGAAATAATCACAAAATGTCTGCAGATTCTACTTGAATATCTGTTCTGTGTTATTCTTCAAAACCAGGTCAAATGATGATCCATTTAAGTAGGAGAGATCAAGATGAGTATCATCTGCAAAGACTGGTATTAAATGCAGCTCTTTCAGAACAGAAACCAGCAAACATCCTTCAAGACAAAACACCAAAAGTTGCTCTTCTTACATGAGCAGGGTGATGTGTTGGGCTGGGGATCAAGCCAGAGATGTGTGTCTGCCCTGCATCCAAGGACAATGAAACCCAGCCAAGTCCTACCCTTTGCACCACATTTGTTGGAGCGATAGCTTCAAAGCCGAATGGCTCATCCAGGCAACTGGGTGGCAACTCCTCACGTCTGGGCAGCTATGAGAGGCACATTGGAAGGCTGTTGGGTTAATTGGGAGGTGGTCCCTGAAACCTTTTGTCTTTCCTTAATTCCATATTTTATAAGGGTAGTCATTTACACATGATTAAAAATGGCAAACACCCCCTAAACATTAACCTTTCCCCAATATGGTGTCGTAGCAGCAGGAAATGTGAAAGTATTTTTTGAGACGTTTGGATTTGCAGACTGTTGAGAACTCTCTGTTTTTCTGTGATTGTGGTGGCTGCTCAGGATAATAGATCTCTCTGCTCAAAAACCAACAGGCCTAACCTTGGCCAGTTTGGCTCAGCGGTTAGAATGTTGGCCTTCAGGCTGAATGGTCATGGGTTTGATTCCCAGTCAAGGGCACTTACTGGGTTTTAGGTTTGGTCTCCAGCCCTGGCTGGAGTTATGTGGGAGGCAACCAATTGATGTATCTCTCTCACATGGATGTTTCTCTCTTTCTCCCCCTCCCTCCCTTCCACTCTATCAAAAAAAAAAAAAAAAATTAATGGAAAAATATTCTCGGGTGAGGATTAATAACAACAAAAAATCAACAGGCCTACACTCTCATCTCATCTCTGCAGCTGAGGCTGTGTAGCCTCTTGCTGCATACACGGTGGTGTGGCTCGGGGAGTGATGTTCTGGAACCCTGGAAGGAGCACATTTCAAACAGGAGAAAATTGCCAACTTTCTCAGTACTACAGATAAATCAATAAATAGGTGTGTGCCAGGGACTTTTAAAGCAAACTTTTGTGTCCTGGCTGATTTTACACAGTGGTTGGAGTGTAGGTCCACAGATCAAAGAGTCATGGGTTCCATTCTGGTCAAGGGCACGTACCTCAGTTGTGGTTGTCCCCAGATTTGGTCAGGGTTGCTCGGGAGGCAGCCAGTTGATGTGTGTCTCTCGCATTGATGTTTCTCTCTCTCCCCCTCACACTCTATCAGAAGATAAAAGGAAAAAATATCCTTGGGTGAGGATTAAAATAAATAAATAAATAAAAATAAAAGCTAATTTTTGTAACCGCACAGGAACTTCATTTTCTTAATATGAGTTTTCCTGCCCCAGACAAAGTGGCTCTGTTGAATGTTTTCCTGTGCACTAAAAGGTTGCGGGTTCGATTTCCCGTCAGGACACATACCTGGGTTGTGGGTTCAATCCCTGTTTGGTACAGAAGGCAACTGATTGATGATTCTCTCTCACACCAATGTCTCTCTCTCTCTCTCTCTCCCCCCCTCTATCTAAGCATGTTCTCGGGTGATGAAAGAAAGAAAGAAAGAAAGAAAGAAAGAAAGAAAGAAAGAAAGAGAAAATGGTTTTCCCCTTAATTCAAGCTAGCTTTGTCCAGTCTAATAACACTGTGACTCACTTATGTCCTTTTAGCCAGATCCTTCCACCGTTGCACATGCTGCCCTTTCACTCCCTTAATCAGTAAGCCTGTAGGACATCAGGTTCTGGTCCCTCAAACTGTCTTAAGAATAAAGCCTCAAGTCTGTTGATCAAGGGAACATAGTTTCCTGTAAATGGTAGCTATTGACCACACCCTCATGAAACCAGACAGAATGAGCATGGCTGATATCAGGACCGGATACAATGAATAACTACCCCTACCTTCCACCCTGACTCCCTTAGTCAACATGACTAATAATTTAAAAATTTTTTTTTTATTTCTTTATTGATTTGAGAGAGAGAGGAAGGGAGAGGGAGAGAGAGATAGAAACATTGATGAGAGAAAACATCGATTGGCCACCTCCTGCATGCCCCTCCCCCCACTGGGGATTGAGCCCATAACCTGGGCATGTGCCTTGACCAGGAATCAAACCAGCAACCTCTTGGTGCATGGGTTGACGCTCAACTACTGAGCCACACCGGCTGGGCATGACTAATAATTTTTCTTCTATATAATGTATCCCCTAGAGGCCACTGGGAAGCTAGGTTTTAGAGAACTTGCTCACCTGTGTCTCTAGGCTTGGTGCCATTTTATTAAGTAAAACTTCATTTTGTTTTTGCTGTAAACTTCTGTTCACGTTTTATTGAGCTTTGTTGCATACAGACAAACAAACCCCTTTAGTTTGGTAACAATTTATTGATGTATAATTGACATACAATAAACCACATATATTTAAAGGATATATAGTTTGATAAATTTTGGCATGGGTACATAGCCCAAAACCATCACTACAATCAAGATAATAAACTCATCTATTACCCCAATAGTTTCCTCCTGCTCCTTTGTAGCCCCTCCTCACCATCTTTTCTTCCCAAGCACCAAAAATTTATTTGCATTTTTTAGAATTTTATATAAATAAAATCATATAGTATGGTTTTGTTTTTAATCTAGCTTCCTTCAGTTGGCCTAATTTTTTTTGACATTGAGACTCATTCATGTTGGAATGTGTATCAATAACTCTTTCTTTATTTTTGCTGAGCAGCATTGCATTGTAGATACACTATGGATACATCATAGTTTATCCATTTACCTGTTGATGGATATTGGGTTTGTTTCTAGTTTTTGGCTAATACAAATAAAGCTTCTTTATTTATGTTTATGTCTTTATGTAAACATATACTTTCCGCTTGGATAAACATCTAAGGTAGTTCATTTGGTATGTGCATTTTAAAGAAACTTCTGGAGTTTTCTGGTTAAGATGGTAAAGTAGGTAAACTCTGGACTCATCTCCTCCCACAGCCACATCAAAAATACAACCAAACTACAAAACAACCGTCATTGAGAACTGCCTGAAGTTTGGTAAGAGGGTGGAAACACAGAATCCACGCGTGGCAGCTAAAAATCAGGAGGATATCTTTGTTGTGGAGGTCTCTCTTGAGGATTGTGGGGTCCCAGCCTAACACCAGGTTCCCCAGCCCAGGATTCCAGTGCCAGGAAGAGAAGTCCCCATAACTTCTGGCTGTGGAAACCAGTGGGGATAGTTGCTGAGTGAGACTGAGAACTGCTGGAGTTCCACACAGACTTTCCACTTGAAGAGCTGGGGTGCATGGATTTACTCACTGATGGATTCACTTGCTCTGAGCTTTTGTGCTGGGACAGCAGCTCAAAAAGCACCAGGGACATATGGGGAGGAACTAAATTGTCTGGCTTCAGGGAGAGGGTTGCAGGGGCAGCTTTCTCCCAGACTGAAGTGCTTGCAGAAGCCATTGTCCCTTTGCTGAGCCCTCTCCTTACAGATGCAGATGCCATGTCTGAGTTTCCATCACCCTGGTTAACACCACTCACCCCACCCTCATGATTCCCCACGCAACTTGCAGGTCCACCCAAGCTGCTTCTAGTGGCTTTTCTATACAAATGGCTTGTCTGGGCTCATGCTTTGGACTTTTACAAAATTTATCAAAGGCTCAAAACCCCCAGATGAATAGCATGTGGCCTCAACATGCCCTATGTCTCTTGCTAACCAGCCTTAAGCCTGACACTAGTGGCAGTCAGCCTCAGTTCACAGCTCAGCTTCTTCCAGGCACCTTGCAGCATAGCACAAGTGGAAACCATCTGCAAATCACTTTGTAGCTCATAAGAGTTGGTTTGGGACTGGGCACAGGCAGCAACTAACCTGATCCAAGACCAGAGCCCCTCCTAAGAGGTAGCATAACCAATACACCTGGTGGCCAGCTTAGACTATAACAAGGCACCACACAGCCATCTCCACAAACAACACACCCAAAGGACAGAGTAGGCAGGGACCAGAGGTCTGCAAAGCACAACATTTCCTCCACAGTAGTCATGGCCAGTTTCACAACCAATAAGCCCGAAGGTCAATCCCATCCATTGAAGTGCCAACAACAATCATGGCTCAACTACAGAAAGAGGGCACATGCAACCCACACAAGAAATAATCCTGGGGCACCCAGCTCAGGTTATGAGGGACGCTGTGCTACTGAGCCCCACAGAACACCTAATACATTAGGCCACTCTACCAAGACAGAGACATGACAGCTCTACCTAATATGGAGAAACAAACACAAGGAGGCAGTCAAAATGAGGAGACAAAGAAACATGTCCCAAATGGAAGAATGGAACAAAACTCCAGAAAAAGAACTAAACAAATCAAGACAAACAATCAACCAGATGGAGAGTTCAGAACACTGGTTGTAAGGATGCTGAATGATCTCAGTGAGAACATCAACAGAGAGATCGAAAGCATAAAAATCGAAATAGAAAACATAAAAAACAACCAGTCAGAAATGAAGACTACAAAAGCTGAAATGAAGAATACATTACAGGGAATCAACAATAAATTATCTGAAACATAATCAAATTAGTGATTTGGTAGATAAAGTAGCAAAAATCAGCCAATCAGAATAGTAAAAAGAAAATAGTATAAACAAAAAATAGGACGGTATAAGGGAACTCTGGTATAATATCATGTGTACTAACATTCACATCACAGGGGTACCAGGAGAAGAAGAGAGAGAAAAAGAATTGAAAAGCTATTTGAAGAAATAGTGACAAAAAATGTTATTCACCTGGTGAAAGAAATAGACATACAAGTCCAGGAATCATAGAGAGTCCCAAACAAGATGAACCCAAAGAGGACCACACCAAGACACATCATAATTAAAATGCAAAATGTTAAAGACAAAGAGAGAATCTTAAAAGTATCAAGAGAAAGACAGTTACCAACAAGGGAGCTCCCATAAGACTCAGTTGATTTCTCAACAGAGTCTTTGCAGGCCAGAAGGAATTGGCACTAAATAGTCAAAGTGATGAAAAGCAAGGTCCTACAACCAAGATTGCTTTACCCAGCAAAGCTATAATTTAAAATCAAAGGTCAGATAAAGAGCTTCCCAGACAAGAAAAACCTGAAAAAATTAATCACCACCAATCCAGTATTACAGAAAATGTTAAAATGACTTATTTTTTTCTTTTAATCCTCATTCGAGAATATGTTTCCAATTATCTTCAGACAGAATGGAGTAGGAGTAAGGAAGAGAGGGAGGGAGGGAGAGATAGAGAGAGAGAGAGAGAGAGAGAGAGAGAGAGAGAAACATCAATATGAGAGAGAGACATTGATTGGTTGCTTCCCACACGACCCCAGCTGGGGTCAGGGATGAACCCCAACCGAGGTACATGCCCTTGGCTGAGATTGAACCCAGGACTCTTTAATCTGCTGGCTGATGCTCTAACCACTGAGTTAAACTGGCCACGGCTAAAAGGACTTCAATAACAACAACAACAACAACAACAACAACAACAACAACAATAAAAACATGAATAATAAAATGATAATAACTACATATCCATCAACAATTACTTTAAATGTAAATAGTTTAAATACTCCAATCAAAAGACAGAAAGTGGGTGAATGGTTAAGAAAACAAGACCCTTATGTATGCTTCTTATAAGACATTCACTTCAGAAAGAAAGACATACAGAGACTGAAAGTAAAGGGATAGAAAAAATAATTCATGAAAATGAAAATGAAACAAAACAAAAAATGCTAGAGCACAATACTTATACCAGACAAAATAGACGTTAAAACAAAAACTATAACAAGAGACAAAGAAATACACAGTAATTCTGTCTCTATTTGTCAAAAAAAAAACCAAACACAAATTCTTTCTTTAAATTTACTTTTAATCCAATTTATTGGAGTGACATTGGTTTGCAAAACCATAAATGTTTCAAGTGTACAACTCAATAAAACATCATCTACACATTGCATTGTAAATCCATCATCCCAAGCAAAGTCTCTTTCTGTCCCCATTTTCCATCCCTTTGCTCATCTGCACCCTCCTTTTCCTTCAGCTATCATCACTCTTTTGTCTGTGTCTATGTTATGTATAAAAGTTTTTTGGCTAATTCTTTCACCTTCTTTCATCCAGTCCCACAACCCCCCTCCACACTGACAGGTATCAACCTGTCCCATGTATCTATGGCTCTGTTTCTATTATATTCATCAGTTCATTTTGTTTATTAGAGCCCACATATAAGTGAGATCATATGCTATTTGTCTTTTCCTGACTGGCTTATTGCACTTAGTGTAATAATGTTCAGGTCCATCTATGATGATGAAAAAGGTAAGATTTCCTTCTTTTTCACAGCTGTGTGAAAATTCCATTGTGTAAATATACCACTGTTTATTTATTTATTTTTATTATTCTTATTATTTTTTAAATTTTATTTTTGTTACAGATGTTTCTCCTTTTTTACCCCATTGACACCCTCCTCCACATCCCCCTGACCCCATCCCCAGCATTGTTGTCTATGTCCATTGGTTATGCATACATGCATATAAGATCTGTGGTTTATCTCTTCCCTTCCCCCACCACCCTCTTTTCTGGGAGTTATCAGTCTGCACCCTACTTCCACATCTCTGGGTCTACCCTGTTCCTCAGACTGTTATGTTTATTATATTCCACAAATAAGTGAGATCATGTGGTATTTGTCTTTTTCTGCTTGGCTTGTTTCACTTAGGATAATACTTTCCAGGTCCTCCATGTTGTCTCAAAAGATAAGAGATCTTTCTTTCTTACAGCTGCATAGTACTCCATTATGTATATGTACCACAGCTTTTTTTATCCATTCATCTACTGATGGCTGTTTCCAGATATTAGCTATTGTAAATAGTGCTGCTATGAACATGGGGGTACATATATTCTTTCTGATTGGTGTTTCAGGCTTCTTAGGGTATATTTCTAGAAGTGGGATCACTGGGTCAAATGGAAGTTCAATTTTTAAGTTTTTGAAGTAACACCATATTGATTTCCATAGTGGCTGCACCAGTCTGCATTCCCACCAGCAGTATACTAGAGTCCCCTTTTCTCCAGACCCTTGCCAATACTTGTTGTTTGATGATTTGTTGATGGTGGCCATTCGGACAGGTGTGAGGTGATATCTCATTGTTGTTTTAATTTGTATCTCTCTGATGATTAGTGATGCTGGGCAATTCTTCATATGTCTCTTAGCCATTTGTATGTCCTGTTTGGAGAAATGTCTATGTAGTTCCTGTCCTCATTTTTTTTTTCATTGGGTTCTTTGTCTTCCTTTTGTTGAGTTGTATGAGTACACTATATATTTTGGAAATTAACCCTTTATCTGATTTTTAATTGGCAATGTTGCTCTCCCATACAGTGGGTTGCCTTTCCATTTTGGTGGTTGTTTCTTTGCTGTGCAGAAGCTTTTGAGTTTGATGTAGTCCCATGTGTTCATTTTCTCCTTTGTTTCTGTTGCCTTAGGTGATGTATCAGTGAAAATTCTGCTGCGTATAATGTCCGAAATTTTGTTGCCTACATTTTCTTCTAGGATTTTTATGGATTCACGGGTCACATTTAGTTTTTTTTTTTTTTTTTAATCTATTTTGAGTTTATTTTTGTATATGGTGTAAATTGATGGCCTAGTTTCATTTTTTTTTTTTTTTTGCATGTAGCTGTCCAATTTTCCCAACACCATTTATTAAAGAGGCTGTCTTTACTCCACTGTATGCTCTTGCCACCTTTGTCAAATATTAATTGAGCATATTGTATTGGGTCCAATTCTCGGGTCGCTGTTCTGTTCCACTGGTCTATATGCCTGTTCTTGTGCCACTACCAGGCTGTTTTGATTACAGTAGCTTTGTAGTATAACGTGATATCTGGTATTGTGATCCCACCTACTTTGTCCTTCTTTTTCAAGATTGCTGTGGTTATTTGGGGTCTTTTTGCTTCCATATGAACTTTTGAAGTATTTGTTCTAGTTCTGTGAAATATGTCATTGGTATTTTGATGGGGATTGCATTGAATCTATAGATTGCTTTGGGTAGTATGGACATTTTAATGATGTTAATTATTCCAATCCATGAACAGGGTATGTGCTTCCACTTTTTTATAGCTTCCTATATTTCTTTTTTCAATGTTCTGTAGTTTTCTGCAAATAGATCCTTTACTTTTATGGTTAAGTTTATTCCTAGGTATCTTGATTTTTTTGCCATTATTGTAAATGGGATTGTTTTCTTAGTTTCTCTTTCTGTGAGTTCATCACTGGTGTATAAAAATGACATAAATTTCTTGACGTTAATTGTGTATCCTGCAAGTTCGCGAAATTCATTTATTATGCCTAGTAGATTTTGATGGAGTCTTTGGGGTTTTCTTTTTTTATTTTTTATTTTTTAAATCTTTATTGTTGGATGTAAAATGTGTTACAGATGTTCCACATTTTCCCCCCAATGACCCCCTCTTCCTCACTCCCGCCTCACTCCCGCCTCACTCCCGCCTTTTCCCACACTATTGTCTGTGTCCATTGGTTATGCATATAAGTTCTTTGGTTTATTTCTTTCCACCCCCCCAACCCCTTTCCCTTTGAGGTTTGTCAGTCTAGCAATGAATTTGTACTTCTTAATCCCTTCACCTTTTTCACCCATTCCCCCAACCCCCTCCCACCTGGCAACCAACAAAATGTTCTCTGTATCTATGAGAATGTTTCTGTTCTGCCTGTTCATTTTGTTTGTAGATTTCATTGTCGATAGATATGTATTCATTGCCATTTTGTTTGTTCATATATTTTATCTTTTTCTTCAAAAAGACCCTTCATCATTTCATATAATAACGGTTTGGTGGTGATGACTCCTTTAACTTTTTCTTGTCTGGGAAAGTCTTTATATGGCCATCGATTCTAAATGACAGCTTTGCAGGATAGAGTAATCTTGGTTGTAGTTTCCTGCTTTTCATCACTGTGAATATTTCTTGCCACTCCCTTCTGGCCTGCAAAGTTTCTTTTGAGAAATCAGCTGACAGCCTTATGGGAACTCCCTTATAGGTAACTAGCTGCCTTTCTCTTGCTGCTTTTAAGATTCTCTCTTTGTCTTGAACCTTTTGCATTTTGATGATGATGTGTCTTGGTGTGGGCCTCTTAGGGTTCATCTTGTTTGGGACTCTCTGTGCTTCCTGGACTTGTATGTCTGTTTCCTTCACCAAGTTAGGGAAGTTTTCTGCCATTATTGTTTCAAACAGGTTTTCAATTTCTTGTTCTCGCTCTTCTCCTTCTGGCACCCCCAAGATGCCAATGTTGGCACACTTGAAGTTGTCTCAGAGGCTCCTTACACTACCCTCATTTTTTTGGATTTTTTTTTCTTTTTGCTGTTCTGATTGGGCATTTTTTGCTTCCTTATATTCCAAATCGATGGTTTCCTTCTTGGATTTACGTACTCTACTATTGAATCTGTGTAAATTATTCTTTATTTCAGTTAATGCTGTCTTCATTTCTGACTGTTCATCCATGATTTCTAACTGGTCCTTTTTTATGCTCTTGAGACCCTCACTAAGTACACTGAGGTTCTCACTAAGTTCAATAAGCATCCTTATAATCAGTGTTTTGAACTCAGCATCTGTTAGGTTGCTTATCTCCATTTTGCTTAGTTCTTTTCTTGGGGTTTTGTTCTGTTCTTTCACTTGGGACCTGTTTCTTTGTCTCCTCATTTTGGCTTCCACCCTGTGTTTGTTTCTGTGTATTACTTAATGAGTGGTATGGGGCTACCTGAAACCAGATGCTGCTTGTTTGAAAGAATTTAGGAAAAACCTGAAGCAGGATCCTATGGTTAAGCAAGTGGCAACAGCTTGGGTGGGCTTGAAAGTTGGGTGGGGTGGGGCCTCAGGGAGTCACCAGGGCGGGGCTACCAGTGTGAGCCAGGTTGCTGGAGGCCCAGATATGGCGACTGTCTGCCGCCCCAGGGAAGGGCTCACCAAAGGAACAAAGGCCTCTGACAGCATGTTTGTCCCGGAGAAAGCCCCCTCTCCAGCTCTTGCTCCAGTGCCAAACAGCTTAGTTCTTCCCTGTATGTCTGGTGCCCCTCGAGCTGCCTTCCCTACAAGCTTAGAGGGAGAGAGTCAAACAAGTTTGTGTGCAGGCCCTTTAAGAAGCTGCCTGAGGCTCCAGCTGTGTCAATTTCCCTGAGCCTTACTTCCAGCTGGTTTTTCCAGCCAGAAGTTGTGGGGACTTCTCTTCCTGGCACTGGAACCCTGAGTGGGGCACCTGGTGTGGGACAGGAACCCCTCAGTCCTCAGGGAGGACCTTCCCAGCTGAGGTGTCCTCCTGATTTTTGTCTGCCACATGTGGGTGTGGGACCAGCCCCTCCTACCAGTCTGGATGTGGCTGCTGCTTTAATACCATAGTTGTAGGACTTCCATTCAACTTGATTTCAGGCGGTTTTAAACGATGGTTGTTCTGTAGTTTAGTTGTAATTTTGATGTGGTTGTGGGAGGATGCGATACCACGTTTACCTACACCGCCATCCTGACCGGAAGTCTCTTGTGATACTTTCAACAATAAAGATAAAAAAGAAAGATCCATGGAAAAGACTCTGACTCATTCTAAAATATAAATTTCTGAGAATAAATTTTCAGATCATACATTAAAATAGATAAAAATTTACAAAATTCTAAGAAATAACTGGATTCATAAAAATGCTGGCAAATAATCAGAATAAACAAGAATTAATTATGGGAATAAATAAACTGAAGATAATTACTGTTCTTATGACTTTGTTAAAAATATTGCTGATTTTTAAATTCTTTTTTGTTTTCCAGATATAAGAAAACTTGTTTGCTTTTTTAGAGTGATTTGGTAAATTGTACCTTGATAAGCAATATTAAAGCAGTTTTATTTTTCTCCCTACTTGATCCATCCAGAATTTAAAAACTCTTAATAAGTGAGTATTATTATTTTCATGGCAATATGTTTGTATAAATCCAATAGGAATCTGATTTCTTCATAATATGACACATAAAGCCAGTTTCCAGTTGTAGCTTTATTAACCAAGACTTTGACTAGAATGTCATGTTTAAAAATTTTTTTCCGCCCTGGCCGGTTTGGCTCAGCGGTTAGAGCGTCGGCCTGCGGTCTGGAGAGACCCGGGTTCGGTTCCCGCTAAGGGCATGTACCTTGGTTGCAGTTTGTCCCCGGCCCTGGTTGGTCGTGCGGGTGGCAGCCACTCGATGTGTCCCTTCACGTCGATGTTTCTCACTCTCTCTCCCTTCCTCTCTCTCCCTCCCATTCTATCTGTACCAAAAATGGAAAAAAAAATAAAATAAAAATAAAAATTTTTTTCCATTATCAATTTTAGAGGGAGAGAGAGAGAGAGATTGAAACATTGATGAGAGGAAACATTGATTGGCTGCTTCCTGCATGCCCCACACTGGGGATCAGGCCCACAACCTGGGCATGTGTCCTGACCAGGAATCGAACCAGTGACCTCTTGGTGCATGGGTTGATGCTCAACCACTGAGCCACACCAGTGGGACTAGAATGTCATGTTTGAGAAAGACATGCCTAGACTCTGGATGTCTTTATGGAATGAAGATTGAGTTTGAAGCCAATAAAAGCTTCAACAATGGCCTGGTACCTTGTTTATTTACATTGTTCATGGCAGTCATTTTAGGTAATGAATGAAGTTTGCTTTCCTAGAAGATGGCAAATAAAAAACCTCAAGACATTTTGTGGACTGACCAGTGTGGTTCAGCTGCTTCAGCATTTTCCCATATGCCAGGAGATGACCAGTTTGATTCTCAGTCAGGTCACATGCCTGGGTTGTGGGCTTGATCCCCAGTAGAGGGCATGCAGGAGGCAGCTGATCAATATTTCTCTCTCACCGATGTTTCTATTTCTCTCTTCCTCTCTCTGATATCAATAAAAACATATTTTTAAAAAGATATTTTGGGGAACTCAAGAACTTGAGGCATTTTCCCAACCTGTAGGTATTGTGGGGAAAGCTTGACGGCAACTGTGTGGCTTGGCTTCTTTGTCCTGAGAGCCTTTAAAGTTCAATCTGGACATTCTTTATAAAATTCCAGCAAAGCAGATTTTAAAAAGCCTATATAATCTATTGCTATTCCTGTTGCGTTTAGGCAAATAACTGGAACAAAATAAAACTGGACTTAGTGCAGTAAATGAATTGGTATTAATTTGGCTCTTTAATAAAAATGAGGGTGATTTTAAGGGAAAATTGTGTTTCAGTAGAATCTGTAATACACAGTTATGGATATTAAACTCTAGTTCAGTTAATTATCTGTAAAATTTTATTTTTCACCTATGAGCTAGACTGGATATTGAATTTTTCTAGTTTTCAGAAATATTTTGGCTATAAACTTCTAACTTTCATTAAATGGAAGAAAAATTGACAGTGGAGAACAGTACCAGTGGGAATTGTAACCCACCTCACCATTCTTTTGACATTGTTTCTGTAAATGCTGACTGTGACTAATATGTAGCTTGTAGAGAAACAGCATGTTTGTATAAGAATCCCAGGAACTAACTTCAGAAAATGCAGACTCCAACCTTCATTCTAGTTTGGGGAGATTTTATGACCTTCAAGTGTAGAACCAAGATAGTGTAGAACCAGAATGACAAAAACCTGGTCGACACATACTAAACCATCACAAGCCATCAGTTTCAAGGTCCTTATCAGAACAGACTGTGTTGGTCTGCATGCAGAGAACTTTTAACTCCTTCCCCCTGATTTTATTGTTCTGCTTTACCTCTCTCACATTATAAAAACCTCTACCTGCACCGAGGTGGAGAGATGTGCTTTGACAAGGGTCTCTCTTTTTCTCAGGTAGCCAACACTTGAATAAACCTTTTTTCTTTTTTTCACTAGCTCCTGTCACATGAGTTTGGCTTTTATGGTAGCATGTAGCCAAACCTGAGTTTTGGTTATAACTCCACAGAACAGGATTTATCTCAGTGGAGTGCTGATGCCTGCTGAGTCTTCCCCTTGAATGTGTCCCTTGTGGAGGATGTTGGGTGGTGATTTAATGTGGTATGAAGCTGTTCACTAGGTGAACTTGCTCTGGGGCTTCCTGGGAGGTGCAGGCCAAGGGCAGATGTCACCTGGGCCTAGCTCAGGACCACCCAGCATGAGCTACAAAACAATTTACAGATAGCTCCTACTTGTGCTGGGCTTGGAGGTGCTCAGTAAAGGCCAAGCTGTGAACCAAGGCTAGCTTCCACTAGTGCCAGGCCTGGGGCCACTTTGTGAGAGGTATGTGGTAGGCAAAGGCCAGATACTGCTTCTTTGAGAGATTTTAGGAAAGTCTGAATCATGAGCCAAGATTGGCCATTTGTGTGGAAAAGCCACTGGAAATGGCTTGAGTGGGCCACAAGTTGGGTGGTGCAGGGTCTCAGGGAGTCAGGGCATGGGAAACAGTGTTAGCCAGGTTGATGGAGATTCAGATATGGTGCCTGTGTGTTGGCTTCTCTGTTGGGAGAGGGCCCAGAAAAGAAACAATTACTTTGCAATCACTTTTGTCTGGGAAGAAATTGCCCTCCAGCTCTCACGCTGATGCCAGACTACAGACTGCTTAGTTCCTCTTTGTATGTTTCTGGTGCCCTAGTGCTGGAACTCAGAGTGGGTGAGTTTAAGTAAGTCTGTGCCGAGGCCCTTTCTGAGGAAAGCCCGAGACTCCTGCAGCCCTTGTCTCCTTCTGCACAATCTGAGCTGTCTGTGTCTCCACTCCTCCCAGTCTCAATGTGGATCTTCTTCATGTCCTTGGTTATAGAACTTATATTCAGCCAGATTTCAGATGGTTCTGAATGATGGTTGTTCTCTAGTTTAGTTGTAATTGTGATGTGGTTGTGGAAGGATTCAAGTACAACATTTACCTATGTTGCCATCTTTACTGGAACTCTGAACTGTTTTTTGAAAGTGGTTGCACCATTTTATTTTTCCACTAGCAGTTTTTGAGAGTTCCAGTCCTTCCACATCCTCACTAGCACTTTGTATGGCTGTTTTGTTTGTTTGTTTGTTTGTTTGTTTTTAACTTTTGCCATTGTAACATGTGTTGTTTATGAAATCTGGCAATCAGAATGCTCTGGTAATCTTTAGAAAGCGTCTCCATATAGTTGTGGGTACACAATCCAGACTGTGATGAGCAGAAGGGGCAAAAGTTAAGCAGTAGAGGCAATGAGTTTAGGCTGTCTTCAGAGACTTTGAGCTATAAGAAAAGGCTCCAAGTTCATGTGAAATTCATGGTCAATAATCAAAATATGTCTGCATTATATCTGAATTACAACTTTTTAAAGTTTATTATTTGCCCAGTTTACCATATGGGCAGTTAGCTGGAGTATTAATGAATACAATATTTCTTTTTAATTTTACCAAATCACAAGTCAATGTTCCTTCTGAAAAATATCTAAGTGTTAAGGTTAATAAAAATAAACTGGACTTTCTCACAATCCTTTAATCAATTTTTAAATATATCACAAGTATCTTTTACCTTTCCGACAGGACACACCCAAACAGAAGACAGACAAGGAGGTGGAAAGGGGACAGACAGTGAGAACTGGACAGGGTGACCATCTGTCCCAGTTTGCTGGGGACTGTGGCAGCTTTATCACAGAATGTCCTAAGTCTGTGTTCCACTTTAGTCAGAGCTAAAGCAAGTCAAATCAATGGAGCCTGAGGACTTGGATGGAGGAAAGATGTCACATAATCTCAAATTGGTTTTGAGACTATTTCTCACTTCTCCCTAACCATGGGAATGAATTATAACTTGGCACATCAACAATGTGGTATGTGTGAAAGAGTCATACAAAAACTAGGGGTCTGTAAGGTGGAAAATGTTCCAGAGCCACACACTGAAATAAATAAATCCACTGAAGGCCAAGATGAGTTCAAGATTCCTTCCCCTGTCCTCTGGTGAGGATAAAAAACAAACAAACAAACAAAACAACATAAATCAATTGCCTCCTGTCATAGGTCAGTTATATAATGGATTATTATACAGTCACTTAAAATTAAGTTTTTGAAAGATATTACATAAATTATAGAAATGCTGATGCTATAATATGACTTTTAAAATAATGTTATTTTTTAAAAGCCAGATAATACTGTGTATACAAGATGATTTCCTATTTTATAACATGTATATATCCATATATATATATATATATATATTATAACACATATACAAAAGGCAAAGAAATACACCAAAATATTAAGAGTGTCTATAAATTGTAGGATTATGTGTGATTTAGAAATTTAAACTATTCTTCCATCCTGACTATTCTACAATGAATATATTTTATTTAAAATAAAATAAAAATTTCACATTTTAAATATTTTTAAGAATTGTAACTCCCAAAGTATCTAGTTTATTTTCTGGAACACTAGCAAAGTAGATGTTGATAAGGCCAGGAAGATTAAATTTGATTATTTTGCAAACTATTTACTTTGCATTTTTGGCCACATGCTACTCCAAATCTACAGAGCTGTCTCTAAAATAAAAGCCATTAATAACTACTGGAGAAGCAACTCAAAGTCCTTTTCCTTTAGTAGGTTAACAGCATCATTTCTTCCAAGAAGTATCCAATGCCCTAGAATAATCTGACAGTGCTCACTTGCTTGCAACTCCATTATACACCCTAACTGGTTGTATAACTGGCTCTGTGTTGGGGTTTGTGACACTTCCCAGAAAGTCTAGAGATCTCAGTTATGGCCCAGGCTCTGACCTGCACTCACAGTGTGGGCTTGGATAAAGAACTTGCATGAACCTGATGGCCCCAAGCTCTACTTCAGCTCTTCCTGGATCCACACAAAGGAATTACGATCGCTGGAAATGGGTACCTCCTGCTAACTGCATTGGGCAAACAGGAACACTTTTTTTTCTTATGATTTGGATATTTTAGAAAGATAATCAGTTGTTTAAAGCAAGAACAAGCCTTCACTAAATATCCATATTATCTATTTTAATTTTCATAATCACCCACTTGAAGTAGATATTCTTATGTACACTTTTTACAGAGGAGCAGACTGAGGCTCTATAAAGACCTTAAATATCCTGCCCAAGGTTGAATAAACATAATTTATACTCTATTTCTTCATGTCATTGACACAGTACACAGTTTCTTTGCTAAGAGCAGGTGGAAAGGGGGAAAATGTATCGAGTAATTATTGTATTTAGTTACTTGACCAAATGTCTCTTTTTAAAAAAAGAAAGGAAACTTTTATTGGGACACATTACCACATTACCAAGTTACTCATAAATCTAAATGTGAAAATCTGTGAGAAAAGAATGACATCTGATTCACTGAAATGGAAATGACCCAAGAGCTGATGGAGTAGGACGAAGACCAGTTGGGCTTTATGAGAATTTAAATGGTGAGTAACTGGATTTTTATGGCAATTAGTGGAGGAGAGAGAACAACACTATATGTGATTTTTTATGCTTCAGATTATGTAGTTTATAATTTCCATTTGGATTAGGAAAAGCAAACCAATGGATACAGGATAAATAACAAATGTCTCCTTCCCCACCCCACCAAGTAGAATTTTAGTCAAAGAAAAGAATACATTAAAAATAACACTCATTTTTACCTGTCCAATAAGTTTGATTGTACAAATGTCTATGACAACCTGAGTCTTTCAGAAGACCTTAAGCACAGGTTCATGAAACAATGTAGAGATTATTTTCCTTTTTTAATAGTATCAATACTGACCAGGGAAAATTATGCATATACTGGTGTGTGTGTGTGTGTGTGTGTGTGTGTGTGTATGAGTTTAGGGCTAGTGAAGCAAGCAACTATAGAAGTTTGTTTAAAAAGGTAACATTTATTAAATTCTTACAATGTATCAGAAACTGTAACACATATTTAAAAATACATCTCATTAAATTTTCATAAACATCTAGCACATGGGCTTAGACATCCAGATCTTACTATGGGGTCTGGCTTGGAGAAGTTAATTATTCAGGCCTATATAATAGGCATTATTAACCTCTTTTACAGATAGGTAAATTAAGTTATAATGAAATTATCAGCATTACTAATAAGTAATGTTTTGAGTGTCTATTATAGTATAGGCTATACTAAATACTCACATTATTTTAATCTTCATAATAACCATATTGAAGTAGATACTCTTATCATGCAGTATCCTTTACAAATAAGCAAACTAAGGTTTAGAGACCTTAAATATCTTGTCTAATGTCAAATAACATACATCATTTATACTATCTATTGCTCTGTGTCCTTGACAGAATACAAAAATTAGTCCCCATTAGTCTTTAGCATATCTCTGAGAAATATATACTAAAAACAGATAGACAAATTTTGGAAAGTTACTTTTTCATTTATGATGATCAGTGGAAGGCTGGAATAAAGAAGATTCTGTGTCTTCAAACTTGCATCTCAGTCTATTAAGAGTGTCTATTTTTCTTAGTTTCCATAAAAATGGGGTGTACACTAGTGTTTGGGACACTAGGAAGCTTAGATGCTGGGAGTCAAGAAGAGTTTGATTGAACATGAAGCATTTGAGGGTTGATCATTAAGAAACATAAATGTAGGGCTAAAAATAGAATGCAGTTCTGCTACAGGAAAGAGCGATGGTCATTGCACAAATAGTTAACTTCTCCAAGCCAGACCCCATGCTAAGATTTGGATGTCTAAGCCCATGTGCTAGATGTTATTAGTATCACATCCATTTTACAAATAGGGTAACTAAGGCTCAGAGGGAAGTGTAGCTGTTAATTGGCAGAGGGAAGGTGGAAACCTTCTGAGCCACAGCACTGAACCTCAGCTCTACTGCATTTCAGAAAACTAAACTGAGAGAAGGATGCTGGCTGAGGAAAAGAGGCTGGGTTTGTAAAGCAATCCTGTTGCAGTTCATTCTCATTGTTAATTTTAAAAGGAGGAAACCGAAAACAACAAGAGGAAGACGAGGATCTGTAGAAGAAATCAATTGGGTAAGACAGTGTAAAGAAGAATGATGGTGTCACAAAGATTCCAGAAGTTATCTACTTTATTATCCTCTTTTCTGATAGTGTAATCCAATGTATAATTGCACAAATGATGGGCTTAAGTTTGATGATGAATCGCTTGCTGGGAAAGGTTTGAGAAAATCATCATTCCTATAGCTGGAAAGCTCACATGACTCAGAATAACGCTGACAACTTCATCAGGAACTGAAACCACTGACAGCTGGTTTTCTTCCTACCCTATTGCTTTTTAGAGGGGATTCTAACAGTGATTCTAGGTACCTTCCCTGCAGGATCTTTGCCAGAGACATCTTTGCCACAAATATTTTTATCACACAACACATTGGTCATAAGTCCATTTTGCCATAAAAAGGATGAAAAAACTGGATGACAGTTTGGGTCTTTTTTGTTTGTCCATTTGATTTCAATTCTCCATTGATAAATTAATTAACTGCCATGAAAAACAAATTTAAAACTGGTTAACAATCTTTTATTTTTGGTTTGGTTTCACTTCTCCATTAACGAGTTAACCACCTTTGGCTGACAATATATTTAAGCTGGCTGTCAGTTTGGTTTCATTTCTCCATTGATGAAGTTCTCACAGTTACTCTCATTTTTGTATTATACATAAATCTTAGCTATCCCTCATAACAATCTCTATATACAATGATGAGTACACTAATGGTGGTGGTTATGGTTTTAAAACAATTAGCCTTTCTTCCAGATGATAACGATTTACCCCAAGAGTTGGGTTCTTGTTTTGAAACACTTTACATTGGAAGCAAAAAGAGAGGCCAGAGTCCTCTTTGAAGCCACTGAGTTGAAGTCACATTTCCCGTAGAACGAGGACAAGTGCTTAGGTACAGTCCACAAAATAAAATCAGTTATTTGTATAGTAGTGCCATGAATCTAAAGAGCAAACATTTTATTTCATTTTCTATCAACATTTATTCCCCCATATGCCCTCTTCCCCCTCCACACCTCTCCTTCCCCCAATCACCACACTGTTGTCTATGTTCATGAGTTCTTTCTCTCTCTGTGTTAACACAGAGAGAGAAACCCCCACCCAATACGTCCCCCAATCAGAGCTGTCTGCCTGCACTCTACGAGTCTGTTTTTACTTTGCTTGTCAGTCCAGTGTGTTCATTAAATTCCACATATGAGTGAAATCATATGGTACTTATCTTTCTTTGACTGGCTAATTTCACTTAGCATAATGTTCTCCATGCTGTTGCAAAAGGTAAAATTTTCTTCCTTTTTACAGCCAAGTAGTATTCCACTGTGTAACTGTAGCATAGCTATTTTATCCACTCACCTACTGATGGACACTTGAGTTGCTTCCAAATCTTGGCTATTGTAAATAACACTGCAATGAACACAGGGGTAGGCATACTCTTTTGAAATAGTGTTTCAGGTTTCTTCAGGCAAATTCCCATAAGTGGAATTGCTGAGTCATAAAGCAGTTCCATTTCTAATTTTTTGAGATATCTACACATTACTTCACTGTGGCTGCACCAATTTGCATTCCTACCGACAGTGTGGAAGGGTTTCCTTTTATTCATATCTTAATCAACACTTGTTTGATGATTTATTGATAATAGCCATTCTGATAGGTGTGAGGTAATAATATCTCATTGCTTTTTGTTTGTTTGATTGTCTGTTTTTGTTTTCTTGTTATGTTGTCACCCAAGGATTTTTTTCTATTGATTCTAGATAAAGTAGAAGGAAGGGAAGGAGGGGCAGAGAGAGAGAGAGAAAGAGAGAAAAAGAAACATTGGTATGAGAGAGACACATCAATTGGTTGCCTCCCACACATGCCCAGACCAGGGCAGGGAATTGAACAACCCCAGTACCTGCCCTTGATCAGTAATTTAACCTGCAACCCCTTGGTCCATGGGCCAATATGCTAACAATTGAATAACTCTGACTAGGGCTCACTGTAGTTTAAATTTTCATTTCTCTGATGATTAGTGACACTGAGCATCTTTTCATATGTCTATTGGCCATCTGTATATCTTCTTTGAAGAGTCTATTCAGGTCCTTTGTCCATTTATTCATATGGTTTATTTTTATTTATTTATTTTAGACAGAGAGGAAGAAAGAGAGATAGAAACATTGATGAGAGAGAGATACATTGATTGGTTGCCTCCTGAACCAGGAATTGAACTGAAACCTCTAGTCCATGGACCAATGCTCAATCCACTGAGCCACACCAGCCGAGCCCCATTTATTAATTAGATTGCTTGTATTTTGGAGTTGAGTTTTATAAATTTTTAAAATAAATTTTGGATATTAACCCCATATTAGGTGTATTGATTAATATGTTCTTCCATTCAGTGGGTTGTCTTTTTATTTAGTTGATGGTTTCTTTTGATTGCAAACACATTTAGTTTTATGTAGTCCCATTTGTTTATTTTTTCTATTGTTTCCCTTGCCCAAGGAGATATAACAGAAAAAATACTGCTAGGAGAAATATCTAAGAGTTTACTACCTATGTTTTCTTCTAGGATTTTTATGGTATCAATTCTACCATTTAAGTTACTAATCCATTTTAGGTTTATTCTTGTGTGCAGTGTAAGAAGGTACTCTAGTATCATTTCTCTCTCTTTCTCCCTCTCTCTCTGTCTGTCTTTCTCTCCTGCTCTCTCCCCCTTTCACTCTCTCTAAAAAAAAATCAATGAAAAAAAAATATCCTCGTGTGGGGACAAAACAAAAAAGGAAAAGCAAACAAAAAACTACAATTAGAATATCATCTCACACCTTTCAGAATGGCTATGATCAATAAATCAATAAAAAACAAGTGTTGGCGAAGAAAAGGGAACCCTTCTGCACTGTTGGTAAGAATGCAGATTGGTGCAGCCACTGTAGAAAGCAATATGGAAATATCTCAAAAAATCAGAAATAAAACTGCTTTATGACCCAGCAATTCCACTTATGGGAATTCACCTGAATGAACCTGAAACACTATTTCAGAAGAATATGCACACCCCTGTGTTCATTGCAGCATTATTTACAGTAGCCAAGATTTGGAAGCAACTCAAGTGTCCATCAGTAGGTGAGTGGATAAAATAGCTATGCTACAGTTACACAGTGGAATACTACTCGGCTGTGAAAAGGAAGAAAATTTTACCTTTTGCAACAGCATAGAGAACATTATGCTAAGTGAAATAAACCAGTCAGAGAAAGACACGTACCATATGACTTCAGCTATATGTGGAATCTAATGAGCAAACTGGACTAACAAGCAAAATAGAGAGAGACTCATAGATAGAGAGCAGGCAGACAGCTCTGATTAGGGGACATATTGGGTGGGGGTGGAGTGATTGAACAAAAAAAGAAAAAAGAGAGGAAGAACTAATGGACACAGATAACAGTGTGGTGATTGTGGGAGGGCGAATGGTGAGTGGAGGTGTAGAAGGGATGAATGTGATGGAAAAATATAATAAAATAGAATAGAATAAAGGTAATGATAGCTAACATATACTGGACACACATTCTGTGCCAAGTACTCAACCCATTATTATTATTATTATTATTTTTAATTCTCACCTGAGGATATTTTTCTATTTATCTTCAGATAGAGTCAGAGGGAGAGAAAGGGAGAGAGAGAAAAACATCGATATGAAAGGGATACATCGGCTGGTTGCCTCCCGCATGACCCTGACCAGGTCCAGGGACAAACTGCAACCGAGGTATGTGCCCTTGGCCGAAATCGAACTGTCGAGTCATTGGTCCGCGGGCTGATGCTCTACTGCTGAGCCAAACCAGCTAGGGCTTAACACTTATTATTTTATTTGTACTATGCAGTGGTCTATTATATATGCTATACTGACAAAATAAATACTAGAAGAATCCCGTGTTTCTCTCTGCAGCATCAATTTAAAGGATCCTAATTTATTTATTTACAAACTTTCTTCACATCCTCTCCTGGGAGCTTGTTGCAGCATCCAGGGGACCCCATCTGAGAACTTCTGCATTAGAATCTGCATTTTATCAAGGTTTAAGATAATTTTTATACACTTTAAAGTTTGAGAACTTAAGAAATAGTAGAACCTCAAGAGCAAAAATGCAAACATTAGTAGGCTCTAAACCTGATCACGTCCAACTGTTCAGAACACTTCAGTAGCTCCCATTGCCCCGAGGATAAGGCTCCAACTCCTTAATATAGCTTTAGACTCTCATGTCCAGCCTCCTCTCCTTACTCTTCTTTTCTCTTATATTCTAGTCGAATGAAACTTAGAACAGCAACATATTACAGCCAGGCTTTCTTTTTGCCATTTGTGTTGCACATGTTTTGCTGATTAAAATAGGACTGTTTTAAAGCCAAATAAATACAGCATTCACTAGGAACATGACCACTTTTTTTTTTTTTTTTTAACACTGGGTTTGACTCTCTGACAGCACCTCAAACACCACAGAATGACTGTGGGACTCTCGGGAACCCTTATGAGCTGATAAAATGTTGCAATGATTCATTGAAATGTTCTGCTTATCTTTCCCTATTCAAATAGGCCTAGTGTTTAGTGTTGTGCATGATAGGGGCGTCAGCTGTGTTTGTAAGAATGCCACAAGCTCTTTCACCAGCCAGACTAAAGAGCTTCTAATTGCCTCAGAATAGAAATGAAACTTCCTCTTCTATGAGGACAGTAAATACGATATGCTAAGACTAGACATTGACTTTTAAACTGAATCTCATTTTTTCTATAAGTAAAAAAAGAGAGCCAGGTATTATCATCATGTTCTCTGCCACTTTAATTCCATATAATTTAACTACCAATTTCTTGATAGTAAAGGTATTCATTCACAACTAGTTAGAGGGCGAGATGGTTACTCTTTAAAGTTTTTAGAGTATAAAAATACACCAGTCATGGCTCACAGACTGTATATTTTGCCAAAACTAATTTATTCAATAGATAGTTTTAAAAGCTTGTATTATGTTCTAAGTATTTTGATGATTAGAGAGAGAAAAAATTGAGAAATTTCCAGGGTAACCCAGAAAGCCTATTGGCAGAGATACTACATTGCAGCATCAGGAACTACATTTCATCAGTGCATTTTCTTGGGGTCTGTACTAGTTTCCCATTGCTATAATAGCAGTCGTTTACTATTATATAACTATAATGATTTCCTATTGCTGTTTTATATTGCTATGAATTTAGTGGCTTAAAACAGTACACATTCGCCCTGGCCAGTTTGGCTCAGTGGTTGGAACATCAGCCTGCAGGCCAGAGAGTCCTAGGTTCAATTCCTGCTAGAGGCATATACAAAAAAAAAAAAGTACACATTTATTATCGAACTATTCTGGAGATCAGAAATCAGAAATGGCTCTCACTGGGCTAAAATCAAGGTGTCAGCAGACCTATATTCTTTGAGGAGGCTCCACAAAAGTATCTAGTTCTTTATCTGTTCCACCTTCTAGAGGTTGCCTGCATTCTTAGGCGCATGGCTTTCTTTCATCTTCAAAGCTGGAGATGATGGCTGGTAGAATCACTCACATTGCATCAATCTGATTCTCCTGTCTCCTTCTTTCACTTATAAAGAACCCTGTGATTACACTGGACCCATGTGGATCACTGAGGATAATCTCATCTCAGTTGCAACCTTAACTCTATCTGCAAATTAAATTGCCCATTGCTGGTAATGACATAATTATAGGTCCTGGGGATTAGGATGTAGACATCTTTGGGGACTCATTATTTTCCCTATCACAGGATCTGACTTACTCTGAGCAAACTCACTGGAGATTAATATATAATATATAAGGAAAGACAACAATATATTACTATTTACTATGAAAAATATAACTTTGGGGGAGTGGAGTAGGTGGAAATATCCTTGTTGACTGGTCAGCATCTTCTATTTCCTTAAGCAAACTGACACAGAAGATCTATTTTTAAACAGAAGATTTCTTGGAGAGCATGAAACCAGAGCACCAAATCATGCTGAATGACTCTAATGGCTGGTGAAATGCATCAGTGAGAGAAAAGCTGTTGGTTGGATCTATTGATGATATAATTTCCATTGGAACTGAAGATCAATATCTATTGGTATTGACTGTACATTAAAATTTTTTAACTTAATGTAGCAAAAACAATTATTGACAAATTCATTTGTATGTTGCTGATTATTTATTGAGAAATTCACTTGTTTTGTTCTTATTGCTTTATAGACAGATCTGACTAAATAAAAGCACTCTTCTCTCACCAACCTGAGGAGGGCCAGCAGGGCTTTGCGTTCCCTAGGGCAGAGTTAAGAGATTTTTGCATTTAGCTAAATTGTGGTTCTGTGGTATTGTAAGCAAAAAGTCAGGAGTTACCTGAGAGGAAAGTACCTTCTTCAAATAGGAGCTAAGAAGAAGTGACTTAAAAAATTTTTTTTTTCTAATGGAAAGGGTGGAGAGGCTTTAATGGGAAGGGTGAGAAAGTGGCAGACTGCTGAAGGCAGCGTTGGGACGACTGGGGCCTCGTGAAGGGCCCTGTGCCCACACCTGGCATAGGATGATGGAACTGCCCACATCCACAGACGTCCTAAATGAGAATCTCAGCAGTGACCATGATGCAACAAAGACTAGAAATATTTCCTGGATGTCCCATAGCACCCAGGCTTTCGAGAAACACGAGAGGGGGCAAAGCTCTCCAACACCTGCCAGATTTTTTCTTGTCACTTATTCAAGTAGGAATACCAAGTCAACTTTATTTAATTTTGAAAAATTTTTTAAAAAATAAGGTAATTTTTTTGCACCAGAGTTGTGGAGAAAATTTCATGTCAGCTACACAGGCCTTTACCCGGACACACAGGAGTTTACCTAGGTGTTTCAAGCTTTTCTTATCAAATAGTCCAGGTGGAAATGACATGGAAAATTGTCTAAGCTGGGCTAGAAGGCTACTTCAAAAACCAATGAAATGTGAGACATGAAATGCTAAAGCACCAGGAAAGCTCTGGGAAGCAGATGTAAAAATATAAGATGTGGTCAATGGCATGAGGTGTTAAGGTAGGAAAATGTGAAGACTGTTCCCAAAGCAGCCATGGTGCGTGTTAGGGTAAATGAGGCAGGAGTGAAAGAAGAAACTGAACAATGGGCTGAGATCACAGTACAGAACACCATAACTGCTTGACTAAGAAACTGAACTTTGGACACATGAACTGTTTTTTAAACATGTGATAATCTTAGCTTACTATCTTCCTCTTTGTAGGATGGCATTCAAATCACACCCCAGAAGCCATGAAAACAGTTAAAAGTTTATGAAACATCTGAAACGTGAAGTACAGGGCAAGGTTCTGAGGCGGGAAGTTGTAGGGGAAGGAATTCAGAAATGAGTAAGTTCCTCCTGGGTCCATAATGTAATGGGCAAGACAGAAAACAACTTATTTTTAGTTCAAATATCAGATTAATGTTTACCACTGCACTCATGCAAGACCCCACATTTTTATGTATACCACATTTTTCATCATGAAAACAGACCACAGAACAGGTGCAGCTTCTGATTTATACTAGTGCAGCTAAAAGTGTCTTCCAAGAGAAAACGTGGGAACTGGGTAATGAGAGAGAGGAGCAGGAGGTCTAAGGACAAGGTTTACTTATCTGTCAGACCAAAGGCACACACTCCTGGACCGACATCTCTATGGGAAGGGCTGACCCTGGGATCCCAGTCTGCCTGAAGCTGCGGAGTTGTCATGTCTAGTATTCCTAGATGGTTAGAAGCAAACAGCATTTTTGCCTAGGTCCACAATCCTTTTGTGCTAACTTTATCTCCTAAAAGTAGGCCTCTTTCAGGGCATGGCATCTCTGAATATGCCCCACAACCCCCAAGCTTCTGCTATCACAAGCAGAAGCAAATAGTCAAATGGCAGGACTGTTCTTCTTTCTGAATGGGGGGGGGGGTGCAACAACCCCAAACTGGGCTCATACATCCCTAAAGGAAAGCAAAATAGGGAAAAATCTATTAAAATTCAAGAAAAGAATTTTGCTTTCTTATTCCAAAGAAGTATTACATCATTAAAATAGATTTGAAATACATATATATTATTATGGTAATATATACATAACATAAAGTTTACTATTTTAACCTTTTTAAGTATACATTTCAATGGCATTAACTATATTCTCAATAATGAGCAACCATCACCCAGAACTTTCTCATTGCAACAGAAACTCTGTACCCATAAAACAATAACTCCCCATTTCTCCTTCCCCAGCCCTTGGTAAGTCTATCCTATTTTCTGTCTCTATGTATTTGCCTATTAATTAAATTTGTCCATTTGTGGACAATGGATATTTCAGACTGACAGACAGGCAGGAGGAAAAGAAACTGAGACCAGCCCAATGCAGCTTCCCTCAGCTCTTTCATGCTCTGAGGCATGGTTTGGCTTCTTTCCCCTGCAGGGTCATTCCTCCTTCCCGGACAGCTGGTTGGTAATGATGCCAATAGGCTCCTTCTTGTCTCATCTCCGTTCCTTCCTGTTTTGTACGGAGACTGATTTCCCCTTTACTGACTCCATCAGCTGAGCTCAAAAACAGGGTCACATCTTGGCTCATGGCACAAATTGCTTCTCGTGAAGCCTGGCTTAGTTTGGGTGGGCAGCTGCCAGGCTTCTAGTCTCCTGAGAGGCTGTTCTGGCTACAATTGAGTGTTTTGTGTGACCAAACGGGTGCTGGGCATGAGCCAGGCTGGATGAAGTGGTGAGTTGTTCCTGACACTTAAGCCTTGAATTATGGAGGGTACTGTGATATGGAAGATGACTCTCCTCATGAAAAATAAAATAAAGCCAGCCTCTGCTTTTCCTGAGTGGTTCTTGGTTTGTAATTATCAGTAACTTTCTCAGAACTGACCAATCAACTAGGCAAAGCCCATCCCTCAGCATCTAGCACTTGGGAAATTCCACTTCCAGATCCCACTGGAGACAGAACAGATTTCCCAGTGGGTATTCCTAATTTGAAAAATCTGTCCTCGAACTTCCTTTCTTCATTCTAGAGCTACTTTTCCAGAATGAGTCTCCTATATCTGTGGCTAGATGTTCTATGTGTATGTTCAAATGTATAGGATGTCACACACAATAGTGCATAGGCCAGACTATGGTACTTCTGGTTAAGATGATTTTAAAGTGGCTTCAAAGGGACCTAACTAGACCTTAAAGTCATGGTCCAAAATATCCTGCTGTCATTGGCGTGGACTCTGTCCAGCTTGCTATGCTGGAACAGTTTGTTGTTGGCTGGCTTGTAGACTTGCTGATTTACTTTGCATGGCATTTGCTCTTGTTTTAAGATTCTTTCTCTTGGTATCTTCTTGATACCTTTTCTATTTTTCATATCCTGAACCAGGCTCTTACCTGAGCCCTTCGTCTCATTATTCTTGTCTTGCTAGTGGAGATAGGGTTTGGTGTTAGATACCTCTGCCTTCAAAGCCCAACTCTGCCACCTACTAGTTGTGTGACCTTGGGCAAGTAACTTAACCTCTCTAAGCCACAGATTCCTCTGCGAAGTGGGAACAAATGACTTGTTATTCTTAGGGTGTTGATAGAGTAGCCTAAGATAATTAGGAAAAGTACCTGGCACATAGCAGACATTCAACAAATATCAGCACACGCCCCCCACCCCTTCTTTCTCATTTAGTTTAATGTAAGCCTTTCCCAGTCAGTCTTCAGCCGACCCGAATCACTGAGGCAGAACCCGAAATGTCCAGAGTTCTTCTAGGTCTAAGCTCCACACAGGCTGCCCTCAGAGGAAGCGGGGTGATTGACAGCCACTGTTCACCTGGCTTTGTGAAAATGGTTCCTGCTGTCTTCATCTGAAGCAGCACTCCTTCACCTCTTCAGCCAGGCTATGTCAGGGAGGGTGGTGTTCCACGGAGACACCAGGCAAATTAAGCCTAAAATACCTGTGATGTGAATCCACAACGTGCAAGTGACAAAAGACAAACCTAAGGAACCACAGGAAGTGCAATAGGGTTTGGTTTCACCAAGCTTAAGGGACTCTTGCAAGCAAACCCGGACGGGCTCACCAGCGCGTTGTTAGCGAGGCAGATAATTGGGTAATTGGAGATCTTTTCCCCAAGACAGGCGAGGGCGCTGCTGGAGCGCCCGGAACCCCGTCGGGGCGCAGGACATTGCGGCTCAGCTTGATAAACAGTCGGGGCTTAGGTTTCTGTTTGTGAAACTTTCTGTATTGATTGGCAGCTTCTCCCCAGCACCCCGCGGATCTGGATGCTCCCCGCGGCACAGCGGTGATGGGATTCCCAAGCCTCGCTCAGTGTTCCAGTACTGACAGCGAAGTCCTCGGAATGGGGCTCCGAGCCAGCTGAGATCTGAAAAACGTGGCTCTGTTCTGGGTAAATTACAGTTCCCTGCTGGGCCGGTTGACGTCTGTGCAGACGGTAACCCAAATTACTTAGGAGGATCACGCTTCACGTCCAGCGATTGTACCAAATACTAAATGCTGATGCTCCGGGCGTTTGGGGCTGGGAGTGTATGTCCGCCGGCTCTACATTCGTCTCCTTTCGACTTCTGAACGCGCGGCTCGGTCTGGGCCCCAGCCGGGCAGGGCGAGATTTGGGGAGGCAGGACGGCGAGAGCGCAGCACAGCTGCTCCCGGCTGTCCCAGCCCGGGTCGTCCTGCGCCCTGGGGAGGGATGAGGGCAGAGGACCCGGCTGTGAGGGGAGGAGATGGGAAACTCCGGGGCCCAAATTCTTTCCAGCTCTTTCCTCGGCGACTCCGGGTGAGCAGCCCGCGCGGGAGCGTCTGGGATTGCCTAGATAGCCCGGATTTGGGGGGCCGGGGAGGGGCGTGGCGGCGTCCCGGCGCCGCTTCCCTCTGTCCTGCTGTCTCTGCCGCGGGGGCGCCGCGGGGGCGCCGCGTCCTCGCAGCGCTGCCGGGACCCACGCCAGGCAGAGCCGACGCGTCGCGCACCTGGAGCAGCTTTCCACCTCCCGGTGAGTCGCGCGGGGCTGGTTCCAAGCGACGAGCCAGAGGTATGGGGTAGGTGTGGGAGGTGGCTGGACAGGTGTGGGTGGGGGGGAGAGGCGCCACAGACTGGAGGTAGCCCAGGGTGAGTCAGGACAGTTCTGAGGGCCTTTGGAGAGGGTAGGAAGAGGCTCCTCTGCAGGGGTGGCGTGTTTTTATGGCGTTCACTTGCGAGGGAGGGCGACTCTGCTGGGCTTGGGTCCGGAAGGGCCAGAGCAGCACCTCAAGGCACTTTTGCGCAGGATGACTGTCAGCACAAAGCTTGCGCCCTGCGTGGTTCCAGGCGCCGTGTTTCGGACTCGCTGGCTTTTCTCGGTTCCTCCAAAGTCCGCACTCAGACTGAACGCCCGCGGCGGACCCCCTCCCGAATTTAACCAAGCTCGGCTGCAGCCCGAAACCGCCCCGCCGCTCCGAGCGCACCTGCTGAGATTGCTGGGGAGAGGTGGAACTGCGGCGCTTTATCCTTACCTGCCCACCTGGCCGCGACCTGGCGGCGGGGTGGGGTTTACTGCAGACCCCCCGCGAAATTGATGGTCAGTTTAAAGAGTGTGGAGAACTTTCAGAGGCGCAGTTACTTAGCCCTAATAGGAATTAAGACTCAAAGGAAAGGGTATATTCAGGAGCTGCCCTTACTGTGCTATTACAGTGGAATTTGGAAGGATCTTCTAGTTGAAGGTATGGTGGGACAGTGCGAAGAACCGAGGGAGTAGGGAAACTTGAGTCTGACTCTTTCCTAAGGCCGAATAGCAGTGAACTTCAGTTTGCTCTATCTAGAACTTCAGTTGCTGTTTTGAGAAGCGGGAGGAGGATGACTTGCTTACCTCAGTGGGTGGTTTGGAACATAGCTGGAGGAAGGGTAGTGTTTTGAAAAGTATAAAGTGTGATCTCTGCAAATAAGGTATCACCGCATTGCTGTCCACACCTTCTTTCTGGCCACCAGCAGAACCTTGTTAGGGACACAGAGTTAACGCAGCAGCTTCCCGGCAGTGCTGGAGTTTCCCAGGTTACCTGTCCAGAGTGGCTGGAAGTGCCTGTTTCTCAGTCTCTGAAGTTCCTCTTCACTGCGCTACCATGTGAGACGGCCCATCACTGCGTGTCATCGGGGACACGAACTTTGCCTTTTTTCATCAGCTTCTTTAGGGCCTGTACAAAGTGGGGGAGCTGCTAGGAACCGAGATGAAAACTGAGTTGTGGCCTCTGGGGAGTTAGACTTGATTAGACATGTTGTTCATGAGATCTGTTTAACTCCAAAAACATCGTTTGCTTTCTGAAGTTGGAGTTCTTGATTTATGACATGGAAGATTCTGTCAGAGCCAAGGATAAATATCCAAAAATAACATTTTCGTTTGAATGGTCTTAGAGGTAGATAAGAGCCTCAGAAAGAGTACATCTATCTCCCCCACCTGAATGAATACAAGTAGTAATAACATTGACAAATTTGAAGAGTTTCCCTCATCGCTAAATTTAGATTCATACAGAAAGGAGAGAGTCACCTGGTTGGATGTGTTACTGGTAAAATTAAGCAATTATTTTTAGATAAGCATGTGCAGTCTACCAGAGATTATAAACATGAGTGATGCTAGCACCAGTGTGTCATATTGTATTTTACCATTATTCCAAGTAAGACTTCTGATTTTTTTCCATTTTAATTAACAAACAGGAATTGAAGGATAACTCAGTGAAGAGGTTGAAAAATAAAACTACATCTCCTTAATTGTGCTGACTTAAACTGAACTGTAAGTCTTTATGAAATCATGCTGATGGTGATAATAAAGCTAATTTTTATAGTATATTGTGTGTGTCAGACTGAGATAGGCATGTTACAGTTCACTTAGTTCTCACAATAATCCTGTGAAGAAACTGAAGCACAGAGAGCCTTGCCCAACATGACACAGCTAGTAAGTAATTTCTCTCAGATTGGTATAAAAATTAAATTTGGGATTCTTTTTTTTTTTTTAACTTCTGTACTGTGTTTAATCCCACACATAGGGGTGGCATGAGAGGTGTCACTAAAGGCTCTGGAACAGGGTTCCACAATTTGGACCCCGAGAATGCCATTGCGTTGCTGTGTTGTCTTTACTTTTCTGGCCCTCAATTTTTTTCATCCACAAAATGATGATTATGATCCTCTATTAAATGAATGCTTTAATTCTCACTAGAAGTGTGAACTTTGGAAGTGAAATAATTCACAGAGATAAAAATGTTTTAGTCAAGTATTTTTGTCATTTGTAACGTTAGGCTGGCAAATGGCAAATAAATAGAAGCTGAAATTGTTACTAAACTTAACTGGTTTGTTTGCCTGCACACAGCAAAGGCCAATAAAATGGAACAGGAGTTTTCAATGAAGAAAGTAAGGTTTATTTGAGGAAATGGCACCAACCTGGGAGACACAAGACCTGGCTCCTCAATGGTTTCCAGGAGATGAGTTATACAGAGGAAAAATCATTAATCATGATGACTAAAGGAGTTAGGGTCATGGGCTCTACTAATAGGTCAGAGCCAGTTGATCATTGCGTTTGGTCCTAATGTCAGCCATGAGGTGGTTCTGTCTGGCTCAGCAAGAATGTGCTTGGTTAGGGTCATTCCACCTTTCTGAGTCTGAGGCTGAAACACAACTGAGGCCTAGATATTATCTTTAGTTTGACTGAAACTCGGTCTACGTGGTCAACAGACCTGAGCCTTTGTTTCTAAGACTGTTGGATACTGACCGGAATCTGACGTGCTAAGGGCTTAATGATTAAGGGAGTAGACAAGAAAGGAAAGAGGGAGGCAGCTGAATCATGGGGCTCCTAGGCTGGATGAGGCCATTTTGAATCAAGAAGAAAGAAAGGAGAAAAGGTCACATTGAAGAAAGGAAATTTATGCACAGTTACAAAATTAGCTATACACTTTGTGTGATTTGCTAACAGTTAGGTTTGAAAATTGTTGTGTGTTTTTGTTTTTTCCCTAAAATAACTTTAATTCTGTTCTTGGATCCTTTGCCCTACATTTATTAAAAGAGATAAATATATATTAAACCTGAAAGGTTTTTATTTTTTATTTATTTTTATTTGTTTTGCAGTTGTCAAGGAGGAAACATTTTCCTCTACCCTTCTAGGTTCTTTTGGCTGGTTTAATAGTCAAATTGACATGAGACAGGTTAGCAGGAGAAAAATAACTTAAAGTTTAATAACATGTCTACCTCCTGTGTAGACAGGACAGACCCAGGAAAATAGAGTAACTTATCAAAATGTCAGAAGCCACCACCTTTAATACCACTTTCAGCTAAAGACAAAAGATGTTGGGAGTAAAGAGTCAGTTATAGGAGATTACAGGAATAGCACAGCAAACAAGGGTAAGATTGTTATGCAGATTTATGTCCATGCTTTCTTCATCAGTAACCTTTTCTAGAGATTTATGTAGCCTCTGCTTCCTGGCACAGTGAGAGAAACACTTTGGGAAATTGAGATTTCCCTTACAAATATCTTTAGATAAATGACCTTTTACAAAGGGTAACTAATTTCTGCTTGGTTTTCAAAGCTTCTCTCATGTCTGTGGTTTCTTGAATTTAACCAGTCTAAAATGATCAATATCCCAAAGAGGCATATTTTGGGATGTCAAACTCTCCTCCCCTTCATAGGTAACATTGAAAAGCACCTCCAGCCAGCAGGTGCTTTTCTCTAGTTGATTTCAGGTGATGAAAATTGGAGGGTGGAGTTTTTATTTTTATTCTTACACTTTTCTTTCTACCTTCTTTTATTCTAACAAAATATAATGGATCAGAAAACAAATGAGTCCTGAAAGTATATGTAAAGTACCGATGTCATTGCAATAATTTTATTATTTAATGGGAAAGGAGTGAAAGACAGACAAAATAATATAGGCATGCCCTTTATACAGCTTTGCCAGAAAGCTATAAATTAACACTCTCCAGGTCTATTCCCCTGCAGATTGATGGTGGAAGGGGTTGGACAAAGGCAGTTGAGACATATGCCCAATAAGCTCTGAGTGATATCGGAAGGTATATATTTACCTGTCAGTCACACCAGAATAGGTGTGGCCACTGTAAGTGCATGAAACCTGAATATTCAATCTTCTGAATAAAGGAAGGCTTTTTCTCTTCCTCTCCCTCTTGCTGCCTGCACCAGATCCTGGCTTGTGGGGCTCCCAGGCCCTGCATTTACCATGTGGCTGATAGCCATGTGGACTTGATACAATGGTCTGATGGACTAATCTGGCCTGATGCCTGATCTGGACCTGGCTGCAAAATGGGGAGGAAACTCTGGACACTGGTCCTATTTCTAGTTCTGTTGAATCCACAGCTTCATCTTCCAGAACTCAGTTAAGAGAACTGGCACATTAGAACCCAAGGAATTTAACTCCACACAAATAAAGCCTTTTACCACATCTCAATTCTTCTGTGGGGGCTTCTGAAAATGCTTATTTTAGTGGTACCCCAAGAACCTCATGCTCACTTATGTCTGGGAAATCTGGCCCCCTTATTTCTCTGGAAATAGTACTTTTCTCTTCTCTCTTTATTTGGAAATTGTTCTCAGGAGACACTTTTGTTATATATGGCCACTTTAAATCTGGTGGATGAGGAGACAAGAACATTTATAAATGCATATTTTAAACAATGTGGGTCAGTTGTCAAATCATTTAAACTGTCCTAGAACCTATATAAAATCTTTTTTTTTTTTAGTTGCTTACTCTTAGTTTAGATTTGTTCTCTGTGATATTTGGGCTGAGAAGGAAAAGCTTGTCAGTCAGTGTCACTGACATTGTTGGACTCTCAGCAGCTGCTCTGTGCTTGGTGATAGTTGACATTCTAGAGAGATGTTTGGATCCATGAGATTTAAGGTCTTGACTTCACACCTGTGCTGTTGTGGAAAGAATTGCAGACTTGAGAGCAAGACTAGCTGGGTGTAAACTGTCCCCACATACTAGCTGTGCCTCAGTTTCTTATCTGTAAAATGAATGGTGTTATGTCTACCTCACAGGTTGTTAGGTTCGGGAATGTGTGTGTATAGAAAATTTAGAACAGTGTTAGGCACATAGTAAATGCAACATGTGTTAGTTATGAACTGATGATGATGAGTAAGATACCAGAAGATAAGAACTATGGAAAAAAGAGGGCATAATAAAATAGTAGCTACAGTAAATGGAGATAGTGTATATCTGTAGGGATGCAGTTTTAAAAATGGTGCTATGAATCTCAATCTAAATACATTTGAAAAAAGATGGGGGTGGGGTAAAGAAGGGCAGAAAGGGGTTGGTGGAGGGGCGTAGGACTATAGGAGTGTACAGTCATCCTTCGTTTATCGTGGTTAATTCGTTCCAAACTCTAGCAGTTGTACCTGGTGTTGAAGGATTCCTGGGGTGCTCAAATACACAGGTCTACAGTCCATATGTACAGTAATGTTCATTTTAATTGTAATACAGGGTGTATAATTGACTCAGACAACCGAGAGCATGCTGTATCATTTTCATTGTCTTGATCAACTTTTTGATGAATATATTGTAAAAAACTATGATAGAGTGAAGCCACTAAAGTCAAAGCATGAAGTGGTGAGGGACGACTGTAGAGGTGAATTGATGATAAGGAAGTCAGAGAAGTAACTTAAGGATACATAGACAGATACAGCAAATATTGTTTTTGTTTCTTTAAACTTAGGGAATGTTCTTATGGAAAATTTCAAACTTGAAAGTAGAGAGAATAGTACATCTGGATCCTTCTCCCATCTTCACCAGTTATCAATATGAACTATTGTGTTTCATCCATATTCACCACCAGCACTTCCCATTGTGTTATTTTAAAGCAAATTCAAGAAATTATGTCAATTATTTTTTGAACAGCTCTGTATGTATTTCTAAAAGATAGGTACTTCTTCAAACAACCACCATACTTAACTTCATTGACTTTGTTTACCACCTTTAAATTGGGATCAGCAGAACCTCCCTCGCAGTGCTGGGTTAAAGGTGAAGGAGGATGCCTGAAGCCCTTAGTATAGGGTCTGGCAGTCATGCCCAGTCACTGCTAGCTGTCATGGTGATGATCGTCTTTACCAACACTTGGTTTTTACTTTTCTTTTTCTAGATGGTTCTGTTGTGGCAGTTTTGCTGCTACTTCCTCTAGCCTCTCTATATCTATTTTAGCACATTTAGTAAGTATTCCTATGTAGACCAAAATTAACTTTAGACTGTAATAAAGAATAAAAAGCATTTATGTGCGCAAAAGGAGCTATAGCCCAGGATACACAGATTCATGTAGAAACCTAGATTGTATTCCACCAAGACAAAGGAGAGGCTGTCTTTTATAGTCAAAGTTCCTGCCCAGCTTCACGGTTAGGTCTGTTCTATGTAAATGGAGCATCCAAATTGTGCAGTTCTGATTGGATGGGGCAGGTCTTTAGTCACTTGGTCAAAAAGAGGAAACCAAGAACTCCCTTATAATAGTGCCTCAGATGGTGTAAACAAGCAGGGTAATGCTGGAAGTGAGAGTTCAGTCTGAGGCTGTTCCTGGTATACAGAGCACACGAGAATCCCTTGTCAGCAAATGGCCCTAGGCTCTCATTAGTCACAAAATTTGGGCTCTTGGTTGACCATGGGGAGTCCATCTCAGAAGATAAATTACTTCTTGGGGTCCAGTCAAATGAATCTTTCTTATGAAGTCCACAGCCTTCACTCATTCTCTATTTCTCCTTTTCACTTTCAATGCCTTTGTTCAGAACCTGACTTACAGCTTGTGCTCCTTTGAGCTCTGTAACCTATGAAATACCAGTGCTCTCTAGTCTGCTTAGACTCTTTTGAAGGGAGATGGGTACTTGTTCCCATTTCACTTTTTTTGACAGCATTATTGAGATTCAGATAGAATTCATATAACATACATTTCACCATGTTAAAGTGTAAAGGTCAGTGATTTTAGTTTATTCACAGATACATGCTATCACTACCCCAGTGGGTTTCAGAACATTTTCTCTTCCTGTCTTCCCATCCCCTTCTCCCTGCCCTAAGCAACCAATAATCTCTATAAATTTTGTCTCTATGGATTTGGCTGTTCTGGACAGTGTGTGTGTGTTCATTATATTTCATATATATATGAATAATGCTGTCATTATCATGTACAAATTTTTGTATAAACACATACTTTTATTTCTCTTGGGTGTATACCCAGGAATGAAATTGCTAGGTCAAATGATAACTGTATGTTGAACTATCTGAGGAACTGCCAGACTGTTTTCTATTATGGCTTCCCTTTTTATTTTGCCCAAACATGGAAATCTAGCCATCTTTCATATGCAGGTATCTGCCCTTTCTTTGGATAAATTTTTGTATTAATAATTTTTCTAAGTCTTAGTTATCTAATCATATTCATATATGCCTTTTAAAATCTTGTTATTATATTTTTATGTGTAAGGTTCTAAGTTGAACATTCTGAAACAGTGGTCTCCAAAGTGAAGGGTATATACTTTTAGGATACAAGATGATTCATTGGAAAGCAAGAACAAATGCTATTTTTATTAATGCTTTATAATTATATAATGCATTAGAATAGCTGCGCATCTGTAAGGATTAGAAATAAGTAGTTCTGTATTGAAGATGTATGTGCAAAGATTTTTATTTTATAAACAGGCTTAATTATAAAATTCTGGTGAAAATTGTTTTAACAACATAAAATCAAAAATAGCTGTGTAGTTCTTGATCATGTTAGTGACAAATCTGATGGGAAAATTTTTAAATTACTTTGTTAACAAAATAGAAAAATTTCTGCTAGTTTTAGTCCAAATGGAATATGTATATACCAGTGGAAAGAGCTTTGGATCAGGTGTCAGACTTTTGTTTTTGCTCTATTTCTGCTAATTACTAATTGTGAGACTTTGGGCAAGTCCCCTAATGGTCTCCATTTCAGTTCTCAAATAGGCGTAATACAACTCAAACATCACAAGTTATCATTGTGCAGAGTGAGAGTGGGAAGCATGACATATGCTGTGACCACAGGAAGTTAGTCATTTATGTGTCTTGAACAACCATGCCGTATTTTTAGGCAAAGTATCTAGTGTTCTTTCATCTTTGCCTTCATTGGGCCTTCTCCTTCACACTCCACCCCGCCTATTTCTCTTAAATGTTTTCTCCCCTTCCTCTGTGTTTTTCCGACAACAGACTTTCAAAATTAAGGGTCATTGCCAAAGGTAAATTGGTTGTAGAGGAGGACATGTGATGCCACCATTGCAATAGGCTTCCTTCCTGGTGCTTTATTATTAGAACAGAGTGTTCAGCACATGCTGTGGTGGGCGAGGTGCAGTTGTGTGAAATTGCAGTTCACTTCGATTCCTGGCCACTGTTATGGAAGCTGTGGCATTATATTATTGAGCATCTTCATGGTTTCTGTTTGATATGGGATCATTTGAATCTGTCAACATCTTTGAGGATGTAAGTCTTTGTTTAAAGTCAAATCATGAAGGGAAGTGGTCAGTTACAAAAAGTGGTGGAGATTGTAGAAAAAAAAAAAAAAGAGGTGAAGAGATTCTGGGGAACTGTTAACCAAAGAGTGCACATGCTATGGTTAAAGATCATTCATTCTTTGTTTGCTTGTATTGGTTTATTGCTAGGCATGTTCAGTAAGAAGACACCATACAATTGATAAAAATAAATTTTACCTTTCACCCTCAACTCTTGTTTATAATTTGTATTCTATAATATTATTTGTAAGGAAATGGTTGGAAGACATTTTAGTTCATGATCTTTAATTTATTCTAAAGGATGACATCTTTTCTTGACTTCCTTACTTAGGCAATAGAAATAACCAACATAGCCATACATAGGTACTGATCATTTGTTCATTCTTTCATTCATATACTCAGAATATATTTATTGAGCACCTATTATATGCCTCTGTTTTAGGTTCTGGGAACAAAGCAATATCCAAAATAAAAAAATTTAAAACTTGGTCTCAGAGATTTTACATTTTCTAAGGAGTCAAAAGAAAAATAATAATTGGAAAGGAGAAGAGGAACTATAAGTGGAGGAGGGACAGTTGCCTTTATTTATAGGGTGACCAGGGAGGCCTCACTGAGAAAGTAACATTTAAGATGAATCTTTACTGTAATTGTCCCATTTATGTCTGTGGTAAGTAGTGCTGGAGCAGAGAAAATTCCAAATCTTAAATCTGCTCATTCATGGAGTGACTTCAACATTGTCAAGGATATTAGGAGCTAAAATTGTTCATCTGCCAATAAAGTGCTGGCTACTTATGGTCTGAAAGACTTTTGTGAGGTCCCTATAGAGGTCATGGTAGTTCATGCCCAACTGAATCACCCACCCATCTTTAAAAGATTGCATCTTTGCAGCCGATGCTGTGGCTCTGCAGTGGCCCTAGTAATGTAGTCATTCTTGATAGGACCACTGACTGATGAGCAGGAACCCATCTAGAATGACTTGGCTGGGGTCTCTCTTTGCCTCTAGGGCCTTTGCTGCTGCCTGAAATGACGGTAAGCTTTGCAACTTGATTTCTCTACCTTTAAAATGTTTTTGTAAATTTATTTTATCTTTGTACCTACCCATCTTTTAGTCAAAGGACCCCATTTATGACAGTAGGAAGCACTCAGAAGATGCCAAGAATTGTTTCCATCCACATTGCCTACTGCCTATCAGTTGTTGGAGTATATGAATGTTAGTTTAGTCTCACTCTTCCTCTACCAGAATGTAAACAACTGGAATGCAGGAAGCCTATTTTAGTCACCAATGTTACCCCAGTGCTACCAAAACAAAAACAATGCCAGTCATGTAGTAGATGATTAATAAATGTTTGTCTAATTGAATAACTAACAGACTTCAAGCAACGCGGAAGCAAGCAACACAGCAAGCAACTATATGATGGCACCTTATGGATTATCTGAAGATCAAGAAATGAAGATGTTGACCTCTTATCAGTAGGGCCTGTACTTTGTTTCCAATCATTGCTCTCCCCTCTGTATCAATCTGTCTCTCAGACAAACTCATGTTCCTTAATGAGTGTCCAATCTGGCTTGTCATCCTCTCTCTGCCACTACCCAGCTGTGACCTTAGACATAGCTTTGGAGCCCTGTGGGCCTATTTTAGCCCTCAAAGGTTCTCATTTTATAAGATGGAAAAAGCCAGCACCTGCTGGTTATTTGTGTGAAGCAAGAACATATTCCTTAAGGAAGTGAAGCAACCACCTGCTTCTGAAAATTACTTTTTCTAAGGAAGTCTGGTTTTGCTCAAGGCAGTTAAGTCAATTCTGCACCTGAGAGGTTCTTAAATAGCATCATTTTTTTTGAATTATTGATTTTAGTCTGTTTGTAAAAAACACAGGGATCACTATTACTTAATATTTGTTTGAGGCTTTGTATTTTTCATATGATTTCACATTAATCATCTCCCACACACAAAAATAGATATGAAGTATAGCAAACTGAGAGAAAAATGAATTAAAATTGGAACTAGTAAGAGAAAAGATCTAGTAAAAGAAAGTCAACAAGAAGCAATATTACCCAAGATGTTCATTGCTGTATGTTTTTCAGTAGTGAAAACTAAAAATAAATTTCCATCAGTGGGAGACTAAGTAAACAATGATGCATTTATACTGTAGAAAGTGGTAAGATGGTTAAGAAGAATGATATGATATACACCCTCAAGGCATAGTATTGAGAGAAAAGAAAGGGAAGTTATAGAATATGCCCAGTATCATCCCATGTGTATGTATAGAAAAGAAAACAAAGCATATCTTCTGACCTGACATATGTAAGTCAACTCATAGAAAAAGGTCTGGGAGGAATAAAATTGTTAAAAATGTTATGTCTGGGAATGAATTAGGGTTGGTGGTGCTTGGTGCAATCAGAGTACTTCACTTTTTGCTCTAGACTTCTGTGTTTTTGGCATCTTATAAAAACATAGTCATGCCTGGTTAGTGTGGCTCAGTGGTTGAGCGTCAATCCATGCACTAAGAGGTCACTGGTTCAAGTCCCAGTCTGGGCACATGCCCAGGTTGTGGGCCTGATCCCTGGTGGGGGGCATGCAGGAGGTGGCCAATTAATGTTCTCTCTCATTGATGTTTTGATCTCTCTCTCCCTCTCCCTTCCTCTTTCTAAAATCAATAAAGAAAAAAAAAAACCAAAAAAAAAACACAAAAAAACCCCATAGTCTTGGTTTTCTTGTGTAATTATAACACCAAAAATTATTGAAGAGAAAAAGATGTAGAACAAAGAGAAATTGGGATATGAAGTAAGATTTGTATCTCTTTGTACTTCTTACTTTGTATACAAGGTAAGAGGTGAGGAGAAGGAAGATGAACCACTTCAGGATAGCAAGTTCTGCCAGTTATCACCACGTTCTGTGATGTTTTGGAGATTGTGCAGTGGTTTCAGGATGGCATATAAACATATCTGCATCAGCCAAGAAGCAAACCATCAATTTGGAATATAAGGAAGCAAAAAACACCCAATCAGAACAGCAAAAAGAAAAAAGCATCCAAAAAAAAAAATGAAGACAGTGTAAGGAGCCTCTAGGACAACTTCAAGTGTGCCAACATTCACATCATAGGAGTGCCAGAAGGAGAAGAGAGCGTACAAGAAATTGAAAACCTATTTAAAAAAATAATGACAGAAAAGTTTCTTAACTTGGTGAAGGAAAGAGACATACAAATCCAGGAAACACAGAGAGTCCCAAACAAGATGAACTCAAAGAGGTCCCCACCAAGCCACATCATCATCAAAATGCCAAAGGTTAAAGACAAAGAGAGAATCTTAAAAGCAGCAAAAGCAAAGCAGTTTGCTATCTACAAAGGAGCTCCCATCAGATTGTCAGCAGATTTCTCAAAAGAGACTTTGCAGGCCAGAAAGGAATGGCAAGAGTTATTCAAGGGGATAAAAAGCAATGACTTACAACCATAATTACTCTATCCCCCAAAGCTATCATTTAGAATTGATGGACATATCAAGAGTTTCCCAGACAAGAAAAAGCTAAAGGAGTTCATAACCATCAAACCAGTATTATATGAAATGTTGAAGGGTCTTCTTGAAGGAGAAGAAGAAAATTATGAACAATAAAATGGCAATTAATATATATCTATCAACAATTGAATCTACAAACAAAATGAGCAAGCAGAACAGAAACAGACTCACAGATACAGAAAACTTTTTGTTGCTTGCCAGATGGGTGGGGGCTGGAGGGATGGGTAAAAAAGATGAAGGAATTAAGAAGTACAAATTTGTTGTTAGACTGATGAACCTCAAAGGGAAGGGGGGGGGGGATGAGATAAACCAAAGAACTTCTATGCATATATGCATAACCAATGGACACTGACAATAGTGTGGAGAAGGCAGGAGGGGATTAGGGAGGAGGGAGTCAGTGGGGGAAAAAAGGAGGGACATCTGTAATACATTCAACAATAGACATGAGTTAAAAAAAAACCCAAAAAACATATCTGCATCATTCCCAAAGGTATGACCTAGAGTGGAAGTCCCCAAATAGACAAAATGCAAAGATTTTTCATAGAATTTTCATATGTACCTTCTTTTGGTCTATTTGTAAGCATGGTGTGGAAAATTTCGTATCTTTAGGAAATATGGGTTTACTTCTATCCTTGAACAAATAATTCTGCCACCATAATAAAACAGTTGTATATATTACAGAAGTTATTTCTCTAGCTCATGATTTTATATCCACTTCATTGGATTTGTTTATTTAGTCCCAATATTTTGATTTAGTCCCATGCAACTCTGTGACCTGGCAGAGAACAGACAAGGCCTGTGCTCTCATGGAACTTATACTCAGGGGGTGGAGGGAAATGACAGTAGGAGCTAAAAAATATGAAGAAATGAGAACTCCTATGATGAAAATTAAGCAAGGTGATATGATAGGGTGTAATGGGGGAACTACTTTAAGATAGATAGTAAGGAAAGGCTTCTTGAGGAAGTAATTCATAAACCAAGGCATGCCACAAGACAAGAAGGAGCCAGATGAGTGATCGTTTGGAGGAAAAGCATTCGGGGCAGAGGGACTAGACCATTAGGTATGTAAGAGCTTGTAGGACTCAGAAGCTTGCTGCATGGTTGGGACAAGGGTAAGTAAGAGAAGTCTGCTGTAAAGACAAGGTAAGAATTTTGGATTTTATTTCAGATTTTATGAGCACTTATTGGGGGAGGGGAAGATTTAAGGGAATCTGATTTAAGTTTATAAAAAGATCTCTTTGAATACCTTTTGATTATAAAGAGTAGAAGCAGGGAGACCATTGGGAAAATAGAGAAGGTCCAGGTGGAAAAAGATGGTGACTTGGAATAGGATGGTAGCTATAGGTATAAACTTGCTAATGGGTTAAAGATAGGGACACACCGAATCAGAGGTGACTCCTAGATTTTGTAGCTTCAGCTATTAGGAGCATGTTTCCTGAGATGGGGCAATCTAGGGAGGAACAGGTTTGAGGGAAATCACTGTCTGTTTTGGATGTATCAGGTTGCAATGCCCACTGGACGTATGCCAGACAGGCAATAAGATAGGCTAGCATGGAGTTCAAAGGGAGATCAGGAATAGAGATCCATATGGGAACCATCTACATACATATTGATGGTATTGAAAGCCCTGAAAATGACTCCAAACTCTCACACTCATCCCATGTCTATGTACCCACCCTATATAAAACTCTCCTACGCAGACTGCTTGCCTTCCCCTTTCTGACTTTGCTTTGGCTGTTGATGGGTGCTTTGAGCTTTACAATGTGAAGGGTAGAGGGAGAACAGTAGAAAGACATGGTGCTGGGCCTGTAATTACAGTAAAAAGAGTGGTTTTCATTTGTGTAGCTCTTGACATTTTAATCATTACCTTATTTACTAAAGTTAAAACTGAGCTTAAAGTGAGTAGACCAATAGATTAGATAGATTCTAGATTTGCACTGTGTTCTTCTGATATGATAACCTAATCATAACTTTTTGTTGCTGTTATATTATATGCCAATATAAGTTACATGAAACAAAGTTTTTGTGCTACTGATTGTTCTTAGTCTCACATGCCGTTGCCTACTTTGTTGAAATACAAATACAAATTAAATAAAAATAAGAAACTATGAAAATTTGTCTTTACTTCCAGATAATATTCCCATTTTGGGTTTGACATTTACTTTCATTGAAATAATGCATGACTGCTTTACATTTTGATCTGTTTTATCAGTAGTGCCCTTATATGACTTTATCCTTATAATAAAAACAATCTTCAATTATATTTATGCTTTGAAAACCCTTTCTTACCCCCATGTTTGCTGCTAGTTTATGACTGAATTTTTTTTTTTTTGACTTATAGATCCAAATGGATTTAGTGTGTTGTTTAGGGCGCAGCACAAACTTTATTTATATATATATATCTCAACAGAATTTGGGGTTTAAAATATGATTGAGCCCTAATTTATCTTAAATGATTGTTGCTCATTGCAGATAAGCTTCCCAGCCTTCCTGCTGACCACAGAGTTCAAGACCCTGATCTAGTAGGACAACGGAATTCACATCAGCCCTAAGCCTGGAAAGATGGTGTCACAGTCTTCAGGCCAGCAGGATTCTCCTGTGGACTCCTGGGAAGGGTTCAGTGATGACTCTGGTGACATTAATGGTTCACCTGGCTTCCTGGACACTGACTACCCCCCTTGCCCATCAGACATCAGGTTCATGAGACACAAAGCTGGCTGGATCAACCCCCAGGGAGTGCAGCAGCAGCTGCAGGATTTACCCTTTCAGGGGCCAACAGTGGGCAACAGTGGCAGCAACTTTGTGGGGGATGCCGGTTCCTCCTTGGGCACTTTACCTTCGTCTCTTGAGAACTCCATTGTGGAGACATCATTGTGGAAGAACACGGTGGGCTCCACGGGAAGCTCTGGTGAAAACAACAGTGACTTTTCTTTTAACTTGACACAAGGGCAGGCCATGCTCCCAGGATGTTCTCCAGAGACGTTTCTGTCTACAAGCTCCAAGGTTTTGGCTGCCTCCCTATCTTCTGAGGCCAACAGTGCTTGTTTCAAGCATTCCCACCTGACAACTTCCAATGGTGAAGGTAACTTTAGTCAGGAACTTCCCTCATTCCTGTCTGTTCACACACTGGCTTTGTCTTGTTCCAAAGATCTAAAGCCTGTCTCACTGTCTTCCTCATAAGAAAAAAGGTCGTGGGTTTCCACTTGGACCAGAAGCCAGTGCATTAGCTCATTTAATATCGTCTTTGGCCATCCACTTGGACCTTCACAGCCAGTGAAATTAACTATTTCCTTTCTCCTTAGATTGCAGGGAAATACCATCTTAGCTCAACTTAGTTGATGATCAGTGCCTCCTGCCAATGTTGAGCTGGTGTGTGCCCTCAGGGACTTCCTGCTTACTAAATTGTCAGAGACAGAGCATTGGAAGCCCTCTCAATTCACTGTGCTGGTGTTTCCAGACAAGGTGGGCTCCATTGCACAACAGTACTTACCAGGAGATGAACTTGCTTTACCTGTTATATTTACCTGGCTAGAGTGTGACTAGAAAATAGTAAGATTTAAAAACAGTAACCACAATTCCCCAAAGGCCGTACAAAACCGTTTTTTAAAAGTAAAACCAAGGGCTTCCATTGCTATGAGGTAATGCACATATTCCTAAAATCCTGTAATTCTTAAAAGGAGATGACCCATGCAAAATGTCACTCAAGAGTCTATAAATCAGCTATTGTTGTTGTTATAATTTATAGCATGCTTATTTTAAAATATTTATTATGTTATATTTACACTTTGCATTAATTTATATTTCTGTTAGAACTCTAGTTCAAATAGTCAATGAAGTATTTTTCTGTGAAAACAATTTTATAAGCTGCCTGCCTGCCTATTTGTGTGTGAGTTTGTATGTGTGTATGCTTGCATGTATTTATTTCTCACTAGCAGGAACCAATCCTCCCTTTTTATAAAATATGGGGTTTATTTGTTCTATTGGAAACTTTGAAAAGTCAAAGATGACTTTAACAGACAGTCTTTAACATATTCATCATTGCTTAAGAATAGCATATTTTAGACAATTTTTCAGTGGACTAACTTTGAAATAAGAACCAAATTTCAACAAAATAAAACAAAATCTGAATAGGCTCATTTTCTATCTTTTTGCTCATCTCTTGGGATAGTTCTCAGGCAAAGAGTAATTCGTAAATGTAGTGGTGGCTAAGTAAGAGATTAGTCTCCTACTAGATTGCTTCCCAGGCAAGAGTAAGGAGAACATGCAAAAAAGAGAAGGCCTTCTCCCCGCAAACCACCACCACCAGGACAAGTTACCCAGTGGCAGTAGGTGATCTTTAGGACCTAGTATATTCCTGCCCCAAATCATTTGTTGTATCACTGCATAGCAAGTGGTTCTGCAATATAAAATTACTCTGTAGCTTTGTCTGTATAGAAAACAGGTACCTCAGCCCCTTCTGTTCAAAGACAGTGACCCCAACAATCTTACTCTAAGTACCTTTAAAAAACCACTCTCTCTTTTGGGAGTATTTCTTTAACTTGGTGAAGGGATTCATTTCATGGGATTAAAAACAAAGTCCTGAGTGAGCTGGTTCTTCCTGTCTTTGGTGTGGGGCAGCAGTGGGAGGACAGGCATTTCCTCTATGATGTGGGATTTTCCTGTGACTGTTACATCTCAAGAGGCAGAAGCAGGGGTTTTCTCTCCTAAATAAAATGGTAGGGAAAGACCACTTGAGCTGTCAGAAATCATTCCACAGTTCCTTTGTTTGCATAGGATCTACACACATACAAAGCACTTCTGCATTCTTTATCTCTTTTAACCTAATAGATAATGATCTCAGTTCGAAGGGTGAGGACATTTCAATGCAGAGGTACAGCTGGTGCATGGAGAGCTGGAACTGGAATCCACACTGTCTGAGTCATCTCTGTGCTTTTCTCTTTACCCAGGGTGCGATAACTATAACTGGGTCAAATTTGGCCAGCCTCCTGATTTTACAAATAAAGCTTTGCTTGTTTTGTCTATAGCTGCTTTCTCACTGTAGTGGCAGAACCGAATAGTTGGGACAGATGCCATATGGACCTCAGATCCTACAGTATCTATTACCTAGTTGCTCTTTTCAGAAAACGTTTGCCCATTCCAGATGGCTTCAGATGCTAAGAGGTTCACAGTTTTTTTGTGGAACAGCGGCTTCCTTGAAGATGAGGCAAGGAATTTGGGTGATCCTGCTTGCCTCTCTGTCACCCTGAGAGGAGTATAATCATCAAGAAGTCAATAGTATTTTCTTCTAATTCAGTGGATTGGGAAAACCTAACTCTTATAGCTCTCACAGAAATGTTTTGCCTTAAAAGCTGCGAAAAGAAATTATTATGTCAAAAATCATTTGTGTTTTGCTGGTATTCATTGCCAATAATGGAGCGGCGTAAGGGTACAGAGTGGATGAGTCAGCTGAATATACCTTCTTTAATTGCTTCTTGTTTTTGATTAGAGGAAGACCATTGTAGAAAAACAATGCTGACATTTTTCAGATACTTTGTTTCTGCAAAAAGGAAGTTTTGGTTCAACTGAAGTGAGTTGAAGAAGTGATTCCATGATTCTTGTGGCTCTGTTTCTAGACTGTTTCTTCTTGCCTTTCTCCATCTCCTTTAGGTCATTTGCATGACCCTCTTCTCTTTCTACCCTCTTTGCCTCATTGGTCTCCTCCATTCCAGCTGTTTTCCCATGTCTTCTCTGTTGTTCCAATAGCCTCTCATAGAAATGATCACCATTAAGGCAATATCTGCAGCCCTCACATTAGAAGGGCCGTTCTTCTTTTATCATCCTAATTTATTCCAGTATTAATTAAAAAAACTGCTACAATATTTAAAAAGCTATTGCTTAGAATTATTTTGTTTTCTTAAATAATCTTTGTACTTCTTTTTCTTCATTTTTAATAATAACTTGCTGTATTGTCAGGTGCTGTTCAAGTCAATGGAAGAAGCATTTCCTTCAATTCCTTCTCACCAGAAACATTTGTGCTTCCTGTTGATGTAGAAAAGGTGACTATATCTTCATTTTCTTCTTTTAAGAACCACAGAGAGTGTTAATCCTTTCGATAGTGCTGCTATGATTTAAATTTGGAAAGTTCCTTGATAAGGCATGGCAAGTAGGTTTCATTTCAGCATTTGACTAGTAGAGGGTAGAGGCTGCCAGGAGCCACACGCTGAGAAGGGGTCTGAGGCAGTGTCTGCACTCAGCTGGAAAGTCTGCATCGTTGATGGATGATGTCAGTCACTGGGCCACTGCCAACTTATGGTTTTATATCACAAGAAATTCAAATTGGGTTGTCTGTTGATTACAGTGGGCTAAATCTTATGTCTGGAAGATACAGGCTATACTTTATGTAATGACCTATGATAATTCAGTTAAATGAACATTTATATTTCTATGCATTAACTCCACTTAAATACAGCTTTTTGATTTTTTTATTGTAATACACCTCAATGAAAAAAGTTGATTATGCTTTTGTATTTTAATTGATAATTTTTTGTAGGAAAATGCCCACTTTTATACTGCAGATATGATTATATCAGCAATGGAGAAAATGAAATGTAACATCCTGAGTCAACAGCACACAGAAAACTGGAGTGTAGAAGAAGAAGAAGCCAGTGGATCACTTGGGAATGATCCAGGTGACTCTGAAGTGACCCTTTATACCAACAAAAAGCAAGAATCGGGGTCTCTCACTTTTTCAGACAGTGACTATGAAGGCAAGTGGGGCATGTATGAGAAATCTTTACACTGTACTCTCCACACACATATATGGCTGTCGAATCTGGAAGTACATCTTTAAATCCTTTATCTAAAACTTCTCTAGTAATCTATACCATCCTCACTATTTCTGCCATTTGGGTTTGGATCAGTTAGCATGCTCCCCTCAGTGCTCAAATCAATGTGTTTCTTGGATTTCATCCTAGTTTTCCATACGGCAGTGGCTGAAGTTTTCCCTCTTCCTTTGTTGTCTGTCACATAGCATTTTTCTAATTCTTCTTCCTTTTCCAAGTAGCCCTCCTTTTTTTAAATTAATTAATTAATTAATTAATTTTTGTTACAGATGTTTCTCCTTTTCCCCCCACGGATTGCCTCCTCCCTCTCCCTCCCCGCCCTGTCCCCAGCTTTGTTTTCTATGTCCACTGTTCATGCATACATGCATATAAGTTCTGTGCTTTATCTCTCCCCTACTGCACCCTCTTCTGGGGATTGTCAGTCTGTACCCCACTTCCACGTCTCTGGGACTACCCCATTCCTCAGACTGTTATGTTCATTATATTCCACAAATAAGTGAGATCATATGATACTTGTCTTTCTCTGTTTGGCTTGTTTCACTTAGGATAATACTTTCCAGGTCCCTTCATGTCGTCTCAAAGGATAAGAGATCTTTCTTTCTTATAGCTGCATAGTATTCCATTGTGTATATGTACAACAACTTTTTTATCCATTTGTCTACTAAAGGGCACTTGGGCTGTTTACAGATCTTAGCTATTGTAAATAGTGTTGCTACAAACATGGGGGTACATATATTCTTTCTGATTGATGTTTCAGGCTTCTTAGGGTATATTCCTAGAAGCGGGATCACCAGGTCAAATGGCAATGCAATTTTTAATTTTCTGAGGTAACACCATATTGTTTTCCATAGTGGCTGCACCAGTCTGCATTCCCACCAACAGTGTACTAGAGTCACCTTTTCTCCACACCCTCGCCAACACTTGTTGTTTGATGATTTGTTGATGGCGGCCATTCTGACAGGTGTGAGGTGATACCTCATTGTGGTTTTAATTTGCATCTTTATGATGACTAGTGATGTTCAGCATTTCTTCATATGTCTCTTAACCATTTGTATGTCCTGTTTGGAGAGGTGTCTATTTAGGTCCTCTGCCCATTTTTTAATTGGGTTCTTTGTCTTCATTTTGTTGAGTTGTATGAGCACTCTATATATTTTGGAAATTAACCCCTTATCTGATATATCATTGGCAATGATGCTCTCCCATACAGTGGATTGCCTTTCCAGTTTGATGATTGTATCTTTTGCTGTGCAGAGCTTTTGAGTTTGATGTTGTCCCATGTGTTCAGTTTCTCCTTTGTTTCTGTTGCCTTAGGTGATTTATCAGTGAAAATTCTGCTGCATATGATGTCTGAAATTTTGTTGCCTACAGTTTTTTCTAGGATTTTTATGGACTCAAGATTCACAATTAAGTCCTTTATCCATATTGAGTTTATTCTTGTGTATGGTGTAAGTTGATGGTCTAGTTTCATTTTTTTGCATGTACCTGTCCAATTTTTGCAACACCATTAAAGAGGCTGTCTTCACTCCACTGTATGTTCTTGCCTCCTTTGTCAAATATTAATTGAGCATATTGCCTTGGGTCCATTTCTGGGTTCTCTGTTCTGTTCCATTGGTCTATATGCCTATTCTTGTGCCTGTACCAGGCTGTTTTGATTACAGTGGCTTTGTCGTATAACCTGAAATCTGATAATGTGTTCTCTCAACTTTGTTCTCCTTTTTCAAGATTGCTGTGGCTATTTGAGGTCTTTTTTGGTTCCATATAAACTTTTGAAGTATTTGTTGTAGTTCTGTGAAGTATGTCATTGGTATTTTGATGGAGATTGCATTGAATCTATAGATTGCTTTGGGTAGTATGGACATTTCAATGATGTTAATTTTTCCAATTCATGAAAAGGTATGTGCTTCCACTTTTTTATATCTTCCTCTATTTCTTTTTTTAATGACCTGTAGTTTTCTGCAAAAAGGTCCTTTATTTCTTTGGTTAAGTTTATTTCTAGGTATCCTAATTTTTTTTTTTTTTGCCTTAATGGTAAATGGGATTGTTTTCTTTGTTTCTCGTTCTGTGAGTTCATCACTGGTGTATAAGAATTCCATCTATTTCTTGATGATAATTTCGTATCCTGCTACTTTACCAAATTTATTTATTAAGTATAGTAAATTGTTGATGGAGTCTTTGGGGTTTTCTGTGTATAATATCATGTCATCTGCAAATAATGATAGTTTCACTTCCTCCTTTCCAATTTAGAGCCCTTTGATTTTTTTCTTCCTGTCTGATTGCTGTGGCTAAGACTTCCAGTACTATGTTAAATAAGAGTGGCAAAAGTGGGCATCCTTGTCTTGTTCTTGTTATTAAGGAAAATGCTTTTAGTTTTTGCCCATTGAGTACGATGTTGGCTGTAGGTCTTTCATAAAGGGCCTTGATTATGTCCATATATGATCCCTCTATTCTGTCATTGCTGAGTTTTGATCAGAAATGGGTGCTGGATTTTGTCAAATGCTTTTTCAGCATCTATTGATATGATCATATGATTTTTATCTTTCACTTTGTTCATGTGATGTATCACAGTTATTGATTTGCAAATATTGTACCAGCCTTGCATCCCTGGGATGAATCCCACTTGGTCATGGTGAATAATTTTTTTGATGTATTACTGGTTCCAATTTGCTAGTATTTTGTTCAGGATTTCGGCATCTATGTTCTTCAGGGATATTGGTCTGTAGTTTTCTTTCTTTGTAGTGTCTTTTTCTGGTTTTGGAATTAGAATTATGCTGGCCTCATAAAACAAGTTTTGAAATCTTCCTTCTTCTTGAATTTTTGAAATAGTTCAAGGAGAATGGGTATTAGTTGTTCTTTGACTGTTCGTAAAATTTCCCCATGAAGCCCACTGGGCCTGGACTTTTGTTTGCTGGGAGAGTCTTGATTACATCTTCAATTTTCTTTTGTCATTATTGGCCTGTTCAAGTTTTCTATCTCCTCCGGGTTGAGTTTTGGGAGACTATGTGTTTCTAGAAATTTGTCTGTTTTGCTTAGATTGTCGAATTTTGGCTGTTCATAATATTTGTTAACGATTCTTTGTATTTCTGTGGTGTCAGTTATTATTTCTCCTCCTTCATTTCTAATTTTGTGTATTTTGGTTTCTCTCTTTGTTTCCTGGTGAGTCTAATTAAGGGTCCATCAATCTGGTTTATCTTTTCAAAGAAACAGGTCTTGGTTTTGTTGATCCTTTGAATTGTATTTTTGGTCTCCATGTCATTTATTTATGCTCTGATCTTTATTATTTCCTTCTTTCTACTTGCTCTGGGGTATTCTTTATGTGTGCTTTCTAGTTCTTTAAGTTGTGAGGTTAGATAGTCTATTCAATATTTTTCTTGCTTCTTGAGGTAGGCCTGTAGTGCTATGAACTTCCCTCTCAGAACTGCCTTCTCTGCATCCCATAGAATTTGTGTTGTTGTATGTTCATTTTCATTGGTTTCCATGAAGTTTTAAATTTCTTTCTTGATCTCCATGGTAACCCATTCATTGTTCAATAACATGCTACTTAGCCTCCATGTTTTCAAAAGTCTTTGCATGTTCTTGTTGCAATTGATTTCTAGATTCATGCCATTGTGCTCTGAGAAAATGCTTGACATGATTTCAATTTTCTGAGTTTGTACCCTAACATCTGGTCTGTCTTTGAGAATGTCCCATGTGCACTTGAGAAGAATGTGAATTCTGCAGTTTTGCAGTGTAATTCTCTGTAGATATCTATGAAATCTACTTGATCTAGTGCTTCATTTAGAGTATGTGTTTCCTTGTTAATTTTTTTCCCTAGAAAATCTATCTAGTGATGTCAGTGGGGTGTTGAAGTCCCCTGCTATGACTGTATTACTCTCGATTTCTTCTTTGAAGTCCTCCAAAAGATTTTTAATATATGTTGGTGCTCCTATATTGGGTGCATATATGTTTACCAAGGTTATATCTTCCTGTTGGATAGTTCCTTTCAATATTATGTAGTGGCCTTCTTTGTCTCTAGTTATGGCCTTCATTTTGAAAATCTACTTTATCAGATTTGAGTATTGCTACCCATGTTTTTTTTGTTTGTTTGTTTGCTTGAAAGATTTTTTTCCATCCCTTCACTTTCAACCTATATGAATCTTTTGTTGTGAGGTGGGTCTCTTGTAAAGAACATATATGTGAGTCATGCTTTCTTATCCAGTCAACTAGTCTGTGTCTTTTTATCAGAGCATTCAAACCATTCACATGTAATGTGATAATTGATATGTACTTATTTATTGCTAGTGTGGTTCTAGTTTTCTTCCTATTTCTTCTACTAATTAGAGCAGTTCTTTTAGCATATCTTACAGTGCTCGTTTGGTGTTAATATATTCCCTTAGCCTTTTTTTTTTTGACCTTCTATTGTGACTGATAGCCTTGCTGGATAGAGTTATCTTGGATTCAGATTCTTGTCTTTCATGACCTTGATTACTTCATGTTACTCCCTTCTGGCCTGTAGTGTTTCTGTTGATAAGTCAGCCGAGAGCCCTATGGGGTTTCCTTTGAAGGTAACCTGTTGCTTATCTCTTGCTGCCTTTAGGATTCTCTCTTTGTCTTTAATTTTTGGAATTTTAATTACTATGTGACTTGGTATAGGCCTATTTGGATTCTTCTTACTTGGGGTTCTCTGTGCTTCTTGAACTTGAATGCCTTCTTCCTTCACCAAGTTAGGAAAGTTTTCTGTCACTATTTCTTCAAATATATTCTCTAACCCTTCCTCATTTTCTTCTTCTTTGGGGAGGATTCCTATGATGTGAATGTTATTACGTTTCCAGTTGTCCCACAGTTCTCTTAAGCTATCTTCCTGTTTTTTAATTGTTTTTTTTTTTTTTGATTTTTCTGATTGGTTGATTTTTTTCTACCCTGTCTTCTAATTCATTGATCCTGTCCTCAGTTTCCTCTACTCTGCTGGTTAGTCCTTCCAATGTGTTCTTTATTTCTGCTATGTCATTCTTCATTTCCACTTGGTTGGTTTTCAGTGTTTCTATATCTTTACTCATGGCGCTGATGTCCTTACTCATGCTGTTGATCTTTCTGGCTCTGAAGTCTACCTCTGATAATTTGCTTAGCTGCATTTCATTGATCTCATCTTCGATAAAGTTCTCTTGGTCTTTCATTTGGGATTTGTTTCTTTGTTTCACCATTTTGGCTATCCCAGTGGGTTTTGGAGCCTTCCAAATTTTCCCTGTGTGTGTTGGTGTTCTGCTGTTTGTTGCTCCCTCTACTGGGTTTGGAGGAGCTGGGGTGGGCCCACGTTATACACCATTGTCAAATGTTACTCTCCTGGGTAGATTTGCAAGCCCAGGAAAGGTTCAGTTATCCTCTAGCTTTTTTCTGGAGGCCAGTAGTCTCAGTTACTCAGTGCCTTGGAATGTAGCCCTGGTGTTCTGCATAAGAGGATTTCCAGAGGGTGGGATAGATGCTGGTTGTTAATGAGCTTCAATTTGCATTTCATTGCCTCTCCTGGGAAAGGCTGAATCTCTGATGGGGTGGGGAGGCTGCTGCTTTTCCCCACAGCTCTGGGAAGGAGCACACTGGCCACTGTCCTTTGTGGCTGCAACTCAGCAAAAACTCTGAGAGCCCTCCAAATCCTGGGTGTCCCCACAGAGTTCCAGCTCAGTCTGCCCTCTCTGCCATAGCCTCCAGGTGAGTGGCTTTGGCTCTTTTAGTGCTCTGTCCTGGCTCTTTGCGCTGTATAGTGGGCTTGGTCTTTATTCCCCAAGGGCGCTGCTCACAGCTAAGACTGCTGCTGTTCGTGGGCTCCCAGCCTGCCACCCTCTCCCTCTGTCGCCAATCCTACCAGTGTCCCTGGTTATATGGTCCTGTCCTGCTGTGTTTCTGTTGCTTTTTTTTCCAAGGACTTGTCTTTATTTTAGTGGTAATTCCCGTTTTGTCCTTGGAGATCATCTTCGTAGCTTCCATTCACTCCACCTCCATTTTCACATCCTCTATGCCTATCTTGTGCGCAGCTGGGTCACACAGATCTTTCTGGTGCCCCCCACCCTGCAGTTCCCATGGGTAACTGTATTGCACAGGTCCCCTTTGGGGACCTGGCTCTATGCCTATGTTATGGGCTGCTGGGTCGCACAGGCTTTAGTACCTAACAGGCCCCATGGGTAACTAGATTGCGCAGTCCCTGCTGAGTTGCACAGGCCTCTCTGGTGCTTCAGCACTCTGCATCCCAAGGGTAATTGGATCACACAGTTTCTGCTGGGTTGCAAAGGCCTCTCTGGTGCCCCTGCACCCTGCAGTTTTCATGGGCGGGCAGCTGGATCTCACCAGTCTCTTTGGGACTCAGGCTTCCTACAGCTCTTGTGAACTGCTGGACCACACAGGCCTCTGTGGAGTCCCAGGTTCCGCCACTGGTGGCTGGGGAGTGCTGCTGCGCCATGGGGCTCAACTCCTGCTCAGCTTTTGCTGTAGTTTTTGGGGATGAGTCTCAGCTGCTGGTCTGTGCTTCTGTTGCTTGGGGATGGATGTCTGCTCCCCAGCCTCAGTTGCTGGGGGTATATCTTGACTCTGATCAGGCTGCTACTATGGGTTATGGTGCTGGGCTCAGGGCTGTCTGTGGCTTCAGCGACTGGCACCTTGGGAGTTCCACTACTGTGCACCAGTCTGTGTTGACACAGGGTGTCCACTGGTCTGATGGTGCCAGATGAGCTGGTGGGCTCAGGTTGCTGGGCCCTAGCCACTCCCACAGCCTCCTCCCAGGGAAGACCTGGGATCTTCCAAAATGGTGGGACCTCTCCACAGAGCAGGAAGAAGCACTGCCCTGAAGGGCCGCTCACTGCCGTAGCCGGCTGCTCCCATCCACAGCACAGGAACCTTCTGCTTCGTGTTTCTGCACTGCTCGGGTTTGGTCATCCACCTTCATGTCCACTCACACTCTCACACACTCACTCAATCTCTCACTCACCCTCCCTCCAGTCCTGCCCACCACCATCTTCAGGGCTATATATTTTTTTCAATAGTCCTCTTCTATTTATTCCACAGACAAGGAGCCTGTGAGGCAGGCGCTGGGTGTCGGGCATCGACAGGCAATTAGGTGTGCTCCTGTCCTCTGGAGCTTACGTGCGGGGCCCAGGCTGAAAGCCGTGTGACATCACTCAGATGATAGGCAGGGACCCAGTGCCAGGAGTACAGAGTAGACCGAGCTCCAGGGAGTCCTTCCTGGAGGGAGGGTACCTAAGCTGAGAACTAAAGATAGGGCTTGTCATTTTCCTACCATTCTTAATTGTGAGTCCTGCTTTAGTCCTAAATTCTTCTTTTTTCTATATTCTCTTCCCTGAGATTTAATCCACTGCAACATCTTTCCATCACTTCCTCTAGGTGAACATCTTCACTTCTGTGCTTCCAGGCTAGCACCTGTCTTTACTGCTTGTTCCATATGGCTGGGACCTCTGGAGCATGTGCCCCTGAATGGCCTCCAGGATCTTCAGCTTCACATGTCTAAACTAGTCATCTCTCTATCACCCCCGCACAAGCCCTTTTCTGAAAGGGGAAAAAAAGATTAAAAAACTGATGCTTGCCTTTACTTAGCATTTCAATTAGGACCCTTTCAGGAGAGAAGAACTCACTCTCTGTGGTATATATGTAGCTAATAGCTGGCATAAAATAGTTGCATAATGAATTGTTGTTGAATTCACTGCCTACCTCAAAAAAAAGGAAAAGGAAACATTTTAAGAAAGTATATAGAGCATCTTCATTGAACCCAGTGGGATATATAAAACTGAACAGTAAAGAGTCAGCTCTTGGGCTTTGTGGCATCTCATCAATTCTCTTCATGCAACTGCTTCATTCTCCTTTTCCACAGCCAGACTTCTTCTGCCCTGCCACCCCCTAGCACCTGCTGTTGTCTGCCATCTCCCTGACTGCTCAGCTAGGGCCTCGCAGCTCAACCTGTTCTTGCAGGACCCCAAGTCTAGGGTACCAAGAAGAGTGCCTGGTGGCACCCGCTTTAATTGGGTGTCCACAGCTGGTCAGCTAGCTGTGTGGCCAGAGGGGCCAGAAGACCATCATCCCCTCTGAGGCTACCAGTGGAGAGAAAAGGCATGTGGTTTATATTTCGGCATACTGCACTCTATCTTTGACTTGGTCTTCTTCCTTATACCAATGCCTCTGTCTTGTTTCTAGTTAGCGAATAAATCAGTCCCGACTTCTCAGTAATAGTGACATCCCCTACATCCATTCCCCATTCCTGCCTTTTACCTGGACCACTGCAGCAGCCTTCAGGCCAGTAGTTCTGTAAGAACTACATTTAGGTCCTCCATAAGTATCTACTGCCTTCACTTTTCTCTCTTTGCTTTCGACCTCTTTCCCCTTAATATTGGTCCTACACATATCTGTCTCTCTAAAATGGCCTGCTGAATTTGTTCCACATTTAGTCTCAGCATTTTTAGCCTTGTGGGATCCAGCTTCTCCCTGCCTTTTCAGCAGGCATTTTCTACCATTTCCCAAAGTTGTACTGTGGGCTTCACTTATACTAGTTGTTAAACTTGCTGGTAGACATTTCTCATAAGCTCTACCTCAGCTAGACTCTCTTGGAATATACATTAAATGCTCTTTCATCACTCCCATTCTTCAAAAGCAGTTTCCTGCCACCAGCACTGTGACATACTCCCTGATTTTTATCACAGAGAGGGATACCATTCATATGGAATGAAACATAATTTGTGCTTCAGAATACTCTCTAATTGTCTAGGTGCATGGCTCCCCCTGGAGTTGTGCAGTGTGGAGTTCTGCCTCTGAACTTCTTAAGCATCATGGCACACAACTGTGTTTCCTCATGGTCAAGTGTATCAGTGTCTCAGTTCCTCGTGAGATTTTCAATCCTTCGATAGATCAGAATTTGTCTTATTTGTATTCAGCATAATGCCTTGCCTGAAAGAGGTATTTTATAAATATTTGTTGAGTAGTTGAATGGATACTAATGTTTAGATGAAATTTAAAAATATATGAATATGTTAAAGAAATTTTAAAATATTTCTACTACCCAAATAAAATATTTATCTTTATTAACACATTATTATTGTTATTTTATTGTTGATAGTATTATAACTGTCTCCCATTTACTCCCTAGATGCCTCCCTCCACCCACCCCTGGCCCCACCCTAGGCCTTCCCCATACTATTGTCTGTGTACATAGGTTATGCATATATGCATATATATTCTTCGGTTAATCTTGTCCTGCCCCTCCCTGCCTGAGATCTGTTATCCTTTTCCATGCACCCATACCTCTGGCCCTATATTGTTCATTAGAGTCATATATAAGAGAGATCATGTGATATATGTCTTTCTCTAACTGCTTATTTTGCTTAGCATAATGGTTTCCAGGTCCATTCATGTCATCTCAAAGGGTAAGAGCTCCTTCGTTTTTACACCTGCAAAGTATTTTATTGTATAATATATTACAGATTTCCTTGTTGTTCTCTTTCTACTTCTTTTAGTTGTACAATTAGATTGTTTATTTGAGCTTTTTCTTGTTTCTTGAGGTAGGCCTGTAATGCTATGAACTTCCCTCTCAGGACTGCTTTCACTCTGTCCCATAGATTTTAGATTATTGTGTATTCATTTTCATTTTTTCCAGAAAGATTTTTATTTATTCCTTGATTTAATTGGCAATCCATTCATTGTTTAATAACAAGCTATTCAATCTCTATGTGTTTTGAGTTTTTTTTTTTTATTGTAGCTGATTTCTAGTTTCATGCCATTGTGATTCAAGAATATTCTAGATCTGATTGCAATCTTCTTGAACTTGTTAAGACTTATTTGTGTCCTAACAGGTGGTCTATCTTTGAGAATTATCCATGTGCACTTGAGAAGAATGTGTCCTCTGCTGCTTTGGAATGAAATGTTCAGTAAATATCAACTACATCCATCTGACCTAGTGTATCATTTAAAGCCACTATTTTCTTGTTGATTTTTTTGTCTGGAAGATCTATCTAGTGATTCCAGTGGGGTGTTCAAGTCCCCTCTATGACTGTATCGCAATAGATTTCTCCCTTAAAGTCTTCCAAGAGGTTTTGTATACATTTAGTTGCTCTTATATTGGTTGTATATATGTTTACCAGGGTTATATCCTCTTGTTTGAATGATCCCTTTAGTACTATGCAGTGACCTTCCTCGTGTTCTGTTATGGTCTTTGTCTTGTAGTTTACTTTGTCAGTTATGAATACTGCTACCCTAGCTTTTTCTTTTGCATTTCTATTTGCATGGAATATTTTCTCCCATCTCTTCATTTTCATTCTGTATGACTCTTTTGTTCCGAGGTGTATTTCTTGTATACAGTATATATATATGGGTCATGTTTTTTTTTTTTAATCCATTCAGCTACCCTATGTCTTTTGATTGGAGCACTTAGTTCATTTACATTTAAGGCTATTATTCATAGGTACTTATTTATTGCCACTTTTTCTTAATATCTATGTTTTTCTCTCTCTCAATGTCTTCTTCTACTTAAAGTACTCCCTGTAACATTCCTTAAAATACTGGTTTGGTGGTAATATACTCCTTTAGCCTTCTTTTATCTGGGAAGCTCTTTATTTCATTTTAAATTTTAAATAAAATCCTTGCTGGATATAGTAGTCTTGGGTTCAGGTCCTTGTTTTTCATTTCTTTGAATAGTTCATGACAATACCTTCTAGCCTTAAGTGATTCTGTTTAGAAATCAGCCAATCTTCTTATGTACTCTTTTGTAGCTAACTTTCTGTCTCTCTCTCTTGCTGCTTTTAAAATTCTTTCTTTGTATTTAACATTTGTTACTTTAATTATGATATGTCTTGGAGTGGGTTTCTCTGGGTTTTTCTTGATTGGAACGCTCTGTGTTTCCTGAACTTGTGTGACATTTTCCTTCATCAAGTTAGGATAGTTTTCTGTCATTATTTCTTTAAACAGATTCTCTGTTCCTTGCTCACCAATTTCTTCTTCTGGTACCTCTATAATGTGGATGTTGTTTTCTTTTATATTGTCCCAAAGTTTCCTTAAACTGTCCTCCTGATTTTTAATTCTTTTTCTTTTGCTTCTCTAGTTGGGTTCTTTTTTCTACCTTGTCTTCCATATCACTGATTTGACCTTCTGCCTCATTCAATCTACGTTTAATTCCTTCCAGTGTATTCTTGATGTCAGATATGTTATTCTTCATTTTTAACTGGATTTTGTTCATGGTTCCTATTGTTTTATTCTGTTTTAGTTACCACTAAATTCCTTGTACAGTTGGCCCTCATTTATTGCGGTTAATCAGTTCCAGACTCTACTGCAATAAATGAATTTCCACAAAGTAGAATTCTTTATTTATAAATTGAATATTTTCACAGAGCATATGAAACCTGTTTATGACCTTCTAAATCCATTTTTTAACATTATTAGAACCTTCTCCTTGATGGTGAGCATCTTCCTCTGGTGCTTAGTTTCATCATCAGAAGGCTTAGAAGAAGCAGCACGTTTAGGAGCCATTGTGGCACTTAGATAAAAGTTCTCAGAAATTGCAAATACTTAGAAAAGCAAAGATGCTTCTGATGCGTAGCCATGTAGAAGTATGTATGAGAGAAATGAACTTGCATGAGGCTGAGCCAATCAGTGGCCAGGATGGCAAGAGGATAGGATAGCCAATCAGTCAATGCAATGATCTGATTGGCTTGGTTTCACCACACCCGATTTTTTGGGGAAAAAAAGTTATTGCCCACACATAAGGAGAGGTCGAGCAGTTGCACCTGGCTTTGAAGGATTTGCGGGGGTGCTCGAATACATAGGCCTACAGTCCATATGTACAGTAATTTTAATTTTAATTGTAATACAGGGGTGTATAACTGACTCAGACAACAGAGCGCACGCTGTATCATGTCCACTATCTTGATCAACTCTTTAATGAATATATTTGAAAAAACCACGATAAAGTGAAGCCATGAAAGTCAAAGTGCAAAGTTGCGAGGAACGAATGTACTTCTCACTAAGTTCCTTCAGCATCCTTACAACCATTTCTTTGAACTCTATGTCTAACAAATTGCTTGTCTCCATTTTGGTGAGCTCCTTTTATGGAGTTTCCTTCTTTTCTTTCATTTGGGGGTTGTTTCTTTGTCTCTACCTTTTTGCTGTCCCTTCGCATCTGTTTCTATATATTAGATCAAATTGCTATGCCTCCCAGTCTTCATGGGTGGCCTTATGTAGTAAGTGTTGTGTGGAATCCATTGGAGAAGTCTCTTTGATCTCCTGAGCTGGATGCTCTAAGAACGTTGCTTGTGTGGGTTACTTGAACTCTTCTGTTGTACTTGGATCTTGATTGTTGTCCTGTTCTGGGTGGGATCTCCTGTCAAGCTGACTGACTTTGAAGCTCACCCTGACCATGTTGTGCCAGCTATTTTGCTGGTGCTGAAAGAACAAAACAAAACACAAGAACAACAAGTCATACAAAAGACCCCTACAACCCCAACAAAAGCAACCACTAAAGAAAAGGGTATTAGGAAAGAGAAAAGAGAACAAGAATAAGAAAAGAAAAAATATAAGAAGGGAAAAAGGGAAGAAAAAGGAATATGAAAGGCAGAGGGCAAAGAAATAAAATAACAAAAAATAGGGGAAGGAAAATTGTATAAGAGAAAAAAAGAGAAAAATTATGAAAAGGGAAAAAGAAGAGAAAGAAGAAAGACAAAAATAAGAAAAGGATAAAAGAAGAGAAAGCAAGAGAAAGAGAAAGAAAAACAGAGTAAGAGAAAAATTAGAGATATGAAAGAAAAGAAAGAAACTAAAATAATAGCAAGTCAATGAAGAAGAAAATAATGCGAAAACAAAACAAAACCGAAGTGGTGTTCATCTCAGCAGAGTTTAGTGCCTCCTGGGATCCTGCCTTTCTGTTGACTGAGGCTGACTATTTTGCCTGCCAATTCTAGGCCACCCAGGAGCTACTTTGGTACTAGCCACTCTCAGAAGCTGTCCATGTTTGGCTTTCAGCAACCTGTTATAAGCTTCAAGCAATCCACAGTTTGTGTCTGTCTCCACAGAACTTGGCTGCACGTGGGAGAAGGCCAGTTTGTTAGCATCACGGGATGGGTCAGCACAGTTTCCCATGTTCCCCAGGCTCTGCAGGCCAGCTGTCAGTCTTAGTCATGGAAAGGGTTGTTTTTGAAAGTGCTTTTGGTGGAATTTGGAGTATAAGACTTCTGGGACTCCCATGAGAGGAAGGGGCCATTCAGATTTCAAGGAAAGTAGTGGGTGTGTTTCCCTGTCTGGAGCTACTCCTCTGAGAGTGACTCAGAATATTTCCCTCTCCTTGGCTGGACAGAGATCCTAGTATGCACTCCAGTGGGATCTACTGGAAACCGGAAATTTCTATCAGCTGTCCTGCGAGGAGAAAGCACCAGTCAGGTTCCCAGGACCTTGGGGTGGATGGCACCACCCCCAAGCCAGTCACCGATGCCCCCTGAGACTGTTTAAACCTGTAGACTTGGCCTCCTTGCCGTCTCCTCTGCAGTGATGGAGTTTGCAAGGTAGGGCAAGCAGGTTTCCTGAGGGTTGAGTAAGCTGTATCCCCTAGGGTGGGGTATTTGACTTTTCTTGACCTGTGTCTTCTGAGAGAGGCCTGTACCTCTTAGAAAAAACGGCCACTTTGGTTTGGGGGATGTATGACTGATTACAGGTCTCCTAGCCACCACTTTTCCACATCTTCCCTCAATGCTTCCCACCTCAGCCTCTCCTCAGGCAACTCCAGTCTGCACTGTCCTTGGGTGAATAGCTGCAAACAAAAATCCTGTGTTTTGAGCTATAAAAAAAATGTGGCTTTATCTCTGACCAGCTCCAGTCTCCTTGGCAGCCAGAAGCCCTACTGCTTTTCACGGCTGGATGTTACATGGGCCATTATTCTCAGCTCTGGTGCTCCGGACTGGGGACCCCAGCCTGGGGTCTGGACCTCTTTCCTCTCAGGGAAAACCTTTCCTGGAGCCGAGATTCCTCCCCACTCCCAGCCTGCTGCCTGTGGAAGCTGGACCAGCCCCTCTCCTGACTGTGCCCTTCCTACCAGGTGGTTTCTGCCCTTCCTTGTTCTAAGTCTCCTCCTCAGCTGGACCTCAGTTGGTAACCTATGGGCTACACTATTATCTAAACAACCATATTTATTCCTATGTTTATTCAAGTCAATACAGTTTTATAGTAGTAATATACTCATATTAATGTAATTACATTAATAATATGATTATATAATAGTATTTCATATTCAATTTTTCAAGTTGTTATGACTTTCAATTTTCAATGATGGTATTTCTTGAGTTAACAGAGTGATTTACAAAATCAGTTCCCTATTATTTGGCATTTAAGTAGCTTTCAGTATTTTAAATAGCTCCCTGGTGATCAAAGCCTTCCTCTTTCTTTTTTATAAAAATAAAATGCACTTATTGATTTAAGAGGGAGAGATTCATCTGTTGTTCCACTTATTTACACATTCATTGGTTGCTCTGACTGGAGATCAACCCCACAACCTTGGCATATCGGAATGATGCTCTAACCAACTGAGTTACCTGGCCAGGGCCCAAAGCCTTCTTTTTTCATTATTTTTTCTTTTTAATGCCATTGTTAGGATAATTCCCCAGACTGGTATTAGGGATAGAAAAGTATGAACATAATTGTATTAGTTTCCTAGGGCTGCTGTGACAAAATACCATGAACTAGTATCTCAAAATAATAGAAACTTATCATCTCTCATTTGTGGGGGCCAGAAGTCAGAAATGAAGTTGTGGAAAGTGTTGGGTTCTTCTGGAGGCTCTGAGGGAGAATCTACTCCATGCCTCTCTCCCAGCTTCTGGTAGTTGCTGGTAATCCTTGATGTTCCTTGGCTTGTATACACATCACCCCATTCTCTGCCTCCATCTTCACATGTTGTTCTTGCTATATATCTGTGTCTGCGTACCAATGTCCCTCTTTTAATGACCAGTCATTGGATTTAGGGCTAACTCTAATCCAGCATGACCTCATCTTGACTACATCTGCAAAGACCCTATTTCCAAATAAGGCCACATTCATAGTTTATGGGTGGATATTATTGGGGGGGGGGGCATACTATTCTACTTAGTACAGTGTTTCTGTCATCTGTATTCTTTCCCTCACTGTGAATCTGAGATTATTTTTCCCTCTATCATTTTTTGAAATATTGTATTATGGGAATTTTCAAGCATATGTAAAAGTAGGCAGATTGCTCTTATGAACTCCCACATACTCAGTGTGCCTCACTTAATGATAGTGAACATAAGAACAACACAAAAATAGCTCTTTATGTGGTAGGCATTTAGGTTGCCATGAGCAGAGCCAGGACAATGGGCCAGGTACTACCAAAGGTCGCTAGGGCAGAAAGTCCTGGGTACCTAGCAAAGGACGAACTGGAAAAACAAGGACCTACCCCCGAGGGTGACCTTTTCTTTCCTAACATGTTTCTGGCCATGTGGTTTAGACCCCCTGACCTTTCATATCATTGGTCATGTGGTTTGGACGCCCCCCTACCTTTTCTACCCTGGCATGTTGCTACTCACGTGATAGACCCCCTTGGAGAGGAAACAAACAGGGGGCTGGGAAATAGCCTTTAAGCATTAAGCTCCCAGGACAGTGAGGTTCTGACCCACATTAAATACATCTAGGCCTTAGTTGTATTTCAGCCCCAGGCCCAGAGAAGCAGTAAAACCAGACAAATGACACCACATCTGACCTCAGGACCAGTTGCATTGACTAATCACCCCCTGCCCTGGCACCGACTAATCAGTCAGACCATGGCCCTGAAAAGGATGCACCTGGAAAAGTGATACATATTCTGTTGAGATCCTCCTCTAAAATTCCTGCCCTTACAAGCCCTTAGAACTGACAATTCAGAACTTCTCCCTCCCAAGTACACCAGTCCCTCCCCCTCCCCCTCCCCTCCCCCTCCCCTCCCCCTCCCCCTCCCCCTCCCCTCCCCCTCCCCCTCCCCCTCCCCCTCCCCTCTTCCCTTCCCCCTCCCCTTTCCCTCTTTTTTCCCCATGTCTGTTTTCCTTGCCTCTTTCTTCCCCTAAACTTTTAGGGCCCTTCTTTTTTTTTGGTATGTGCCCCTAGCAGGAACCAAACCCAGGACTCTCTGGTCCACAGGCTGATGCTCCAACCGCTGAGCCAAACCAGCTGGGGCGCAAGGGCCCTTCTTTTTGCCTCTGTAACCTGTTTCCTGAGCCAATTTCTTCTATGGCTCACTTCTTCTATCTCTGTGATTTTCTAAATAAATTTTCTCTTATAATTTGAGTCTTGGTTCTGAATTCTTTCTTAGCCAAAACTCCAGTACTGAGGTTGCTGAATAAAGGGCTAGTCTGACCTCACTAGTCTAACACACCTCTGCCAACACTCTCATTTTTTTAAATTCTTGAAGCAGAATTTAAAAATTATTTTTAGAGTAACCTCTTAGCTCTTTTTATTTCTAATTTCTATATAGTTGTGTGTTGCAGATTGTGTACTTTTTCTTGTTGGTGAAACCCCCTTTTCTTTCTTTCTCTAGGTTGTGCTGTGTTACAGGTCAGGCCAGTGGTTAAAACACCTACTTACTCTGATGTGGCGGACGAGGCCTGCAAGTGCGACTTGGATGAGTTTGTTATTGTAGGTAAGACTTAGATACTTCTTAGATATGCCTAGGTAACTCCCTCGCCACGCATATTGCTGTGTCACAAGCAATATCACATTATAGTGGCATTTAGAGAAACTTCTCCAAAAATCAGATTGTGTTCCTGATATAACAAAAAAAAATGTTCTTTTTGTGTAAAATGTCTTGACAGTGAATCTCTCATCTCACTTGTAGAATGGATTGCAAAATCAGATACTCATTATGGTCTCTCAATTATATTTTGGTGAAATTTCAAATGAGTATACTTTGAAATCCTATTTTGGTTATTAGTTATAGTCTCATAATAGAAACCCAAAAGAACCTGAAATATGGACATGCTGAATAATTGTTTTTTTCTGAAATGTAGGGAGCCCTTTTTGTGTTCTTATAAAATTGATGATGATTAAATGAAACAGACTAAAAAATCTTACTACTCTTTCATTTATTTTTCCACAGAACTTGGAGAGTTAAGCAATACCACAGAAACCTGTGGATGTCCCTCTAAGAGGTATCTCTCTCTCACATCTACCTGCACATAGTCCCCTGGGCCATCGCCTCTGAGGCACTCTGAACTCCAGGCCTCTGTGAACATCTTGGGCCAAGTTCAGCCAGTTGCAATGACAGGGATTACTACGTAGAAACAAAACAATCACCACTCAAATTTCTGCAGTGTTTTTAGAGTGTTTAAAATACTTTTGAATACATTCTTATTTAATCCTCATGAATAGATTATGTGGGGTTTTTTTTTTTTTTTAAACCCATTTTATAGATGTAGAAACCAAGGTTCAGACAGGGTGTGCTTCCGGGCACCATGCAATTAAATAACAGAGGTAGTATTTGAATTCAGGTCTTCTCACTCTAAATCCAGTGTTCTTTTCACTCTAACTCTCAGTCTTGGTAGCCTTCATAAATAAAGCTGCTCTGTTGAGCATAGAGGAATTATGTTGAATAAGATAACCCTTGGTACCATGGTTGATGCAGGGTCTCTTATATGATGCTTTCTCTGAGTTTTTGGAGAGGGAAGGACAGTTGAAAATCTGAAGAAGACCCTTATACTCCTCATGAATATAGTTAATTTTTACATCTCTTACATTTCAGTGTTGTTTATGAGCCAAAGTTCAATTCTGCTGAGCTACTAGCCAAAGAATTGTACCAAGTATTCCGAAAGTGCTGGATGTTGTCAGAATCTAATTATCAGCAGGCAGTTTCTCTGAATGCAGCTGGCTCTATAGTAAGTATCAAAGTAAGTTGACTTAGAACTGAATGTTCCTAAATTTGCATTTTGCCTGCAGTTCACTTCAGACATGTGTGTGTTTCCTTTATGGTCACTGGGTGTAGGGGAGGAATTGAAAAGAAAGATGATTCTAAAATTTATCGAGTATTATCATGCACAAGGGACTCTACTCAGCAATTCATGTGTTAATCCTCATGTGTCCTATTAGGGAGATGCTATCGTTATTCTTATTTTAAGGTGTTAGTTCCAGACCCCCAGCAGGGCTGCTCAATAGTAGAGCAGGAGTCATGCCTCATGCTGCCTAAAAAGTCCAGGCTGGTTCCCTGTAGAACACTTTGCCCTCTGACACCATGCAGCTCGTGGGGGACAGAGAACTTTGTGGCAAAGGCTAAAATAGAAGTAGTCCCCCTTTTACCAATACATTTAAAATAAATAAATAAATAAATAAATAAATAAATAAATAAACAAACAAACAAACTAAGATTAGGCAAAAACAAACAAAAAAAAACCCACACAAAAATAACCTCTGGAAATGCAAAGGAGGCAAAGGCCACCTGGAGCAAAGTGTCATGGAGGTGTGTAGTGAGTATGTTTTGAGCAGAGTGGTTTGGTATGATTGGATGGCATATGCTTGTGTGTCTGTGGGTGTGCTGGTGGTGAGAGACGGGGAGGGTGGTGTTGATCTTCCTGGGAAATAAGACTTGAATGCTAGTGGCCCAATTATGGAGGACGTAAAATGCTAATTTGAGTTTAGCTATTAAATGATAGTATGAAAGCGTAATGGTTCACAGGAGAGCCAAGCAGGAGAAAGGTCTTAATAGAGCTGTTTCTGGGGAAGTCTGACAGCCACAGGAGGTTGTGATTGGCGGCATCTGTCAGCCTATTGACTAAAAGGGAAACTGCTTCTACTGTCCATAAAAGCATTGCAGGTTGCACACACATGACCTACTTGCAGTAATTTGAAGTCTGGTAACAAATGAAATAACTGCAAAAACTAAAAAACAAAGAAATATGATCTCAACTGGCTGCTATTTTAAGTAATTTTTCTGCAGATGGCTTTAGATGCTTGCCACGTCATTTGGTTAAATTAGAAGCAGTTCTAATTTTTCATGGTAAATTTTAATGTTGGAAACACATTTGAGTGCTCTTTTAATTTTAGTTCCTGAAATAGGCTTGTTTCAGTTCTTCCTAAATTCCTTCCTGTGTTATGCAGGTTATAAATGAAGACCGTGTCCAAAAAGACTTTGAATCCAGTGTGGATTTAGGACAGGAAATTAAATTTAAGTCAAGGATCAGAGGGACAGAAGACTGGGCACCCCCTAGATTTCAAGTCATACTTAATGTTCATCCACCACTTAAGTAAGTCTGGGTTGCTGTTTGGGCTTCCAGTTCAGTTAAAACAAATTGTGATGGATCTGTTACCCATGTTGGGGTTCTTGGTTTTCCCAATATAAAAATTCTGAAGAAACCCAAAAGAAATTTTCAGACATGTCAACGTAAGAAACATCCAAACCTATAGAGAATTTTTGTGGGTTTATTTGAGCCAAGTTGTCAACAGTTGCAGGAAAGCAAAACCTCAACAGATTGAGATAATGCTCCAGAAAATGTCAGTTTTGCACCTTACTTTATACATTACACAAAAGAGAAAACACAAGTGGGTTACATGAAAGCCATTGGTGATAGATTAGGGAGGTGGGAGAAAGCAAAGCAGTGGTGGGTGGGTGGGTGGGTGAGGAGGAACCTCTGGGATTGGATATAAAGTAAAAGAATAGACACATCTTTTACATAGGTAGGTACAGGATAATTAACAGTCAACAATTGACATGATTACAATAACAATGAGCGGATTTATGGTCTCTGCCCTGGTATATTGGTTGTGCCCTGAGTGGTCTGGAAAAAGGGGAGTTACACTGACGTTCCAAAAGACAATAGACAGGCTCAGTAGAGGCAAAGATTGACTTTTGTCAGGGAAGAGTCTAACCTAGGACATGACTATCTGCCATAAGCTGCTTTTAGTTAAAAAGTTTTAATTTCAGACCATCCTTTGTGGTTACTTTAGGTCTCTGAGTTTTCAAGGCCACCACACAGGCCTCCCCTGAGCTTGTCGGGTTAGCATGTGGCCCCTTTTCATCCACAGACAGATTTTATTATGCTTATGCTGGAGCACAATGGTGGCAGCACATAGGGAAGGAAGGTCTTCTGAACTGGCTCTTGAGACTGGCTCTGCTTGGCTCCTTTTATAAGCTGGAGACAAAGCAGGCTTGTGCAAAAAGGCGGGCTTTTTGGAAAAGATGGGGTTCTTAAAAAAGGTGGGCTTTTTTGAAAAAGGCAAGCTTGGGGAATTTTCTGTTTCAGGTTGGGGTGATTTCACTTTCCAGTTGAGTTGCCTGGTAACTGTTCCCACCTGTGTTATGGGGACAAGATGCCAGACTGCTCATTACCACCACCCTAGGAAGGTCATAGAGCAGTTAACCCTTCATCAGCTGTGACTGTGGGTCAGTAGTTTGAACACCTGCAAGAAAGCAGGCAGTTACATTGGAGATAAAATCAGCTACCTCTTTGTTTTGGAGTAGGCAGTGGATAGGTGGTGACATTCTTGCAGTTAGCTTATTTGGTGTTACTCTGGCCATGTGGTCTTAACTTGGCTTCCTAGTCACCTGGTATTTTTTTTTTTTTATCCTCACCTGAGGATATTTTTCCATTTTTTGTTCAGGTAGAGTGGGAGGGAGCGAGAGGAACAGAGAGAGAGAGAGAAACATTGATGTGAAAGGGACACATCGAGTGGCTGCCACCCGCACGACCAACCAGGGCCGGGGACAAACTGCAACCGAGGTACGCGCCCTTAGCGGGAACCGAACCCGGGTCTCTCAGGACCGCAGGCCGACGCTCTAACCGCTGAACCAAACCGGCCAGGGCTCACCTGGTATTTTTTTACTCCTGGGCCCAAGTCCCTAAACTGTCTCAGTTTCCACCTGATTCTGTGGAAGTAGGAGAGGGAAAAAAAATAATAATACACTGAGAGACAGAGAAAAATTTGTTTTAGGAAAAGATAAGCTGGGCATATTTTTCTGAGTTACCTTTCCTGGCACCCTGTTTATCAGGGGCTTTTGAGGGGCTCTGTATGTTTTGACAAGTTGAGAATTTATCTGTGAATGTCCTTAAATGTGAACATTACATAGCAACTGAAATAGGCTTAAAGGGGATTTTTTTAAGTCGCTAATATTGAACCTAAATATCATATACAATAATTTAAAAAAACTAGATCTTTCTATTTTCCAGTGCAATGTAAAATAAAAATCAGTATTTTGTTAAGGAAATTTAATCTTGAGGAGAGCTCCTGCAGCTAAGAAAAGGCACATAGGTAGGGTTCTGCATATGTTTGCCATGACCATTTTGCTGACCCTAAACTATAATAAAGTTTTATAACTTATTCTGTATTTCCAAATCACATGTGAAGTCATGGCACCAAAAACTTAGTAGAAAACACTTCACTAGATGGTCTTTCACCAGAAATGTTGTATAGTTTTGTCTTACATTATCTCTTATTTATCTAAATTTCTTTGGACCTGTTTGTGAACTTCCCAAGTACATCACTTCTTGGTGTCTGGTCTGCCTGAAACTTTCTCCGCACTTTGCCTGCCTCTGGTTCTCCCTGGAGAGAGGTCCTGTGCATGTTCATTGTGAAGTCTCTAGAGATGCCGGTGGAAGTGTTATTTGTCACACTAACTTCTGCTTTGGTGGTAGCAGGGGCTATTGAATAATTCTATTTCTTTCACAAATAAAAAATGACAAAATTAAGGTCCCAAGCCAATAAAAGTATCATGATGTCAGTGTCTTTTCCAATCAGTGGAAAATGCTCCATTGGCCTTTCCTGAAATGTAACTGTTATTGTTTTCTATCTTCAGGAGGGATCTTGTGGTAGCAGCCCAGAATTTTTTCTGTGCTGGCTGTGGAACTCCAATAGAACCTAGTAAGTATGGAAATGGACTGACTGCTCATTATGTGATGACGGCAGAAAATAACAAAATTGGGCAGTACATTGATTGTGTGAGAGATGCCTTTGATGAGAAGTTAGTATGAGAACTTCATAATATTGCCCTCTCTTTCATGAAGAGGCCATTGTGACCTACAGGGTTATGTGACTGACCTCTGGACTCATCTCTTAGTTTCCTCCCATCTGGCGCTCATCTCCAGCTACATGGCCTCCCTACTTGGTCCTTGAAGGTGGCAGGCTCACTCCTGACTTCGAATACCAGGCATCCCAAGGCTGGTTTCCTTACTTCCTTCACATCTTCACTCAAAAGCCATGAAGTCTTCCCTGGCTGCCCCACTGAAAACGTTCACCTTGCCATAAACATACATGTGTATGTATTATATTACTCTTCCTTCTTATTTTTTATTCTAGCACTTATCCTCCTGAAATACCTTTAGATTTTACTGTTTTTTTCTTATTATTATCTTACTCCCTCACTAAATTCTAGGTTCCATGAGGACAGACATGTTGTCTATGTTATTTGTTACTTTAACCCCTGCTCCTACAAGGTGCCTGGCACACAGTTGGTCCTCAAAAGATAAATTTGTTGAATGATTGAACAGCTTACCAAGGAGCTGGCCAAACTCTTCTGAGAGGGTTTGAAGGGATCATTCCCGGGCCAGCCAAGGCCTAGAAAATCAAGCTTCCCTCAGTTAGAAATACAAGTTTCCCACTTGAGATTGGGAATCACTTGTTCTTCTGTGAGGGTGTCCATAGGTCTGACCTCCATGAAGACTGGGAAGAGGAACTTTCTGGGAAAGAGTTCCCTTGACTTTTGATAGGCCATCTTGAAAGGAAAGAGACTTTGAGACTCTCTTAAGAAATAAAAATAGAAAGCAGAAATCTATCTGAACTTCCTTCTACCATGTTGAATGATAATTCCTGCCTTGCATCACAGTTGTAACTAATTATATTTAAATAGCTCATCTTCCTAGTCTAGTGAACCATGTATATTTCATTAACCACTGTATTCTGGTGCCTTAGTAAATATTGAATGCATGAGTCAGAAACTATGAACACATGACTACAATTCCACCAACTTTTTAAGTACTTCCCTAAATTTTTTCAAATATGGAGATATATGCCTACACTGTTGGTACAGTCACGATCCTCCCATTATGGAGCCAACTTACAGGAAGACATAGTCATCAGCCAAGTAAATAACAAGAATGATACATGCAACAAAAGAGAAAGTCAAGAGTGTTATGTAATTTACAGCAAGGGAAATTAATCTGGGCTTGGGAATGGGTGGAGTGAGAAGTTTTGTGAGGAAGTGATCATCCCCAGAAGAGCATGTGTGTATATGGGGGAAGGGGGAGGAGAGTCACTATATGCAATGCACGTGAGGCTATTGCAGAGATTCTGTGTCACCTGAGAATAGGAATGAAAGGAGAAAACATAGCCACGCACAGACTGTAGAGGTATTATCAACCGTGTAAACAATTTTGGACTTTTCCTGTGAAATTCTTGTAGTTCTTATGTTACCTGGGAGCCCCCTGAGTCGGAGGGGTGGGCTCTCCCTTCCTAGGTGCTTGTCAGCTCAGGAGAAAGAATTCAGACAGGTGGTAGACAACAGTGTTGAAGCAAAGCAAGTGAGTGTATTAAGGAGGCAAAGCAAGTGAATTCACTAAGAAAGCAAAGCAAGTGAATTGATTAAGAATATACTTGGCAAAAAACACAAGTGGACAACTCAGCTAGTCTGACTGCCCTGTCCAGTCAGGGTTCAAGATGTTTTATACCCTTCCCCTATAGGTTTTAAAGCTCCCCTGTGGATATCTTGGGTAGCCCGCTAGATTTCAAAGTCCCCTTCTATGACTTTACTCAGAATGTTTGCACATACATCTGGCCATCTTGTTTGGAAGACCTAAGACGGCTGACCTCTTTGTGTAATAGGTGAAATAAATTTCCCCCTTTTCCCTCTTCCCCTCCTCCTGCCTTAGCACCTATCTTTCCTGCCTAACATCCCTTAAGTGATACCATCCCAGTGCTTTTGAGGTTTTGTTGTTTGTCTCTCAGACTTTATCTGACCTTTGTTTAGCTGGCAATATGGCATTAATTAGGTCTCTGTTCTCTATCTCCCAGGCCAGGGCAATTTAAGCTATGTATTCTCTGGTTGGGGAGGAGAGGTATAAACCATTTGCTCTCAAGTGTCCTTGGTTGGGGAAGATATGGTCTTGTGATTCACTAGCTGGCTAAAAGCTGCCCAAACTGTTTGGTTTTGTTTAATTTTCTTGTCTCAGTTTCCCCATTCCACTTCCCCAGGAATTTTCCTAGCTTCTTATCTTGCCACATTTAGGATTCTTTTTTTAACTTTTTATTTTGAGATAATTTTAGAGTCACAGAAGAGTTGCAAAAATAATACAGACATCTCATTTACCCTTCACCGTACTTCCCCTAATATTAACATAATAATTGTAGTGTAATTATTAAGTGTGAGGAATAAGAACTGTTACAATCCTGCTAAATAACTTACAGGCTTTATTCAGATTTCATTAATGACCTTTGTCTGTTCTAGGGTCTGACCCAGAATTCCACATTTGGGTTTAGTTGTCATGTCTCCTCAGACTCCTCTATTCTTATACACACAGAGACATTTGAAAATTGAGCAGCAGACAACATGCATGTTACCCTTTAATACTTAAGCATGTCCTAGCAATAAATATTATTGACAGATATCACACTAAAGAAAGTAACAGTTCTCTAATATTGTCTAATACTAGTCCATATTCATGTTGTCCTTAATATGTCATTTATAGGTCATTTTTCTATCCAGGTCTCAATCAAGTTGCTCTCCCATCAGCACCCTCTACGCCTCAGCAGCTCTGGATTCTCTAAATTTGTGGCAGTCTGAGGCAAAACCAAGTATTTCAGTCTTTTAACATGCATGTCTTTGATCATTACTGAGATGGAATGTTCTTCATATCTTTACTGATCATACGCATTTCTTCATTCCATGTATTGCTTGTTCTCATCCATTGTGCATTTATACATATTTTTCTCACTGATTTATCCAGGAATTCTTTTGAATACTACTTTTAACAGTGTAAATATAGTGCTTTAGAATTTATAAAGTACTTTTCATATGTGTGATATCCTGTAATCCAGTTTTGAGTTTCTTTCTGTGGCCTCAGAGCAGCCTGGATAGATTCACTTAGCCTCCTGCCAGTGAGAACCTGAGTCTGGACTCCCACCAGATGTCCGGAGCCCAAGTCTCATGCTCTCTTGGCTGCACCACAGTTTACATGGCCCATCTTCCAAAGCCAGGAGTATTTGGGAGGGTTCTATTTTTCCAGCATCTGTTCTGCAAAAGCAAAGCTCGTGAATGACCATGATTTAAGGCCTCCAGTTCCTGCCACAGCTTGAGTATGGCTTTCATAGCACGTCAACAGCAGTCTGAGCCTTGACCCTTGGATGGAATTGGAGGTGGGGCCACCAAGCGTAGGTTTTCAGCTCGTTGGTGCTCATCTTCTGTGTGCTCCGCAGAGTTCGTGAAGCGGCTCCGGTACTGTGACTACTTGGGCAAATATTTCTGCGACTGCTGCCACTCCTATGCGGAGTCCTGCATCCCAGCGCGGATCCTGACGAGGTGGGACTTCAGGAAGTACTGCGTCAGCAATTTTTCCAAATGGCTGCTGGACAGTATATGGCACCAGCCCATTTTCAATTTGCTGAACATCAGCCACAGCCGGTGTGCAAAGGCCAAGGAGCTGGACAAAGTGAGGGTGAGCAGTTGCCTTTTGGGGGAAGCTAGTCCAGCGGCTGAAAGGGTCCTGCTGCTTCAAATGGACATCACACCTGTCATAGGGGATCCGACTCAGGAGACCCTCGAAGGGGCAGGCTTACTGTTGTCCAGTGGATAGAGTATATGCCTCAGGACCCCTGGCCTGCACTGGCTCTTGCCAAGGCATCATGTCAGATTTCATATTTATGCATAGTTTTGCATTTATGCATATTTTATTTGATTTTATTTCTTTTACTGTTAAAAGTATTATATAGCTGCCCCCCCCCCCCCGTTTTCCTGATTGACCCCCTCCTCCCCACTCCCACCCCCTTCTTGCTTTCCCCAATCTAATGTCTATGTCCATTGATTGGGCATATATGCTTATATGCATATAAGTTCTTTGGTTTTTCTCTTCCCACCCCTCCATCCCTATTCCTTCTGAGGTTTGTTAATCTGTTCCCTGCTTCCATGATTCTGGATCTATTTTGGTTGACAGCTTATTTTGTTCATGATGTTCCATAAATGAGATCATGTGGTACTTGTCTTTCTCTGACTGGCTTATTTCAATAAGCATTATATTTTCCAGATCCCTCCATGTCCTCTCAAAGGGTAAAAGATCTTTCTTTCTTATAGCTACATAGTATCCATTGTGTAAATGTATCACAGCATTTTTATGCACTCATCTACTGATGGACATTTGGATTGTTTCCAGATCTCAGCTATTGTAAATAGCACTGTTATGAACATAGGGCTGCATATATTCCTGATCGGTGTTTCAGAAATTTTAGGATATATTCAAAAAAGTCAGATCACTGGGTCAAAATGGTAGTTCTATTTTTAGTTTTTGAGGAAACACCACATTGTTTTCCATAGTGGCTGCACCGGTCTGCATTTCACCAGCAGTGTACTAGAGTCCCTTTTTTCCACATCCTCCCCAGTACTTGTTGATAGCTGCCCTTTTGGCAGGTGTGAGGTGATATTTCATAGTCATTTTAATTTGCATCTCTCTGATGATTAGCAATGTTGAGTGTTTTTTCATATGTCTCCTGGCTATTTGTATGTCCTGTTTGGAGAAGTGTCTATTCAGGTCCTCTGCCTTTTTTTAAACGGATTTGTTTGTCTTCCTTTTGTTGAGTTGTATGAGTACTCTATATATTGTGTTTATTAACCCCTTATCTGATGTATCATTGGCAAATATGTTCTCCAAAAGAGTGGGTTCCCTTTTCATTTTGATGCTGGTTTCTTTTGCTGTGTAGAAGCTTTTTAGTTTGATATACTCCCACTTATTAATTTTTTTCTTTGTTTCTCATGCCCTAGGCAATGCATCAGTGAAAATTACATTATGTATGATGTCTGAGATTTTTCTGCCTACATTTTCTTCTAGGATTTTTATGGTTTCAAGGGGTACACTTAAGTCTTTTATCCATTTTGAGTTTATTATTGTGTTTGGTGTAAGTTGGTGGTCTAGTTTCATTTTTTTATATGTAGCCATTCAATTTTCCCAGCGCCATTTACTGAAGAGACCGTCTTTTCACCATTCTATGCTCTTGCCTCCTTTTCCCAATATTAATTGTGCATACTGTCTTGGGTGGCTATCTGGGTTCTCTGTTCTGTTTCATTGATCTAAATGCTTGTTCTTGAGCCAGTACCAGGATGTTTTGATTACTATGGCTTCGTAGTATAATCTGATATCTGGTATTGTGATCCCTCCTGCTTTGTGCTTCTTTTTCAAGATTGCTGTAGCTATTCAGGGTCTTTTTTTTTTTTTTTTTTTTGGCTCCATATAAACTTTTGGATTATTTGTTCTAGATCTGTTAAATATGCCATTGGTACTTTAATAGGGATTGCATTGAATCTGTAGATTGCTTTGAATAGTATGGACATTTTAATGATGTTGATTCTTCTAATCCATGAGCATAGTATATGTTACCACTTTTTTTATATCTTCCTCTATTTTTTGTTCAATGTCCTGTAGTTTTCTGAGAACAGGTCTTTTACCTCCTGGTTAAGTTTATTCTGAGGTATTTTACTTTTTCTGTTGCAATGGTAAATGAGATTCTTTTTTGGGTTTCCCTCTCTGAGTGTTCATTATTGGTGTATAAGAATGCCATCAATTTATGGATATTAATTTTCTATCCTGCTACTTTGCCAAATTATTAAATCCAGTAGATTTTTGATGGAGTCTTTAGGGTCTTCTATGTACAATATCATGTCACCTGCAAATAATGACAGTTTCACTTCCTCCTTTTCAATTTGGATCCCTTTTATTTTTTCTTCTTGTCTAATTGCTGTGGCTAAGACTTCCAGTACTATGTTAAATAAGAGTGGTGAAAGTCGGCATCCCTGTCTTGTTCCTGTTTTGGGGCAAATGATTTTAGTTTTTGCCCATTGAGTATGATGTTGGCTGTAGGTTTTTCATATATGGCCTTTATTATGTTGAGATATGATCCCTCTATTCCCACTTTGCAGAGCATTTTTAACAGAAATAGGTGCTGGATTTTGTCAAATGCGTTTTGAGTATCTATTGATATAATCATATGGTTTCCATCTTTCATTTTGTTTATGTGATGTATCACATTTATTGATTTGTAAATATTGTACCAGTCTTGCATCCCTGGATCCCTGGGATGAATTCCACTTGGTCATGGTGAATAATTTTTTAATATATTGCTGAATACTATTTGCTAATATTTTAAGGATTTTGACATCTATGTTCATCAGGAATTTGGCCTGTAGTTTTCTTCCTTTGTAGTATCTTTTTTTTTTTTTTTTGTAATACAGAATTATACACCTAAAACCTATATATTTTATTAACCAACGTCACCCCAATAAAAAATTTAAAAATAATAAAATGATTTACATACATTTCAAAGGGACAGAGAAAAATTAAAATAAAAAGTACAGCGTAGGGTAAAAATAATACATTTGGTTGTGCACAGTGTTACATAATCATAAAAACGTAAACATTCTTAATCACAGTAGGTAATGTAAACACTGGATTATGATAAATATGCTGGGAAAAAGGAACCAAGAAGAAAATAAGTAATGGTTGGGAAGCAGAATAGCACAGTTTATATTATGAATTAAAGAACTGCCTAAAATTGGCAAATCAAGTAAATGCAATATATGAATGTTATTTGGAGATATGGTTATAAATAATACCAACAAAAAATCAGCTGAAAAGGTTGAAAGAGCTTGCTCTGGAGTCAGGAAGTGGAAAGAGGTCAAAGTAGTGTTGTCTTTCATCTAGAAAGAAGATTATAGATCTGTTTGGCTCTTTAAACTATGTGTATGTGTAACTTTGATTCGGAAAGAACAGAAAAGCAAAAACAAAATCTAGCACAATATCTAGCTCATAAATATTCAATGTTAATTGTTTCATTATAATGATAAGACAGATGACAGTTTTTTATATTACTATTACATTCATGCCAGGGATAACAATGCTTCCTCTATTATAAATGCTACTTGATCCATTAAAACACATTATTTACTATACTTGGAATATTTGGGCATGCTTAATAAAATTAAAAATTATAACACATTCCAAATTTTTGTTACTAAGCTAATTATCTAATTTTATACAATTTACATGCAACTTTTAATTTTATTAATGGAAACAATAAAATTATTTCACTTCTTGATATTAAACAATAATAAGACCAACTCCCCAAGACATGCACTGGAACTACATAATAGATTCCATCATCAATATGATGGTCTTGGCACTTTATATGTTATGTTCCCACTTTAAATTAAGTCTTATTTACTAAAATGAAGACCGGCAAAGACAATGCACAGGCAGTTCATTGGAGACAGAATACAAACAGCCAAAAACAGCACTGACATATCAACCTTATCTGTAATGAAAGAATTAGAAATTTAAAAATAAGGTATCATTTTTCACTTATATTGGCAAAGATTAAATTTTTTAAAACGTATCTAGAGTTGGCCAGGCAGTGTGCAGGTGTGGGGGTGAAAGGGTGTCACACATATAAAACTAACTATTGGAAGTGTCAGTTGCACTGCCTTTTTGGAGAGCAATTTGGCAATTCTTATCAAAGTTCTAAAAAAGTTTAATCCCTTTGAAAGTTTAACCCATCATTTCACTTCCAGAAACTTTCTCTACGACGAAATTAAGCATATACCTCAAAATGTGGTTAACTAGGATATTCACTGCACCACTGCTTACAATAAAGTCGCAATCAATCAAAACGTCCAACAGAGAGGAAAACGAGTCAGTTGTAGCACAGGTCCCTTAAGGCAGGCAAGGGGCTTCCCCTCGGTGCCATTCTCCCAACCCTGCCGGCCTCAGCTTCCTCCTTGCCATGAGGCTGCTTTCCAGTCTAATGACAGGCTTTCTCGGTGCTTGATCTGAGTCCAGGGAAACTGAGGGGAAATATTCTAGGGACTCGTGAGAAATGTACTCCTCACTGACAAAACTGAGATGTGAGAGGAGAAGCAGCCTTTCCTGACTTTCAGATGCAGTCTTATGAAGACGTGAAGCTGGAAGTTAGAGCAGCAGCTGTCATGACCATGAGACAGGCCTAAGGCAAAACAAACTGTGCTTGTTTTGAGTCTAAAACCAAACAAGTGTCTTTATTGACACCTTCTCATCTGTGTTGTATGACATAATAAATGTCCTTCATTATTGAAGTCAATTGTATTTGGACACTGTTACCTCTGGTCAAAAGCATCCTAACTGATATTAGCCGCTCAATAGTATACTTTAGAGCCAGTACAAGGTTTGCCATAGTGGTATTTATGAAGAGTAGATGTACAGTTAAGAGAAAAAAATTATAAATCAGTATTGTTCCCATTTTTTTAATTAAAAAACAAGTATATTAATATAGATTGATTTGCCAAGAAAGGTTTTAGAAAGTTATCTCTGATATAGTTATGTCTGAAAGACAGGAATTTAAATGTTTCCTTATTGCGTATTTGTATTTTCTGCTTTTCCTACAATAAGCATGCACAGGCATGCCTCAGATATCCGGGGTTCAGTTTGACGACCGTAATAAAGCAAGTCCTAATATTTTTGCTGGTGGATGGTCTTGCCTCCCATCTGTAAAAAACGCAACACTTGTGAAGCACAGTCAAGTGAGGCACAATAAAGCAAAGTGCAATGAAACAAGATATGCTCATATCACCTAAGATTCTGACACCCTTTTCTATTTCTGCAGTCCATTCATGAGATTCTGGGGAGGAAGAAAAGATAAACATGTATTCTACTAAGCTATCTTGAATGGGAGTATGCTTTTTTAATAGGAATTTTTTTTTCAAACTGTTTTGTGAAATAAAATTTGATAGTATTAGGCATTTATTTTTTAGTGAATACAGAATATTACAGTTTCCACTTCCCTTTGTTACTTATTTTATCATGATTGTATCATTTTGTATCAGAATTTCTTCTGTGAAGCAAAAACAGTCCCAAAATGAAGGATCTTCAGGGGTCATAGAAGGAGCAGATGATGTTAAATCATTATAGGTAAGAATAGTAAACTGCCTCTGGGAGGTTTAGAATCATCTTGAGACAAAGCCTGGAAAACTGGTTTTCATTACATCAATTCCAATTTATAGCTCCGGTTCAGCAGCAAGTACAGCATAGTCCCCTTGGTGAGGAATGTTCAAGTTGAAATTGGGGTAAGGATTCAATGAGTCTTTTGCAAGAACTGGTTTTCCTTTTGCAGTTCTTTGCAAACAAATATTATTCCAAGGGATATTCAATTTCTTTGCAATTAATTTCCTTATCATCAGACAACCAGCCATGGCTGCCTTAACCACCCGGGCAAAGAGGAACTGGCCAGTGCACTCCTTCTCCTCAGGCTGGCTCGATAGTACTGCCAGCAGCCATTCGGCCTGCTGGGCAGGCAGCCTAGTGCTGCAGGAAAGGACCAGCGCATGCTCCCCATTGCTGGCACCAAGCAGAACTGCCTGGTGGAGAACCATACACTCAAAAGGAACCTCGCCATCTCCTTGGGCCTGATGGCATGGACGCTAATGTGGCCCCACCTCTTTGTAGTATCTTCATCTGGTTTTGGAATTAGGTTCATGCTGGGCTCGTAAAAAGAGCTGGGAAGTTGTCCACTTCTTGAAGTTTTGCAGTAGTTTGAGGAGAATGGGTGTTAGTTCTTCTTTGAATGTTCAGTAAAACTGCCCTATGAAGCCATTTGGACCCAGGCTTTTGTTTACTGGGAGTTTATTGATTACATCCTCAATTTCCTTAGTTTTTATTGGACCATTCTGATTTTCTGACTCTTTCCTGTTGAATTTTGGAAGCTTGTTTGATTCTAGGAATTTATCCATTTTGTCTAGGTTGACCAATTTTTTGGTGTGTAACTGTTCATAGTATTTTCTAACAATCCTTTATATTTCTGCAGTGCCCGTTGTTACTTCTCCTCTTTTGTATCTGATTTTGGCCATTGTGGTCCTGTCTCTTTGTTTGTTGGTGAGTCTGGCTAAAAGTTCATCAGTCTTGTTTATCTTTTCAAAGAACCAGCTCTTTGTTTCATTGATCTTTCTAATTGTTTCTTAAGTCTCTATGTCGTCTATTTCCACTCTGACCTTTACTCTTTCTTTCCTTCTACTTGCTCTGGGTTTCTTTCTTTCTTTCTTTCTTTCTTTCTTTCTTTCTTTCTTTCTTTCTTTCTTTCTTTCTTTCTTTCTTCTTTCATTTTTTTCTTTATTGATTTTAGAGTGAGGAAGTGTGAGAGAGAGAGATAGAAACATCATTGAGAGAGAACATCAATTGGCTGCCTACTGCATGCCCCCCAATGGGGATCGGGCCCACAACTTGGGCATGCGTCCTGACCAGGAATCGAATTGGTGACCTCTTGGTGCATGGATTGATACTCAACCACTGAGCCACACCATCTAGACTGGGTTTTTCTTTTTGTTTACCTTCTAGTTCTTTAAGTTATAGGGTTAGATAGTCTATTATAATTTTTTCTTATTTCTTGATGTAGGCCTGTAATGCTATAAATTTCCCTCTCAGGACTGTTTTCGCTGTGTCCTGTAGATTTTGTGTGGTTGTGTGTTCATTTTCACTGATTTCCAAGAAGTTTTTTATTTCTTCCTTGATCTTCTTGGTAACCCATTCATTGTTTAATAACATGTTATTCAGCCTCCATGTGTTTGAATGTTTTTGAGTGTTTTTATTGTAATTAATTTCTAGTTTCATGCCATTGTAATCTGAAAAGAAGCTTGATATAATTACAGTCTTCTTGCACTTGTAGAGACTTAGTTTGTGTCCTATATTTGAGAATGTCCCGTGTGCACTAGAGAAGAATGTAGATTCTGCAAATAGATTCTCTAACCCTTGCTTATTTTCTTTTCTGGTATTCCCATGATATGGATGTTGTTATATTTTATATTGTTTCACAGCTGTCTTAAACTGTTCTCCTGTTTTTTAATTGTTCTAGCTTTTTGGTTCTCTGATTGATTAATTATTTTTCTGCTCTGTCTTCTAGTTTGCTGATTTGATCCTCAGCTTCTTCTACTCTGATAGTTATTTCTTCCAGTGTGTTCTTTATTTCTGCTATGTCATTCTTCATTTCCACTTGGTGGATTTTCATTTCTAATTCGTTGATTTTCATTGTTTCTATATCTTTACTCCTGCTGTGGAACTCTTTACTCATAGTGTTGAGCTTCCTCAGAATCATTACTCTGAACTCTACATGTGATAACTTACTTAACTCCATTTCATTTAGCCCTTCTTCTGTAGAATTATCTGGTTTTTCATTTGGGATTTGTTTCTTTGTATCACTATTTTGGCTGTCTCAGCAGGATTTGGAGCCTGCCAAATTTTCCCTGTGAGTGTTGCTGTTCTGCTGATTGTGGCTCCCTCAGCAGGATTTGAATAAGTATGGAAGGGACCATGATGAACACCAATGTCTAGTCTTTCTTGGGTAGAGTGGCAGGTCAAGCAATGATTCAGTTATCCCAGAGCTTTTGCCTGCAGGATGACTATTAGTCTCAGTTACTTAATGAGCCTCAGGTTGTAACCCTTAGCTCATTAAAAATCCCACAGATGGTCAGGGTAAGAGGATTTCCAGCAGGTGGGGCAATTGCTTTCCCCTGGGATAAAGTTGCTTTGAGAAGAAAATGGTTTCTGCAGTGTAGGTTAATGGCTCAGCACAGGGATCCAGGCCTCATCCTTCACAGCTTAGTCCCCAGAGCCATGACACCCAACACTGAGAGCAGGTCCAAGGCTCAAAGCCTTCAGAATCTCATTTCTGCCTATTGGCTTGCTGGTAATCTTTGACTGTTAATGAACCTCAGGTTATACTTCTTCAGGCAGGGTGGTGTTAAGTTCCCAAGGGAGTGGCAATTGCTTCTCCCCCGTCTAAATTTGCTCTGGTGGGAAAGGACTCTGAGGAAGATAACTACTTATTCGTGGGGGAATAACTCAGCATAGAGCTCCTGATGGCTTCCTCTCCAGCTCTATTCTTGTTGCCATGAACCCCCAATTCTCCTCATACAGCTCCAGTCCGGTTCACCCTCCCTCTGCTGGAGCCCAAGTTGAGTGGCTGTAGCTGTTATTTAGTGCACTGGCCCTTCAGGGAAGTGCTGGTGTTCCCAGAGACCCTCCCTGCCAGAAAGAACCTCTGCTCTGGAGATTCTCTCAGCCAGGTGTTATGTGCGTGCTTTTCCCTGTTTTGCCACTCTGTGCTGGGGAGCTGGTTTAAGCCCCCAACTTCTTAGAGGGAGCTTCTCACAGCTAAGGTAACCCTCAGCTGCTGCCTATAGGAACCCAGCCAGCCCTCTTGTGCCTCCTCACCTCTTACCGGTTTTGGTTGGGGGTCCTCTTTATGTCCCTGGTTATAAAGGTTCACTCAAGCTGCTCTTCATTTGTTTTTTTCAGATGACTTGTCTTTGTTTTAGTTGTAATTCCAATTTGATTCTGGGAGACCGTCTGTGTAGCTTCTGTTCACTCTGCCACCATTTTCTCTCCCTCTAAATTTTATTATTTAAAAAAATAAAAATTATATATGTTTGATTTGATACACATAGTGAAATGTTTATTACTCAATTAACATATCCACATCCTCACATAGTTACCTCTAAGTATTTGTGTGTGTGTGGTGAGAGCACCTGAAATCTGTTAATAAATTTCCAGTATTCAATACTATTAACTACAGTCACCATGCTGTACATTGGATCTCTAGACTCTCATTATACATAACTGCAACTATGTGCTCCTTGACCAGTATCTCCTCATTTCCTCCTTTCCCTGCCCCTGATAACCAGTGTTCTATTCTCTGCTTCTATGTAGTTGGCATTTTTAGATTCCATATACAAGTGAGACCATGCAGTTTTTCTCTTTCTTTGTCTGGCTTATTTCACTTAATGTCCTTTAAGTTCATCCATGTTTTTTTCAAATTATAGGATCTCCTTCTTTTATACATAGCTGTGTACTTTTCTTAAAGAAAGCCTCCAATGTTATATAAATTTCAGGGTCCACAAAACCTGGGGCCATCCTGGACCCTCTATGAATCTTGGGACTCAGTTATGAATGCCTGCTGTATAGATTTTATTTTAAAAGCTTGTTTTATAGAGTTGTAGCATTTCAAGGTTAGAAATAATATTTAGATTTGACATAATTTCCAGTGTCATTTATGACGTTATAATTATCCTGTTTTATTTGTGACATTAGGAAATCCAGGAGCAGCTATTTCATATCAAGAAACTATTGAATACCTGCAGATTTGCTGAAAGGTACTGCTGTTGTCTGGGACAATCTGGGCATGTGAGTTGTGAGGGTTGATAACCTCCACACATTTGCTAATCCTCTGCATGCCTCCAGGTCCAGCCCCTTCAAACACAGGGCCTCTCAGAACTAGACGGTTGTCCCTCGGAATCTGTGGGAGACTGGTTCCAGGATCCCCATGGATGCCAAAATGCTCAAATTCCTTCTGTAAAACATTGTAGTATTTTTATATAACCTATATTTATATATAGGCTACAGCAGGCTATGCCTATACATTATGTCATTTGTGTGGATTCAGCATAGTACTTGGCACATGGCAAATTCAAGTTTGGAAGTTTCTGGGGAAGTTTTTCCCCCCAAATATTTTTTATCTGTGTTTTATTGAATCCTTGAATACTAAATCCAACCCACAGATACAGAGGACTGACTGTAATTGCCTTGTGTCTCTCCTTAGTAATGGAAACCCACTCTTTGAAGTTATTAAACCTTTCAACTCACTAGTAGTGAATTTTTTTGTTAAGAATAGGTCAGGATGAAACGACTCTAGTTAGTGGCCTTTTTATTATTTTTAAATTGTGTAAAATAAACATAACATAAAATTTTTTATTTTAACAATTTTAAGTATAAAGTTCAGTGGGGTTAAGTACATTCACATTGTTGTACAACTATCACCACCATCCACCTCCAGAACTCTTTTCATCTTACAAAACTGAAACTCTATGTCCATTAAACAAAAACTACCCAGTGTACCTTCCCCTCAGCCCCTGGAAATAACCAAATAACCATTCTACTTTATGCACCTATGAATTTGACTATTTAAGTACCTCATATAAGTGGAATCATACAGTATTTTGTGACTGGCTTATTTCACTTAGCATAATGCCCTCAAGCTTTGGCCAAGTTGTAGCATGTGCCAGAATGTCCTTCCTTTTTAAGGCTAAATGTATGTATATACCGCATTTTGTTTGTCCGTTCATCCATCTTGGGTTGCTTTCACCTTTTAGCTATTATAAATAGTGTTTCTATGAGCATGGGTGTACCAATAGCTTAAAAAAAAATCCTGATAGAAAGGTGATAAGTATTGTCCAATTACTGATAGATTTTTAGCCAAATAGATTTTAAATATCTAATATTAAAATAGATTTTACTATATTTATAGATAGTAAACCTAATAGAGTTATAATATTTAATAGATATTTAAATATATTTCTAATGTATTTTGTTATTAAAAAACTAGTTTCTTAGCATAATACCCTCTAGGTCCATCCATATTTTCACAGATCATAAGATTTCATTACTTTTTATGGCTGAGTAATATTTTGTGGTAAATATGTACCACATCTTGTTTATCCAGATGTCTATTGATGGGCACTCAGGTTGCTTCCATAGCTTAGCTATTGTAAATAGTGCTGCAGTGAACTTAAGGAGGCATATATATTTTCAAATTAGTGTTTTGGATTTCTTCAGATAAATACCCAGAAGTGGGATTGCTGGGTCATATGGAAGTTTTATTTTTAATTTTTTGAGGAACTTTCATACTGTGAAATAAATCTGTAAGAGAAAGACAAAACCATATGATTTTACTTACACGTGGAATCTAAAATACAAAAAAAACAAAACAAAACAAAAAAAAGTAGAATTATCAGGGGGATAAGTCACTATGCTGTACACCTGAAACTAATATAATATTGAATGTCAACTGGAATTGAAAATAAAAATTAAAAAACAAACAAAACACCTAGATTTTAGCTGAATCTCTGCCCACATCCATAGGTATGTCCTTATGATAAACTTCTTGAAGTGGAATTTCTGGAAGCCATGGTTATAAAGGTATAAGCATGAGTTTTTTGACAGAGATAGTGATTTTTAAGTAGAAAAAGAGTAGGTTACTCAAGGAGTTAAGATTATTTGTTATAATAGGATAGTAGGGTTAGATATATATATTTTTTGCTTTGTTTTAAAGCTCTTTCAGTTTCTAATCTTTACTTAATGATTTTTTTAAAATTAAATTTCTTGGGAAGGAGCATCTCTTCTGAAGTCCTTTAGGCTTGAGCTCTACCTCATGGCATTTCTGTGACAGCTCAGTTACTCCTCAGACCCTCAGTTTTCTTGCCTGTAACATGCACCAATACCCACAATTCTTACCATCTACAATAATTTCTTGAATATCCACTCTGTGCTTCAGATTTAAAAAAATCAACGGGACTCATGTTAAGTCCAGGGAGAAAATCAGCACAACAGCTCATTGCTGGACCATGTTGATATGTGTGCACAGAGCCCTGAGGGTGCAGAGGAGTGTTTTGTACATAGGGGATGGGGCAGGCAAGGGAGCAGGCAAGGCTCCCAGAGGCAAAGCCTGAGCTGGAAGTAGAAACATTGTGAATGACTTCCCCAGGCTGGATGGAGAATTAACCATGGTTTGGCATCACTGTAACACCAGGTCCAGTGTAGGCATGGTTGGCTTGGGAATGCAATGGTGATGATGCAGCTCATCACTGATTCAGGGACTTCAGGAGGAATTCAATCAGGAGGGTTTGGAGAAGGTTAGGTTCAGTTTTGAATGCCCTTGGGACATCCAAGTGCCTGGAACCAGCCCACAGTTGAATGCCTGAGTCTTAAGCTCAGTTTTGAATTCAAAGATTTGGAAATTAGTGCCTGAGCAGTCATTTTTCTGCTGACTGGGGCAACTGTCAGTGACAGACTTGAAATTTAGCTGGAATCAGTAAGGTAGACAGTTTTATCCCAGTATGCATTTTTAAGACTTGAAATAATATTCTGTTTTCTTTTGATCAGTATATGCATGGGCAGGCTGCCTGTAGCAGTGCATTTCTCTGCCGGTTCGGTTTTTTGAAATCAGCATTTATGAGATTTTAACTTCTTGGCTTCTAAGCAAACTTGCAAATGTAAAGTGATGAGTAAGGTTAACTTGGTCTTGGGACTATTTTAAAAAATTGAGTTAAAAAAATAAGTGTGAATGCCAGGTGAAAACAGCTACCTGCTCACCCCCTTCCCACTTCTGCCTCAGCCTGTGTGGGTGGGTTCTTGAATCCTCTTTGTTTCCTCTCTGGCAGTGTATTAAAAAAGTTTGAGCAGGTGCCCAGACACTTGACCGATGAGTTCTACCTGTTCTCCCTGGAGGACCTGGTCAGGATCAAGAAAGGGCTGCTGGCACCGTCACTCAAGGACATTCTGAAAGCTTCCCTCGCCCATGTGGCTGGCTGTGAGGTGAGATTTGCAAGGGGCAGGTGTGTCCCTGAGCTGTTCCTTATACATCAGGGCCTGTGCTGGGTGTTCTGCTTTATACCATTTAACTTTGACAAACCCTGAAGGAAGTGCTGGCAATACTATTTCCAGATGGGAAAAGTGAGGTGCACAGCTGTTAAAAGAGTCAAGGTTATCCTGCTATTAAGTAGCAGAGCTGGGATGCATGTCTGGGCCAAGTGACTTCTTAGTCTGGGTTCCCAACCCATTTGGGGCCTGCCTCGCCTCCCATCTGCCCTGATGTGCCGAATACTGTGGTTTCGACTCAGGATCCCCTCGAACAGGAGCTCTTTGTCTACAGGGACTGAAGAATTGTGGTGCAGCTATCAGAAACAAAATTAATCACTTCAGAATACATATTTAAAATCATGATCTTGCTCTGGTGCATTAATCCAATTCAATGTGAAATGTCTCCATGCAAAATGGATGCACATTTATTGTTCTGGTCTATCCACTGCAGAAGAGCATAACATCCTGCTCCTTCCAGAGGCTGGATTCGTAGACATTTAAAAATTGATGCTTATGAAGTTCTGTAAAAGTGGTGACTCATATTCTCCATTGGAAGAGACACTACAAATGAAGACTAACTTTTGACTCCTCTTACAGCTGTGTCAAGGAAAGGGCTTCATTTGCGAATTTTGCCGGAGTACAACGGTCATCTTCCCATTTCAGACCTCAACGTGTAGAAGATGTTCAGGTATCTTAATACATTAATAACATAAGCTTAGTAGCTTAATAAATAAGTGCAAAGTTAATGCACTTACTTATTAAGCTACTAAGCTTAATAAAGTTTAATTACAAACACAAAATTAACTTAAGCTTAATAGTAACTAAATAACATTTCTTTAAATTATAATGATGCTGGTGAGTGCATATGTGTTGAATTGGAACAGATAAAGTTTTGGGTGAACAGGGAGGACTATTTGTGGGCAGCAGGATAAAAGGTGATGTCTCCTGGTACAGGGTTTGGAGAGAGGAGGTGGATCCTGTTTTGCCTGTACCCAATTCTTCTACACCAGGGCAAGCAATAGCACCCTACTTTGTAGTTGGATCATGGTCATGCCCAAGGCTAAAGTGTTAGCTGTGGCTCCTTTTGTGCTACAAGGCAGAGTTGAGAGTTGTTATGGAGACCATCTGGCCCACACAACCTAAAACACTATCTAGCTGTTTACAGAAAAGGTTTGCAGACCCTTGTAGTGCTCCAGGAAATACTGTGTTCTCTAAACTGTTTCATGAGAGAGAGATAGTCATGAAATCTGCCTTCACCCTTGTCATGAGCAGACCCATCTCTCAAGTGTCTTTCCTGACTCATTAGGCAGCATTGCAGGGTGGGTTCCCCACAGGAAAACTCTGAGGCAGCAATTTGCATGCAGAAAGTTTACTGTGGAATATCCTTGTGCTCAACACCCAGGAGTGGAAGACAGCAGGATTAGGCAGAGGGAGAAGCTGGCCTGTGGTTGCAGTGAAGGCTCAGCACAGCTCACAGGAAGCTCTGAAGCAGGAATGGCCTCCAGCTTTGTCTTCAATTAAGAACAAGGGGACAGCTGAGTCTTTAAACCCTACCTTGACCAGTCAGTCACCTGACATAAGCTGGTGATAACAGGGGACATGACCTTCAGCAAGACAGCTCTCTCTAGTTAGGGCCATTTCCAGGGACGGAACATCACCTCCTGAGCTGCTGAGCTGGGGGACTGTCCCTTGGGCAGATCTGGGGGGCACTGCAGCATCTGAGCCTCATGTTCATGACCTGTTGGAGACTTCAGAATCCCTGAGTTTCACCCTGCCTAGTTTCTGGACTCAGACCCTTTCTCTCCCCAGGATGGGGATGAGTGTACGTATATGAGAAAACAAGATAGCCCCTTTGTTGATGGCTGCCCTCCTCGCTTGCAGAGTGCAGAGCTTGCTTTCACAAGCAGTGTTTCCGGTCGTCTGAGTGCCCCCGGTGTGCAAGGATTACAGCTAGGAGAAGACTTTTGGAAAGTTTGTCCTCTGCAGCGACATGATGCCCCGAGTGCTGTGAAAAAGACTTCCCCACACCTTTTGACAACACCAATTTGTATCTGTTATTGATAACATTGGTTTAGATATTGAGTATTGTATAGTAAAAAGAAAAATGGCCAATGCTCTCTTTATTATATCTTTAGTATTTTTAAAAGAATGCAGATTCTTTGTCATTAAGTGAAGCGTTGTTACTGGTAGTTTTGTTTACAAATGTTGAGTGTTTTTGCTGCTACTGTTTATTTTAAGAGATTTTTAAATACTAAAATTGTATTGAATGTTGGAGCTTATTTTTTATGAATTTTAACTGGCAAGAGGAATTATTCAGTTCCTCTTTATGTAAAGTTGTTTGTGAAACTGGTACTTCCACTGAACAAAAATACAACCAAAATTCTCTTTGCTTAGGCTTTATTTTCAGCTTAAATTCTACTTCTTATTGTATCAGTCTTATAGACTACTTATTTTAGGGCTTGTATGGAGAGTACACATTATTTCTGCAGTTAAATCTATTTCAAGATGAGTGAGTTGCTTAACTGCCTGTGGAGGTGCCATTTGAATCAGTTGCCTCTAGATGGCGCTCCTTCAGATGACTCAAATCAAAGCTGTTTTTGGCATCTCTGTTCAACACACGAAGTCAAGCGATGCATGGGTGAATAGAGCCTTATCCTTGCCCTTTAGGATATTGTCTCATAGATATAAAATTGAGCATAAGATATTTGAAAACTTAACTAAGGTGTGGGAAAATATTGTTAATAACAATGTGATAAAGTGGTACAGGTTGTCCCCTAATCCCATCCAGTCCTGTGTGTGTGTGTGTGTGTGTGCGTGTGCGTGTGCATGTGTGTGTTTTATTCAGTTGGATAATAATGAGCACGTGAAAGAAATTAGTGTCTCCTATCAACCTGGTGTCTTTGCATCCTGTCATTTGTTTCCCCATCCTGATGTTTCTGCCAGGTCTCTGCTTCCACTTATTATTTAAGCCATATCTCTTTTAAATAGAAATAGTGTCACATGGGATAAGAGAAATAAGATAAAAATTTAAAAAATGTTTTATTCTTACCCATAGCTTGTATTTCATGTTAGGAATCAAGGATCAGAGTGGTACATTGATATTTCTTATCAGAGCTCTATGAGGTTAATATCAGTATCTCCACTTTACAGGTAAGGAAACAGAGGCTTCAAAAAGAGAAATAACACACCTAGGTTCCCACAAGTAGAGGTGGGACTGGCATTTGAGTTGGCCTGCCTCCAAAGCTCGTGTTCCTACTCCCTACTTCTGTGGTATCCTTTTGAGATAATATGAGCAAAGACAACTTTAACTTGTAAGCACTGCTCCCCCCTCAGTCAGTGGCTGAGTGCTCTCTCACATTGCCTTGCACTGACCTGAGGAAGGTGCTGTGGCTTATGCATTGCTTGAAAATCTCTGTGTCCGGGTGTCATGTCTATAAGGCACTGACGAGTGGTACATCTTTGATGTTGAGGAAGTGTGCTCAGCACCTGCTAGGAAGTTATGCTTTTCATTTCTTTATTTTGAGCAAGAATGAAGCAATTTATATAACCACTCTACAGATTTGGCTGAGAGGTGGTTCCTCCCCAATGTGGTCGTAGAGGCTCCTTCCCAGTGAGGTGCCTGTTAGAGAAGTGGCTTCAGCTCTCTTGCTGCGCCCTGTAGGGAAGTAATTAGTTGTGACAAGTGTTGCTCTTTAATGACATTTACTCCTCACGTGGGTTTTCCATGCAGCTCTTCCTTGGCTGCCAGCAAGAAGGTGAAGACTTGGTCTTTCTTATCAGACTCTCACCCACCATGAGGCATCGAGTTATGGTGCTGTGATCCCACTGGTTAATTTTCTGCCTTTACAGGTTCACTTGGGGAATTCTAGTAACATTTTCTTTATAGTCATGACTCTCAGCTGCAGGTAGGGAGTTAAACCAGGGAGAGTATATAGGGAGTGAGGGGACGAGGCACCCCAAAGATGTTCTGGTGTGTTCAGTTGGGTGAGAATTGAGTCTCAGATCTTGTGTGACTTTAACTGAGTCTCAGATCTGCTACTTTCTATCTGTACGACTCTGGGCCAGCTACTTAAATTATCTGAGTCTCTGCTTGTAAAATGGGGATAATAACTATATGCAGTTAATATGAAGATTGGAAATAAAAAGGAAGCACCCAATAGAGGGCCTGGTACAATCAGCTATCCAGTAAATGGTAATAATTGTGTCTAGACAAATTAAAAACTGAGTTACGCCACCTATTCTCTCTCTTTGTATAAGTTACTCTCTGCATCTCAATTTACCATGAGGATTAGAACAATACTTGTATTATGGGTAAATTGTGTATCCCAAAAAGAAATGTTAAAGTTATACCTTCAAGTACCTTATTTGTGTGACCTTATTTTGAAATAGAGTGTTTGAAGATGAATTAAGATGAGGTTATACTGGATTAGGGTGGACCCTGATCCAATAAACTGGTGTTCTCATAACTAGAGGGAAATTTGGACAGAGATATCTCTGTCCAAATAGTCAGAAATCACAGGGAGAATACAACGTAAAGGAGACGGAGGTGGGGGTGGTGTGTCTATAAGCCAGGGAACATCAAGGATTACTCCAACCAGCAGAAGTGAGGAGAAAGGCATGGAGCAGATTCTCCCTCAGACACCTTGGATTTGGACTTCTAGCATCCACAACTGTGAGAGAATAAACTCTTGTTGTTTTAAGCCATTCAGTTTGTGATAGTTTGTTACGGAAGCCCTAAGAAACAAATATACCTACCATTTGGGGTTATTAGGTTAAATGATGATTAAGTAGCATGTGTAAAAGAACTGGCCCAGCTCCTGGCATGTGAGAGGTGTTACAAGTAGCAGACCTCTTACCTTCAGGTGTCAAGACACAGGAGAGATAACAACACAAAACTTTGTCAAGACTTTGAAAGATAACAACATAAAAGACTATACTATCTATAGAGGGTGAGGCAAAAGTAGGTTTACAGTTTGTATGAAAAATAATACAATAATTAATAATAACACAAAATAAGTTCTGTGTTTCACATACAATGGAAACCTACTTTTGCTCCATCCTGTAGATTTATGTGTCTGTATAGACAGAGATCCCCCAAACAGAGCATCAGCAACTGAATACTACTGCCTCTTCTACCTCAGCCTTTCGATATCGGAGAGAGCTGCTTACCCTCCGGTTTTAGGAGACGACCAGGAATTTGGAAGGTAGTGGTTTGAATCATGGTGGATGGTCTAGGGGGCTGCTGGCTGTTACCTCACATTAAAAAGCAGATGAAACCATCTTGATTTTCATATGTAATAGAAACTGAGATATATTTTCAAACAAATCTCAAGGAAGACCTTGATTGTGAGCATTAGGAAGGGCCCTCTGCTCCCTCGCTTGCACGGGGTGGAGCGGGGATTGGTGCTGGGCGGTGAGAGCACCTGTGCCTGCCCCACGCTGTCCTCACTGCTGAACTCACTAGGGCTTCTGCACACAATGGAGGACAGGTTTTAGTGGCCCCTCCCCATCCAAGCTTCATGTGAGGAACTTCAAGGGTAAGAGAGGCTGTTAAATAGAGAGTGTCATGATGTCCTGTGGGGTAACTGCCTGTGAATGACTGGAAAGGTCACTTTTGCAGCCCTTAGCTGTGGGTATTTGTATTGTACAATCCTAGGAGATAGGGAGCCAGTCGAGAACAAAACCACATTTTTAAATCAAGTTCGAGTCATCACTGGGACATCCATCAGGCAGAGAGAAGATCCATGTTGCTATGAAGAAAGATCCATGCAGAGGCCACGAAGGAAGTAACCAAAATATCTGTCAAGTATTTGACAGGCTTCAGCTGGGGGCCGAAGAGAAACATGGCGGTGCCGCCGTCCAGCGCCGGGCGCAGGGAACACAGCATGGACTCTGCAGTCAAGGTGCTCACAGACACCTCCAGGGAGCTGGCAGGGGCGGGACGACAGGTGAGGCAAATACAAGTCAGACTGTGTGCATTCTAAGATGAAGCGGAGTCTAAACACCTTAGGAGTGACAGGTCCCCCTTGGGACCCTCTAAGAGGAGTTGTGGAAACTGCCGCTCGAAGGGCCAACTGGACTCCACTGAAGAGAAGAGGAGGAACAGCAGAAACGGCCTCCCTGGGGAAGGGTGAGTGGACCAGCGTAGAGCCGAGGGGTTTGGCTGGGAATGAAGCTGGAAAGGTCAGCAGAGCCCAGAGCATGGAGCCTAGTGAGCATGAGGGGGCTTCGACTCTGCGGGAGGCAGGGAGGCTTTGAAGAATTTTGACAGAGAGCTGGGCGCAACTCAACCTACACTCAAGGAAGAAAATGCTGCATTCATCTGCAGGATGAATCAGAGTGGGAGTGAAGGCTGGTGACTGAGGGCTGCCACAAGGAAACAGAAAAGAAGGATGCTTGAAAAAGTGGGAGCAGGGCTCAGGAGAGACTGGGGTGAAATGATTGAGGCACTCATCTCAGGCATGCAATTGAAGGGAACCTCCAAAACTCAGTACTCAAGAAAAATGATGTCTTCATACAATTTAAAAAATTTAATGTCAAAAAGAAATCTGTTATAAAACTCTCAAAGTTGCAAATAAAGAGAAGGTTCTATTGTCCACTGGCCCAACTTGGCCTCATTGATTTCACCCAAGTCCCAGCCTGTGGGACGGACGCTGAGGACACACACCAGGAAAGTGGGCCTGGGGTGGGGAGGCTTGCAGGTGGAGCCATCTGGGAAGAAGGCGGCCCTGCTGACTAAGAGAGGGACACCCCTGAGAGGGAAGTGAGAGCTGTCAGTGAGCCTCTGTGGGAAAACTTGGCAATGAACTGAGAAGGGGAGTTTGGGAGGAAAACTGGTGCCAGAGCTCCTGAGTTTGGTTAGGGATGGGTGGGGTCCTGGGGGGGAGAAAGAAGACCTTGGTTCACCTTCAGGGGCTGGATAAGCCAGGGGAGGAGAAAGAGAGGGGCCTGTGTCAGAGGCAGAGAGAGAGAGAGAGAGAGTGAGAGAGAGAGAGAGAGAGAGAGAAGAAGAAGGTGGAAGAGGAGGAGGAGGAGGAGGAGGAGGAGAAGGAGAGGGAGAAGAAGGAGAAGAGGGAGAAGAGAGAGAAGAGAAGAGAAGAGAGAGTGTTGGGAACAGGGAAAATGATCGATGACTGCAATGGGTTCTGGGAGCTGTTTCCAGTGGAATAATGGGGTAGAAGCAGATATCAGAGTTTAAGGAGAAGAGCGAGAGCTTGTAGACATGTGCAGTGTGTTGAAAAATGATCAAAAGGGGAAGGGAGGCAGGCATGGGAAAGGCCCATCACTAACATTTGCAGAGCCTATACAAAAAAACAAATGCAGGGTCACGTATAGTATAGCTCAGTGTTTAAAATTAACATGTGTTTTACCCTCCCACCATGATGAGTAGGCCCTCATCAGGACGCTAAGGACAGGTTTGAATTTTAGCCTCTCAGAGCCCTTGGTGCTCTGCTCTGCATGGGGTCTCAGGGATGGCTGGGGGAGGCTAGGCCTGCCCCTCTCCTCCTGCCACCTCTGGCTCTGTCCCACAAGCAGCTGCCTGGGCTGGCTCTTGGTCTTAGTGGGGCAGCACAGTTCACCTTTAGGAGATTGTTATCAGAGAAATGTCTGGATGATTTTTTCTTCATTGCTAGTGGGAGTAGGGTTCTTACAAAATCTCTAGAAAAATCTGAGACTCACATGGGAGAATGAGTGATTTTTGTTTGTGTGGAATTATATCTGTGGGTTTCCAAAGTCCCATTTTCCTGTCATGGAAGATGTGCAGCTGGGATCCAGTAGAGCTAGAAGTTTTATTCAGTGTCCGGAGTTTCCACTCCATGTAGGAATGGGGTCTGGTACAGCATTAGGCCAGTACAGTCCATGAGTCCCCTGTGTGGGGTCCACCTGGCTGTGGGCCACGTGGGCAAATGCAGGAGCCGGAGAGCCAGCCCCACAAGCCATAAGCGCGCGAGAGCGAGAGCAAGAGAGGGAACTTCTTTGTTCAGGAGATGAAATATCTCAACCATCCCGTGCTTGCAGTGGCCACGCCTCCTCTGCCAAGGATCTGTTTGCAGGTGTGACTCACAGACAAGCGCCTTCCCTCTGTCACCAGACTCCAGTGGGCAGGTGTCCATTCTTCTCCTGGCAAAGCTGCAAACATGGAATGCCTGGACTATTTGGCCTTCCCTTTGCTCCTTCTCCGTTATTCACAGCTGGGTCAGTTATAATGTTATCGTCTGGACCGAGGGAAAGGTCCTGAGCAGCCCTGCAATGATCGGAGCCACTGGGCAGGGAATGCTGGAATACCCAGGGCACAGTCTAAAACGGGAGGGAGGGACTTGGGATGAGCATGTCCCCTTGGCTTTTGTCCCATCACCTGGGGTGGGGGCCACAGCTAGAGGAAGGCTAAGCAGGCCTGAGTTCTAAGATCTAAGGGGACACTGACCGCAGGCAGGGGGAGGGGAGACCAGAGCTAAAGGGAACACAGTGGATGAGGTGAGAAAGAAGAAATGTCTGGGGGCACAGGTTGAGGTTCAAACACATACAGAGAAAAGAACAGAATTTGCCTTCACTCTGTGATCAGTTTCTTAGCCCGGTCCTCTCGGGCAGGAGAGCTGTCCCCAAACGTGTGGGGAAGTGGCGGGGCTTGTTTTCTCAGTTTGACGTTACGTGTTTCCAGTTGTGTTTCAGTCTGCCTGCTCTGACATCACTGTAGAAGTATTAGTTCAGATTTTAGTGTGAGAAAGGGAACTATGATTTCTAAATAATTATTTTTAAATAATTCCCTACTGGCTTGAAAAGAGAAATCAAAGATACAGGTCCTTAAATGATTGTTTTCAGAAAGCATGCTTTAAAGGATGTTGACAAATAGAGAATGTAATTTTCTACTTCATCTCCTTTGGAAATGACTCAGAAGGCTCATGACGGAGGGGCTTCCCGTGCAGGGTGTTGGCCGACGTTAAATCAGGTGAGACCTGGAGGCTGAGCTGGGAGAAAACACTCCTCTCCACACGTCTGCAGTGCACTTGGGGCTGGGTGAGGAAGCTGCCTGAAGCATCAGCTCTCCGTCCTGGCGTCCAGCGATGTGGAGCTGACAATCAGACTTCCACCCACAGCGCAGCCCTGCCCCCCCCAGGCAGAGGTGGGGCAGTTTCTATTTGCTCACTGGGGAAGCATCCCCTTCTGCTGCCTCCTGACCCCCATCACATTGTTCTTGCCTGCAGCCCCATTCACTTTAAACAAATTTCAACATTAAAAAAAAAAAAATTGCCCTGGCCGGTTTGGCTCAGCGGTTAGAGCGTCGGCCTGCGGTCCTGAGAGACCCGGGTTCGGTTCCCGCTAAGGGCACGTACCTCGGTTGCAGTTTGTCCCCGGCCCTGGTCGGTTGTGCGGGTGGCAGCCACTCGATGTGTCCCTTCACATCGATGTTTCTCTCTCTCTCTTTCTGTTCCCCTCTCTCCCTCCCACTCTACCTGAACAAAAAAAATGGGAAAATGTCCTTGGGTGAGGATAAAAAAAAAAAAATTAACGAAGCCATTCAATAGGCCTTTTATTGAGCAAGTACTGTTGCCAGACATATAAGGGTACCTTCGGGTAAAGGCTTGACTGTAGACTCCAGTTTCCCAGATCTGAACTCTTTCTCCTGTGCTCTGTTCATTACGGACTCCACGAGAGTCAAATGAGCGCTGTTGAGAATGTAGAGCAGAGAATTAACAGGAAATGTACCTTGGAAGGCTCAGACACTTTCAAGTCAGGTGACACTGAACAGGGCCTTTAGCCTAAGTTTTTTCTTTGTCTAGAAAATTGGGTGTAACACCCACTTTGCAACCTGGTGATGATAATGTAAGATCATAAACATGAAAGCGCTATAATGTAAAACACTACAGAGATGTAACAGAATAATTACTCTTATCTGATGCTAATACCCATAAAAACTTAACACCTGTGATTTCCACTCTCAAGGGACATTTAAGTTGCTGTTGGCATTCTTGAGAGTCACTCCCGCCAGTTTCTTACATCGTCAGAGCCTGGATTGGCACCTCTTTAGATGAGAGAGCTGGTGTGGATAGTGACACAGATTTATTAGAGTTGTCAGATTTACAAATAAAAATATACGACCCTCTAGTTAAATCTGAATTTCATATAAACAGAGAATAAGTTTTAAGTATAAACATAACCTGTGCAATTTGTATTTTTCTGACAACCCTAAATTCTGTAGATAGCCGGGTGGACTCCAATCCTGTGCTATGGCTCTTCATTGTGGCCTGTGAGCTAATGTGACATTTTAACCACACTCTGGCCAGTCTTCCAGAGCACATGCCACCTTTGGGCCAGTCATTGTACCCAGGTTGCCTGCTCTTGGTGGCCGTGACCGACTCAGGGTGCTCATGGTTTGTGGGTCTGCATGGAGCTCTCCGGGCACAGGAGGACTGACCTTAATCTTCAGGTTTCTGTCGCCTGTCTTCTGAGTCTTTGCTTCTTGGGTAACCAATAAACACCCTGGAACTCAGTGGTGACTCCTGAGTTGAGTCAACTTAAAAATCAATCATTGAGCATCTGTCTTGTGGCAGGCTTTAGGCATAAGTGTGAATCAGACCCAGTGCCTGCTCTAGACAGGTTTGTAGCCTCAAAAGTTTATAGTTTCCGCCCTGGCCAGTTTGGCTCAGCGGTTAGAGCGTCGGCCTGCGGTCTGGAGAGACCCGGGTTCGGTTCCCGCTAAGGGCACGTACTTCGGTTGCAGTTTGTCCCCGGTCCTGGTTGGTTGTGCGGGTGGCAACCACTCGATGTGTCCCTTCACGTTGATGTTTCTCACTCTCTCTCCCTCCCATTCTATCTGTACAAAAAATGGAAAAATATCCTCAGGTGAGGATAAAAAAAAAAAAAAAAAAAAAAAAAGTTTACAGTTTCCACAACAATCAGAACTGACTTCTGATTCCAGCTTCTCAGCCTCAGCTAGGTGCTGAAGTATGACTTGATCAAAACGCTGGTGTGAGCAGCTCCTCCTCACACGAGGCTTGGAGTGGCTCAGCGTCGCACCACAGATGCTCTCCTGTGCTTGTAGAGCAGTCCTAGGATCCTGGAGAAGTTTCCCAGTGTACCCCAGGGAACACTCCATAGACATCATGAACACAAGCACAAACAAATGCAGAATTTTTACCCTTTTCTGACCAAACTTGATTCCAATTAGGTTAACTTCCTTTATGAAGCATCTCCTCTGAAGTTGATGACCACATGACATGGTATTTCTGCTTTAGTGCCCAGGTGGCCAGACAGTTGGGGCAGGGCTGCCCTGGCTGGCCCTGCTCAAGCCCCAGCCTCTAGCCCCTCAGGCCTGCTCATCTAAGGAGCTCTCAGTGCACCTGCTGCCCCTCTGGCTTCCTGCTGGGAAGAAAATAAGGCGAAAAGGAAAGCTGGGCCAAGATTATGGCAGTTACCACACACACATGATTTTTTTCAGCTCCAAAGTTTCACTGCTATCTCCTCCCCATCCTTTCTGTTCTTGCAAGTTTAGAGCTTTGAAATAATCCCTTAACTGTTCTTTGTTTGTATTGTTGACAGTATTACAGATGTCCCCCATTTCCCCTTCCTTGGCCCCCCTCCACCCAGCCCCCACTTCTCCCCAGGCCTTCACCACACTATTGTCTGTATCTATGGGCTATGCGTATATGCATATAAGTTCTTTGGTTAACCTCTTCCCACCTCCCTGACTGTTCTTTGTGAGTAGCTGTTTTACTGTTGTGATGTAAGGGTTTCAGGACATGCAAAAGAAAAGGGGCATCAAGCTGCCATGGAGCAGTGGTTCCCCAAGTGTGGGCCAGGGATCCCTAGGGGGTCTGTAGACCCTTTCTGGAGTTTACAATGTCAAACCTATTTTCACAATAATGCCAAGACATTACTGTCCTTTTAGTTCTCACAAATATAATTCTGATTATTCCAGAAGCCACATGACATGTAATGACATCATTTCTCCATCAGCTAATAAAAAATAGTATAGTTCGTATATTATTGTGTTTAAAAAATTCCTCAGGCCCTGGCTGGTTTGGCTCAGTGGTTAGAGTGTTGGCCCGCGGACCAGAGAGATCTGGGTTTGGTTCCTGCTAAGGGCACGTTACCTTAGTTGCAGTTTGTTCCCGGCCCCAGTTGGGGTTCTGTGGGTGGCGGCCAATCGATGTGTCTCTCTCACATCGATGTTTCTCTCTCTCTCTTCCCTCCGCTTTCTCTCCTGCTCTATCTGAACATAAATGCAAAAAGTGTTCTCGAGTGAGGATTAAAAAAAAAATTTAAAAATTCCTCGGTTTTAATTTCTAAAATGGTAAATATAGATATAGTCCACCTGTTTCAAGAGTGTGAGGGGGTCCAGTGACCATCAAATTCGAGAACTGCTGCTATGGAGAAAAGATAGAGAATTAAAGTTTGTTTTGTTCCATATATTCCTATTAGTGTTCAGGAAGGCATTTAAGGATGCTTACAAAATGCCTTCAGAGTATTAGCTCCTCATGTCAGCTGCCAAGATCTTGAACACCCTACCCCAGCCGCCCTCCCCCACTGGTGGCTGTGTTCCACCCACACTAGTACCCTCTCCATTTCCAGAGGACAGGAAACGCCTGTCCTCTGTTCTTCCCCCACACCTCCCATTTGCAAAATACTGGGCTGCGTCCCTACCTCAGAAGTCAGTTCAACTCCTTGGAGTGTTCCCTGAGTCTTTCTATCTCAGTGGGAGTTCTTCCTACTTGGATGTACTATTTAACACAAGTTATAATTAATTTATTTGTTCACTTCTGACAATGGTTGTCTCAATAGCATCTAAACTGAGGGCAGAGATCATGAATATTTTATTCTATTTCAGTGTCATCTGGAACATCCCAGATACTCAATACATATTGGTGAATTAATGAATTGTTAATTATGGTAAAAATAAGTGAGAAAATCAGGGTGAAGATAAAAGGAGCAGATATACTGTGAATTCAAGGTTGAAGTCAGAATGCAACATGCAAGTGCAGGCTGAGCCACAGTTGCTAAAGAGAACACAAATTTGGCCCAAAACTTTCCCACAGCAAATGCAGAGAGCAGGACTCTCGTTATGTGAGTCAGGCCCTGAGGTAAACATCAGATGTTTGCAGGAAAGGCACAGTTATTTCTAGTACACACCTTGAGAAGTATTTCCACTGGGGGTCCGTTACAGCCTCAGGAAGTCCTAAATCATAAGAGCATAAGTTCAATTTCTGTTTAATTGTAAAGGCAGCTCCCTCTTGAAGGATGACTGTATATTTGTTATTTGTTGTAATTTTTCTCTAAATGGAAAGATAAGGTACTATTATTTCTGATTACAAAAGTCATTTATTTTCACTCTAGAAATCCAGAAAGTTTGAAAGTGTATACATATTTTATCTATTTTTCTACATTCATGAAAAAAGGATTATACAATAAATTATTTTTTTGTAACGTGCTTCTCTTAGTCAATAATATCGCCTATCTTTTCATGACAATTCACATTGGTCCAGATAGTTATTTTAATGCATGAACATATCCTGTCCTGTGAGATAGTTATTTTAATGCCTAAATATATTGTATCCCATGGTTTGACTATAATTTATTTGACTAATCTTTTTTGTCTAAATTTTTACTATTATAAATACCCTAGGATCAATTTTCTCATATCTATGCCTTTGTCATTGGTCTAATTATTTCCTTAGAATGGTGATTTTCTGTCCTTTCTTTCTTCTGTCTTCTATTTTTTTTAGCTGCCCCTTTGGCACCAGTTTGCTCTAACATAAATTTTAGGAAATGGTTACTGCTAGGTCAAATTAATGTTTTTATAAATGTTGCCAAATTGCCCTCCTGAAATAATGAATCAATTTATATGCGCTCTGGTTGTGCCTGAGAACTTTTATTTCTCAGCAGTCTCCCAACACCATTATTTCTTTTATTTTATTTTTTATAGCTATATTGAAGTATAATTGACATGCAATGAACCACATAAATTTACCACTATTCTTTTAAATCTTTGCTTGATGTATGGACCATGATGTCTCAAAGATTTAATTCATATTGCTTTAATTAAAAATGAGACTGAGACTGAGGCCCTGGTCGGTTTGGCTCAGCAGTTAGAGCGTCGGCCTGCGGTCCAGAGAGACCTAGGTTCAGTTCTCGCTAAGGGCACGTACCTCGGTTACAGTTTGTCCTCGGCCCTGGTTGGGTCAGAGCCGTGTGGGAGGCAGACACTCGATGTGTCCTTTTCACATCGATGTTTCTCTCTCTCTCTTCCTCTCTTTCCCTCCCACTCTATCTGAACAAAAAAAAAGGAAAAATGTCCTCGAGTGAGGATTAAAAAAAAAGAGAGACTGGGCATCTTAGCATATGTTCATGACATATTTTGTGTGTCTGTTTCATTGCCCATTTTTCACTTATCTTTTAGTCTTTTTCTTAAAGATTTATGACAGCTCCTTAGACAGAAATTCACATTTGGATATGCCATTAAAGCCAATGTTAAAATTAGAATGTCAGTGTACGCCCCAACTGCGTAGCTGACATCTGTACCAAGGCCTGCCCTGTCTGGCACTGTAGCAACAACATCACTAACTATGACGAACAAGAGAGAAGATGACCCCATCTAGGGAGAAAGCTGCTCTTGGTCACTGTACCAGCCAGGGCTCTGCCAGAGAAACAGAATCAGTAGTGTACACACACACACACACACACACACACACACACACACGCACACACACACACAGTTTGTGGATTTGACTGACTGACTGTAAGGAATTAGTTTACATGACTGTGAGGCTGGCTGGGCCAACCTGAGATGTGCAGGCAGCCCTCAGCAAGAGCTGGTACACTTGGGCAGCAGCTAAAGCTGCAGTCCACATGTGGAATTTCTTCTTCCTCAAGAAAACCCCAACTTTGCTCTTAAAGTCTTTCACTGACTGAAGTAGGCTCACCTAGATTATCAGAGATAGTTTATGGGGTATCTAATAGAAAATAATACTTAAAATGGAATTTTATAGCTTGCAAATGTTTTCATGTACAAAGTCTCAATGATAACTCATCAAAACCCCTATAGGTGAGGCACTATTAGTTTCATTCTAAACATGAAGCTCAAAGAATTCATATGACATGCCCAATGTACAGCTAGTGGATAACAAATCTAGCAAGCAACAAAACCCAAATTATGTTCCCAAGGATTTAAAAATGGATATCTATTTTTTGTATATATAGGTCCTAGAAAGAGCGTTCCTTGAGTGAAAACTTGTTGGAGAATAAATTGTATATAATTAGAGTCTATTTTTAGATTACTACTCCAACTCTGAGTAAGACATGCACACCGACATTTAAACACCAGTGATCAGAGGCTCCTCAGTGACTTTTTCCATGAGAACAAATTTCCTCAGTGACTTGCTCACTTCAGTTCTAGGTAGAGAAAAGTGACATTTTTAAGCACCCTCTTACTGGGACACAGGGATACGAAAAATGGATATGTAACAATTTTCATGCCTTGAGAATATTGTTGTAACCTGTCAGCGAGATAATCAGAGACACACAGACGAATTGTAAAGGAGCACTTTATTCACCGTGGGCTGTGGAGGTATAGATCCCCAATTGCAGCCCCGAGCCTTCTTCTTTCCTTGCTTATATAGGCACAAACTACAGGAATAAAAACTACATTTTCTTGGTGCCGCTTTTGGCACCATTAAGAGAAGACGAGAGGAGCTGTTTACAGAGGTCAGGGCAACCATTAATCTCTTTCTTTTCATGGTTCCTCTGAGTTTCTTAGGGACACTATTAACCTCCTTATCTTTATAGTTTTCTCTGGGTTTCTCAAGGTCCTCATGTTTACAAAAAACCACCAGGGTATGTACATGCAGTAACTGAGGGTCAGAATGGAGTTACTTCATCCCCACTGGTTTTATATATAAGTCAATTCATTGACTTTCTTTTCTCCTCTGGAATAGGGCTACATTATCCCCTAACTACAAGGAATTTTACAGAATTTATTCTCCTCTGTACAGTTTTTGTTTTTCTGAAACCTTCTTCTGAATGGTGAATAGAATTCCAGGGTCTCTACCAGATATGTATAGCCTCAGTCCCCAACCTTTCTGTGGCCCAATAAAGGCTGACTAATGACATTAATCTGGATGGGGTTAGATTGCTCTGTAGGAAAACCCTTGGGCTTGGTTAACCTTCTAAAATCTATATGAGGGTCTCTGCTTCTTATGTAGACCTTAGTAGTATGTATAGTTTCACACTCCCAAGATGGACAAAAGTATTTATCTGCATTCAAGCAACTTGTGACTGCCACTCCCTGGGTATATATAGATTCCTATCCCTTGTAGTCCCTATTCTTTTAAAGATGTCCCATAACTCAAGGGTAGGGGTCCTTCCATATCTTCTGCATTATCTTCAGTAATACCATCTGTGCCTATGGTGTCTCTCATGAGGTCACATAGGTCGTGATTGAAAACAGGTTTTTTTACCCCCTTTGTGGTGACATTTCCTAAGACCTCTCCCGATATCCCATTTCTAAGTTCCCAGTTCCACTGGGACTCAGGTCTATAAGGATTCCCCTGAATAGTCATAACCAGAAAAATTAAGGTCCCGATTAATGCAAGAGTCTCATCTAGGGAGGCCTGAACTGTCCATTTTGCTTTTTCTCCTTGAGCCTGGAATGGTGCAGCCAGGTCAGGATGCCATGGACCTTGACAGCTGTTGGTGTAATCAGGATGACAGTGTATGGTCCCTTCCAGGTCGGAGTTAGTCCCTGGGTGGTGAACTTCTTTACCCACACAGAGTTCCCAGGTTGGAAGGGGAGCACAGGGCCTGAATTGGGCATAGGCAGGGTATCATAGACGTGTTTATGGATGGCCTTCTGGGTGGACCGCAGGGCCTGCAAGAACTTGAGTAAGGAGCAGTTGTGAATTTCATCCTTCAATTCTTCCCTGAGCTTGGGAAGAATGAGAGGGGGTCTGCCATACATAATTTCATAAGGGGAGAATTCCACCCAGTATGGGGTATGCCTCACATGTAAGAGGGTGAAGGGGAGCAGAGTGGTCCAGTTTTCACCAGTTTCTAAAGTAAATTTGGTTAAAGTTTCCTTTAGGGCCCTGTTCATGTGCACTACCTGCCCTGAGAAAGGCGGTAATCACAATGTAGTTTCCAATTTATATTTAACCCTCTAGAGATATCCTGTGATATCTTTGCTATAAAGGCAGGGCCATTGTCTGATCCAAGGGTCAGGAGTAGTCTAAACCTGTTCCTCCCTTTACTACATCCCATACTGTTATCCCACCACCAGGGACAAGCTATCCCTCTCTCATTCAGTGTCCTATTTGTTTCCCTTCTTGATTATTCCTCCAATGTTCTGTCTTCCTGTAATGTCTCTTTCTCTTATATTTTTTTTTTATCTTTTCACTTCCTCTGTTCTTTCTCTTTTTGCTTCTTCCCTCTATATAATCCTTCTTCAACTTGCACAGACCCTCTGCGACTTTCCTAGTCCCTCCCCTGACATAAACCAGAGAGCTTGCTCCATCTATCTGCTGTCTGCACATCCCCCAGGTTTTCTTCTCTTCTTCCCTAATCAGATCCACATGTTCCTGCTTATCCCTCCACCTTCTCCCTTTTCCTGTGACCTTACTGGACATTGCCTGCCTCTCAGGAGTTCAGTAAGTTTGGTGTAACCTAAGTGGGTAGTCTTGTGCAGCTGGTTATCTAAAGTCTGACCTAGAGCCCCTGGGGCCAATATCCTCCTACCAGGCAGTGTCCACTATCCACTGGTTTCCTTTATGGCTTATTTCTGCTTGGCTAAGTCATTTTCTGACCTAGTGTATCTGGAGAGGCCCCACTGGTTTTAGGGCTGCCTCTCAAGCTTTCTGCCCTTTTTGATGTCCTTCCTGGCCAAGGTTAATAACCCTTGTTCCCAGTAGATGGCTATGCACGTGCACTGTGGAAAATGTATATCTACTGTCAGTGTAGATGGTTACTGACTTTCCCTTGCCTCAGCATAAGGCCTGGATCAGGGCTATGAGTTCAGCTCTTTGGGCAGAAGTTACCCTATTCAAAGACTGTGACCAGATGACACAGCCCAGAGTTACTACTGCTGCCCCAGCATATCTGATTTCTTCCTGGACACAGTTGCTCCTGTCTGTGAATAATACATCATCTGATGATGGTAGTCGGACATCCTTGACGTCTGGGTTGGCTGTTTGCACTATGTTGATTTTCTCCAGGCAGTCCTGTAGAGAGATTTCTTCAGGTCATTGTCTGGAGGCGGGATGGCAGGACTGATGGCCAATGTCTTGTGAAACTTGATGAGGGACTGGCCTGAAGTGGCAGTGGCCAGCAATTGAATAATCACTGGAGGAGATCATGTTCGAGTAGAGAGTATGGGCACTCCAGCATGACCAGACATGAATGAGTCACAGTATTTTCCCCAAGGTTTATAGTCCTCTTTGAAGTCCAGGGGTAGGTTAGGGGCCCCACTGGCTCAGTCAGGACTGAGTAGTGTGCACCAGTATCTACTAGGAAACTAACTAGTTTGTTCCCTACTTGTATTGTTACCATGGGCTTCCAGTGACTCAGTTGGAAGGAGCCTTGGCCCTGTTATTCTTCAAAGTCAAGGATGGCTTTTTACTTTGTCCATCTATCTACTTTTACGAACCTTTCTCTCTTAACCCTTTTATTCCCTATACCAATGGCCTATTATTAGCTTGTCACTACTTCTGGCTATTTCCCAAGACTTCCTTTATTCTAAACCTGACTTTGCCCTCTCCTTTCCTGCCTGCCATCCTGACCATTCCTCATGTTTTCCTTCCTAGGGTGATCCTTTTTTATGGACTCTGTTACCCTTAAGGCTGCTTTTATGGCCTTTGCTATTCTTTTGTTTTCCCCAGGGGTGTCCCTAATATTATATACCTTTTGAGCAATTTCAACCAATTGGGCCTTTATGCCAAACAGAAGAATACAATTAAAAGTATACCAAGAAGCCCTCCCCCCAGCAGCATTTGGGTCCTACAACAGGTGGAGGGATGAGAAAATTTCCTCTGACACCAAGTTTCCAAAATGATGCAGGAAAGGAGCAACATCCTAGTGTCTATGTTTATGTGGGGCAGAGTGTTTTCAATTCTCCCCAAGAGCATTTCGCACCTGTGCCTGGGATTCCTACCTTCAACTCCCCAAAGTTCAGAGCCCCACAGGAAACTTGTGTCACTGTGCTTGTTGCCACCAAACCTGCGGCAGCACATAGGGCTGCCTGGGCTGGCACTGAAGGAAAATGCCCCTTCTGTGACCAGACTGCCCTCCCCATGGAATCCAGTGGCACCTGTGGCTACTGGGTGAGTGCCTGAAACCCCCCCCACACACACACTGCCCATAGCCCCACTGCATGCCTGATTGCCAGGTGCCCTTCACCACCTCCTGCTCCTTGGTGCAGCTGCCACCGCTTGTGCATTGGGGCCTGGAAATGTGGGGAGATTTGGCTCCTCTGAGAGGGGTGGTGGGAGGATGGTGGGTCCCATCCTCAGGTTTCTCTTGGAGCCCAGTTTGGGGCCCACTACCAGTATTTGTGCCCTGGTCTGGAGTGCACAGGTTTTTAACCATGAGAGTGGATGTCTCACTAAATTAAGCTATTGATCAATATAGGGGAATGGCCTGGGTGTCCTGGTTTCCCTGTGACCCGATTTCAAACTGCCTGCACTAACTCAGGGTTAAAGGATTCCGTGTCAGGCCAGCCCACCTCAAATGTGGGTCAATTTAATTCACAGAAGGTCCTTAACTTTCCTCTAAATATTTTTGTGTCCTAATCAGAACCTTCCTCAACTTTTCCTCTAAAAATGTTTCAATATACTACCCAATGAGGTTTTCTGGGCACTAGGGCTGCTATCCATAACTAGATGAACCATAACAAAGTTGAGGGAGACACAGTAGGGAGGTGGACGAGGACAAAAACAAGGGAAGACATATAACACAGAAACTTCCACTTTGTCCGCCTAAATGCTCTCCTTGTGGAGATTTCGATGCCTCATGGCATTGGCAGGTTGAAATAAGCTCCTAACTTGGATCACATTCACTGGTGGGACACCAGAATGCTCCAAGAACCTGATACTGCCCTTAGCTGCATGAGATTGTCATGGAAGTACAGGTAAGGACTCATACAGGCTCTGTAACAAGTGTCATGGAGCACGGTCACTCACATATACAACCACACAATTCAAACTTCCATCCAGAAGTTCTTTATCCTAAGTGGCATCTATGCCACTTGGAAGGTGATCAGATTCCCCTTTTGCCTGAGAGGTGGCCGTGAGGGAACAGAATTTGCCAGATTTGAACCCTTCCTAACTTCTTAGGGGGATTCCCAGGAGAGGAGAGGTTGCACTGTGTCCAGTCCTCTAACTCTCATCCAGATAGACTGGTCACCCAGAACTCGCCTCTGGAAGATTTTTTTTTTTTTTAACCAGGTCTGCTTAAATCTTGTGGAGACATTTTGGCCGCTCATTGGAAACCTAAGTAGGATCTTCGGGGCCCTGGAATGTCTCAGGTGGTACCCCACTTAAAGACCTCTAGGTGTCCAGTGGCTAGACTGGGAAAAGCCACTCATCCTAGGTGTCTAGTTCCTGGTGTCATAAAGCACCGGGGATCTCGCTGGGGCCTCCAAATGTTGTAACGTGTCAGCGAGATAATCAGAGACACAGCCACATTGTGAAGGAGCACTTTATTCACTGGAAGGGTGTGGGGATATAGCTTCCCAAATCACAGCCCCGAGCCTTCTTTGTTCCTTGCTTATATAGGCACAAACTACAAAAAAACCCTACATTCTTTGGCACCATTAAGGGGGGGCACTGATACAGAACGGGGACGAGAGGAGCTGTTTACAGAGGTCAGGGCAACCATTAATCTCTTTTCATGGTTCCTCTGAGTTTCCCAGGGCCATTATTAACCTCCTTATCTTTATAGTTTTCTCTGGGTTTCTCAAGGCCTTCATGTTTACAAAAAACTGCCAGGGTGTGTATGTGCCGCAAGTGAGGGTCAGAATGGAGTTACTTCAATATAATTTGGGCTTTGTTGCTTGCTAGATCTGTGACCCACTCACCTATATGGGATGTGATGAATTATTACTAAGACCCTTTATGTGAAAGTATTTAAACCTGTAAAATAACATTCAAGTGTTATCTTCTAAAAGATACCCCATAAATGTGTAGGGACTGCTCTGTTGAAGACATTAAGAAGGTGATTTATAATTTATGAAGAGCCATATTTTTGTGGTTTTTATGCCTGAGACCCCTCTCTGACTCATAGTCTGAGAGGAGAAAGTTACGATAATCTGGAGGTTTTTATAAACATGGTTTTGTGGTAGCAGTGAGGCACTCAGGGTATGGGTAACTGTAAGGATAAACATGTATGGGGGTGGGGGGTACTATGGATGGACTTCAGCCTTCATTTGATCTAACCCAGTATTTTTAACGAGGTCTCTGGGGCTCCACTAGGCCTTCTTGTCCTAAGAAACTCAGTGCCAACTGACACAAGGCAAACTCACCCACTTGTTACTATTCCCTTAGTCCTCCCAGCTATACTAACTTATGCTAACAGTTAATATGTTTTCCCAGTCTAATACCAACCTCAGAGCTGAGGGCAGGTGAGGACTTAAACAATAATTCTTTGTACTTGTGGCTTTTTTTTTTTTTTATCAATAGCACCAGACACTATGCTGTCTAGTAAAAAAAAAAAATGAAATGGTTCAGCTGGAGCGGCTCAGTGGTTGAGTGTCATCTTAAGCACCGAAAGGTTTCCAGTTTGATTCCCAGTCAGGGCACATACCTGTGTTGTGGGTTCAATCCCCAGTCAGGGCACATGCAAAAGACAACCAATCAATGTTTCCCTCTGACACTGATGTCTCTCTCTTTCTCTCTCTCTCTAAGGTGAGGATTTAAAAAAAAAAGAATGAAATAAGTATTTATTATGCATCTGTTATGTGGTAGAGACTGAAGTTTTATATTTTTTAAATGAATGGCTGGCCAAAGGTCTCTCTGGGGAAGTGACATTGACTCTGAGCTTTAAATAACAAAGAGTAGACAGATATGCAAAGAGTTGGTGCTACAGCATCCTTTGGCAGAAAGAATAATACACACAAAAGACCCAAGGTACAAATATTCAGAAAACAGAGGAAAAATTGTAGCTGGAGAAACTTGGGGAAGAGAGTAGGGAGCAGGCAAGAGCTAGATCACATGAGGCTGCTGAGGCTATAGTAAGAGTCTGGGTTTTATTCTGTGTACAACAGGAACCCTTTGGAAGTTATATGAAAGTGAGTAGCATGCTCTGTGGTATATTAGAAAGTACTCACTCTGGGAAAGAGAGTGTTTAGGGGAACAAGTGGCAGTGGGTGACCAGTTGGAAGTCCCAGGTAAAAGTGAGTGGATCCTGGAACTGCAATGGTAGCAGTGGAGTTGAGAGAAGTTTATGGTCTGTTATATGGGTATCATTGCTGTAATGAGAAGACTCAAAGTACATGTATGCTCTAATACGAGGTGAAGGAACGCAGTAAACAAAATTATGTCTCTGGCCATGATTGCGGCTAGACACCAAGTCATCACATGGGGAGATTGGTTGAAATTAATATCTCCCCTCATTTATTTCTATGACTCTTAACATTGTTTAGGAAAGTAAAAAATGAAGAAAAAAACTATCCATCTCTATACCATTACTTTGAGTTCTACATATTACCAGCCTCCAGCAAAAGAAGCATGTACATCAAAGTAACCAAAATCAACAGCATTTCAATACGTCTCTGTGTGTCTCAGAAAGAGAATCAATGAGTCAATCATTATCATTATCTAGAAAATCACCCTTTAGGAAGGTGGTTGATCAGATAGTAATTTCTTTTTTTTATTAATTAATTTTGGTTACAAATGTTTCTCCTTTTTCCCCCACTGAATTCCCCCTCCCCCTCCCTCCCTGCCCTTTCCCCAGTTTGTTGTCCATGTCCACTGTTCATGCATACATGCCTATAAGTTCTGTGGTTTATCTCTCCCCGACCACCCCCCTCTTCTGGGGATTGTCAGTCTGTACCCCAATTCCACGTGTCTGGGACTACCCCATTCCTCAGTCTGTTATGTTCATTATATTCCACAAATAAGTGAGATCATATGAAACTTGTCTTTCTCTGTTTGGCTTGTTTCACTTAGGATGATACATTCCAGGTCCTTCCATGTAGTCTCAAAGGATAAGAGATCTTTCTTTTTTATAGCTGTGCAGTACTCCATTGTGTATATGTAGCACTGCTTTTTTATCCATTCGTCTACTGATGGACACTTGGGCTGTTTCCAGATCTTAGCTATTGTAAATAGTGCTGCTACAAACATGGGGGTACATATATTCTTTCTGATTGTTGTTTCAGTCTTCTTAGGGTATATTCCTAGAAGTGGAATCACTGGGTCAAATGGAAGTTCAATTTTTAATTTCTTGAGGTAACACCATATTGTTTTCCATAGTGGCTGCACCAGTGAGCATTCCCACCAGCAGTGTACTAGAGTCCCCTTTTCTCCACACCCTCGCCAACACTTGTTGTTTGATGATTTGTTGATAGCGGCCATTCTGACAGGTGTGAGGTGATACCTCATTGTTGTTTTAATTTGCATCTCTCTGATGATTAGTGATGATGAGCATTTCTTCATATGTTTCTTAGCCATTTGTATGTCCTATTTGGAGAGGTGTCTATTTAGTTCCTCTGTCCATTTTTTAATTGGATTCTTTGTCTTCCTTTTGTGGAGTTGTGTGAGCACTCTATATGTATTGGAAATTAACCCCTTATCTGATATATCATTGGCAATTATGCTCTCCCATACAGTGGGTAGCCTTTCCATTTTGATGATTGTATCTTTCGCTGTGCAGAGCTTTTGAGTTTGATGTAGTCCCATGTGTTCATTTTCTCCTTTGTTTCTATTGCCTTAGGTGATGTGTCAGTAAAAATTCTACGGCGTATAATGTCTGTAATTTTGTTGCCTACAGTCTCTTCTAGGATTTTTATGGATTCATGAGTCACATTTAAGTCTTTTATCCATTTTGAGTTTATTCTCGTGTAGGGTGTAAGTTGATGGTCTAGTTTCATTTTTCGGCAAGTAGCTGTCCAATTTTCCCAGCACCATTTATTAAAGAGGCTGTCCTTACTCCACTGTATGCTCTTGCCACCTTTGTCAAATATTAATTGAGCGTATTGCCTTGGGTCCATTTCTGGGTTCTCTATTCTGTTCCACTGGTCTATATGCCTGTTCTTGTGCGAGTACCAAGCTGTTTTGATTACAGTGGCTTTGTAGTATAACCTGAAATCTGGTATTGTGATCCCTCCAACTTTGTTCTTACTTTTCAAGATTGCTGTGGCTATTCGAGGCCATTTTGGTTCCATGTGAACTTTTGAAATAATTGTTCTAATTCTGCGAAGTATGCCGTTGGTATTTTGATGGGGATTGCGTTGAATCTATAGATTGTTTTGGGTAATATGGACATTTTACTGATGTTAATTCTCCCAATCCGTGAACAGGGTATGTGCTTCCACTTTTCTATATCTTCCTCTATTTCTTTTTTCAATGACCTGTAGTTTTCTGCGAATAGGTCCTTTATTTCTTTGGTTAAATTTATTCCTAGGTATGTTAATATTTTTTGTCACAATGGTAAATGGGATTGTTTTCTTAGTTTCTCTTTTCGTGAGTTCATCATTGGTGTATAAGAATGCCATCAATTTCTTGACGTTATTTCTGTATTATTATACCAAATTCATTTATTAAGTCTAGTACACTTTTGCCAAATTCATTTATTAATTCTAGTAAACTTTTGATGGAGTCTTTGGGGTTTTCTATGTATAGTATCATGTCATCTACAAATAATGACAATTTCACTTCCTCCTTTCCAATTTGGATCCCTTTTATTTTTCCTTCCTGTCTGATTGCTTTGGCTAAGACTTCCAGTACTATGTTAAATAAGAGTGGTGAAAGTGGGCATCCTTGCCTTGTACCTGTTCTTAAGGGAAATACTGTTAGTTTTTGCCCATTGAGTACGATGTTGTCTGTAGGTGTTTCATATATGGTCTTTATTATGTCAAGATATGATCCCTCTATTCCCACATTGCTGAGAGTTTTTATCAGAAATGGATGCTAGATTTTGTCGAAGGCTTTTTCGGCATCTATTGATATTATCATGTCATTTTTATTCTTCATTTTATTTATGTGGTGTATCACATTTATGGATTTGCGAATATTGTACCAGCCTTGCATCCCTGGGATGAATCCCACTTGGTCATGATGGATAATTTTTTTGGTGTCTTGAAGGAGCCGATTTGCTAGTATTGTGTTTAGGATTTTGGCATCTATGTTCATCAGAGATATTGGCCTGTAGTTTTCTTTCTTTGTTGTGTCTTTTTCTGGTTTTGGATTAGAATTATGCTGGCTTCATAAAACAAGTTTGGAAGTCTTCCTTCTTCTTGAATATTTTGAAATAGTTTGAGGAGAATGGGTATTAGTTCTTCTTTGAATGTTCAGTAAAACTCCCCCGTGAAGCCATCCGGGCCTGGGCTTTTGTTTGCTGGGAGAGTCTTGATTACATCTTCAATTTCTTCTGTTGCTATTGGTCTGTTAAAGTTTTCTATCTCTTCCTGATCCAGTGTTGGGAGACTATGTGTTTCTAGAAATTTGTTCATTTTGCTTAGATTGTCGAATTTGTTGCCATATAATTGTTCATAGTAGTTGTTAATGATCTTTTGTATTTCTGTGGTGTCATTTGTTACCTCTCCTTTTTCATTTCTGATTTTGTGTATTTGGGTTCTCTCTCTTTGTTTCTTTGTCCATCAATCTTGTTTATATTTTTGAAAAACCAGCTCTTTGTTTTATTGATCCTCTGAATTGTTTTTTTTGGTCTCTATGTCATTTATTTCTGCTCTGATCTTTTCTATTTCCTTCCTTCTACTTGCTCAGGGGTTTTCTTTTTGTTTGCTCTCTAGTTCTTTAAGTTGTGAGGTTAGATAGTCTATTAGAGATTTTTCTTGTTTTTTGAGGTAGGCCTGTAGTGCTATGAACTTCCCTCTCAGAACTGCTTTCACTGCTTCCCATAGATTTTGTGTTGTTGTGTGTTCGTTTTCAGGAAGTTTTTGATTTCTTCCTTAATTTCCTCGGTGACCCATTCATTGTTTAATAACATGCTATTTAACTTCCATGTGTTCAAATGTCTTTGTATGTTCTTCTTGCTATTAATTTCTAGTTTCATGCCATTGTAATCTGAGAAGATGTTTGATATGATTTCAATCTTCTTGAATTTGTAGAGATTTAGTTTGTGCCCTAACATGTAGTCTATCTTTGAGAATGTCCCATGTGCACTTGAGAAAACTGTGAATTCTAGGTTTGGGGTGTAAGTCTCTGTAGATATCTATTAAATCCATTTGGTCTGGTGCTTCATTTAGAGTCTCTGTTTCCTTGCTAATTTTTTGTCTAGAGGATCTATCCAGCGATGTCAGCGGGGTGTTGAAGTCCCCTGCTATGATTGTATTGCTATCGATTTTTCCTTTGAAGTCCTCCAGAAGTTTTTAAATATATTTTGGTGCTCCTATATTGGGTGCATATATGTTTATCAAGGTTATATCTTCCTGTTGGATAGATCCTTTCAATATTATGTAGTGGCCTTCTTTGTCTCTAGTTATGGCCTTCATTCTGAAATCTATTTTTTCAGATATGAGTATTGCTACCCCAGCTTTGTTTTTCTTTTCCATTTGCTTGGAAGATTTTTTTCTATCCCTTCACTTTCAGTCTATGTGAGTCTTTTGTTGTGAGGTGGGTCTCCTGAAAACAACATATAGATGAGTCCTGCTTTCTTATCTAATCAGCTACTCTGTGTCTTTTTATGGGAGCATTCAGTCAATTTACACTTAAGGTGATTATTGATATGTACTTATTTATTGCCATTTTTGTTTATTGTGGTTCTATTTTTCTTCCCATTTCTCCTGGTAATTATAGCAGTCCTTTGAACATTTCTTGCAGTGCTGGTTTGGTGCTAATGTATTCCCTTAGCCTTTTTTTGTCTGGGAAGCTCTTTATTTGACCTTCTATTTTGAATGACAGCCTTGCTGGGTAGAGTAGTCTTGGATTCAGATCCTTGTTTTTCATGACCTTGATTACTTCATGTTACTCCCTTCTGGCCTGTAGTGTTTCTTGTGAGAAGTCAGTTGTGAGCCTTATGGGGTTTCCTTTGTAGGTAACCTGTTGCTTATCTCTTGCTGCTTTTAGGATTCAATCTTTGTCTTTAATTTTTGGCAGTTTGATTACTATGTGTCTTTGTATGGGCCTGTTTGGGTTTTTCTTACTTGGGGCTCTCTGTGCTTCTTGAACTTGAATGCCTTCTTCCTTCACCAAATTAAGAAAGTTTTCTGTCACTATTTCTTTGAATATATTCTCTAACCCTTTCTCATTTTCTTCTTCTTCAGGGACTCCTATGATGTGAATATTATTCCGTTTCCAGTTGTCCCACAGTTCTTTTAACCTGTCTTCCTGTTTTTTAATCATTTTTTCCTTTTGGTTTTCTGATTTGTTGATTTTTTTTACCCTGTCTCTAATTCACTGGTCTGGTCCTCAGTTTCCCCTACTCTGCTTTTTAGACCTTCCAATGTGTTTTTCATTTCTGATATGTCATTCTTCATTTCTTCTTGTTGGTTTTTAATTTCCAACTGGTTGATTTTCAACATTTCTATGTCTTTGCTCATGGTGCTCATATCCTTACACATGCTGTTGAGCTTCCTCAACATCATGGCTCTGAATTCTAGTTCTGTTAACTTGCTTAACTGCACCTCACTTATCTCATCTTCCGTAGAGATCTCTTGTTCTTTCATTTGGCTTTTGTTTCTGTTTTTCACCATTTTGGCTATCACAGTGGGCTTTGGAGTCTGCCAAATTTTCCCTGTGGTTATTGGTGCTCTGCTATTTGTGGCTCCCTCTCCTGGGTTTGGATGAGCCAGGGAGGGCCCACTTTAAACACCACCATCAAGTCTTAGCTTTTCTGGTTAGTGTTGCTAGCCCAGGGAATGGTAGTTATCCTCCACCTTTTTTTGCCTGTAGGCTATTAGTAGAGGTTACTTGAAGACCCTTGGTTTCTGAGTTGCCTGAAAAACCCTCTTAGGTGCTCAGTGTAAGAGGATTTCCTTAGGGTGGGGCAGCTGCTGGTTGTTAATGGGCCTCAATTAGCAGTTCAATGGCTACCAGGTGGGGTTGAATCTTTGAGGGAGGGGCCTCTGCCTCTCCCCAGGGCCCTGGGAAGGAGTAAAATGACCACAGTCCTGTGTGGCTGCACTCAGCAAAAGCTCTTAGCACCCTCCAAAACCTGAGTGTTCCCACATAGTTCCAGTCCAGTCTGCCTTCCCTCTGCCGGAGCCCAAGGTGAGTGGCTGCTGCCAATTTTGCCTCTGTCTAGACTCTGCATCGTGGAGCCGCCTGGGACTTTTAACCCGAGGGTGCTGCTTCCAGCCAAGGGCGGCCGCGGCTGTGGCACCAGCCGAGGGCATTGCACTCAGCAGAAGCCCCAGGACTAAGCTGCAGTAGCGGGACACTGCCGAGGTGGCAGCAGCTTCCAGCAGAGTCCCCTGGTCCCATGAGTCCGTGTGGCACCAGCCGAGGGCTTAGCAGGCAGCAGAGTTCGCAGGACTCATGAGGGGTTGCAGCCGAGGCAGCAGCAGCAGCTTCCCGCTGAGTCCCCTGGTCCCCGCCCAGGCCGCTGTGGACTGTGGTCTCCTGGCTCCCTCTTGCGTCCTCACAAGCCTACCAGGATTGAGTCAGTGTCCGTGGTTATGTGGTCCTCCAAGGTGTCTTTCGGTTGCTCCTTCCTGACGATTTGCGTTTATTTTCGTTGTAAATCCAGTTTGGTCCTGTGAGATGGTCTGTGTAGCTCCATTCACTCTGCTGCCATTTTTCCTGTGATCCAGATAGTAATTTCAACATGTTATTTTCCCATAAAGATAGCATGTCACAGTTTAAAAGAAATTGCTTTTTACTGTTTTTCCAGTTATTACAAAGCATCACACTATACCTTGAGTGGTTTCCTGGAAAATCTACAGTGTCTTTATTATGTTAATGGAGGCCCAAAGCTGTGTTTTTAGGCCTGAAGTGGGGGTGGGGGGAGGACTGGGTTGCACAAAAGTTAAGAGCTTCTGGATCCTGTAAAGTATGAAACACTCAAAACTGCGAAGAGTTTTAGTGAGTTTATTTGAGCCAAAACTACCCACAATTACCAGGAAACAAAACCTCAATGGATTGAGATAATACTCCAGAGAATGGTAGTTTTACACTTTTGTTTATACATTACAATCAAAAGAGAAAATGCAAGTGAGTTACATGAAATCCATTGGTGATAGATTAGGGAGGTGGGAGAAAGCAAAAGGGAAAACCTCTTGGCTTGAATGAAAAGTAAAATGATAGACACACACATCTTTTACATAGGTGGGTACAGGACAGTTAACAGTCAACAATTAACTCATAACAATGAGGGGATTTGTGGTCTCATAGAGTGCTGCCTGTGCTTTGAGGGTTCCTGAAAAAGGAAAATTACTGTGACATTCCAAAGGTATGTCCAGAGAACTTATATACATATATGCATAACCAATGGATATAGACAACAATGCAGTGGAGGAGGGGGGTCAAGAGGAGGATGTCAATGGGGGAAAAAGGAGAAACATCTATAACAAAAAGAAATTTAAAAAATTAAAAAGATACGTTATTGTAGATGCAAAAAGATAATAGACAGGCTCAGTGAAGGTAAAGATGGACCTTTGTCAGGGAAGATGCTGGCCTAGGACATGACTACCTGACATAAATTGCTTTCAGTTAAAAAGTTTTCATTTTAGACCATCCTCTGTGGTTACTTTAGGTCCCTGAGTTTGCAAGGCTGCCACATAGGCCCCTTTTGTCCACAATCCAGATCACTTGGATTTTAAAACTGGCCATTATATTTACTAGTTCATTTTACATTTACTAGTGACCTTGTGTATGCCTCAATTTTCTCATCTGTAAAATTGTTACTGTTATTGCTACTGCAACTAGGTAATTGTTAATAATAGGCAGGAGCAAATGGAAGGCCAGACATTATATGCATGGCCATCCAGGCAGCTTCACCAGGAAGCTGCAACTTTACTTTTCCTGGGGAACCACTGGTCCATTCTCTGTAGATTTCTGGGGGAAGGGGTACAACAAAGGGGAGATGGACTCATGCACAATAAAGTTGGGGTGACATAGGGAAGGTGACTGTCAGTCTAACCTGGAACAGAGATCATTGGCCAGAGGGGGTGGGGCCACTGCAAGTACACAGAATCTTAGGTTAAAATCCTCAAAGGAATTCTCTCTCTTGTTCCTCTGGTTTTGCTCCTGCTTCCTTGAATTAGCCTGTGTTCCTAAAAGCCACATGGCCCATGGCCATATGGATCCCACACACAATAGACTGATAAATACAGCTGGGAACAGGCTAAATAGTCTGATGCTGGATTGGACTATGCAAATATGGAACAAAAACTTTGGGCAGCAGCTTTAATCCTAGCTCTGCTAAGGACACAGCTGGACTTCTTCCACAGCAGAATGGAGAGAGAGGGGACCTTGGAAACTCAGGGATTTATTTCCATGCAAATAAATGCCATTAATTCTCCCATGCAAGTCTCAGAAAATTCATTTTCTCATAACATTGCAAGAAGTCCACTTCCACAAGCAACCAATGAAGACATGGAGAGCTACCTACCAAAAACAGATGTTCACCCAGATGGGATAAAGTCCTAAAGACTGATCAGCTCATGGAAAGCATCCCTCCCTGCCATTTTCCCACTGCTCAGAAAGCATACCCACAGCCTCCAAACCTGCCGTTCTGGCCTGTAACTGGCTCACACTTGGAAGGGAGAAATTATAAACTGGATTATGGTGAGATGAAACCTCTCCCTAGCCTGAGAGTTTTATAATTCATTTCTTACCCTCTCTCCTGTATTGGTGCCTGTGAGGGTGTTTTGCTTCTTTTTTTTCCTGTCTCCATAACCTCAGGCACTGCTGTTCCTGATCCAGGCCCAGGACCAAATTTTTTGTGGTGGGTAAAAGTGTCCAGCCCCGGCCCAGCCCAAAGTCACAGCTGTGGCTGTCCTGCCCAGGCAAACAGTGGAGCTGGAGCCTACACTCCTTCAGTGACCCCCCACAGTGGACTAGAGGAAAGTGTGAATGCACTGGCTGCAGTCTTCATGGATTCTGTGCTTGGTGTGGAAGGCCTGGGACATGCCTCTGGCTCTTCTTCTATTCACAGCAGCTGCACATCCAGCTTGGCACTCAGAGGCAGGACACTTTCTCAGCAGTGGTGCCTGGCAGAGCTGTATGTGGCATGGACACACAGATTCATTCCCCTTTTTGGCTCCTTATCTCCATCCTGACAACTTGTCTGCAGTGTTTCTGGAGCAGGGGCCTAGATACACATGCTGCTAAGCCCAGACCTGGGTGCTTGGGGCACAGTGGATCAGACCTCATAGCTGGGTCCCAGGGGAGGAGGAGAGGGTGCCAATTATCTTCCCAGTCCAGTGTGTTTCCCTGGCAACTGTTCATTGTTAGGGCACTAGGAATAAACATAATAACTCTTCTCACCTGATACTCACTACTGATGCCTTGTTTCTGACTCAGGCAAACACTGCTGCTGTGTTTCTGACTTCTGTAAACATTGCTCCTTGTCTATTAATGCTTCTTTCACACGTATAGCTAATAAGTAGAAAAACCTCAGATGTACAAATACTTCCTGAAATGAAAGGTTTTTATTAGCTAATTTTGTAGACTGACTGCTAACAGAATTTGCCCCCAGGGATGAGGGTGTAAATCTGTCTGTCTGGCTAATTCCCAGGACAGTCTAACAGGAAGTACTCCCTCCCCTCTTAGGAGAGACTGTTTCACTTTGCCAAGCCTCTTAAGGGACTGAGGCTGACAGCAACAGATTGCTAGCCCAGTTATTAGAAGCCAGTTAAAAGCACAATTTTTCTACTCAAGACAGTAAAGGATGGAACCCTCCAGTAAGGTGAGAGGCTTTCAAAATCACCCATGTGGATTTGAAGGTTCCACACCCAAACAACTGTGTTTCCACTTTTTGACATTTCAGAAAGAATCTCTATTCCTGGGCACGGAAAGAAACTTCAGGCTATGGATGAATTTCATAACCAGCATAGGCAGAATAGCTGTAGAACACCACAGTGGCTAAGATGTCATAGGCTACTCCAGATTTTGATCTATGACCAGAGCTAGGGGCCACTGGGGACACTCATTCTCCTCGGTTGCCAATTAGATTTTTTCCCCCTGAGGACAACAGATAATACAAACTCCATTCACAATGCCCCAAGACACTCCTTTGGGTGCATACTCATCAATTGGCATGAAAGCTAATTTTGAGTTTTCCAAGGAAAGAACTGTCTGCCTTTAAAGTGCTAATACCTGGTAATCAAGAACTCTTATCTGTGCCATCTCTTGGAATGCAAATTTCTGGAAGGAGCTATCTAAGCCACTCAGTTTAACTTAGCTCACCTGTGATTTGCTAAATCAGTTTTGCTATATAATATGTTCCATGAAAATATGTCTCTTAAAGTATAAGTGTGTTTGCTAATCAAGAAGCCTATATTTCTAGAAGTTATGGAATATGTCTGCCAATCTAGACAAGTGGTAATTGCATACTTTTAGCTTTTTAACCTACTGGATCCCTCCAGAATTTGGAAGTTCTTAATGAGTGACTCATGGCAATACATTTCTTTGCATAAATTCAATCAGACCAGTCTTCTCCGGTGGTTTGATTAACTAATACTTTTGACTGGAATTCCATGAATAAGAGAGACATGCCTGGACTCTGGTATCATTGAAAGCCATAGGAGTTGAGATTGACTTTTGAAGCCAATCAAAGCCCATCACAGAAATGGCCTGATACCCTGCTTGGCCATGTGGTTCATGGCAGTCTTTCCAGGTAAGTAATGAAGATTGCTTTCCTGAGAGATAGCAAGGAATGAATCTCAAGACATTCTGGGAATTTCAAGGGCTTCAGAAATTTATCCAAACCTACAGGTATTGCAGGCAAAACCTGATGGCAACTGTGGCTTGGTTTCTTTGCCCCAAGGGACTAACTATAGCCCATTATAAAGATTTCTTGTAAGAATTCCAGCAAAGCAAATTTGAAAAAGCCTGTGTAATCTACTTGATCAGTTACTATTCTTGTTGTGTTTATGCAAATAATTAGGCCAAGCTAAATTAATGCAGTCTCTTTGAAAATAAGGTAATTTTAGGGCAAAAAATTGTGTTTCAGTGGAAATTACCATGTCTAATTGTGAATATTAGACTTCATTGCAGTTAACTTTCTTCAAAGTTTTGTTTTTAAGACTATGTCTGTGTGTGCCATACAGACCTCAGCACCTTATGAAATCACCAGAGATGTTCAAACTGCAGACAAAAAGAACCTATCAGATTGTCACTGCTTGTTTTCACTCCAAGAAAAGTATTGCATCTGGAAGTCTTCTCAACTGGTTTATGATTAGCTGTGTTCATTAACCTTTGTGTTTTGTATTCTTCCTTCTGTTTTTATAAAATGTATGGCTATGTCCTTATTTACACAATTGCTTCTTCATACAATATAGACCTCACATTTGAGTTAGATATGGGGGACACAGCGGCTTCAGACAGGTGTGACACAACGACCTCCAGGGAAGCCATTCCTCCAACCTAATCTGGGACACTGTAAAGTTAATCCTTCCCTTTATTACATGATTTTTTACCTCTTACCAGACCTTTAATTGTTATTCATCTCCTCACTTTTGAATTATGCCTTTTAACCTTATTGTCAAGTTTCTCATTTCTAGAATACAACAAAGATGCCACCTTTTCCAATGTGCCATACCCTGGACATCACCTATACCTCCTCCCAGGGAAACAGACTAACTTGGACTTTGCAAAATCCCCTTTGCCTGAATAAAGACTCCCCTTCCCTCTTGCTCCTTTTTTTCTCTGTCATATAGGGAGAACCTCTGAGCCTTGAGATAGGCAGGACTATGCCCCCGTGACAGCACAAAGCAGTTACAAGAAGATGGAGACCTTCATTCATTTATCCTTTGTAAAATTACAAAAAGGCTTGTATTCTCTAAAGGGGGGATTATTACCATTGTAACTAGCTAGTTATTAATAATAGGAAGAAGAAAGGGAAGGCCAGACATAAGTATGGCCATCTAGACAGTTTCATCAGGAAGCTGTAACTTTACACTTCCTGGGGAACCACTGGTCTATTCCCTGAAGATCACTGGTGGAAGGGGTACAACGAGGGGGAGATGGACTCATATGCAGTAAAGTCAGGATGACAAAGGGAAGATGCCTGTCAGCCTAACCTAGAACAGAAATCATTGGCCGAGGGGGTGGGGCCACTGCAAGTGCACAGATTCTTAGAAGGTTAAAATCCTCAGACAAAGGAATTCTTTCTTTTGTTCCTCCAGTTTTGCTTCTTCTTGTCATTAGCCTGTGTTCCTAAAGGCCATATGCCCCACACACAGTGGACTGATAAACTACAGCTGGGAACTCAGGCTAAACTAGCTTGATGTTGCATTGGATTATGCAAATATCAGCAGCAGCTTTAATCCTAGCTCTGCCAAGGACACAGCTGGACTCCTTCCACAGCAGAATGGAGGTCAAGGGGAACTTGGAAACTCAGGGATTTAATTCCATGCAAATGAATGCCTCTTTTTCTCCCATGCAAGTCTCATAAAACTCCTTTTCTCATGACATTGCAAGAAGTCCACTTCCACAGGCAACCAGTGGGGACATGGAGAGGTACCCACTGAAAACAAAAAGGGTATAGTAATAGCACCTTTCATATGAGGTAGTTGTAAAGATTCAGTAAATTGTAAGTGTAAAGTTAGTATTGGTTGCATGGAAAACACAGTACAATGGCTAATATTGTCAACATTGTGTGTGTATTTTAGGGTGAGAATAACTTTGCAGAGCACCAAGTGCTCATTACCCCACACCAGGAGCAGCTGGCCACAAAACACCTCCTTACTTTCCCAAGAGTAGAATTTAGGTTGTCAAAAACAAAAGTTGAAGTAGACTGAGAGAAGCATAAGGTATGTCCCTGATTCCAGAACATACTATAAAACATGCACATGTAAAGACAGGGCAGGAACTAAATTAGCATTTAATCTAACCTTCCACTTCTGTGGGGCCCTGACTTCAGGATTTGGCCTCTGCTTGAGCACTCACAGAAAGCACAGCATGTGCTCTCTAAGAACTTCCTCTGACCACCTATTGTTTACATCCCTGATACAAATTCCACATTCAAGTTATTGTCGGTGGGAAACAGGCTCTTCCATGGAATTGCAAGAAAAGCATTTCAAGGATCCATGCATGGGAGATCGATGTGGCTAGGTGATTTATTTGTGATGTAATATCAAAAGAGTTCTCCCTGGCTTTGTAATGTCCCATGTTTCTACCTTCTGTCTTGGAAAAAGCTGGGCCAAGACAAAAGCCAATGCCCAGAGTTTCTGCTTCATAATCCTTTGGGGCCTATGTGGCCTTCCACAGACCACAGGTGGCCACCAGGCCTACATGGTTACATGCTTCCAGGTGAGAAAGAACGTGAATAAAAAGGCAAGTGAAGGTCACAAGCTGGAGAGAGAGAGAGAGCGAGAGCTTCTCTGTTCACCTGGTATCGTGTATTCTTAGGGATGGGAAGAACCAGAAACTTATTAAAAATAACTAATTAGAGATATGAAAATAGTGGTGGAGTGAATGGAAGGTATACAGACCATCTCTGAAAAGCAAACTGGAATTACAACTGAATTAAAGACAAGTCATCTGGAAAAACGAACTAAAGAGTAGCTGGAGAAAACCCTTATAGTCAGGGACATAAAGAAGACCCCAAATTGGTAGGAGCTGCGGAGGTGCAGAGGGCTAACTGTGTGCCCACAGACAGCAGCTGAAGGCTCTTAGCTGTGACCAGTTCCCTCTGAAAAGTCAGCTATTTAAACACCAAGCCAGCTCCCCAGCACAGAGTGGCAGAAGAGGGAATGGCGTCCACATAATATCTAGCTGAGAAAATCACCAGAGCAGAGGATTTGTCCAGCAGGTGGAGGCAAAGGGAACATTGGCACTTCCCTGAAGGGCCAGTGCACTAAATTACAGCTCCAGCCACTCACCTTGGGCTCCAGCAGTGGGAGGGTGAACTGGACTGGAACTGTGTGAGGAGAGTCAGGGGTTCATGGCACTGGAGAGAGCTGAGAAGGAGGAGACCATCAGGATCTCTAGCCGAGTTACTCCCCGACAGGAAGAAGCCACTTTCCTCAAAGAGCATCTTCCCAGAGTGGTGATAGCCTGAGGGAGAAGCAACTTCCCTTCCCTTGGGAATTTAACACCACCCTGCCTGGAGAAGTTAACTTGAGGGTCATTAATAGCCAGAGACTCCCTGCCAGCCAGTAGGCAGAGAAAAGCTCTAAGATTTAAGCTTGGCCCTCAGTGTTGGGGGTCATGGCTCTGTGTACTGAGCTGTGAAGGCTGAGGCCCGAGTTCCTATGTTGAGCCACTCCCCCATGCTTCAGTAGCCATGTCTTTCAAGTAGCCCCATCAGAACAGTTTTAGCCTGGGGGAGAAGCAAGTGTCCCTATCTCAGTAATTTAACATCACCTGGCCCAGAGAAGTGCAACCTGAGCCTCATTAACAGCCATAGACTACCAGCAAGCCAGTACACAGAGGTGAGGTTTCTGAAGGCTTTGAGCCTTGGGCCATACCCTCAATGTTCCTGGCTCTGGGGACTCAGCTGTGAAGGCTGAGGTCTTGATCCCTACATTGAGCCAATAACCCACACTGCATAAACCGCTTTCTTCTCAAAGCAACTTTAGCCCAGGGAAAAGCAATTACCCCACCTGCTGGAAATCCTCTCACTCTATCCACATGAGAAATTTTTTATTCAGCTGAGGGCTGCAACCAGAGGCTCATTAAGAAACTGAGACTAATAGTCAGCCTGCAGGCAAAAGCTCTGGGATAATTGAATCTTTGGTTGGCCTGTGACTCTACTTAGGAAAGTAAGACTAGGTGTTGGTATTTAATAAGGTACCTTCCATATTCATCCAAACCAAGTAGAGGCAGCCACAATCAGCAGAACACTGACACTCACAGGAAAATTTGTCAGGCTCCAAAACCTGCTGAGACAGACAAATTATTGAAACAAAGAAACAAATCCCAAATGAAAGAACAAAAGAATTCTATAAAAGAAAAAATAAATGAAATGGAATTAAACAAGTTATTGGAGGTAGAGTTTAGAATAATGATAATGAGGAAGCTCAACAGCATAAGTAAAGATATAGAAACAATAAAAATCAACCAATGGGAAATGAAAAACTACCAAGTGGAAATGAAGAATGATATAGCAGAAATATAGAACACATTGCAAGGAATAACCAGCAGATTAGAGGAGACCAAGGATTGGATCAGTGAATTAGAAGACTGGGTAGAAAAAAATCTCGCAATCAGAGGACCAAAAAGAAAAAACAATTATAAAACAGGAGGACAGTTTAAGAGAGCTGTTGGGACACCATGAAACATAACAACATTTGCATCATAGGAGTTCCAGAAGAAGAAAATAAGCAAGGGTTAGAGAATATATTTGAAGAAATAGTGGCAGAAAAATTCTCTAACTTGGTGAAGGAAAAAGACATACGCGTTCAGGAAGCACAGAGAGCCCCCAAAAAGAAGAACCGAAACAGGCCCACACCAAGACACATAATAATTAAAATGTCAAAAATTAAAGACAAAGAATCCTAAAGGCAGCAAGAAATAAGCAACAGGTTACCTACAAAAGAACTCCCATAAAGTTATCAATTGCCTTCTCAACAGAAACACTACAGGCCAGAGGGAATGGCAAGAAGTATTCATGTTAATGAAAAACAAGGATCTGAATCCAAGACTACTTTATCAAGCAAGGTTATCATTCAAAATAGAAAGTGAAATAAAGAGCTTCTCAGACCAAAAAAAAAGCTAAGGGAACATATTAGTACCAAACCAGCACTGCAAAAAATGGTAAAAAGACTGCTATAATAAACAGAAGAAAAAGAGAGAGAAACAGGCATAATAAATTAAAATGACAATAAATAAGTACATATTAATAATAACCTTAAATGTAAATGGCTTAAATGTTCCAACCAAAAGACGCAGAGTAGCTGAATGGATAGAAAGCATGACACATATATATGTTGTTTACAAGAGACACACCTCACAACAAAAAACTCACACAGGTTGAAAGTGAAGAGATGGAAAATTTTTTTCCAAGCAAATAAAAATTTAAAAAAAGGTGGGTAGCAATACTCATATCTGATAAAACAGACTTCAAAATGAAGAGCATAACAAGATACAAAGAAGGCAACTACATAACATTGAGAGAATCTATACAACAGGAGGATATAACCTTGGTAACCTATATGCACCCAATATAAGAGCACCAACAATTTTAAAACATCTGGCCCTGGCCAGTTTTGCTCAGTGGTTAGAGAGCATCAGGACCATGGACCAGAGAGGCCTGGGTTTTGTTCCCGCTAAGGGTATGTACCTCAGTTGCAGTTTGTCCGCAGCCCTGGTTGGGGTTGTGTGGGTAGCAACAAGTTGATGTATCTCTCTCACAATGATGTCTCTCTCTCTCTCTCTCTTCCTCCCTCTTTTCCTCCTGCTTTATCTGAAGGTAAATGCAAAAATGTCCTCAGGTGAGGATAAATAAATAAATAAATACTTCTGGAGGACTTCAAAGGAGAAATCAACAGCAATACAATGAAATCAGAGGACTTCAACCTCCCACTGGCATCACTAGATAAATTCTCCAGACAAGAAATTAAATAAACAAGGACTCTAAATGCTGCACTAGATCAGATTAGTTTAATAGACATTTTAAGAGAATTACATGCCAAAACTGGAGAATTCACATTCTTCTCAAGAGCACATTCTCAAAGATAGACCTCATATTAAGACACAGACTAAGTCTCTACAAGTTCAAGAAGATAAAAATCATGTCAAGCATCTTCTCAGATAACAATGGCATGAAACTAGAAATTAATTACAATGAAAACTCTAAAAAACATTCCAACACATGGAGGCTAAATAGCATGTCATCAAACAATGAATGGGTTATCAAGGATATCCAGGAAGAAATAAAAAACTTCCTGGAAACCAATGAAAATAAACACATAACAACACAAAATCTATGGGACACAGTGAAAGCAGTCCTGAGAGGGATGTTTATAGCACTACAGGCCTACCTCAAGAAACAAAAAAAATGTCTAATAGACTATCTAAACCTACAACTTAAAGAACTAGAAAGTAAACAAAAAGAAATACCCAGAGCAAGTAGAAGGAAAGAAATTGTAAAGGTCAGAGTGGAAATAAATGACACAGAGATGAAAGAAACAATACAAAAGATCAATGAAACAAAGAGTTGAGATGAACAAGATTGATGAACTTTTAGCCAGAATCACCAAGAAACAATGAGAGAGAACCAAAACAAACAACATCAAAAATAAAAGAGACCACAGAAATACATAGCATTTAAAAAAAAATTCTATGGATAATTATATGCCAACAAATTGGATATTCTAGGTAAAATGGACAAATTTCTAGAATCACACAGTCTCCCAAAATTAAACTGGGAAGAAACAGAAAACTTGAACAGACCAAAAACAACTAAGGAAATTGAAGATTAAATCCATAAAGTGCCAGCAAACAAACAACTGGGCCTAGACAGCTGCACAGGAGAGTTTTACCAAATATTCGAAGATGAACTAACACCCATTCTCCTCAAACTATTCCCAGAAATTCAAGAAGAAGGAAGCCTTCCAAACAATTTTTATGAGGCCAGCATACTTTTAATTCCAAAATCAGATAAAGACACTACAAAGAAAAAAAGAACTATAGGATAATATCCCTGATGAGCATCAATGCCAAAATTCTTTTTTTTTTTTTTTTTTTTTTTTTTTTTTTTTAATCCTCACCCGAGGACATTTTTCCATTTTTTGTTCAGGTAGAGTGGGAGGGAGAGAGAGGAACAGAGAGAGAGAGAGAGAGAAACATCGATGTGAAAGGGACACATCGAGTGGCTGCCACCCGCACAACCAACCAGGGCCGGGGACACACTGCAACCGAGGCACATGCCCTTAGCGGGAACCGAACCCGGGTCTCTCAGGACCGCAGGCCGACGCTCTAACCGCTGAGCCAAACCGGCCAGGGCAATGCCAAAATTCTTAACAAAATATTAGCAAATCGGATCCAGCAATACATTAAAAACATTATTCACCATAACCAAGTGGGATTCATCCCAGGGATGCAAGGCTGGTACAATATTCATAAATCAAAAAATGTGACACACTACATAAACAAAATGAAAGATGAAAACTATATGATTATGTTAATAGATGTTCAAAAAGCATTTGACAAAATCCAGTACTCATTTCTGATAAATACACTCAGCAATGTGGGAATAGAGGGATCATATCTCAACATAATAAAGGCCATATATGAAAAACCTACAGCCAACATTATACTCAATGGGCAAAAACTAAAAGCATTTCCCTTAAGTACGGGAAGAAGACAGGGATGTCCACTTTCACCACTCTTATTTAACATAGTACTGGAAGTCTTAGCCACTGCAAACAGGAAGAAAAAATAAAGGGGATCCAAATTGGAAAGGAGGAAGTGAAACTGTCATTATTCGCAGATGACATGATATTATACATAGAAAACCCTAAAGACTTCATCATAAATCTACTAGACTTAATAAATGAATTTGGCAAAGTAGCAGGATACAAAATTAACGTCAAGAAATCGATGGCATTCTTATACACCAATGATGAACTCACAGAAAGGGAAACTAAGAAAACAATCCCATTTATCATCATGGCAAAAAAATGAAGATACCTAGGAATAAACTTAAGCAAATAAATAAAAGACCTATTCTCAGAAAACTACAGAACATTGAAAAGAGAAATAGAGGAAGATATAAAAAAGTGGAAGCACATACCTTGTTCATGGATTGGAAGAATCAACACCATTAAAATGTCCATACTACCCAAAGCAATCTACAGATTCAATACTATCCCTATTAAAGTACCAATGGCATATTTCACAGATATAGAACAAACACTCCAAAAGTTTGTATGGAATCAAAAAATACTCCAAATAGCCACAGCAGTTTTGAAAAAGAAGTACAGAGTGAGAGGAATCACAATACCAGATATCAAATTATACTACAAAGCCATCATAATCAAAATGGCCTGATACTGGCACAAGAACAGATATATAGATCAAGGAGCAGAACAGAGAATCCAGATATTGACCCAAGAGAGTATGCACAATTAATATTCGACAAAGGAGGCAAGAACATACAATGGAGAAAAGACAGTCTCTTCAATAAATGGTGTTGGGAAAATTGGAACATTACATGCATAAATAAATAAATAAATAAATAAATAAATAAATAAATAAATAAATAAATCTAGACCACAAACTTCCACCAAACACAAAAATAAATTCAAAATGGATAAAAGACTTAAGTGTAACCCATGAACCATAAAAATCCTAGAAGAAAATGTAGGCAGAAAAATCTCAAACATCATACATAGTGTAATTTTCACTAATGCATCACCTAGGGCATGAGAAACAAAAGAAAAAATTAATAAATGGGAGTACATCAAATTAAAAGCTTCTGCATGGCAAAAGAAACCAACATCAAAATGAAAAGCGAGCCCACTCTTTGCGAGAACATATTTGCCAATGATACATCAGATAAGGGTTTGATAACCCAAAAAATAGAGTACTCATACAACTCAACAAAAGGAAGACAAACAATGTAATTAAAAAATGGGCAGAGGTCCTGAATAGACGCTTCTCCAAACAGGACATACGAATGGCCAGGAAATATGAAAGAGTTTTCAACATCTCTAATCACATCAGAGAGATGCAAATTAAAATGACTGTGAGATATCACCTCACACCTGCAAGAATGGCGGCCATCAATAAATCCTCAAACAAATGCTGGTGAGGATGTGGAGAAAAGGGTACTCTAATACAATGCTGGTGAGAATGCAGACTGATGCAGCCAGTATAAAAAAAAAATGGTGTTTCCTCAAAAAATTAATAATGGAACTGCCATTTGACTCAGTGATTCCACTTCTCGGAGTATATTCTAAGATGCCCGAAACACCAATCAGGAAGAATATATACACACATATGTTCATAGCAGCATTATTTTAAAATAGCTAAGATCTGGAAAGAGCCCAAGTGTCCATCAGTAGATGAGTGGATAAAAACGCTATGGTACATTTACACAATGGAGTACTATGCAGCTATAAGAAAGAGAGATTTCTTACCTTTTGAGACAACATGGAGGGACCTGGAGAGTATTATGCTAAGCGAAATAAGACAGAGAAAGACAAGTAGCACATGATCTCACTTATTTGTGGAACATATGAACAAAATAAGATGTTGACCAAAAGATATCCAGAATCATGGAAGTAGGGAACAGACTAACAAACGTCAGAGGGATGGGGGGTGGTAGGTGTGGGAAGAGATAAATCAAAGAACTTATATGCATATATGCGTAACCAATGGACACAGATATTAGGTTGGGAAAAGCAGGAGGGGGGTGGGAGTGTGAAGGAGGGACCCATGAGGAAAAAAGGGGGAAATCTGTTATACTTTCAAAAACAAAAAACAAACAAACAAATAAACAAAAGAACTGATCAGCTTTCCAAACTTTTGCAGGCTTGAACTGGGGTCTACCCCTTAGCCAATGGTCTTTTCCCCAAAGTATACTGGCAGGTCTCCATGGTCAACACCTCCCCCTGCACCATTTTGACTTTATTGTGCATATGTTTACCTCCCCCTTTTTTCTATCCCTTGCCCCAGTGGTCTTCAGGGAACAGACATGTAGTTTTCTAGAGGGAGTGTGAAGCTGTAGCTTCCTGGTGAAGCAAACAGACCTCTGCTTCCCAGCTGAATATGCTCAATAATGTCTCCCTTTTTGCTTCCTTTCCCATCAATACTTAGCTAACTGCAGTAACAAAATCAGCCTCAGTCAGTGAAAATCTTCCTCAAAGTATCAATTTTGGCCTCAAAACTACCACTGTTGGGAAATTCATAAGGAAAACAAACTCTTTCTGAACATAACTTCTCCCTTGTTTTGGTTAAAACACAGAAATTTATTACATTAGGACTTTGCATGAGCTGGTCTTTCTTTCAGGGAGTGTCCAAGTGTCCTGGGTCCATGAGCTGCATCAATAGAAGAAAAAGTATTTGAATATTTGTGAAACAGCACCAGTGATACAGATAGGGCCTCACAGAGTGGAGTGAGGGCTCTCCCCAGATGCCACCCCTAGCCTGTAGTGATAGTGCCACCCAAGAGAAGCTAGGATAGGATTTGATCCCTAAAGATTAGGGAAATATATGTCTGATATGCATCACTCAAGTTATATGGCTGACATGCATGTCACCTCACCTCCCTGGGTCATCATTTCCTTGCCTATATAATGACCAGAAATGAACTAAATCAGTGTTTCCAGAAACAAGTTCCCTGGAATATTGGTTCTTTGAGTTGCTTCACCAAGAAAAGAGCTCTATGGTCTAAAGCAGTGGTTTAAAAGAGGGGCAAATTTCCCCTCAGGGGACAGTTAGCAATGTCTGGAGACATTTTTGACTGTCAACACTTGGGCAGGGAGGCTACTACGTGTATCTAGTAGGTAGAGGCCAGGAATGCTGCTCATATCCTACAGTGCACAGGACAGCTGAATAACTTTGAACAAGCTGCTTCAGCTTCAGGTTCCAGTGTTCTCTGTTCTAGACTGGTGGTAACAGCACCTCCCATCACACAGGAATGCTGTAAGGGTTAGGGAAGGTAATATGTGTAAAGTTTGTAGATCAGCATCTGACACTTAGGAAACCCTCCATTAAATGTTCATTATCATTACTTAAGAGTTTTGTTCTGATTTTGTCATTTCCTCGAGGTGCTGTGCTTGCTTCAGGTGTAAGATCTTCCCACAAGAGGGCACTAACGGCTCAGCCCTGCCTCAAACTGTTTGCAGATTTTGTTGGAAGGCCACACAGTTTTCCTATTTCTCAGGAATGTTTGAAGCACAGATTTTAGAGTCAGAAGAGATTTTGAAAATGATCTAATCCAATCATCAAATTTGCAGTTATAGTCACAGGAGGTTAAATGTAGAGCTGGTGAGTTTAACTTAAAAACAAAACAAAACATAATGGCAGAAAAAACGAATCTAAGTACATCCTTGGTAGAGTTGAATGATAAGACAGAAACAACTGTTGTAATGTGGGAGCCAGATAACAAGAGATGCACAGCCAAATTGTAAAGGAGGACTTTATTCACCAGCGGGCTTGGGGCGGCTCTCCCCAAATCACAGCCCCAATTGTTCTTGCTTGTCCACTTTTAGAGACAGAAGCCACATTCTTTTTTGGCTCCCCCTCAGGGAACCGGTACAGTAGTGGCTGCAAAAGCAATGATTACAGAAGCCAAGATAAGTATTATTCACTGGGCTCATGATTTTTAGTTCCTGATACTCAGAAACTGCAAGATACATCCCGTTGTGTAGGTCAACTGTAACCTTAGGCAAAGTTCCTTTACTTCTAGAGGTAATCAACCTATTATTGGAAAAATACTGAGGATGGTCCACTGCCATTAAAGATGGAGTTGCTTAGCCCTGGCCGGTTTGGCTCAGCGGTTAGAGCGTCGGCCTGCGGTCCTGAGAGACCCGGGTTCGGTTCCCGCTAAGGGCATGTACCTCGGTTGCAGTTTGTCCCCGGCCCTGGTCGGTTGTGCGGGTGGCAGCCACTCGATGTGTTCCTTTCGCATCGATGTTTCTCTCTCTCTCTCTGTTCCTCTCTCTCCCTCCCACTCTACCTGAACAAAAAATGGAAAAATGTCCTCGGGTGAGGATTAAAAAAAAAAAAAAAAAAAAAAAAAAAAAAAAAAAAAAAAAAGATGGAGTTGCTTAGTCATTTTAGCCAAGGGGCCTAGATAAGAACGGAATCTAGTCGCTGAAGCCTCAAGGCCCAGCTCACACCAATTAAAAAAAAAAGTTGTGGACAAAAAGGGGCCACATACTAAACTTGACAAACCCAGGGGACATCTGCATGGAAATTTGTACAAACTCAGAGACCTAAAGGATGGTCAGAAATAAAAAGTTTCTAACTAAAAGTGAGTCATGTGGGTAGTCATGTCCTGAACTGGTATCTTTGACAAAGGTCAGTCTTTATCTTAACTGATTGTGTCCATTGTCATGTTGCTAGATGCAAACCTTTGCAATGTCTGACAGGTGCACACTGTCCCACCAGAGCAGGAGACCACAGAATCTCGTAACTGTTATCTTGTTCATCTGTATACCATCTCTACGTGCTGTAAATGTTCATTGTTAACTATCCTATATCCACCAATATAAAAGAAGTATGTGTGTCTTTGTTTTACTTTTAGCCAATCTCAGAGATTTCCTCGCTTTGCTTTCTCCTGCCTCCTTATTCTATCACCAATGAATATATAGCACCCTTACATCTTTTCCTTTGATTGTAATGTATAAAATAAGATTCAAAACTACCATTTTCTTAATCTGTTTAGATTTTGCTTCTTGGCAATTGTCATCAGTTTGGTTCAAATAAACATAAGTTTGATATTTCTTACATCAACAATGTTTTATACTGTTGTGGCATGACAGGGTCAAAGAAAGACCACTAGAGAATTGAAGTCCAAATAGCTGTTTATTAGCCGGCCGGCGTCTGATTCCAACCACCTGTGTGACAGAGTCTTCAGAGATCAGCCTCAATATGCTTTATTACATGCCTTTTATACCTTACAGCAAAAGTTTAATGATATAAGAAAATAGGATCTTCTTGATATAATGCCCAGCGCTATACCAATGCTGTATAGAATTAGTTTGCCTTGTGGATAACAGGAACACCCAGGCCCACCCAGGAATACCCAGGCACACCTGGGTATTTCAAGGTACATTAGGTCACACTTAGCCCTGAGCTGCACAAACACAATGCAAGCCTAATTTCTTGAGATTGTGGGGGAGGTCAAGTCTCTGATTCAAGACCTCCAGGCTCCAAGGATTCTGTCAGACACATAGCCAGCTCCCAACAATTTCTTGTTTCTGGGAATATTCCAATTTACTGTGGTTACTTTTATCTCTATGCTGTTGATTAAATTCTTTACAAAACAGGTTCAGCTACAGGGCACACAGTGACTTTCCCAATCATCAATTATGGAGCTATAAACAAGTCAGCACAATAATTTACCAATCATCAATTATGGGGTTATAAACATGTCAGCACAATACAATTTTATTTTCTAAAAATTTTGTTGCTATATAAGCACTGGGACATTAAAGAAACAAGCTACATACACAGATCTTTCCTATAATCTAGGAAAGTAAAATGTCAGAAGTCAACCAAATGTGATAAACTTAAAGTGCTAAAAAAACAAAGAAGACATTTTACAACTCTGGTCTCTGAAACAGTTAAGCTATCTTAGTTTATATCCTTCACTTTATAAGTGGCAGTGAAGGTCTGCTTGGATTGGAGGACCCAGAAATATGGACAGTTTCATGGCAGTGAAAACATAAAAACAACAAGTGATGAGCCCTTGGCAAAGGTTTTTGTTTTGTCTACTCGGGATTTGGAGGGTGCTTAGAGCTTTTGCTGAATTGAAACCACGAAAAATGGTGGCCGTCTTACTCCTTCCCAGGGCTCTGGGGAGAGGCAGCGGCCATTACCTTGAAGATTCAACCCCACCCAGTGGGCAATTGAAATGCAAATTTAAGCTCATTAACAACCAGCATCTGCCCCACCCTTGGGAAATCCCCTTATGCTGAACACCTGAGAAAGATTTTTATTCAACTGAAAAACCTAGGCTCTTCAAGTAACCCTGACTAATACCCTCCAGGCAAAATGCTAGAGGATAACTGAACATTTCCTGGGCTTGCAACTTGGCCCAGGAAAGTAAGACTTGACAGTGGTGTCTGTCTGTCTCTTGTCACAAGCAGCAAAGCATCCCAGAGGAGGGTAGTCAGAGAAGCTCTCAATACACATGGGCTTGCCAGGAACCATATCGACAATGGCAGCATCACCGGATTTCAAAAACTTAGCACCATTTCCAGCTTTTTCTCAGAAAAACAGACAATCATTTCCTTCAGCTCAGCAAATTTGTAAGAAATATGAGCTGTGTGACAATCCAGCACAGGTGCATATTCAGCACTGATTTGGCCTGGATGGTTCAGGATAATGATCTGAGCTGTGAAGCCAGCTGCTTCCATTGGTAGGTCATTTTTGCTGTGATTGGCCACACTGCCATGACAAACATCTTTGACAGACACGTTCTTGACATTGAAGCCTACATGGGCCCCAGGAAGAGCTTCGATCAAAGCTTCACAGTGCATTTCAACAGACTTTACTTCAGTTGTAACATTGACTAGAGCAAAGGTGACCACCATGCTGGGTTTGAGAACACCAGTCTCCACTCTGCCCACAGGGACAACACCAATGCCACCAATTTTGTAGACATCCTGAAGGGGCAGACACAGGGGCTTGTCCATTGGAAGAGCTGGTGGCAGGATGCAATCCTGAGCTTCAAGCAACGTGGTTCCACTGGCATTGCCATCTTTACAGGTGCCTTTCCATCCCTGAACCAAGGCATGTTAGCACTTGGCTCTAGCATATTGTCACAATTCCAACAGAAATTTGCACAAATGCTACTGTGCAAATTGGGTTGTGTCCAATTTCATAATATAGGTGCTGACTTCTTTAACGATTCCCTTGTATCTCTTCTGGCTGTAGGGAGGCTCAGGAAAATCCATTTTGTTATCACCAACAAGCCCACTCTTGAATATGCCTGCTTCCAAATCACCAACACCAGCACAACTATCAGGACTGCACAGTCAGCCTGAGACATGCCTGTAATCATGTTTTGATGAAGCCTCTGTGTCTTGGAGCATCAATGATGGTCACTTAACACTTGTTGGTCTCAAATTTCCACAGGGAGATATCAATGGTGATACTACGCTCATGTTCAGCTTTCAGTTTATCCAAGACCCAGGCATACTTGAAGAAGCCCTTCTCATCTCAGCAGCCTCCTTCTCAAATTTTTTGATGATTCTTTTGTCAATCCCACCACATTTGTAAATCAGATGGCCAGTAGTGATAGACTCGCTGGAGTGCATGTGTCTAATGACAATGATGTTGCTATGAGTCTTTTCTTTTCCCATTTTGGGTTTGATTTAGTGGTGGTTTTCATGACACCTATGTTCTGGTGGCAAACCTGTAGCAAAAAAAAAAAAAAAAAAAGCTCATTGTCTTTCTTTTCATTAGTGTCCACTCTTCTCTTTGATCTCATTATTGCTCATGTCTTTCCCTTTGGTGAGCTTTCTCTCTTGTTGCCAATTTTCAGCCTTCTGGAGACTTTACTTACATCTTTCAAAAACAAATTTTCAATGAACAATTCTGGTACTCAGCCCCCTCCCACCTTGCTTGGCATTTCCTTGGACAATGGTCAGTCAGGAACAGTCTGGATTCTAGAGGATGAAGAAGATAAGAGCAAACAAAATAATCATTTATTCAAGTCATCAGCCAAGGACCTAAACAAAGAGCCCTGTGGGTCTGGTGTCATTTGTTAGAGGTGATTAATTCTAGAGGCAAAGGTATATACTGTCTGGACCTCATTTCAACTTACCTTCCCTCCCATATCCAGATAAATTTTGCAACATTTATACTGCAATAGCAGCAAATGGGGAAGTAAATATATATGGATGATAGAGCCATAGATCACACAACAAAGTTATAAAGACAAATGAGGAAAAAAAATTACTTCTCTTCTAAAGTAGTTGACATAATCTTAATTTTTTGGTGATATATTTTCTGAAATATACTCTCATGTTACATCTATATTTAACAACAATTTGTTTTTTGTTATATATTTCAAAAATTTTTTAATTAATTAATTTATTATTGTTACAGATGTTTCTCCTTTTTCTCCCATTGATTCACCCCTCCCCCTTACTCCCCTCCCTAACCCCAGCTTTCTTGTCCATGTCCGTGTTCATGCATACGTGCATATAAGTTCTGTGGTTTATCTCTTCCCTCCCCACCCCCTCTTCTGGGGATTGTCAGTCTGTACCCCACTTCCATGTCTCTGGGACTACCCCATTCCTCAGACTGCTATGTTCATTATATTCCACAAATAAGTGAGATCATATGATACTTGTCTTTCTCTGTTCGGCTTGTTTCGCTTAGGATAATACTTTCCAGGTCCCTCCATGACGTCTCAAAGGATAAGGGATCTTTCTTTCTTACAGCTGCATAGTACTCCATTGTGTATATGTACCACTGCTTTTTTATCCATTCATCTACTAATGGACATTTGGGCTGTTTCCAGATCTTAGCTATAGTAAATAATGCTGCTATGAACATGGGGGTACATATATTCTTTCTGATTGGTGTTTCAGGCTTCTTAGGGTATATTCCTAGAAGTGGGATCACTGGGTCAAATGGAAGTTCAATTTTTAATTTTTTGTTTTTTTTTTATCCTCACCCGAGGATATTTTTCCATTTTTTGTACAGATAGAGTGGGAGGGAGAGAGAGGAAGGGAGAGAGAGAGAGAAACGTCGACGTGAAGAGACACATCGAGTGGCTGCCACCCGCACGACCAACCAGGGCCGGGGACAAACTGCAACCGAAGTACGTGCCCTTAGCGGGAACCGAACCCGGGTCTCTCCGGACCACAGGTCGATGCTCTAACCGCTGAGCCAAACTGGCCAGGGCATCAATTTTTAATTTTTTGAGGTAACATCATATTGTTTACCATAGTGGCTGCAACAGTCTACATTCCCACCAGCAGTGTAATAGTGTCCCTGTTTCTCCACACCCGCACCAACAATTGTTGTTTGATGATTTGTTGATGGCAGCCATTCTGATAGGTGTGAGGTGATACCTCATTGTTGTTTTAATTTGCATCTCCTTGATGATTAGTGATGTTTAGAATTTCTTCATATGTCCCTTGGCCATTTGTATGTCCTGTTTGGAGAGGTGTCTATTTCGTTCCTCTGCCTATTTTTTAACTGGGTTCTTTCTTTTCCTTTTCTTGAGTTGTATGAGCACTCTCTATATATTGGAAATTAACCCCTTATCTGATATATCTTTGGCAATTATGCTCTCCCATACAGTGGGTAGCCTTTCCGTTTTGATGATTGTATCTTTTGCTGTGCAGAAGCTTTTGAGTTTGATGTAGTCCCATGTGTTTATTTTTTCCTTTGTTTCTGTTGTGTTAGGTGATGTATCAGTGAAAATTCTACTGCATATGATGTCTGAAATTTTGTTGCCTACAGTTTCTTCTAGGATTTTTATGGATTCATGAGTCACATTTAAGTCTTTTATCCACTTTGAGTTTATTCTTGTGTATGGTGTAAGTTGATGGTCTAGTTTCATTTTTTTTTTTTTTTTTTTGCATGTAGCTGTCCAATTTTCCCAACACCATTTATTAAAGAGGCTGTCCTTACTCCACTGTATGCTCTTGCCACCTTTGTCAAATATTAATTGAGCATATTGCCTTGGGTCCATTTCTGGGTTCTCTATTCTGTTCCACTAGTCTATATGCCTATTCTTGTGCCAGTACCAGGCTGTTTTGATTACAGTCATTTTGTAGTATAACCTGATATCTGGTATTCTGATCCCACCTACTTTGTTTTTTCTTTTTCAAGATTGCTGTGGCTATTCGTGGTCTTTTTTTGGTTCCATATGAACTTTTGAAGTATTTGTCCTACTTCTGTGAAATATGTCATTGGTATTTTGGTGGGTATTGCATTAAATCTATAGATTGCTTTGGGTAATATGGACATTTTAATGATGTTAATTCTTCCAATCCATGCACAAGGTATGTGCTTCCACTTTTTTATATCTTCCCTATTTTTTTTTCAATGACCTGTAGTTTTCTGTGAATACATCCTTTATTTCTTTGCTTAAGTTTATTCCTAGGTATCTTAATTTTTTTGCTCCAATGGTAAATGGAATTGTTTTTTAGTTTCTCTTTCTGTGAGTTTATCATTGGTGTATAACAATGTTGTCGATTTTATGACATTAATTTTGTATCTTGCTGCTTTGCCAAATGTATTTAAGTCTAGTAAATTTTTGATTGGGGTTTTGTATGTATATTATCATGTCATCTGCGAATAATGACAGTTTTACTTCCTGCTTTCCAATTTGAATCCTTTTTAGTTTTTCTTTCTGTCTGATTGCTGTGGCTAAGACATCCAGTGCTATGTTAAATAAGAGTGGCGAAAGTGGGCATCCTTGTCTTTTTCCTGTTTGTAAGGAAAAGCTTTTAATGTTTGACTATTGGGTATGATGTTGGCTGTAGGCCTTTCATATATGGCTTTATTATGTCAAGATATAATCCCTCTATTCCCAGTTTGCTGAGTGTTTTTTATCAGAAATGGGTTCTGGATATTGTCGAATGCTTTTTCAGCATCTATTGATATAATCATATGATTTTTATCTTTCATTTTGTTTATGTGATGTATCACATTTATTGACTTGTGAATATTGTACCAGCCTTGCATCCCTGGGATGAATCCCACTTGGTCATGGTGAATAATTCTTTTGATATATTGCTGGATTTGACTTGCTAGTATATTTTTCAGTATTTTTGCGTCTATGTTCATCGGGAATCTTGGCCTGGAGTTTACTTTCTTTGTAGTGTCTTTTTCTGGATTTGGAATTAGAATTATGCTGGCCTCATCAAACAAGCTTGGAAGTCTTCCTTCTTCTTGAATTTTTTGAAATAGTTTGAGGAGAATGGGTATTAGTTCTTCTTTGAATATTTGGTAAAATTTCCCTGTGAAGCTGTTCAGTCCTGGGCTTTTGTTTGCTGGAAGAGTCTGATTACATCTTCAATTTCTTTTGTTGTTATTGGTCTGTTTAAGTTTTCTATCTCTTCCCGTCCAGTTTTGGGAGACTATGTGTTTCTAGAAATTTGTCCATTTCGCTTAGTCAAATTTGTTCATAATATTTGTTAATGATCCTTTGTATTTCTGTGGTGTCAGTTATTATTTCTTCTATTTCATTTCTGATTTTATGTATTTGGGTTCTCCCTCTTTGTTTCTTGGTGAGTCTAGCTAAGGGTCCATCAATCTTGTTTATCTGTTCGAAAAACCAGCTCTTTGTTTCATTGATCCTTTGAATTGTTTTTTTTTGTTTGTTTGTTTCTATGTCATTTATTTCTGCTCTGATCTTTACTATTAGCTTTCTTTTACTTGCTCTGGGGTTTTCTTTTTGTTTGCTTTCTAGTTCTTTAAGTTGGGAGGTTAGATAGTCTATTAGAGATTTTTCTTGTTTCTTAAGGTAGGCCTTTAGTGCTATGAACTTCCCTCTCAGAACTGCTTTCGCTGCATCCCATAGATTTTGTGTTGTTGTGTGTTCATTTTCATTGGTTTCCAGATAGTTTTTAATTTCTTCTTTGACCTTCGTGGTAACCCATTCATTGTTCAATAACATGCTGTTTAGCCTCCATGTTTCTAAATGTCTTTGCATGTTCTTGTTGCAATTGATTTCCAGATTCATGCCATTGTAATCTGAGAAGATGCTTGATATGATTTCAATCTTCTTTAACTCGTAGAGACTTCATTTGTGTCCTAACATGTGGTCTATCTTTGAGAATATCCCTTGTGCACTTGAGAAGAATGTAAATTCTGCAGTTTTGGGGTATAATTCTTTGTAGATATCTATCAAATTCATTTGATCTAGTGCTTCATTTAGAGTCTGTGTTTCCTTATTAATGTTTTGTGTAAAAGATCTATCCAGTGATGTCAGTGGGGTATTAAAGTCCCCTGCTATGATTGTATTACTGTTGATTTCTCCTTTGAAGTCCTTCAAAAGACTTTTAATATATGTTGGTGCTCCTATATTGGGTGCATATATGTTTACCAAGGTTATATCTTCCTGTTGGATAGATCCTTTTGATATTATGTAGTGGCCTTCTTTGTCTCTAGTTTTGGCCTTCATTTTGAAATGTAATTTATCAGATATGAGTATTGCTACCCCAGCTTTTTTTTTTTGCTTTTTGTTGTTGTTGGCTTGAAAGATTTTTTTCCATCCCTTCACTTTTAACCTGTGTGAGTCTTTTGTCATGAGGTGGGTTTCCTATAAATAACATATATGTGAGTCGTGCTTTCTTATCTAGTCAGCTACTCTGTGTCTCTTTATCGGAGGATTCAAATCATTCACATTTAAGGTGATAATTAATATGCACTTATTTATTCTTATTTTTGTTTAATGTGGTTCTATTTTTCTTCCTATTTCTTCTACTAATTACAGCAGTCCTTTTAGCATATCTTGCAGTGCTGGTTTGGTATTAATATATTCCCTTAGCCTTTTTTTTTTGTCTGGAAAGCTCTTTATTTGACCTTCTACTTTGAATGATAGCCTTGCTGGGTAGAGTAGTCTTTGATTCAGATCCTTGTTTTTCATAACCTTGATTACTTCATGCCACTCCCTTCTGGCCTGTAGTGTTTTTGTTGAGAAGTCAGCTGAAAGCCTTATGGGGTTTCCTTTGTAGGTAACCTCTTCCTTATTTCTTGCTGCCTTTAGGATTCTCTCTTTGTCTTTAATTTTTGGAATTTTAATTACTATGTGTCTTGGTGTGGGCCTGTTTGGGTTCTTCTTATTTGGAGCTCTCTGTGCTTCTTGAACTTGAATGCCTTCTTCCTTCACCAAGTTAGGAAAGTTTTCTGTCACTATTTCTTCAAATATATTCTCTAACCCTTTACCATTTTTTCCTCTTTGAGGACTCTTATGATGTCAATGTTATTACTTTTCCAGTTGTCACACAGTTCTCTTAAGCTGTCTTCCTGTTTATAATTTTTTTTTTCCTTTTGGTTTTCTCATTGGTTGATTTTTTTCTACCCTGTCTTCTAATTCACTGATCCAGTCCTCAGCTTCCTGTATTCTGCTGGTTAGTCCTTCCAATGTGTTCTTAATTTCTGCTATGTCATTCTTCATTTCCACTTAGTTGGCTTTCAATGTTTCTATATCTTTACTCATGGTGCTGATGTCCTTACTCATGCTGTTAAGCTTCCTCAAGATCATGGCTCTGAACTCTACCTGTGATAATTTGCTTAGCTGCATTTCATTGATCTCATCTTTGATAGAGTTCTCTTGTTCTTTCATTTGGGATTTGTTTCTGTGTTTCACCATTTTGGCTATCTCCGTGGGTTTTCGAGCCTGCCAAATTTTCCCTGTGGGTGTTGGTGTTCTGCTGTTTGTGGCTCCCTCTACTGGGTTTGTATGAGCCTGGGTGGGCCCACATTAAACACCACTGTCAAGTCTAACTTTCCCAGGTAGAGTTGCATGACCAGGAAAGGTTCAGTTATCCTGTAGCTTTTTCCTGGTGACTATTAATCTCAGTTACTCAGTGCTTTGGAATGTAGCTCTTGTGTTCTGCATAAGTGGTGTTCCAGTGGGTGGGATAGATACTGGTTGTTAATGAGCCTCAATTTTTATTTCTTTGCCTCACTTGGGAAAGGCTGAATCTCCAAGTGGGGGAGGCGAGGCTGCTGCTTTTCCCCACAGCTCTGGGAAGGAGCACACTCGCCACCGTCCTTTGTGGCTGCAACTCAGCAAAAACTCTGAGAGCCCTCCAAATCCTGGGTGTCCCCACAGAGTTCCAGTCCAGTCTGCCCTTCCTCTGCTATAGGTGAGTGGCTGTGGCTGTATTAGTGCTCTGTCCTGGCTCTCTGTGCTGTGGAGTGGGCTTGGTTTTTATTCCCCAAGGGCGCTCCTCATGTCTAAGGCTGCTGCTGTCTGTGTGTTCCCAGTCTGCCACCCTCTCACACCTCCACAGATCCTACCAGTGTCCCTGGTTATATGGTCCTGTCCTGCTGCTTTTCTGTTGCTTTTTTTCAAGGATTTGTCTTTATTTTCATTGTAATTCCCGTTTGGTCCTGGGAGATTATCTCCGTAGCTTATATTCACTCCGCCTGCATTTTCACATCCTCTAAGCCTATCTTGTGTGCAGCTGGGTCACACAGACCTTTCTGGTGCCCCCAACTCTGCATGTCCCTGGGTAATTGGTTTGCACTGTCCCTTTGGGGATCAGGCTCTATGCCTATGTTATGGGCTGCTGTTCGAATAGGCTTCTCTGGTGGTTCAGCACCCCGCAGGTCCTGTGGGTAACTGGATGGCACAGTCCTTGCTGGGTTGCACAGGCCTCTCTGGTGCCCCTGCACCCTGACAGTTCTGTGGGCAGGCAGCTGGATTGCAACAGTCTCTCTTGGGCTCCGGCTTCCCTCTGCTCCTGTGAGCTGCTGGACCGCACAGGCCTCTGTGGAGCCCCAGGTCCTGCCACTGGCGGCTGGGGAGTGCTGCTGCCCCATGGGGCTCAACTCCTGCTTAGCTTTTGGTGTAGTTTTTGGGGATGGGTCTCAGCTGCTGGTTTGTGCTTCTGTTTCTGGGGATGGGTGTCTGCTCCCCAGCCTCTGTTGCTGGGGGTGTATCTCGACTCTGATCAGGCTGCTACTGTGGTGGATGGTGCTGGGCTCTGGGCTGTCTGAGGCTTCTGTGACCAGCACCTTGGCAGCTCCACTGCTATGCACCAGTCTGTGTTGACACAATGTGCCCACTGGTCCGATGATGCCAGGTGTGCTGGTGGGCTCAGGTTGCTGGGCCCTAGCCACTCCCACTGCCTCCTCCCAGGGAAGACGTGGGATCTTCCACAATTGTGTGGCCTCCCAGTGGCTCAGGGGGAAGCACCCTGAAGGGCCGCTTACCACAGTAGCCGGCTGCTCAGTCCACAGCACAGGAACTTTCTGCTCCGTGGCTCTGCACTGCTGGGGTTTGGTCTTCCATCTTCATGTCCACTCACACTCTCACACACTCGCTCACTCTCTCTCACACTCACCCTCCCTCTGGTCCTGTCCATGGCCATCTTCTCTTCAGTAAAAATCAAAATTTTTTTTTTTTAAAAAGATTTTTGCATGCTGCATAAGCATGGAAAATTGCCTACTCCTCTTCCCTCTCTCCTAGAATCCTATTAAAAGGCCTGTAAAGGAAGTAGAAAAATACAAAAGTCTAAGATGACAAAGTGAATTGGATAAGAAACAGCATCAGCTGAGAGAGATTTCAGCACAACTTTGGGTTCTGGGGGATTTATATATTAGTGTCTGCAGAGAGGGAATGTGATGGGAGCCAAGAATTCCTCTTTAGAACAACAGAAAGGTTTCGCACAGGTGCCATGAGGCGAAAGGCTAAGAAGGGGATATGTGTGGGGAGTCTGTCTATGGAGCCATTAGACATCCTCTCCTATCCTCATGAAGTTAGGCACAATCCTCCCACCTCTCAGACATTAGTTTATTCTCTAGAGTATTGATTCTCAACCTTCCTAATACCATGACCCTTTAATACAGTTCCTCATGTTGTGGTGACTCCCAACCATAAAATTATTTTTGTTGATACTTCATAACTGGAATTTTGCTACTGTTATGAATCGCCATTGGAAATATGTGTTTTCCAATGGTCTTAGGCGACCCCTGTAAAAGGGTCATTTGACCCCCAAAGGGGTCATGACCCACAGGTTGAGAACCGCTGCTCTAGAGAAACTGAATTTAAAAAATTTTGGAGAATCACAGTGAAGAGGAGTGGGGAGAAATTAGATATAAATGGAAAAAAAGGAATTAAGTGAAAAGCTATCCATAGTATAGTAGGTGTTCAAGCCCTTCCTCTCACTTTGCTTATAGGAAATTGGAGCCATCCCTGAAGATAAGATTAGAAGATTATTCTCTGAAGCCTTTTAATAAACCTAGAAAAAAGATCCCAGGTGCTAACTTTGGAGGACCGTCCAATGAAAAAGTGAACTTGTCAGTTGATCTCCCTGAGGTGAGTACCTACAGTCTCACAATGCTCAAATATGAATGAAGGAGCAAGATCATCAGACATTTATGAATAATTTCCCAAATGAAAGAGAGACAGCAATAAGGTATGAAGGGAGGAACATGGAGGAAACATACCATGCTGAAAACAAAACAAAACGAAACAATTAATATTCTAGGGTAGAGGAAGAAAGGTGAGATTATAAAGGGATAGAACGAGGGTGATCTTTGTAGTGATGCATCTTACATGAATAAAGGACATAGAAAAGGACACACACACACACACACACATGCACACACACACACACACACACACACACATCGTACCTATATTAATTCCCTGGTTTTGATATTGCATTACAAGTATGTAAAATGTAACTACTGGGGGAAACTGGACAAAGTATACTTGGGACCTCCCTCTTTGCAATTTCCTGCCAATCTATAATTATTTTAAAATAAAAAGTAAAAAAAAAACCCTCAACTAGAAAATATATTATCAAGAGAAGATAATATCAAGGGAAGATATTACATCCAAAGCAAGAATAAGATACTATATAATCAAAATAAGAAAACTTTCCTTGGGATTAAAAATAATACATCTCAAAAAAAAAATTAAGGATTGAAAGACGATACTGAAAAAAAATCTCACATAAAGTAGAAGTGGAGTTAAAGCAATTAAAAATATGGGAGAAAAATAAGAAAATTAGTCTAGAATATCTAGTATGACCTAATAGGAGTTTCATAAGGGAGAAGAGAGAAATAGGGCAGGAAATCATCAAAGCAATAAAATGAGGTAACTTCTAAGAACTAAAGTACTTGAGTTCCCAAGTGACAGGACTCACTGAGTGTCCATCACAACAAGTGCAAACAGACACACACCAAAGCTCATCATTGTGAAATTGCACATTGTGAAACACAAAAAATTGAGTTTCTGAAAGCTTCTGGAGAGTAAAAACAAATGCATCAGGCCAGCACCAGACCCCTGAATAGCCGTCTCAGGGTTAGAAGACACCGGCTCAATGATGAGCGATAGTGTGCTTCCATCCAGAATTCTGTAAATGCATTGAGGTCAGAATTAGGGCATTTTCAAAGACCTCAACACAGCAATCTTATTTTTACACTTCTTTAGGAAACTACTTGATAATGTGCTATGAAACAAAGGATTAAACCAAGAAAGAGGTACACTTAGGTCCACAGAAGAGAGACCGTGATACAGAAGATGGAAAAAAGCTCTGAGATGGCAGTGAAGGAAAATGACAGGATGAAGTTTGTGCAGCAGGAAACAGGCCATCCTGGAGCAGGAGAGCAGAGGGCTCCAGTGAAAACTACAAAGTAGCTGATACGTGTGAGTGTTTGAAAAATACTAGTGATGGGCATATGACAATAATAAAGGAGTATTTTTTTAGTATCTTTTTTTTAAATCCTCAACTGAGGATACTTTCCATTTATTTTCAGACAGAATGTGAGGGAGATATATATATATATATATATATATATATATATATATATATATTAATTGCTTGCCTCCAACCAGGGCCAGGGATGAACCACAACCAAGATGCGTGCCCTTGACCAGATTTGAACCAGCGACACATTGGTCTGTGAGCCGATGCTCTAACCACTGAGCAAAACCGGCTAAAGGAGTATTTTTTAAAATTAGCTATAAAAATTAGCTACAGGTACATAAAGTATCTGGCAGAGCAAAGCAAATTCTTATTCTAAGAAAAATGAAGGATTATATGATGCTTGGGCATAGTGTACCAGTCACTGAAGGGGTGATATTAGACTTCACAAAAGGTTGTGTTGTAATTACTGAAAAGATGTTAGGAAGAGAGGTAGGCATGGGAAAGAAGTAAATTAGACTTCTTTTCTACAGTGGCAGAAAGTAAAAAAAATATTATTAAAATAGAATAAAATGCCCTGGCCGGTTTGGCTCAGCAGTTGGAGCATCGGCCTGTAGACCAGAGAGTACTGGGTTCAGTTCCCACTAGGGGTACATACCAAAAAAAAAAAAAAATAGAATAAAAAATTACAGTTTAAGTATGTTGTGAAACTATAGATGTAAATAAAAGCAGAAAGAGTTCGAAAGTGGAGACTGGTTGCTGCTAGGAACAGGACTTGGGGAAATAGAGGGCTAGGGATTTCCTCATAAGCCTTTAGAACCCTTAAGTTTTAAGAAGTAGGTACCTATACATTAAAAATTATAAGGATAATATAAAAACTTTCATAAGTATTCTGTGTAATTAAAATGAGTAAAAATGAAAATTATTTAAAATAAAACTGAACCTTGGCTGATTTGGCTCAGCAGTTAGCGTGTAGGCCCATGGACCAGAGAGTCCTGGGTTTGGTTTCCGCTAGGGGCATGTACCTTTGTTGCAGTTTGTCCCTGGCCCCGGCTGGGGTCGTGTGGGTGGCAACCACTCGATGTGTTTCTCTCACATTGATGTTTCTCTCTCTCTTTTCCTCCATCTTTCCCTCCCACTCTATCTGAAGATACATGCAAAAGTGTCCTCAGGTGAGAATAAAAAAAAAAATTATCATTTGCTGTGTGATTGTTATTAACTGAGAAAGATCCTACTCTCTTTGCATTCTGATTTATCAGGCTTTTACAAATGCACCAAAGTGACATCTCGCAGTTCTGATTTTAATACAGATTTATTATTTATTTATTATTATTTATTAAACAAATTATTTTTTATTTATTTATTAAACAAATAATTTAAAATGTTTAAGATTATAACAAATAAATCACAAACCTGTCAGTCTTCAAAGTCTCTCTGAAGACAAAGATGATTTTTCTTGACATCTGCATTGCTCAAGTTTCCTGCTATAGGAAACTGCGCCCCCACAGCCTTGCACAAATGTCATTCCCTGCCCAGTCAGTGATGGACTAGACGCAGCTTGCGGCATGCCATGCTTGTTTCCTGTCCTCTGCTGATTTGATCAAGAATGGGCAACTGACTTGAGGGAAGGCAATTCATTGACTGGCCAGCAACCTCTGGTACATTAAACTAAACTGAGCTAATCAAATGCTCTGTCTTGGAAATTTGAACTTAGAGAATGGAAAGATGGAGTCAGTTGGTGCCAGTGAAAACATCAAAACATTGACACAGGTTAAATCAGGGATCATAAAAAGTCATGGCCACATTCCAACCAAAGTTATAAAGAATCAAAAACCGAGTAAATAGAGGAAGCCTGTTGGTGGTAGGACGAGAATAAAGAGATCCCCAGAGTGCAAATAAGTCATATTAAAATCAGAGCCATAAAGTGTGGGAGCGCCAAGAGTGCAGGAAGCCTGCCTAGTCTGCTGGTCAGCCCTCTCTTGCAGTAGACAGAAGAATGAGCCCCCAAAGATGTCTCTGTCCTAACTCTGGAACCTGTAAGTGACTATGCTATGTTACATGGCAATGGGAGAATTAAGGTTTCAGATGGAATTAAGGCTTCCAATCAGCTGATCTTGAGATAGGGAGATTATTCGGAATCATCTGAATGGGCCCAATGTAATCACAAGGTTTCTTATAAGAGGGAGATAGAAGAGGATGTGTCTGAGAGATAGCCATGTGAGGAAGCCTGACATTGCTGGCTTTGAAGCTGGAGGAATGAGGCCATGAGCCAAGGAATGTAGGTGGCTTCTAGAGGCTGGAAAAGGCGAGAACACGTACTCTTTCCTTAGAACATTCAGAAAGATCGCAGCCCTGCTGACACCTTGACTTTAATCCAGTGAGGTCATTTCAGACTGCAGACCTCCAGAACTGTAAGATCATGCTTGTGTTATTTTAAGCACTGGTTTGTGGTAATTTGTTACAGGAGCTATAGGAAATGAGTACAACTTTCTGAATATTATTCTTGCTGCCCTTGAGTAGTCTTTACATTGACGTTAGGGAGTTACAGCATTTTAAAGGACACATCTCTGCTCTAACAAAAATTGGCTATAGCAGGAAAGCTGCTTCTTTCAAGACTATAGCTTCTCCTGCTGCTTATCAACTTCTTTCAGCTATGTTGGTTAGGTCCGAATCAAAATCGATGGCTTGCATTTGGGTACCATCACACTTGGAAATTTAATTGTATTCTATAATAGTTGGTAATCTGATTTTTATTTTTCTCTTGCCTGATCAAGGACTATTTAAAGCAGCAGTCTTTCCAGAAAGTACTGCCCTCTGGCAGTATGTCAGAGTCTATTTGCCAGGAAAGGGTTGAGAAAGAGGCAATAATGAGGTTTCCTGGTGCCTGGAGGTGGTGACAGACGGTTTGTGGTCTCTGTCCTTGCAACACCCACCATCCTGTCTGATGCAACCCTTGTGATGCAGCGTGGAAGGCAGCAGGAGCCAGCTCGTTTGACCTACTTCCTCATACTCCAGCACAGGTATTTGATAGTCACATATTCATTAAGTTGCATAAAATTCTCAGCATGTGGAGATAGCAAAACATGACCGTTCTAGTGATGAGTTTATGCAAGAAAAGGAGAAAAAGCAGAGTGACGCACATCCTAGTTTTGACACAGATGTGCCCACAGGCTTCCAGTCACCTGGGGCTCTGCTCTCAGCTTCTCTGGCGGTGCTGATGGCTGCCTGTTGAGAAGAGGAACAGAGCAAACCTCTTTCTGGTTCCTTAGTAAAGAGGCTGGTCCTACTTTGGAATAAGCTGAAGAAGTGTGGTATCCTTTCAGCAGCAGCCTTGTCTCATTTATTTTTTCCTTTTAAAAACAAAATATCTAAAGCTGGCCCCAGGTGAAATAGTGAAACATTTAATCCACTTATGTGGGATTTATGCAGTATTTACTTCCCACAAAATTCAGAAGTGTTAAATAACAAAACCATGAGAAAACAGGAGTTTTAAACAAAGACAATTAAAATAGCTACAAAAAGGGCATCATTTTTCTCTATTAAATGATTAAATATTTTAAAAGGCAATCCTCAGTGTGTTGGTGAGTGTATGGTGAAAAGGATCATGTAGCTTGCCGGCTGTCCGTGAGTTGGGGCATAGATTTTCCAGAAAGCAAATTTCTGTATCAAAAACCTTAAACATGTCGATATTTATAACCCTAAAATTATACTGTTCAGAATCTACCATTTTTTAAACTCATTTTTTTTCTTTTCCTCACTTGTGAAATAAAAATTATTTCATAGAGTGGTTTGAGAAATAAATAATGGCTAACTGGCATACAATGTGTGCTTGACAAGTATTAGGCATAATTATTAATGAAAAAATAAAAATAATCTTTTCAGGTGAAAATTATTACCACAGTGTGGCATAGACATTTGGAGCATCAGTTACTCCATGTGCTTGAGCAAACCTAAAAACCATTTTAGGAAGAGAGCCCACCTACTTCCCATTCAGTTCCTGTTTTAAAAACACAGTGTAAACTTATTATCTCATACTTTCTGTATTTCAGAAGGCCAAGTAACTTGACTAGTTTCTCTGCTGAGAATCACACAAGGCTCATGTGACTACATAGGGTCCAACTGGCTAACCTAGGATAATCTCCTGCTCTTCATGTCAAGTGGCTTGTAACTCTAGGTCCATGATTCAAGTCTCTCTTGCAATTTTCCATTATATATTTTCAGGATCCCAGAATTAGAGTGTAGACAAACTGTAGGGGAATGGGGTGGGGTGGAGTGATCATTATTCAGCCTAGCAGAGTAGGTAATAAAATGCCCATAAATCTTTCATTATGAAAAATTTGACCAATTAAGATACATGTGAAGAATTCATTTTTTTCACTCAGTTCTGGAAATAGTCTCTTAAAATGTCTCAAAGTTATGTAAATTGGAGATAACTATTTAATTCAGACATATTATCATAAAAAAAGTTAAGGAATTATTTGACATAGGAAAACTAAACATGTTATTTTTATGCATTACTTTTGGGCAAACAGTGTTCTCCTTAGGAAATAGTCTAGTGAGCACTTAGTGCCTGGAATTGTGTGTTTAGTGCGGGTTTATTCATCTTTATCAGTGGACACTACTGTAGGACTAGGGTCTGGGTCTATTTAGAAGGTCTTGGAAGACGGTGCCTTTCTGGCCCCAAAGAAAAGGGAATTCAGATTGGCTTGGCTGGTAATGCCTAGACTGTGGTTTGGATGGGCAAATCAAGTTCTGTTGTGAAAGAAAAGTGAAGAAGCTGTTTGGGAAAGTAGTAAAGACAGTCTACTATAGGAACCTTCTATTCTCAGAGAATAAAGAAGAGGGAGCTTCACGCAGTGGTTATAGGATGGAGACCCAGGTCACCGGGACCTGAGCAAATGGAAGGTCAGAATGGGGAGGAAGCTTGTCATGGGGTGAGAGGAGGGTCTGCAGGAACAGACCCATAGCTTGTGCCAGGTGCCTCTTCTGTGCCTGTGCATTGTCTCCAATGATGTCTTCGGGTATGTGGAGACCTCCTTCCCCTCCACCTTCACCTCCAAGTGGCATGTGGGATAAACCTGGGCTCCAATTGTTCTGTGACTCTCCCAGCAGTGCCCCCAGGCTTGCTTCTGTCCAGTATCCTACAGTGCAGACACCGCCCACAGCTCCTCAAGATACTTACAAGTGTAAACCCAAAAGGAACCCTGGGGACTTGCTGAGAGGAGCCCCCTGCTGTGCTTGGGCAGGGATCTGAATAAGATCTAGACCTTCAGGCTGGAACAATGTTTATTGGAGAACATCCCAATTACCTTTATAAGGTGGTATTGTTTTCCTACTTAAAAACTTATTTAGCTTTTCACAGTGCATATTATCCACTTTGTCCTTGACAACTACAAATAGCTGTACAGTTGTCCCTCCCTCGCCACTTCTTGCTTCCACTTTCATGGCTTCACTCTATCCCACCAAAGTCGGAGCGTGAAGTGGCGAGGGAGGACTGTATAAATAAAGAATCCTACTTCACGGAAATTCATTTACGGCAGTAGAGTTTGGAACTGTGATAAACGAGAGCTGACTGTAGTTCTATTTGCTCTGTAAGATGGAGGGACAGGAGCCATTCTAGCAGTCACGATAACAAACACCCTCTATTATCAGAATGGAATGAGTACAACTGGGAAGTAAATGCAGGGACATTTAAGTGTTCTTTGAGCTTTGCCAAAATAAATATTATAGATAATTTGGGGTTTCGTTCTTCATGTATTGTCAAACAACAGGGGAAAATAAAATAAGAAAGTTGCAGTCAGGGCAATTCTTCCTATGATGCATAATATTACAAAGACATGCCCTTGTCTGGATGCTGTTTCAGGGACAGTTTTCTAGGCCAAGAGAATTTTCACTCAATGTCAATTGGAAATCTAGTGTCTGGGCAGATATTTCCCTATTAGATAATGACTTTTTCTAACAGTTTCTGTATCTCTTCTAGATCTTATGGATACTATTGATCTGCTTGTTGAGCCAAATTTTACATTACTATAAATTACTTACTGATATATTACTATAAAATTCTTACTTTTTACCACCTCATTTCTTAAATTAAAAGTGTATGACAGAAACAAAAGTGACTCAGGGATCAAAAAGCACAATTTGTGTGCATCTTTTATTAGTACAAAAATTTTATACAGCCCATAAGCTAAGTGAAATTGAGCCAGAGAAAAATAAAAGGATAAAATCAAGCTATTATTTTAACAGTTTCAACAAGCCCATGGTTTGCACCAAAGTTTTTAAAATTATGGTAAGTGGCTTGCCTGAGTTTCTAAGGACAACGCCAATTGACCCCATAAAGTTTCAACTTAAGGAAATCTAGTCATAATAAGTGTTCTGGAGATACCTCTGGTTTCTGCAAGATTTCTTAACATCAGCTTTCTGTACTTGAAATATAGTGAAAATTTAACTGGTTTAGATTTTACCAGTGATCTGACAAATTCAGGAAGTTTCTGAGGAAATGCCATTAAGGATATCCGACAACATTTCCCTTTGAGGAGACTGAACCTTATTTGCCTCATGCTCTGGGGACCAGGAAACATCCTTTCCAATTTTCAAGAACAGCTGAGTAGAAATTCTCTCAAAGGGGACAAATGTTTCCAGGGCCTGGACTCCAGCATTGTCTGTGGGCCACAAGGGGCCTGATGGTGAAGGCAGCATGGCTGCCTGTTTGAGCAAGTGATACTCAGTGAGGGGTGGAAGCGGTGGAGGGCAGGACAGAGTGAATTGACCCCTTCTCTCCACAGCCCTCTATAACCTCTTCCAAGGACTGATTCTTTCCTAACCTCTGCAAGATATGTCTGGCAGGTCCAGAAGTCCTTCCGGCCCTTTTGAGTAATAAGAGCAGCAAAAAAGCATCCAGTCCAGTGTAATAAGGACACTCCAAGCCAAGCAAGTAAGAACAGTACTGTGTTAAGCTTGACACAGTGGAGTAGGGGCTGTGATCAGAGGTATCTGCCCCACTACTACCCTCCGCAGACCTACTCTCCCATTGCTTAGCTGCAGTTTCTGACCCTTTCAGCTCGGTCTCCCACGGGGCAGGGCATTGGGAGAAAGGACACAGTCTTATGTCCCTGGCCTTCTCATGATTTGAAAGTGTGCCTTTTGGGCTTTCTGGGTATTCAAAGCTGACTCTCTTGGGCGATTATGTGGGTTTCTTGGAGAGTCCCTCACTCACCAGGTATCTTCCACTAGCTATCACTAAACTAGTTTTGTCCACCTCCTTTCCAAGTTCTGTATAACACTTTGATTTGAAATGCTCCGTATAATACCCCGATTTAGAAATTTATCATTTTATTTTAAGCATCTGGGAGAGGCTAAAATGGAAACAGCAAGAGTTCCATTTTAGCATCCTGTTACAGTTGCTAACCAACACCAAATAATAGTGTAGCAACCTAAGAAGAGGTGATATCAAATGGGTTCATAAAGTGCTAACGTGTAAACAAAGAGAAGCTTAGCCTGGTGAGTTCTACTGACAAGGATTCAGAGGCAAGTCAGTGCCCAGTAGGTGAAAGTGTTAGGATTGATTAGTAATGTCTGCATTGAACTGGTGACTGTGATGACGTAGGACTTGGAGTTTGTTCTCCCAATAGATGGTGTGGTGTTCAATAACAAACCAGATCTTACAGTTTGTTCCCAGGCTTTCTTGATTTGCTGATTTAGAGCACTTTTTAAATTCTTTTAAGAGGTATATAGAAGTAGTTGATTTCATCCTTGCCAGTAGGTCATATGGACCAGTGTTTGATGAGATGAAAGAATACAGGCCACTCCACAGAAGGGCTCATAGGTAAATCAATTTACTTAAACTTGTTCCCAGTCTAACAAATAAACCTAAGTGCAATCAGGTTTAAAAGGTAGTTAAGAGCAGATTGAAGGGGGAAAAAATGAGCTAGAAACGGATTACTCTAGTAGAGGAATCCAATAAATATTTGTTATTTATAACTCTTTGCGAGCGTAGCTGATTAGAGTATAATATTGCTATCATTGTTAGGACTCATTTGGCTGGAGAGAACAGAAAAATTTTGGTGCTAAAACTGATCAGAAATAGATTTCTTTTCATGTACAAGGTAGGCAATAATAGGTGATTTATGGTATCATTAAGGATCTAGGTTTCTACTTTCTATTTTCAAAGTCACTTCATGACCCAAAGTGACTGCTGAAATTCCAGTCATGTTGTCTGCATTCTAGGCTGGAGGAAAGGAGAAAGACCAAAGAACCATAGGGTCTTTTCTCAAATCAATTTGCTTCCTTTAAACAACTTCCCAGGAGTCCTACCAATGTTTTCACTCATATTTTATTGACCAAAATTTAGTGATCAGATCTAGCTTCAAGAGAGTCTGGGAGATGTAATATCATAAATATAGGAGACAATTTTGCCTAGCTAAGTCAAAATTCTACTATTAAGAAGGGAATGGACAAGAAGAAAAAAATAAAAGGGATCAAAATTGGAAAGGAGGAAGTAAAACTGTCGTTATTTGCAGACGACATGATATTATACATAGAAAATCCTAAAGACTCCATCAAAAATATACTAGACTTAATAAATGAATTTGGCAAAGTAGCAGGATACAAAATTAACGTCAAGAAATCAACGGCATTCTTATACACCAATGATGAGCTCACAGAAAGAGAAACATTCTCTTTGTTTCTCTTGGTAAATGGGAAAACAATCCCATTTACCATTGTGGCAAAAAAATTAAGATACCTAGGAATAAACTTAACCAAAGAAATAAAGAACCTATTTGCAGAAAACTACAGGACATTGTAAAAAGAAATAGAGGAAGAAATAAAAAAGTGGAAGCACATACCTTGTTCATGGATTAGAAGAATCAACATAATTAAAATGTTCATATTACCCAAAGCAATCTATAGATTCAATGCAATCCTCATCAAAATACCAACAATATATTTCACAGAACTAGAACAAATACTTCAAGAGTACATATGGAACCAAAAAAAAAAAAAAAAAGACCCCGAATAGCCACAGCAATCTTGAAAAACAAGGACAAAGCTGGTGGGATCACATTACCAGATATCAGGTTATACTACAAAGTGACTGTAATCAAAACAACCTGGTACTGGCACAAGAATAGGCATATAGACTAGTGGAACAGAATAGAGAACCCAGAAATGGACCCAAGGCAATATACTCAATTAATATTTGACAAAGGTGGCAAGAGCATACAGTGGAGTAAGGACAGCCGCTTTAATAAATGGTGTTGGAAAAATTGGACAGCTACATGCACAAAAATGAAACTAGACCATCAACTTACACAATACACAAGAATAAACTCAAAATGGATAAAAGACTTAAATGTGACCCATGAATCCATAAAAATTCTGGAAGAAAATGTAGACAACAAAATTTTGAACATCATACGAAGCAGAATTTGTATTGATACATCACCTAGGGCAACAGAAACAAAGGAGAAAATGAACACATGGGACTACATCAAACTCAAAAGCTTCTGCACAGCAAAAGAAACAACCACCAAAATGGAAAGGCAACCCACCATATGGGAGAACATCATTGCCAATAATACATCAGATAAGGGGTTAATTTCCAAAATATATAGAGTACTCATACAACTCAACAAAAGGAAGACAAAGAACCCAATTAAAAAATTGGCAGAGGAACTAAATAGACACCTCTCCAAACAGGACATACAAATGGCCAAGAGACATATGAAGAAATGCTCAACATCACGAATCATCAGAGAGATGCAAATTAAAACAACAATGAGGTATCACCTCACACGTGTCAGAATGGCCTCCATCAACAAATCATCAAACAAGTGTTGGCGAGGGTGTAGCAGAAAAGGGACTCTAGTACTTTTGCTGGTGGGAATGCAGACTGGTGCAGCCACCATGGAAAACAATATGCTGTTACCTCAAAAAAATTAAAATTGAACTGCCATTTGACTCAGTGATCCCACTTCTAGGAATATAACCCAAGAAGCCTGAAACACCAACCAGAAAGGATATATGTACCCCCATGTTCATTGCAGCACTATTTACAATAGCTAAGCCCTGGAAACAGCCCAACTGTCCATCAGTAGACGAATGGATAAAAAAGCAGTGGTACATATACACAATGGAGTATTATGCAGCTGTCAGAAAGGAAGATCTCTTATCCTTTGAGACGACATAAAGGGACCTAGAAAGTATTATCCTAAGTGCAACAAGCCAAGCAGAAAAAGACAAATACCACATGATCTCACTTATTTATGGAATATAATGACCATAACAATCTGAGGAATAGGGTAGACCCAGAAACATGGAAGTGGGGTACAGACTGACAACCTTTAGAAGAGAGGGTGGTGGGGGGAGGGAAGAGATAAACCACAGAACTTATATTCATGTATACATAACCAATGGACATGAACAACAAAGCCAGGGATGGGGCGCAGGGGATGGGGAGGAGGGTGTCAATGGGGTAAAAAAGGAGAAACATCTGTAACAAAAATAAAATTAAAAAAGAAGGGAATGGAAAAAGATAATGCTGTGGGTAATCAGTCTTCTGTGCCACACAGGTAATACTAGAATTATAAAACATTTAGTCAATGTAATCTTGTGTATAATGGTAAATAAAAGTTAGAAGTAATGTAAACATTGTATACTACTTAATGGGAGAATAAAGGAGAAAATTAAGAGTATTCAAATCATACTGATAAATAACATAAACACTGTGACCATATATCTGATTTTTAAAAAATGAGAAATGGCCCAGCCGGTGTAACTCAGTGGTTGAGCATTGACCCATGCACCAAGAGTTGCCAGTTTAATTTCTGGTCTGGGCACATGTCCAGGTTGTGAGCCTAATCCCTAGTGGGGGGCATGCAGGAGGCGGCCAATAGATGTTCTCTTTCATTGATGTTTCTGTCTGTCTCTCCCTCTCCCTTCCGCTCTCTCTAAAATCAATCAATTAATCAATAATAAATAATAAGAATATGTAATCTGCCATCTCATCTGAATTTGACAATAGATCAGAGTATTTAAAATTGTGAAGTCATATGCATTATATTTATAGAGTCACTTTTTGTTCTTTTGAGAATTTATTCAATTGAATAAATTTGTAGAAGGTTACTGCTATGTGTAAGGCACTGTGCTAGAAAATACCTTAGAAACCAAAAAAAAAAAGAAAACTAGCATGCCCTATTTTTAAAAAGAAATAATTAAGAACAATCTGTTAGAATACAAATTTTATGGAGACAGGAACTGTTTCTTTCACTATTGTAACAGAAGTCTAGGACAGTATCTGTCATACAACAGGAACCCAATAAACACTGACTTGCCACTTACTCTAAAAAAACATATCTTGGGTCCTGGCCGGTTTGGCTCAGCAGTTGGAGCGTTGGCCCGCGGTACAGAGAGACCCGGGTTCGGTTCCCGCTAAGGGCACGTACCTCGGTTGCAGTTTGTCCCCGGCCCTGGTTGATCGTGCGGGTGGCAGCCACTCAATGTGTCCCTTCACATCGATGTTTCTCTCTCTCTCTCTTCCTCTCTCTCTCTCCCGCTCTATCTGAACAAAAAATGGAAAAATGTCCTCGGTTGAGGATTAAAAATAAATAAATAAAAAATAAAACATATCTTGGAAATAAATCCAATAAATCAACTCGAAAGTATGCATATATGTCTGTTTTTATAAAATAGATATATTTCTGAGGAGCAGTATAGTAAATCATATAAAGGTGTCATATAAAGATTTATTTTATGGACACCAAGGTGGCTACAGAGTATCTGGAAGCTCTGTCATCTTGCTCCTAGCCCCAGACTGGACTTGCAGGTAAACTACAGAGCAATCAACTTGAAAAAGCAGTTGAAATGTAGCTGGTCAGAAATATTATAACCAATGGGCACAAAAGAAGCCAAGAGGAGACTGGGAGGAGGGGTGGAGACGCAGACAGGGTGAGCCCCTCACACAGGTGCAACAGCTGAAAAACTGGAGGGATCCCAAGGCTGCAAAACTCCCTCACCTGGAAGTGTGGAAATGCAGCCCCACACAGGGACCCCCAACCAAGAGCAAAAGAGACAGGAAGGGGGGTTGAAAGGTGAAAGTCTGTGGTTCAAGGTGCACGGGCATGCCAAATAGCAAACTCAGAGGTGAATAAAGAAAAGGGGATGGTGGTGGGAATATCCAAAGGGAATTGGGTGGATGATGGCAGCCCCTAGGAGGTGGAGTTTTGTCCTTGTGTGCATCCACTGGAGGGAAACTTCTGTCAGTCAGTGGAGTCTTTGGGGTCTTGGTTGGTGGGTTTGGGCAGGGAGGTGGGTCTATAGGAATGCAAGTGTGTGATTGGGTGCTTCTTTGGTTCCTGGTGTTTGGTTGCATTTTTTGTCGGGCCAGTTCTCCTGTGGTGGGAAGTTTGATCTTTGTTCTCCTAGGGTGGGGAAGCTTGCAAAATGGTCGTTAGGATTTATATTGCCATGTAAGTCCTAACAGGGAGCCTTATAGCATCTGGCAGTGGGAATCAGCGGGGATTCTGTCCATCTGGGAGGCTCAGAGGGCACCATCCCGGGAAAGGAGTGCTCCTATTGCTACAACACCAGCCTGGGAAGTTTGCTCTGGTCTGTGACTGCTAGAGAGCCCACATGGCCATGCTCAGTCCTCCAACAGTGACTTTGAGGGGCCCTCTATTTTTTGGAAAGGCTTTGGACAGAGAGCTGGTCAGTGCCTAAACAGTGTGGCTTGAGACAGATGCATATCCAAAGGTCCCCCATCCTGAGCGCACGGGCAGCAAACTTCTTACAACCTGCTGAACGGCCTAGTCTGCTCCATCCTGCTGGGTTCTACAGCACAGAGGGATGGTGCAGGGCTAGGAACATCAGCTCACCCTGGTTGTTGGATGGCATAGGGGAGCCAGACTTTCAGCCCTTTTGGAACCCGGGTAGAGCTGTGACCAGCCACATGGAGTGTTTGAAGTGCTGAGCAGGGCTGATTTTTGCCCCCCTCCTGCTTGATTTGGTGGTGTAGGGGTGCTTGGGGGCTGTGTTTGGGGAGGCTTCTGTCCAGGAGTCAGATGGGAGGGGAGTGGGATCTGTGACTGCATTGCAGGGAGGCAGCTACAGTGCTCCCCTGTGAATTCAGCCTGCACTCCCCTGGGAAGGAGAGGAAGTGCCGGCCCCCTACAGATTGCAGGCACCACACCCAACAGGAAACTGTTTGAATCCTCCTTGCCAAGTCCCAGATACCCTTGTTTCCATGGGGGAAGGGAGAGCAAATCAGAGCAGGGACATTCAAAGTGTGAGACCCATGACAGACCCAACCTCTGAATTCAGGAGACCAACTCCACATACCAGACCAGTGAGGGCTTAGCCCTGCTGAGGTCAGGTAAAAAAAAAAAACCAGGACAGACTTAGACATGTGGTTCAGGACAGGAAGTCTGAATGACACCTCTGCCTCATGAAAGATCCAGTAGCCCCATTCCCCAATTTCGCTCTTTCAGAGACTGAGCCTTTCCAGTGACTAAGGCTGACATCCAGCCAGAAGATAGAGGCAAGTGGAAGTGGATCCTGGGGTGAGTTGGGATGTTTGCAGACCCATCTATGGGCCCTGGGCTGGTAAAAGCCAACTTTGGGGCAGAGCTTGGTTCTTCCCATGCATAGCCAAGCCCAGCAGAAGCAGCCACAGACTGTGAATCACTTGTAGCCTTGGACAGATTGCCGAGGGCCAGGCATGGACTTCATCTGACATTGATTTGCACCAGTAAATCTCGCAAGAGGCATGGAAACAGCACACCAAGCGGCCAGGCTCAGACAACTTGGGAGCAGGATCTAACAAGCCTCACAGATGCATATCCAAAGGTGACCAAAGCAAGCACTACACTGCTGAGGCAAACTCCACTAAAAAATTTTATTTTCTTATTTCTTCTTCTTTCATATTTCTTATTTATCTCTCTTTTTCTTGTTTTATTTTTTCCCTTTCTTTTTTCCTTTTATTCTTTTCTTTCATATTTTTATTTCCTTTCCTTTTTTCTTCTCTTATGCATTTTACTTTTGTCTTCTATTATGCTGTTTGTTTCTTTTTTCCCTTTTATGGAACCTAAAAAGACCCTAATTGATTTAGCAACCTTGAGAAAAAAGAACAAAGTTGGAGGTATCACATTACCTGATATCAAACTATACTACAAGGCCATTTTAATCAAAACAGCCTCTTACTGCACAAGAACAGAGATATAGATCAATGGAACAGAACAGAGTCCCCAGAAATCAATTCATGCCATTAAAGTCCATTACTATTTGACAAAGGAAGCAAGAACATACAATAAAGACAGTTTGCAATAAATGGCATTGGGAAAATTGGACAGGAACATGCCAAAAAATAAAACTAGACCACTGTCTTACATCCTACACAAGAATAAACTAAAAATTTATTAAAGACTTAAATTTTAAACTTAAAACCATATAAGTCCCAGAAGAAAACATAGGCAGACATCTTTTGGAGCAATATTTTTGCCTAGATATCTCTTAAGGCAAGGGAAACAAAGGAAAACAGTAAACCAATGGGACTACATCAAAATGAAAAGCTTCTGCACAGCAAAAGAAATCATCAACAAAATGAAAAAGAAACCCACTGCATAGAACATATTTGCCAATGACACATCTGATACAGGGTTAATTTCCAAAATATATAAAGACCTTATACAACTCAACACCAGGAAGACAAACGATCCAATTTAAAAATGGGCAAAGGACCTGAATAGACACTTCTCAAAAGAGGACATACAGATTGCCAATAGACATATGAAAAAATGCTCAACATCACTAATCATTAGAGAGATGCAAATTAAAACTACAATGAGATATCACCTTACTCCTGCCAAAATGGCCACCATCAATAAATCATCAAACAAGTGCTAACAAAAATATAGAGAAACAGGATTGTTAGTGCACTGTTGGTGGAATACTGACTGGTACAGCCAGTGTGGAAAACAGTATTTAGTTTCCCCCTCAAATTAAAAATGGAACTTCTTTGATCCAGCAATCCTGCTCCTGGGACTATACCCTCAGAATCCTGAGACACCAATCAGAAAAAATATATGCACCCCTATGTTCATTGTAGCACTATTTACAATAACCAAGATCTGAAAACAGCCCAACTGCCCATCAGTAGAAGAGTGGATAAAAAACCTGTGGTACTTTTACAACATGGAATAAATACTACATGGCTTTAAAAAAGAATGATCTCTTACCCTTTATGACAGCAAGAATCGATCTGGAGATTATTATGCTAAGTGAAATAAGCCAGTCAGAGAAGGACAAATACTATATGATCTCACTTACATGTGGAATCTAATAAAATAAATGGGTAAAAAAATAGAACCAGAGGCATGGATACATGGAACAGACTGACAGATTTCAGAGGGGTGGGGTTAGGGGTGGATTGCTTAAAAAAGGTGAAGAGGCCCTGGCCGGTTTGGCTCAGCGGTTAGAGCGTCCACCTGCGGTCCAGAGAGACCCGGGTTCGGTTCCCGCTAAGGGCATGTACCTTGGTTGCAGTTTGTCCCTGGCCCTGGTTGGTCGTGCGGGTGGCAGCCACTCGATGTGTCCCTTCACATCAATGTTTCTCTCTCTCTCTTTCTCTCTCTCCCTCCCACTCTGTCTGTACAAAAAATGGAAAAATGTCCTCGGATGAGGATTAAAAAAAAAAAAAGTGAAGAGATTAGCCCAAGAAAATATATGCATAACCCATGAACACAGACAACAGTGTGGTGAAGGCCAGGGAAGGGGGGGGGGGGTGTCTCAGGAGCTAGGTTGAAGTGATGGTGCGGAGGACATCTGTAATAGCATCAACAAAAAATTTTTAAATGATTTTACACCAAAAAATTCTTTTGTAAAGAGAATAATGACCCTTATTCTGTTTGACAAATCTATATTTGTTTATATATATTTGTATAGACTTTAGTGCCCAGATGAGAACACAATATGAATTAAAACCAACATAGTTTTGAAATATCATATTAGTTCTATAAAACTAAATGTTTTTCTATGACAAAGTTACAGACTTGCGGAATTAACAAATGAATTAAATATTTTTTTTCATACTTCTTCCTATGAAATAGAATCAAGGGACTCATTCTAGAGATTTCTGTCTCTCCAGCATGCTCAACATCAAATGCCAATTTTATATTTTAAATAGTTCTTGAAAATTCTCCTCCCTACTTTACTGCCATGCTTGTTTGGAGACCTTAACACTTTCTCTGAAATTCCTAATTTATTTAAAATTAACATTTAATCATGTTATCCTTCTGTTAAAATCTTTCCTTTTAGCAGCAAATGAGCTAATGACCTTCTTAGGCATGGCCTATGAAAGCTTTGTGACACTGACCCTGTTGACTTCTCCACCATTATCATCCACAATTTTCTGCCGTACAGTTTACAACCATGTAGTAGTCTCTCCTTATGCATGGGGGGTATGTTTCTGGACCTCCAGTGGCTACCTGAAATAGTAGACAATACTGAACCTTATTTATACTATTTTTTTTTCCTATACATACATACCTATAATAAAATTTAACTTATAACTTGGCAAAATAAGAGATTAACAACAAAAATAAAATAGGACAATTATAACAATATACTGTAATACATTTTATGTGAATGTGGTCTCTGTCTCTCAAAATATCTTATTATACTGTATTACCTTTTCACTTAATGGAAGCACTTTACAGTTTCTCTTTGGTGTATCACAACGTTACTACTCTTGTACTTTGGGACCATTATTAAGTAAAATGAGAGTTACTTGAACATAAACACTGCAATACTGTGACAGTCGATTTGATAACAAAGATGATTACTAAGTGGAGATACTGCACAAAGAAATTAAGTGGGATGGTGTGAGATTTCATCCCACTACGCAGAATGGAGTAATTTAAAACGTATGAATTATTTGTTTCTGGTATTTTTCTTTTAATGTTTTCAGACAGCAGTTGTCTGCAAGTAACTGTAACTGTGGAAAGCAAAACCATGGATAAGTAGGGAATACTGTAGCCTGGTTCATTTGGTTTTACTAATGCACCCTCAGGAAGTCTTTTTTGGTCCCCAGATTTGGCTTTGTACTACTTTACATTGCTGCTATGACATTCTGGGCAACCTCTGTTGCAGAACATTCTACATTGTACTTTATCCAAAGGGCCTACATTCCATGGTGCCTGGTATTTAGTAAGTGGTTCAATAAATCACTGGTGATTTGAACCAAGCTGGAGAAAAAAATGGTATATACAAGAAATATTAGTTTGAAATTTTTACACAACTATAATTAATATGATTATTATTCATTTTCTTTTGGTCACCACAAAACAATGAATTGTCAGGCCTCCTTAGAGGTATGCAATAGAAGGACACTCTGAACACTTTGGTCTCTCACACACATGTCCTTTATCAACCATTTTCTGATCAAAAACACAAAATTTCTTTTTTTTTAAATATTTTTTTCAGCTTTATTGAGCTATAATTGACATATAACATTGTGTAAGTTTACTTTAAGGAGTATAAAATAAGTTTGATACATTTATACATTGCAATATGATCACTACTATAACATTAGCTAATACCTTCATCATATCACATAATTATCATTTCTTTTTTGTGGTAAATACATTTAATACCTACTCCCCACCAACCTCTGCTCCTTTTCTTTATTAATATTTAGTTACCTATGCTAACACATTTCCCCCCGAATAATCTTGGGCTTTGTCATCTTACAAGGGTAAATAGATGAAGGTCTCATCTGCTGTACTTTTTAAATATTTAATTAATTAATTTATTTTTGTTACAGATGTTTCTCCTTTTCCCTCCACTGATTCCCCCTCCCCCTCCTTCCCCACTGTCCTCACCTTTGTTGTCTATGTCCATTGTTCATGCATACATGCATATAAGTTCTGTGGTTTATCTCTCCCCCACCTCACCCCACCACCTCAATCTTCTGGGGATTGTCAGTCTGTACTCCACTTCCATGTCTCTGGGACTACCCCATTCTTCAGACTGTTATGTTCATTATATTCCACAAATAAGTGAGATCATATGATACTTGTCTTTCTCTGTTTGGCTTGTTTCGCTTAGGATAATACTTTCCAGGTCCCTCCATGTCGTCTCAAAGGATAAGAGATCTTTCTTTCTTATAGCTGCGAAGGACTCCATTGTGTATATGTACCACTGCTTTTTTAACCATTCGTCTACTGATGGACATTTGGGCTGTTTACAGATCTTAGCTATTGTAAATAGTGCTGCTACAAACATGGAGGTACATATATTCTTTCTGATTGGTGTTTCAGGCTTCTTAGGGTATATTCCTAGAAGTGGGATCACTGGGTCAAATGGCAGTTCAATTTTTAATTTTTTGAGATAATACATATTGTTTTCCATGGTAGATGCACCAGTCTGCATTCCCACCAGCAGTGTACTATAGTTTTCTGAGAATAGGTCCTTTATCTCTTTGGTTAAGTTTATTCCTAGGTATCTTAATTTTTCTGCCACAGTGGTAAAAGATTGTTTTCTTAGTTTCTCTTTCTGTGAATTCATCATTGGTGTATAAGAATGCCATAAATTTCTTGACGTTAATTTTGTATCCTGCTATTTTGCCAAATTCATTTATTAAGTCTAGTAAATTTTTGATGGAGTCTTTGGGGTTTCCTACATATAGTATCATGTCATCTGCAAATAACGACAGTTTCACTTCCTCCTTTCCAGTTTGGATCCTTTTATTTTTTCTTCCTGAATACAAAATTTCTTATTGGTGAAAAATAACATGTTAGAAAAGAATGGTTAGATGGAGTGGTTGGAACTCTTGATTTGTGAAGGTATAAATTTCTGACATTAATTGCATCTGAGACAAGCACTGTTTGCTTGCCAAGGAGTCCTATTTAAACATTAGAAATGCTCAACTAAGCAGAACTTGGAGAAAATAGAAAGAAGAATCAATTTTTGTCATTAGCTTTATATCCTTCCCTTTCCCTAACTGTATTGAAAATGACAAATAAAATAATCAGAAGTCCTAAATTAACATTCAGTCGATTGGAAGCATTATTGTGTTAATCATTTTAAAGAGGAAGAAAATGGAGAAATATGTATTTAAAATCTATTTAAAAAGACAAACAAATCATAATGTCTGTGAAGGCAGTCATCGTGGTATAGGAAAAGGGAGAATTGGGATGGGCATGAGGAGATGCATTAGACTTTAGAAATAAAAGTAACCCTTTTCTGAGCCCTTACTCCGTGCCAAGTCCTGCACTACCCTCAGTCCTGTAATGAGCTGAGGAGCTTTGGGCAAGCCATTCAGTTTCTGACCTCTGTTTTCTTGACCCCATTGAAAGTAAGGACCCTGAGTTGGGGCTTTGGGAGGGAAAGAAATAAACTCTTATCCCCTTACCTCCCTGCCTCATCACAGCTGCCCAAATGAGTTGTCTGCTTGCTAGAACAACGCCACATGACATGCTACTCTGACTGGCCTTTCCAACAGGGTGTCAGCCACATGCCTGGCAAGTGGGAGGAGAGAGAGGTTTGGGAGAGATCAAGCACTAGCAGAAGATAGGGGTTGGCCTGCAGAGAGCATATTCACAGAGTGGGGCATTTGTCTGGTCTTTCTAAACAAGCAAACCTCAGCACCTCAGAACCTGAACCCTGTGTCGATGGGAAGCAGAGGTCCTGAATGGTACCATTTTTCACCAGCCTGGGCTGGAGAATGCTCTGGTTTCCTTGGTTAAAAACTGGCACTTCCCCATCTTCACCCCTGATATATCTGGAAGACAGTCCAGACATGATGGAACATCTCCAAATCATCATTCATGAAGTATTGCAGCTGATGCAGTTTATGGAGTCAGATTATCAAGAATACAGGCTGAGGGAGGGAGGCTTAAGATGGCCACAGCATAACAGGAAGCCGAGTGCCCTTGCTCTCAGCCATGGACAGGATTTACAGTTAAAACACTGTGTGCTTAGCTTGAAAACACAAGAGAAGTGTAGCAAATTGGACATATTTTGTCAAAGGAGCACTGAAGAAAGATTGTAGTGACTGGTAAGAGTGGGGGCAAGTTGCAAAAAGGGGGAACTCTGCTGAGAGGCCCCAGTGATATTGGCTGCAAAGCTCCTTCCCCTTGGGAGTATGGACTCGCATCCCTACACAGGGATCCCAAACCAAGAGCAGCAGAGATTGGAAGGAGAGCCCACACAACAGCAGGCAAAGAGATCCAGGGGAACTCAGTTTGCATGGAAGGTTTGGTCCGTACATTCCAGTGAAAGATCACACCCAATGATGGTAACCCCCATGGGAGAAATTCACTCCAGGATCTGACTCCTGGAAGAGCTGCTTTGTGGTATGCAGCCCCAGAATAAAAAAGGGCTTGAGGTCTGCATCTAACAGTGACTTAAAGGGATGCTTTGCTTTCCTAAAAGGCATTGTACAGAGTACCAGATAGCAACTGGAAGGGGCAAGGGACTCTCCCATTTCCAGAGCAGGTTTGGGACCCCTCCCCCTACTTGTAGAGCATGGGGGTTGCTCCCTCTTGTGGTGCCAGTGGCATGGAGATAAAAAATTTTTGGCTCACACTGAGAAGAGTTGGGAGCATGAGTAGTTGGGACTCTTGGCCCCAGTTCTACTGAGACTAGCTGTGTCCAGGCCCACACAAAGAAGGGTTTTGTTTGTTTTTATTTTTGGATGGCATCCCAGGGCATCCCCAGGAAGGCTTGTGTTGGGGAGAAGAAGCTAGGCTTTGTGACTGCATTGTGGGGAGGTTGATCCAGCTACACTATGACTTCACTCCTGGGAAGGAGGGGTCAAACATGTCTACCCCTTCTGCAGATTGGGAATACCACACTCAATAGGAAAGGGTGTAGATCACCTCTCTGGAGCCCTGGATATCCCTGCTGGATAGTTTGGTTGGGGTAGACAGAACAGCTCAGAGGAGGCTATTCCAAGAGTAAGACCCATAGAAGCTATTGTTTGGGACCAGCAGGAAATGTATAGCTCAGCTCTTTTGATAATCCCACTGAGTTTAGGGCAGCTGAAACTTCTCCTACAGAAGAGGCGGCAGGCTGATCAAACCTGAACCTGCACCAAGACATGTTAGGGAGAACTAGATTGGAGGATAAGAAAGAGACTGAGGAGTTTGGCTTTGAAGCAGAGATTAATTTCCCCTCAATGAGTGCCAGGTGGTGAAATCTCTAAATAGGAGGCCCACTAGCCCTAGCTACACTAGCCTGGCTCCACCCTAAAGACTCTCTTCAGAAAACGCTAGAGGAAGACCACACAACCTCAAAGGGAGGCAGAGTAGCTGACAGGTAGAGGTGGTCCTCAGAGAGCCTCAGACTTACAACAGCTATAGCAGGAGAACAAGAGCCAAACTTGGACAGCTCCTGCCATTGGCTGACACAAAAGTATCTCCTGGGAGGCCTGAAATTATCATACAAAATGATGAACCTCAGACAACATAAACTGCCCAAACTTCACTTGGCTGGTTTAAAAAATTTTTTTTAATAGTTTCTATATTTTTTCTGCTATATTACTTTGACATTATTGTTATTGTTATTGTATAAGATTTTTGCTCATTTTCTTCTTATTTCTTTCATATCTCTATTGGCCTTCTGCCTTTTCTTACTTTATTTCCCCCCTTTTTTCTTTTTCATTCTTTCTTTTGCTTTACCTTCCTCTCTCTCTCTCTTCTGTTTACCGTTACATAACTTGTTTTTTCTTTCCCTCTCTTCTTGTAATTTTTTAACCATTTTCCTTTTTCTACTCTCTTATTTTTTACTCTTCCCTCATTTCTTTCAGAATATTTTTCTGCCCCATTTCTCTTTCAGTATCTTCTGCACTTTTAATTTTACTGTTAGCAATATTACCTTTTTCTCTCCTTATTTTTTTGTTTAAAATTTATGTTCTCTTTTCTCTTTCCAAATTCTCTTTTGTGGTTGTTTTTGATGATGCTGTTGGGATCTCTTTTACTTTCTTGTTTATTTGGTTTTATTTTGTTTTGCCCAGTTAGCACAGGTATAATAGATGACCCAAAAGGTAGTGGCTGAGTCTTAAAGTTAGCCAGCATGAAAGGAGAGCCCATCCATGAATGAGACAACAATAATCAAAACCCAATTACATCATGGAGTTCAAATTACACACAAAAGGGTCAGGTCTAGAGCATTCAGCTCAGTAGTACAAGAAAACTGCACCAGTGGTTCCCACAGGACATTTACTACAAAAATCCATCCCACGAAGACTGGGAGTCATAGAAAGAATATCTAATCCATGGATGCAAACACAAAGAGACAATTGAAATGGAGAGACAAAGAAACAATCCCCAAACTAAAGAAAAGAATCATCAGAAAAAGACCTAAACAAAATGGAGGTAAGCAAATAACCAGGCATAGAGTTCAGAGTAATGGTTGTAAAAATGTTCAAGAAACTTAGTGAAAACTACAAAAAACTTAATGGGAACCTCAAGGAACTTAATGGAAACTACAAGGAGTATAGTGGAACCTATATCAGCATGAAAAAAGATATTGAAACTATGAATAAGAACCATGTAAAAATTAAGAATACTATATCTGACATCAAGAATATGCTAGAAGAAATTAAAAGCAGGCTCATTGAAGCAGAAGATCAAATAAGTGAATTACAAGACAAGGTAGGAGAAAAACCACTCAATCAGAGCAGCAAAAAGAAAAAATACTTAAAAATTATGAGGACAGTTTAAAAAAAACTTTGAACAATAAGAAATGGAGCTACATCCACATCATAGGGGTACCAGAAGGAGAAGAAAGTGAACAAGAGGTAGAGAACCTGTTTGAAGAAATAATGACAGAAAACTTCCCTAGGCTGGTGAAGAAAAAAGCTACACAAGTTCAGGAAGCACAGAAGGTACCAATCAAGATGAATCCAAAGAGGCCCACTCCAAGACACATCATAATTAAAATGGCAAACGTTAAAGATAGAGAGAATCTTAAGGGCAGCAAGAGAGAGACAGTCAGTGACCTATAAGGAAGCTCCCATAAAGCTGTCAGCTGATTTCTCAACAGAAACACTGTAGGCAAAAAGGGAATGGCATGAAGTATTTAAAGTAATAAAAATCAAACATCTAAAACCAAAAATACTTTATCCAGCAGGATTTTCAGGCAAAATTGAAGGTGAAATAAAGAGCTTCCCAGACAAAATATAATAAACTAAAATTAAAAAATGTATTGCCACCAAACCTGCAATGCAAGGAATGTGAAAGAGACAACTGTAAGAAGAACAAGAAATATAGCCCAACCAGTGTTGCTCAGTGGTTAAGAATTGACCAAGAGGTCGATGGTTTGATTCCCAGGCTGGGCACATGCCCAGGTTGTGGGCCAAATCCCCAGTGGGGGCATGTGATGTTCTCTCTCATCAATGTTTCCATCTCTCTCTTCTTCTCCCTCCAAAAATAAATAAAGAAAAAATAATAAAAAAAAGAAATATATAGAAATAAACATAGAAATTAAGAATAAAATAGCAATAAATACCTATCAATAATAACTATAAATGTAAATGCATTAAATTCTCCAATCAAAAGACATAGAGTGGCAGAATGGATAAAAAAACATGACCCACATATATGTTATCTACAAGAGACCCACTTCAGAACAAAAGACTCACATAAGATAAAGGTGAAGGAATGGAAATTTTTTTCCATGCAAATGGAAATGAAAACAAAAGCAGGGGTAGCAATGTTTATATCTGACAAAATAGACTTCAAAGCAATGGCCATAATAAGAGACAAAGAAGGCCACTACATAGTACTACAAGGATCAATACAACAATAGGTTATAACTGTGGAAAACATATATGAACCAATTATAGGAGCAAATAAATATATAAAAAAGCTTTTAGAGGACTTTAAGGAAAAAAACTGACAGCAATACAATCAGAGTAAGGGACGTTAGCACCACACTGACATCACTGGATAGATATTCCAGACAAAACATCAACAAGGAAACAGTGACCTTAAATGACACACTTGATCAGGTGGATTTAATTGACATTTACAGAACATTTCACCCAAAAGATGCAGAATATATATCCTTCTCAAGTGCATATGAGACATTCTCAAAGATAGATCACATACTAGTACACAAAATAAGTCTACATGTTCAAGAAGATTGAAATCATATCAAACATCTTCTTGGATCACGATGGCATGAAACTAGAAACCAACTACAATAGAAAACTCAAAAACATTCAAACATATGGAGGCAAAATAGCATGCTAATAAACAAAAATGGGTTACCACTGAAATCAAGGAAGAAATAAAAAGCTTTCTGGAACAAACAAAAATGAACATACAACAACCCCAAATTTATGGGACACAGTAAAAGGAGTTCTGAAGGGAAGCTCATAGCATTTCAGGTCTACCTCAAGAAACATGAACATTTTCTAATAAACTATCTAACCTTATAACTAAAAGAATTAACAAGATAACAGCAAGAAAAGCCCAGAGTAAGTAGAAGGAAGGAAGAAATAAAGTTCAGAGTGGAAATAAATGACAGAAAGACTAAAAAACAACAAAATATCAATGAAACCAAGAGCTGTTTTTAAAAAAAAAATAAACAAGATTGATGAACTCATCAGACTCATCAAGAAACAAAGAGAGAGAAGCTAAATTAATAAAATCAGAAATAAAAGAGGCAAAATAACAACTTACACCACAGAAATACAAAGGAATGTAAGAAAATACTATGAATAATTAATAACTAATTGTTAGTAATAAAGATGAAGAAGTAATAAAAAAAAAACTCCCAGCAAACAAAAGTCCTGGACCAGATTGCTTCACAGGGTTATTTTAACAAACATTCAAAGAAGAACTACCACTTATCCTCCTCAATATATTCCAAAAACTTCAAGAGGGAAAAAGACTTTCAAGCTCTTTTTATGAGGCCAGCATTATCTTAATTCCAAAACCAGATAAAGACTCTACAAAGAAAGAAAATTACAGGCCAATATTCCTGTTAAATATTCCTGCTAAAATCCATAATCCAGCAATAAATTAAAAAGATCATACACTCTGACCAAAGGGGATTTATTCCAGGGATGCAAGGCTGGTACAATATTTGCAAATCAATAAATGTGATACATCACATTACAAAATGAATGATAAAAATCATATGATCATATCAATAGATGCAGAAAAAGCATCCAATAAAATCCAACACCAATTTTTTTTTTTAATCTCCACTCAAGGACATTTTTTCTTTTCTTTTTTTGTTCAGATCGAGTAGGAGGGAGAGAGAGAGAAAGACATCCACGTAAAAGCGACACATCGAGTGACTGCCACCTGCATGACCCAACAAGGGCCAGGAACAAACTGCAACCGAGGTACATACCCTTAGTGGGAGCTGAACTCGGGTCTCTCTGGACCACAGGACAATGCTCTAACCGCTGAGCCAAACTGGCCAGGGCCAGCATTCATTTCTGATAAAAATTCTCAGCAAAGTGAAAATAGAAGGATCATACTTCAAAATAATTAAGGCTACCTATGATAAACCTAAAACCAACATCATACTCAATGGGCAAACAGCAAAAACATTGTCCTTAAGATCAGGAACAAGATATGGATATCTGCTTTTACTACTCTTACTCAACATAGTACTGTAAGTCCTAGCTACAGTGCTCAGACAAACATAAAAATAAAAGGCATCCAAACTGGAAAGGAGGAAGTAAAACTGTAATTATTTGCAAATGACATAATATTGTACATAGAAAAACCTACAGAATCCTTTCAAAAACTGCTAGAGTTGACAAATTAATTCATCAAATTCGCAGAATACAAACTTGACATTCAGAAATCACTGGATTTTTATACATCAGTAATGATCTCTTTGAAATGAAAACTAAAAGAAAAAAACACAATCCTTTTACCATTGCAATAAAAAAATAAGATAACTAGGAATAAACTTAATGTAGGAGGTAAAAGACCTTTAATTTGGGAAACTACAGAACATTAAAAAAAGAGACAGAGGAAGATACAAACAAGGAGAAGAATATATCATATTCATGGATTGGAAGCATTAACATCATTAAAATGTCCATACTACCCAAAGCAATCTATAGATTGAATGCAATTCCTATTAAAATATAAATTGTGTATTTGATAGCTCTAGAACAAATACTTCAAAAATGTAAATGGATCCAGAAAAGATCTCGAATAGCCATAACAGTCTGGAGAAAGAAGAACAAGGTAAGAGGGATCACAATACCAGATATCATGTTATACTACAAAGCCACTGCAATCAAAACAGCCTGGAACTGGCATAAGAACAGGCATATTGATCAATGGAACAGAACAGAGAACCCAGAAATTGACCCAAGCTATTCTCTCAATATTTGAGAATGGAGGCAAGAATGTATAATAGAGTAAAGACAGTCTCTTCAATAAATGGTGATGGGAGAATTGGACAGGTGCATGTAAAAAAATGAAACTAGACCACCAACTTACACCATACACAAGAATAAACTCAAAATGGATAAAAGACTTAAATGTGACTCGTGAATCCATAAAAATCCTAGAAGAAAACTTAGAAAGCAAAATATCAGACATTTCATGTAACATAATGTTTAACAATACATCACCTGGGCAAGAGAAACAAAGAAAAATATTAACAAATGGAACTACTTCAAACTAAAAACCTTCTGCCCAGCAAAAGAAACCAGCATCAAAATGAAAAGGGGAACCACTGTATGGGAGAACATATCCACTAATGAGGGGTTAATTTCCAAAATATATAAAGTATTCATACAACTCAACAAAAGAAAGACAAACAATCCAATTAAAAAGTGCACAGAGGACCTGAATAAACACTTGTCCAAAGGGGACATAGAAAATGGCCAAGAAACATATTAAAATATGTTCAACATCACTAATCATCATAGAGATGCAAATTAAATGACAATGAAGTATCACCTCACACCTGCCAGAATGACTATCATCAATACATCAACAAACAACAAGTGCTGGTAAAGATGTGGATAATAGGGAACCCTAGTACACTGTTGGTGGGAATGCAGACTAGTGCAGCCACTATGGAAAACAGCATGGAGTCTCCTTAAAAAATTAAAAATAGAACTGTCATTAGATCCAGTGATCTCACTGCTAAAAATATATCCTAAGAATCCTGAAACACCAATCAGAAATAATGTATGGGCCCCTATGCTCATAGCAGTGCTATTTACAATTGCTAAGATCTGGAAACAGCCCAATTGTCCATCAGTAGATGAGTGGATAAAAAAACTAATGTTACATTTACACAATGGAATGCTATGCAGCTGTTAAAAAGAAGGATCTCTTTCCCTTTGAGGTGGCATGGAGGGACCTAGAGATACTTATGCTAAGCTAAATAAGACAGAGGAAGGCAAGTATAACATGATCTCACTTATATGTGGAATCTAATGAACAAAATAAACTGACAAACAAAATAGATCCAGAGTCATAGAAGCAGAAGACAAACTGACGATACTCAGAGGAAGGGGTTTGGGGGTAGGGGACGCAAAGAGATAAACCAAAGAACTTCTATGCATTTATGTATAACCAATGGACACAAACAATAGTATGGTGAAGGCAGGAGGGTGGGAGCGGGGAGGAGGGGGTCGATGGCAGAAAAAAGGGAGGACATCAGTAACACTTTCAACAATAGATATACATTTTTTTTTAAAGTGTACAGGCTCAGGATTTGATACCTAGTTGGGGCATATGTGGGACGCTACTAATTGATGTTCCTCTTGCATGTTGATGTTTCTCTCTCTTTCTCTCTCTCTCTAAAATCAGTAAACATATCCTCGGGTGAGGATTAAAAAGGGAGTAAGGCTCAGGATGTATGAAGTCAGATATGTGAAAGTAGAGAACTATCTCTGTGGTCAGGTTATAGTTAAACACTGACACCAGTGAGAGACTTTTTATGTTTCAAATTTACTTGAGAGAGAGAGAAACATTGATTTGTTGTTCTACTTATTTATGCATTTATTGGTTGATTATTGTATGTGCCCTGATGGGGTTGAAACCTACAACCTTGGCATATCAAGATGATGCTCCAAGCAACTGAGCTACCTGGCCAGGGCCTATGTAAATGACTTATGTGAGTCTGCTGCTCAGGGGATATTTAATCTCTTGTGATGTATAATGGACATTACATACTTCTGTTCCCTTGGATTCTATGCAGGAAATGCCAGTCCCCAGCCAAGGGGGCTTAGCAGGCCCTGCCTGCCTTGCCTCACCCCCTGCCTTTTGCCATAGTCAACTAAGCAGGCTGATTCCACAGAGTTCTGATGGCTCTGAGGGAGCAAGAAGAGAGCAAGCAGAGCTGGCACCAGCTTTTCAAAGCAAGGTAAAATATTACATGGAGATATATTAATAACAACTCTGAACATGAAAATTATACTTTTTGAGTAAATGCATATCTATGACTACTGCTCTCAAATAAGATGCAGACATTTTATCAAAAACAATATGGGTCATACAGAAGCAAGTTCCCTAGTGACAGAATTATAATTATCATTATCATTGTTATTACATAAGTGAAGTAATGTATATATTCCTGGACATGGAGACTCTATACTGTGCAGATATCAGTTTTCTTGAAATTCTAACCAAAATCCAAAATAATTTATTTGGGATGGGGTAGATAAAACAAAATAATTTTAAAGATTGTAATAAATATTGCATAAAATAGAAGCAGAGAATAACGAAAAAGTTAGCAATGAGTGGGAACTTAATAAACCAAGTATATTAAGATGTGATTTTAGTTCAAATAAAAGTGTGGTGTTGGGTTCTGGCCGGTTTTGCTTAGTGGTTAGAGTGTAGCCCACAGACCAATGAGTCGCGGGTTCAATTCCTGTCAAGGGCACGTACCTGGGTTGCGGTTTGGTTCCCGGACCTGGACATCAACATTAGAGACACATCGACAGCCAGTCGATGTGTCTCTAATGTTGATGTTTCTCTCTCTCTCCCTCCCACTCTATCTGAAGATAAATAGAAAAATGTCCACCAGTGAGGATTTTTAAAAAAGTATGGTGTTGGTATCACATAGACAAGTTAAATGAGACAAACAGGAAGTGAAAAAATAAGCCCAACTATTAAAAAGTTTGTATCATAAAGGTGGCATTTAACAATGGGGGAGTGGGAGACAGTGGGGATTCAGTAGATTATGAATGTGAGCACAACTCCCCAGTTTTCTGGAAAGAGTTGAATTTTGGAACCATACCCCACTTACCATTCTAAAGTAATTTCTAGATAAATCAAAGATTAAAATGTAAAATATAGATCAATACATAAATAATTTTGGGAGTAAAAAAGGACTGTTTAAGCTTAACAATAAAAACCAAAAATATATTTTAAAAAGATTGATTTTTAACCAGCATCTTTCTATTTTTTCTAACCCACATCCCTGGTAACCCTTATTCTATTCTCTATTTTGTAAACTTGATTTTTTTAGATTCTACATACAAGTGAGACCATGCAGCATTTCTTTTTCTTTGCCTTACTTCACTTATTATAATGTCCTCTAAGTTCATCCATGTTAATCCTTATACTTTAAATTCACAGTCTTAAATTTAAAATCTTCTTAATCTCAAAAAAACAATAATAATACATTTCAGATAAAAATGACAAGCAGGCAGTAAACTGAGAAAAAATATATATACATATGTTTTGCTCTCACAAAATACTTTTAAAAATGGATAAATTAGCCCTGGCTGGTGTGGCTTAGTTGGTTGGGCATTACCCCATGCACCAGAAGGTCGCCAGCTCGATTCCTGGTCAAGGCACATGCCCAGGTTGCAGGCTTAATCCCCAGTAGAGGGCATGAAGGAGATAGCCAATCAATGTTTCTCTCTTTCTCCCTCTCCCTTCCTCTCTCTCTCAAAAAGCAATACAAGTATTTTTTAAAAAGGGATAAATTAAATTAAATTTTCAGTAATATCTCTCCCAAGTATGTTTTTATGAATTGTTTTAGTGGTCATAAGAAGTATAATATAACCTCTGGAAGAGGAAATTATCTTAACCTACAGAATTATTAGCGCACCAGCACCAAGGTGTTTTCCAAAAGTACACATAGCTCATAGTTTGAAGAAACCAATAAAATAAGTTTTTTTTTTACATGTTTAATTTCTAACACATCCATTAATTTTAAGACTTGCACCTTGAACCCCTATGTAGGTGAAAACTGCTCCTTTTTCTGCATATGGGAATGACAAGTATTTAGGGAAACTGAAGAGCTGATTCTCCTTGGGTTGGTCTCACTCAAAGATCATGTTGTTAATCCAAGAACTATCTCATTTTTTATGCATATATGCATATAAGTTAATGGACACAGACAATAGTGTGGTAAAAGCATAGGGGGTGGTACTACGGTCAATGGGATCAATGGGGGGAAAAGGGAGACATCTGTAATACTTTCAACAATAAAAAAAACCAGAAAACCAAAGAACTATCCCAGGCACCTGTTTCACAATCTGCCAAGAATCAAATATTAAAATTTTCCAGTTAATTATTCATCCTGTCCTGGTCTAATCAAAAAGTTATGGCTATACACAGAATTCTTTCACCCTACCTCACAATACACAACAAAAACATTAAATGAAGAACAATAATCATAAATTCATATCTTTTTAAAAAGATACAACAAAGCTTCTTCTGCTATTAATTTTTGTGTCACAATGTAACCGAAAATGCAGGTTCGGCTGCCTGCCACAACAAAAGCCAAACTCATGAGACAGGTGCGGGTACAAAAAAAGACTTTTATTTCAGTGCTGTGATCTGGGATAATGGTGGACTCCATTTTCAGAGGCCATCTCCCCTTCCTGTTCAAGCCCTCGGTTCTTATAGAGATAGCAAGAGGAGGGCTATTTTATTCTATCCAGTTATCTTGCTAGTTTTTGGCTGTCTGGGCCCTGTCCATTCATCTTTTGGTGTGCTGGGTGTAATAACCTCTTCTTGAGCCATTTTGGCCAATGGAGGAGACTCCTTGGTGATCCGTCTATGTTAGTGGGGGGCAGGAGGGCTGCAGGACCCCCGTCAGGAAGTCTGGATATGCTGCGACCCTCAGCCCACCTCCTGTTGCTGGACACAGGCCTGCACATACAGGGGAGTCAGTGGAAGTCTGCGGGTCACCCTGGATCCCAGTGTACCCATGTCCTCTGTGCAGCCCTCACTTTCTGAAGTGGCCAGCCAGGCCTATCCTCTAACTGACAGCTGCCTATGGTAACAACAAAGTAGTTTTATTTACTCTCAGGAAGTAAAAGAGACAGGGAATTCACATTCGAAGCCCTCTTATTATTCTTTTTTTGTTAATCTTCACCCAAGGATATTTTTTTCATTGATTTTTAGATAGAGTGGAAAGAAGGAATGGATGGAGAGAGAGGGAGAGAGACAGAGAGATCGATGTGAGAGGGACATATTGACTGCCTCTTGCATGACCCAAACGGGCCAGAGATCAAACCTGCAACCCAGGTACATGCCCTTGACTGGAATTCGAATCTAAGACCCTTGGGTCCATGGCAGGCCAATGCTCTAACCTTTAAGCTAAACTGGCCAGGGCTCTGCTGTTATTCTTTTTTTTTTATCCCCACCCAAGTACATTTTTCCATTTTTTATTCAGATAGAGCAGGAAGGAGAGAGAGAGAGAGAGATATCGACGTGAAATAAACACATCCAGTGGCTGCCACCCGCACGACCCAACCAGGGCCAGGGACAAACCGCAACTGAGGTACATGCCCTTGGTGGGAAGCGAACCCGGGTCTCTCCAGACCGCAGGTCAATGTTCTAACCGTGGCCAGGGCTCTGCTGTTATTCTTGTTTTTTTTTTATCCTCACCAGAGGACATTTTCCCATTTTTTGTTCAGGTAGAGTGGGAGGAAGAGAGGGGAACAGAGAGAGAGAGAGAGAAACATCAACGTGAAAGGGACACATCAAGTGGCTGCCACCTTCACGACCAACCACGGCCGGGGACAAACTGCAACCGAGGTACACACCCTTAGCGGGAACCGAACCCGGGTCTCCCGGGACCACAGGTTGACACTCTAACCGCTGAGCAAAACTGGCCAGGGCTCTGCTGTTATTCTTGAAGTTGGATTCAGATGTAGAAGTTTATCAAGCAGGTAATAAGCTTCATTAGATATCTTGTCCCAACCTTTAAATTGACCCTCACAGCCATTTCTGTTCCTTTTATGCAATGAATTGCAGAGTTCTGTGCTCGAGGTATTTGTATGAACTGAGAAGATTTATGGTCAGACTTCTCTGAAAAAGCTGGGTCGTGGGAAGCAGGCCCTTATATATCACCTGTTAACTTGGGAATATTAGAGTCTATATCTCTGAGGTTCTCACGGAGTTTTCTCAAGTATTGTGCTGGGACTTCTTTCTACACAATTTTGATTTGCCAATGGTTTTAGAAGACTGGCTAGTTTCTCTGGATCACAGATTGTCACAACTTGAGGCAACGACATTAAATCATCATCACTTGCTTTATAAAATAGATATCATCTATGAAGCAAAGTAAGAAGTATGACACCTGCCCTGGCCAGTTTGGCTCAGCAGTTAGAGCATTAGCCTGCGGTCTGGAGAGATCCGGATTTGGTTCCTGCTAAGGGCATGTACCTTGGTTGCAGTTTGTCCCTGGCCCTGGTTGGGTTGTGCAGGTGGCAGCCACTTGATATGTCCCTTTCACATCAATGTTTTTCTCTTTCTCTCTCTCGTCCTCTCTTTCCCTCCCACTCTATCTGAACAAAAAATGGAAAAATGTCCCCAGGTGATGATTAAAAAAAAAGTATGACACCTGCAGACTACTGTTAATTGTTGTAGTTTGTCTGGGGCACTTTGTCAAGACCTCTGATTCCTGGCGTGCCTGCCCAGCCTGCTACTGCCTTACAAGGCAGATACTGCGAACTTTACCTATTGCAGAACAGTCACAGGCCAGGCCAGTGGGGCAAGACTGGTAGTTTTCTTCATCACATCACTATTTATACCTTTTTGTTGCTGACTTTCTAGACAATACATCCACAGTCCTTCACTGCTCACTGGTTTCCTGCAGGGCTCTCGTGCAATGGAGTTGTGTATATTGGAATTTCTTCCTCTAAACACAGAGTGCTGGAAAGACCTACACATCCCTTCTTTCCATCTTTTCCTTGTTTAATCTGAATTCGTGTATTCATGCAGGGCCGTTAACAGAAGTTTTTGTGGTGGTCTGCTGGTCCAGCTCCTGAGTGCTGCTGTGCCATCAATGAAATCCTGTTTCTGGTGATTACATGGAATTTATTTTCTGAACAAGTTTCCTGCTGAGCTTCTAAATAGAAAAAATTGAGAAGCTCTATTTTTGTATCAAGGATTCCTTGGACCAAACAAAAATCTACCAAGGTATACTTTTCCAGGAGCCTATTATATAAAAAAATTATTGGGATTAGGATTATGGTGAACAATATCAAATTGATGAAGGCATTTATTTCAAAGCTTTGAACAGATTAAACATATATTCCTTCACTACATTTATTTTTTATCCTCACCCAATGATAATTTCTATTTATCTTTAGATGGAGTGGGAGGGAGGGAGAGAGAGGAAGAGAGGGGGAGAGAGAGAGAAATATTGATGTGAGAGGGTCACATCGACTGGTTGCCTCCCACATGACCCAGACCAGGACTGGGGAGGCACCACAACTGAGGTATATGCCCTTGACCAAAATTGAATTCACAACTCTTTGGTCCTTGGGCTGATGCTCTCTAACCACTGAGCAAAACCAACCAGGATCTGCACTACATTTTAAATTTAATTTTTTAAAATTGAATTTATTTAAGTGACATTGGTTAATAAAGTTATATAGGTTTTAAGTGTACAATTCTATGATACATCATCTGTATATTGTATTATGTGTTCAACACCCTAAATAAAATTTCCTTCCATTACCATTTATTTGCCCTTTACCCACTTCTACTTTCTCCCAACCCCCTATATCTTTGATAATCACCATACTGTTGTCTGTGTCTATGAGTTTGTTTGTTTTTCTTTTTTGCTTATTGACTTCACCTTTTACACCCAGCTCCTCAACACCCATCCCTTCTAACAGCTGTTAGTCTGTTCTCTGTATCTATGAGTCTGTTTCTATTGAGTTTGTTAGTTTATTTTGTTTACTAGATTACACATACAAGTGAAATCATATGGTACTTTCTCTAATTGGTTTATTTCACTTAGCATTATATTCTCCAGGTCCATCCATGCTGTTGCAAATGGTAAGATTTCTATTTTTTTTTTTTTTAATGGCTGAGTAATAGTATTTCATTGTGTAAATGTACCATAGCTTTTTTATCCACTCATCTACTGATTGGCACTTGGGCTGCTTCCAAACTGTCATTATTTGTAGATGACATGATACTATAAATAGGGAACCCTAAAGATTCCATCAAAAAACTACTTGAACTAATAAATGAATCAAGTAAAGTAGCAGGATACAAAAGAAATATCCAGAAATCAATTGCATTTTTATACACCAATAAAGAACTATCAGAAAGAAAAACTAAATAAGAAAATCCCATTCACAATTGTGTCAAAAAGAATAAAATACCTAGGAACAAATTTAACCAAGAATGTAAAAGATCTGTACCCAGAAAATTATAAGACATTTAAGAAATTGGAGATAAAAATAAGTGAAAGCATATACTGTATTCATGGATAGGAAGGATTAGCATAATTAAAATATTCATACTACCCAAAGCAATCTATAGATTTAATGCAATTCCTATCAAAATATCGATGGCATATTTCACAGAACTAGAACAAATATTCTAAAAATGTATATGAAACCACAAAAAAACCCGGACTAGCCACAGTAATCTCAAGGAAGAATTATGCTACCTAATATTAAACTATATTACAAAGCAGCATGGTACTAGTATAAAAACAGACATGTAGATCAATGGAACAGAATAAAGAGCTCAGAAATACACCAATGTTTTTTTGTAAATTAATATTTGACAAAGGAGGCAAAAATATAAAATGGACTAAGGATAGTCTATTCTATAAATGGTGTGAAAAAATTGGATAGATATGTGCCAAAAACAACAACAAAAACAAAAACAAAAAAACAAACCACCTTCTTACACCATACACAAGAATAAACTCAAACTGGATCAAAGACTTAACTGTTAGACTTGAAACCATAAAAATCCTAGAAGGAAACAGGCAGACAATATCAGACATTTCTATTTTCTGATATATATTTATCAGAAAACAATTTCTGATGGTGACGGGCAGAACCAGAGAGCAGATGAGTGGGTGAGAGAGTGAGCTAGTGTGTGAGAGAGTGTGAGTGGACATGAAGGTGGACGACCAAATCTGAGCAGTGCAGAGACGCAGAGTAGAAGGTTCCAGTGCTGAGGACGGAGCAGCCGGCTACTGCGGTGAGCGGCTCTTCAGGGCGCTTCTCCCTGCGCTGTGGGGAGGTCCCACCATTTTGGAAGATCCCAGGTTGTCCCTAGCAGGAGGCTGTGGGAGTGGCTAGGACCCAGCAACCTGAGCCCACCAGCACCTCTAGCATCACCGGACCAGTGGACACTCTGTGTCAACACAGACCGGTACACATTGGTGGAGCTCCCAAGGTGCCGGTCCTAGAATCCGTATATAGCCTGGAGCCCAGCACCATCCCCCATAGTAGCAGCCTGAACAGAGTCCAGCTATACCCCCAGCAACAAAGGCTGAGGAGCAGACATCCTTCCCCAGGTAGCAGAAGCACAGACCAGCAGCTGAGACCCAACCTCAAAAACTATAGCAAAAGCTGAGCAGGAGTTGACCCCCACGGGGCAGCAGCACTCCCCAGCCCCCAGCAGGGGGACCTGGGGCTCCACAGAGGCCTGTGCAGTCCAGCAGCTCACAAGAGCAGTGGGAGCCTGAGCCACAACGAGACTGGTGAGATCCAGCTGTCCGCCCATGAAAACTGCAGGGTGCAGGGACACCAGAGAGGCCTTTGCAACCCAGCAGGGATTGTGCAATCCAGTTACCCACAGGACCTACAGGCTGCTAAAGCAGCAGAGAGGCCTGTGTAACCCAGCAGAGACTGTGCCATCCTGTTACCCGCAGGACCTGTGGGATGCTGAAGCAACAGTGCGACCCAGAAGCTCATAACATAGGCACAGATCGGGGTACCAAAAAGACTGTGCAATCAAGTTACACATGGGACCTGCAGGGTGCGGGGGCACCAGAGAGGCCTGTGCAACTGAGCTGTCCACAGGATAGGATGGGAAAATGGAGGCAGAGTGAATAGAAGCTACACAGACGATCTCCCAGGAACAAACAGGAATTACAACTAAAATAAAATCCTCGGAACAAAACAACAGAAAAACAGCAGGACAGGACCATATCACCAGGGACACTGGTAGGATCTGCAGAGGTGCGAGAAGGTAGCTGGATGGGAGCACAAGGACAGCAGCAGTCTTAGCTGTGAGCAGCGCCCTTGGGGAATAAGGACCAAGCCTGTTCCATAGCCCAGAGAGCTGGACAGGGAGCTAAAATATAGCTGCAGCCTCTCAGTGGGGGCTACAGCAGAGGGAGGGCAGACTGGGCTGGAATCTGTGGGGACACCCAGGATTTGGAGAGCACTCAGAGTTTTTGCTGAGTTGCAGCCACAAAGGACAGTGGCCAGTGTGCTCCTTCCCAGAGCTGTGAGGAAAAGCAGCAGCCCCACCTCAGAGATTCAGCCTTTCCCAAGTGAGGCAAAGAAATAAAAATTGAGGCTCATTAACAACCAGCATCTATCCCACCCTCTAGAAATTCTGTTAGGCAGAACACCAGGGCGACATTCCAAGGCACTGAGTAACTAAGACTACCAGCCTCCAGAAAAAAGCTAGGGGAAAACCACCTTTCCTGGGCTTGCAAATCTACCCAGGAAAGTAAGACTTGACAATGGTGTTTAACATGGGCCTGCCCAGGCCCATCCAAACCCAGTAAAGAGAGCCACAAACAGCAGAACACCAACACCCACAAGAAAAATTTGGCAGGCTCCAAAACCCACTGAGATAGCCAAATGGTGAAACAAAGAAACACATCGCAAATGAAAGAACAAGAGATCTCTATTAAAGATGAGATGAATGAAATGCAGCTAATCAAATTATCAGAGGTAGAGTCCAGAGCCATGATCTTGAGAAATCTCAACAGCATGAGTAAGGACATCAGCACCATGAGTAAAGATATAGAAACATTGAAAACCAACTAAGTGGAAATGAAGAATGACATAGCAGAAATTAAGAACACATTGGAAGGACTAACCAGCAGAGTAGAGGAAGCTGAGGACTGGATCAGTGATTAGAAGACAGGGTAGAAAAAAATCAACCAATCAGAAAACCAATAGGAAAAAACAATTAAAAAACAACAACAGAAAGACAACTTAAGAGAACTGTGGGACAACTGAAAACGTAATACCATTCACATCATAAGAGTCCTAGAAGAGAAAAAAATGGGCATGGGTTAGAGAATATATTTGAAGAAATAGTGACAGAAAACTTTCCTAACTTGGTGAAGGAAGAAGGCGTTCAAGTTCAAGAAGCACAGAGAACCCCAAATAAGAAGAACTCAAACAGGCCCACATCAAGATACATAGTAATTAAAATGCCAGAAATTAAAGACAAAGAGAGAATCCTAAACGAAGCAAGAGATAAGCAACAGGTTACCTACAAAGGAAACCCCATAAGGTTCTTGGCTGACTTATCAACAGAAACACTACAGGCCAGAAGGGAGTAACATGAAGTAATCAAGGTCATGAAAGACAAGAATCTGAATCCAAGACTACTCCATTCAGCAAGGCTATCGTTCAAAATAGAAGGTCAAATAAAGAGCTTCCCAGACAAAAAAAAAAAAAAAAGGCTAAAGGAATATATTAACACCAAACCAGCACTGCAAGATATGCTATAAGGACTGCTGTAATTAGTAGAAGAAATAGGATGAAAAATAGAACCACACTAAACAAAAATGGCAATAAATAAGTACATATCAATTTTCACCTTAATGTGAATGGTTTGAATGCTCTGATAAAAAGACACAGAGTAGCTGACTGGATAAGAAAACATGACTCACATATATGTTGTTTACAAGAGACCCACCACACAGCAAAAGACTCATATAGGTTGAAAGTGAAGGGATGGGAAAAAATGTTTCAAGCAAACAGAAAGAAAAAAACAGCTGAAATAGCAATACTCATATCTGATAAAGTAGATTTCAAAATGAAGATCATAACTAGAGACAAAAAAGGTCACTACATAATATTGAAAGGATCTATCTAACAGGAAAATATAATCTTGGTAAACATATATGCACCCAACATAAAAGCACCAACATATATTAAAAATCTTCTGGAGAACTTCAAAGGAGAAGTCAACAGCAATACAATCATAGCAGGGAACTTCAACACCCCACTGACATCACTGGATAGATCATCTAGACAAAAAATTAACAAGGAAACACAGACACTAAATGTGCTATATGAAATGAATTTAATAGATATCTACAGGGAATTATAGCCCCAAACTGCAGAATTCACATTCTTCTCAAGTACACATGAGACATTCTCAAAGATAGACCACATGTTAGGGAACAAACTAAGTCTCTTCAAGTTCAAGAAGATTGAAATCATATCAAGCATCTTCTCAGATCACAATGGCACGCACCTAGATATTAATTGTGACAAGAACATGCAAAGACATTAGAACAAATGGAGGCTAAATAGCATGTTATTGAACAATGAATGGGTTACCATGGAGATCAAGGAAGAAATTAAAAACTTCCTGGAAACCAATGAAAATGAACACACAACACAAAATCAATGGGATGCAGCAAAAGCAGTTCTGAGAGGGAAGTTCATAGCACTATCTCAAGAAACAAGAAAAATTTCTAATAGATCATCTAACCTCACAACTTAAAGAACTAGAAAGCAAACAAAAAGAAAACCCCAGAGCAAGTAGAAGGAAGGAAACAGTAAAGATCAGAGTAGAAATAAATGACATGGAGACCAAATAAACAATTCAAAGGATCAATTAAACAAAGAGCTCGTTCTTTGAAAAGATAAACAAGATTGATAGACCCTTAGCTACAGTCACCATGAAACAAAGAGAGAAAACCCAAATACACAAAATCAGAAATGAAAGAGGAGAAATAATAACTGACATCACAGAAATACAATGAATTTTTAACAAATAATATGAACAATTATATAGCAACAAATTGACAATCTAAGTGAAATGGACAAATTTCTAGAAACACATAGTCTCCCAAAACTGAACCAGGAAGAGACAGAAAACTTGAACAGACCAATAACAATGAAGGAAATGAAGATGTAATCAAGACTCTCCCAGCAAACAAAAGCCCAGGCCCAGTCGGCTTCACAGGGGAATTTTACCAAACATTCAATGAAGAACTAATACTCATTCTCCTGAAACTATTTCAAAAAATTCAAGAAGACTTCCAAACTCATTTTATGAGGACAGCATAATTCTAATTCCAAAACCAGAAAAAGACACTACAAAGAAAGAAAACTACAGACCAATATCCCTGAAGAACATAGATGCCGAAATCCTGAACAAAATACTAGCAAATTGGAACCAGTAATACATCAAAAAAATTATTCACCATGACCAAGTGGAATTCATCCCAGGGATGCAAGGCTGGTACAATATTTGCAAATCAATAACTGTGATACACCACATGAACAAAGTGAAAGATAAAAATCATATGATCATATCAATAGATGCTGAAAAAGCATTTGACAAAATCCAGCACCCATTTCTGATCAAAACTCTCAGCAATAACAGAATAGAGGGATCATATATGGACATAATAAAGGCCCTTTATGAAAGACCTACAGCCAACATCGTACTCAATGGGTAAAAACTAAAAGCATTTTCCTTAAGAACAAGAACAAGACAAGGATGCCCACTTTCGCCACTCTTATTTAACATAGTACTGGAAGTTTTAGCCACAGCAATCAGTCAGGAAGAAAAAAAATGAAAGGAAGTGAAACTGTCATCATTAGCAGATGGCATGATACTATATGTAGAAAACCCCGAAGACTCCATCAAAACTTTGCTAGACTTATTAAATGAATTTGGAAAAGTAGCAGGATACACAATTAACATCAAGAAATTGACAGCATTCTTATACACCAATGATGAACTAACAGAAAGAGAAACTAAAATAACAATTCCATTTACCATCACAGCAAAAAAATTAAGATACTTAGGAATAAACTTAACCAAAGAAATAAAAGATGTATTTTCAGAAAACTACAGGTCATTGAAAAAAGAAATAGAGGAAGATATAAAAAAGTGGAAGTAGCCCTGGCCTGTTTGGTTCAGTGGTTAGAGGATCGGCCTGCGGTCTAGAGAGACCCGGGTTTGGTTCCCGCTAAGGGCGTGTACCTTGACTGTGGTTTGTCCCCGGCCCTGGTTGGTAGTACAGGTGGCAACCACTCGATGTGTCCCTTTCACGTTGATGCCTCTCTCTCTCTCTCTCTCTCTCTCTCTCTCTCTCTCTCTCTCTCTCTCTCCCCCACTCTATCTGAACAAAAAATGGAAAAATGTCCTCAGGTGAGGATAAAAAAAAAAAAAAGTGGAAGCACACACCTTGTTCATGGATTGGAAGAATTAACATCATTAAAATGCCCATACTACCCAAAGCAATCTATAGATTCAATGCAATCCCCATGAAAATACCAATGACATACTGCACAGAACTGTATCAAATACTTCAAAAGTTCATATGGACCAAAAAAGACCTCAAATAGCCACAGCAATGTTGAGAAAGAATAATAAAGTTGTAGGGATCACATTACCAGATTTTAGGTTATACTACAAAGCTACTGTTATCAAAGCAGCCTGGTACTGGCACAAGAACAGGCAGATAGATCAATGGAATAAAGAACCCAGAAAAGGACCCGAGACAATAAGCTCAATTAACATTTGACAAAGGTGGCAAGAGCATACAGTGGAGTAAAGACAGCCTCTTTAATAAATGGTGTTGGAAAAATTGGACAGCTACATGCACAAAAATGAAACTAGACCATCAACTTACACCATACACAAGAATAAACTCAAAATGAATAAAAGACTTAAATGTGACTCATGAATTCATATAAATCCTAGAAGAAAATGTAGGCAACAAAATTTCAGACATCATAGGCAGCAAAATTTCCACTGATACATTACCTAAGGCAACAGAAACAAAAGAGAAACTGAACACATGGGACTACATCAAACTCAAAAGCTTCTGCACAGCAAAAGAAACAACCATCAAAATGGAAAGGCAACCCACTGTATGGGAGAGCGTAATTGCCAATGATGTATCAGATAAGGGGTTAATTTCCAAAATATATAGAGTGCTCATACAACTCCACAAAAGGAAGACAAAGAACCCAATTCAAAAATGGGCAGAGGAACTAAATAGACACCTCTCCAAAAAGAACATGGAAATGGCCAAGAGACATATAAAGAAATGCTCAATGTCATTAATCAACAGATGCAAATTAAATCAACAATGAGGTATTGCCTCACACCTGTCAGAATGATGATCAACAAATCATCAAACAACTAGTGTTGGCGAGGGTGTGGAGAAAAGGGGACTCTAGTACACTGCTGGTGGGAATGCAGACTGGTGCAGACACTATGGAAAACAATATGGTGTTACCTCAAAAAATTGAAAATTGAACTGCCATTTGACCCAGTGATCCCACTTCTAGGACTGTACCCTTAGAAACCTGAAACACCAATCAGAAAGAATATATGTACCCCCATGTTTGTAGCAGCACTATTTACAATAGCTAAGATCTGGAAATAGCCCAAATGCCCATCAGTAGACAAATGGATAAAAAAGCTGTGGTACATATATGAAATGGAGTACTATGCAGCTGTAAGAAAGAAAGATCTCTTATCTTTTGAGACAACATAGAGGGACCTGGAGAGCATTATTCTAAGCAAAACAAGCCAAGCAGAGAAAGACATCTATCACAGGATCTCACCTATTTGTGGAATATAATGAATATAACAGTCTGAGGAATTGGGTAGTCCCAGAGACATGGAAGTGGGGCACAGACTGACAATCCCATGAAGAGGGGGTGGTGGGGAGAGATAAACCACAGAACTTATATGAATGTATGTATGAACAATGAACATGGACAACAAAGCTGGGAACATGGCGGGGAGGTTGGGAGAAAGGCATATCAGTGGGGGGAAAAGGAGAAACATTTGTACCAAAAATAAATAAGTTAAATTATAAAATAATAAATAAATAAAACGAATAAAAGTTAGTGGAAAAAGTTGAACAAAAATTCTGAGATTTTGTATATTTATATTTTCTGTTATATCACCTCTGGGAAGGGAAACAAAAGAAAAAATATAGAATGGGACTACATCAAATTAAAATGTTTTTGCACAAGAAAGGAAACCCTCAACAAAATGAAAAGACAACACTGAATGGGAGAACATATTCACTAATACATATGATAAAGGCTTAATATCCAAAATTTATAAGGAATTTATAAGACTCAACACCAAAAGCAAACCAACAATCTAATTAAAAACTGAGCAAAGGACCTGAATAGATACTTCTCCACAGAGGACATACAGATGGCTAATAGACATATGAAAAGATGCTCAATATCACTAATCATCACAGAAGTGTAAATTAAAATCACAATGAGGTATCATGGCTATCATCAATAAATCAACAAACAACAAATATTGGTGAGGATGTGGAGAAAAAGGAAACCTCACGCACTGTTAGTGAAAATGCAGACTGGTGAAACCACTGTGGAAAACAGTATGGAGTTACCTCAAAAAATTAAAAATAGAACTTTCTTACGACCCAGCAATTCCACTTTTGGAAATATATTCAAAGAAAGCCAAACCACTAATTCAAAAAATATATGCACCCCTATGTTCATTACAACGTTATTTACAAATTGTTTAGTTTATCAAAATACTTGTTTACCTTTCTCTTGCCAAACACTGACTCTTAAAGCCACAAGTTCTACTGTGTGCATATGTTGAATGCTGGCATTAGCCTATGATGTCAGGTTTTATGAGATGAACATTAATATGGGTGAGAAATTGTACTAGTTTTCTAAGATCCTGGGTAATGAATTCAAACAAGTAAATACAGGACTGGAACTAAATTTTTATTCCCAAAAGTAATCCATAATTGAGATGGTTGGCACTGGATAAATTTCCACAGAAATGCACAAATGTTGAGAACTTGGATACATCACTTAGAAGCTAAATGAGGCAAACCCCACTGATGACTCTGAAATGTTATCTTATTACTAAATGGATGCGTGAAATGCCAGTTTTAAGATAAATCCTTTTTTTGCAAAGGAGTCTAACGCTTTTTTCTTTTTATAGTAAATATTGTCTGAAAGAAAAGTTATAGATCTTCATTGATACCCCAAAATCTTTATTAATCCTTCTTAACTAGTTATTCTGCAAGAACTCCCTAACAATCACAAACTTTCATAAGGAGCTGGATTACAAAGAAGGTTCACATGAAAAGGCACTAATGTTTTCCATATAGAACCTATAGTCCCAAAGAAATAAATTACTATATATAAAAATTTTAATGGTTTTTAAAGAGAAATTGAAAGATCATTGTATGCTTATCAACTCAGAATTTAGAGCTACTCTTTTATAAGGAATACTACCCTAAACAAAACTCTTTTCAATCACTTCATTATAGCAGGAAGAAGAACAGACATGAAACATAACAGGAAGGTGTATTGCTCCAAAAACATTGCAGGATTGGATGACGTGGTAACCTTCACCAAACTTGGGACCCTGACACCATTCACATCTGGATGTGCTGCAATGGAAGAAACATTAAATCAATATTTAATACATTTGTTTAAAGAAAAGACATTTTGTTGATGCTGTGTAAGACTCAATGTAGCAGGAAATATGACTTTTATCATCACTGATCTTACCATCTAATTGAAAGCTAAGACATACACACATGAACAATTAAATGTTGGTAGATATGTATAAGACAGTTTTGTTTTTAAAATAAAAAAGTATAGATTCATAGTGAAAGAAAAACACTCTAAATATAAATCTCGCCCTGGCCGGTTTGGCTCAGCGGTTAGAGCGTCGGCCTGCGGTCCTGAGAGACCCGGGTTCGGTTCCCTCTAAGGCCACATACCTCGGTTGCAGTTTGTCCCCGGCCCCGGTCGGTCGTGCGGGTGGCAGCCACTCGATGTGTTCCTTTCACATCGATGTTTCTCTCTCTCCCTCTGTTCCTCTCTCTCCCTCCCACTCTATCTGAACAAAAAATGGAAAAATGTCCTCGGGTGAGGATAAAAATATATATATATATAAATCTCAATTGGGAAACAGCAATTATCCTTGGACTGTGTAATTACTGGCAATTCTAATTTTTTTACAATGTGTTTCTGTATTTTCAAAAATTTCTATAATAAATGTGTTATTTTATAATTCAAAATAAATATATTATTTTTAAAATGAAGGGTTTAACATAAGCTAGTGTAAAATTAGTGTCCATATATATTTTTAAATGTTCACAAATCATTTTTTTAAAAAAGACATCAACCCGTTAGTACATTAGCATTGGCACATTAACAGACTATTCACAGAAGAAGAAATCTGAATATCCAGAGACCACTGACAAGTAAAGCTTCTCAATTAAATTAGTAATTAGAGAATACAAAACAAAATAGCAAAGAAATATCATTTCATAATCATCAGATGGGCAAAATGCAAAATCCAGACAGTACAAAATTTGGTCAGGATGAGACAATCAGGGACTCTCACACTTTCTTGGTAGCATATAAATTGTTATGATCACTTTGGAGAGCAATTTGGCAATTTCTACACAAGTTGATGATACACATACTCCATAACCTAGAGACACTTGCAAATTTGCATAAGGAGATATGCTTTAAAATTATTATTGCTGACTTCTTAGTAATAATAAAATTGGAACCAATTCAAGTGTTCACCAGCAGGAGATATAATGAATAGATTAGAGTATTCATTCTGAGGAAAACTATACAGGAATTCATGAACTAAAGCTATATAAAATCAAAATGGATAAATGCACAAAAATGTTGAGAATAAAATACAAGTTGAAGAATGACATGTTTTGTGATATTTACATGACATTTAAAACATGAAAACTATATATTTGTGGAAGGTTTCTTCTGACAGCAACCAATTTTTAATTATTTGAAAACACCAACTGCATGTCCTAAAAGTCAATTTAATTAAATTCTGACACTAATTACCTGGAGTAAGTTCCCAACTCCACAGGGTTTTTTTGTTTTTGTTTTTGTTTTTTCTTTATCCTCACCCAAGGATATTTTTCCAGTTTTTGTTCAGATAGAGTGGGAGGGAGAGAGAGGAAGAGAGAGAGAGAGAGAAACATCGACGTGAAAGGGAAACATCGAGTGGCTGCCACCCACATGACCAACCAGGACCAGGGACAAACTGCAACTGAGGTACGGGTCCCTCGCAGAAACCAAACCCGGGTTTCTCTGGACCACAGGCCAACGTTCTAACCACTGAGCCAAACTGGCCAGGGCCCAACTCCACACATTTAAGGGATCAGTCCTACAATATTGCCTTCACTTCAGATTCAGTCTCAAGTACGGGGTCCTCAGGTTATCCACACTTGTCTCCACTTGACTACAAATTTATGGGTTCCAATGATGCCACTTCACTAAGTTTGATAATTTGTTAAAAAAATTCAGAATTCTGGAAAAGGCTGTACTTACTATTACAGTTTATTATAAAGCATACAAATGAATAGCCCAAGGAAGTGAAGGTAGAAAAGGGTTCTGAGTGTGGGAGCTGCTGTTCCAACGGCGGTACGGTGCACCAGATGTTATTGGCCAAAGTGTAAGATCTCTGAACCCTGTTGCTCAGGGTTGTTGTTTTGTTTTGTTTTTTTCCACATGATTTTTATTCTTCATTGTGTGTGTGTGTGTGTGTGTGTGTGTGTGTGTGTGTGTGTGTTGCTGACCTGCTCATGAGTCTTTTCTTTCCCCAATTTTTATTAATTTATTTTTGTTACAGATGTTTCCCCTTTTTCCCTCCTAGATACCTTCCTTCCAATCTTGGTCCCCCCCCCCCCCCCAGCATTGTTGTTTATGTCCATTGGCTACACATAAATGCATATAAGTTCTTTGGTTTATCTCATCCCTTCCCACTGCCCCCCAGCTCTGAGGTTTGTCAGTCTGAATCACACTCCTTTCTATGTCTCTGGGTCTACTTTGGTCATCAGCTTACTTTGTTCATTATATTCTACAGATAAGTGAGATCATGTGGTATTTGTCTTTCTCTGAATGGCTTGTTTTGCTTAGCATAAGGCTGTCCAGGTCCCTCCATGTCATCTCAAAGGATAAGAGATCTTTCTTTCTTAAGGCTACATAGTGCTCCACTGTATATATGGTAACACAGCTTTTTTATCCACTCATCTATTGATGAACACTTGGGCTGTTTCCAGATCTTAGCTATTGTAAATAGTGCTGCTATGAACACAGGGGTACATATATTCTTTCTGATTGGTGTTTCAGGCTTCTTAAGATATATTCCTAGAAGTGGGATCACTGGGTCAAATGGCAGTTCCATTTTTAATTTTTTGAAGAAATACCATATTGTTTTCCATAATGGCTATATCAGTCTGCATTCCACCAGCAGTGTACTAGAGTCCCCTTTTCTCCACACCCTCACCAGCACTTGTTGTTTGCTGATTTGTTGATGGCGGCCATTCTGACAGGTTTGAGGTGATACCTCATAGTCACCTTAATTTGCATCTCTCTGATGATTAGTGACGTTGAGCATTTTTTCATGCCTCTTGGCCATTTGTATGTCTTGTATTGTTGGAAACTATACTCTCCCATTACAGTGGATTTCCTTTCCATTTTGATGGTTGTATCTTTTGCTGTGCAGAAGCTTTTTAGTCTGATGTAGTCCATGTATTAAATTTTTCCTTTGTTTCTCTTGCCTTCTGCTGTGTGTCATGTCTGAAATTTTGTTTCCTACAATTTCTTCTAGGATTTTTATGGATTCACAAGTCACATTTAAGTGTTTTATCCAAATGTAAAGAGAACCCACTGTATGGGAGAACATAATTGTCAATGATACATCAGATAAGGGGTTAATTTTCAAAATATATAGAGTACTCATACAACTCAACAAAAGTACACAAAGAACCCAATTATAAAATGGGCAGAGGACCTAAGTAGACACCTCTCCAAACAGGACATACAAATGGCCAAGAGAATATGAAAAAACGCTCAATGTCACTAATTATCAGAGAGATGCAAATTAAAACAACTATGAGGTATCACCTCAAACCTGCCAGAATGGCTGCCATCAACAAATCCTCAAACCACAAGTGTTGGCGAGGGTGTGGAGAAAAGGGAACTCTAGTACACTGCTGGTGGGAATGCAGACTGGTGCAGCCACTATGGAAAACACTATGGTATAACCTCAAAAAATTAAAAATTTAACTGCCATATAATCCCACTTCTAGGAATATATCCTAAGAAGCCTGAAACACCAATCAGAAAGAATATATGTACCCCTATGCTCATAGCAGCACTATTTACAATAGCTAAGATCTGGAAACAGCCCAAGTGTTCATCAGTAGATGAGTGGATAACAAAGCTGTGATACATATACACAATGGAACACTGTGCAACTGTAAGAAAGAAAGATCTCTTATTTTTTGAGATGACATGGAGGGACCTAGAGAGTATTTTGCTAAGCAAAACAAGCCTATCTGAGAAAGACAAATACCACATAATCTCATTTATTTGTGGAATATAATGAACTAAAAAAACTGATGAACAAAATAGACCTGGAGACATAGATGTAGGATACAGACTGACAAACCTCAGAAGAGGGGCTGGGTGTGTGTGTGTGAGGAGATAAACCACAGAACTTACATGTATGTATGCATGCATAATCAGTGGACATAGACAACAAAGCTGGGGATGGGGCGAGGTGGGGAAGGAGGTAGTCAATGGGGGAAAAAGGAGAAACATCTGTAACAAAAATAAATTAATAAAAATAATTTTTAAAAAATCAATAAAAACATTTAAAAAATAAAAATAAATTTTAAAAAATGTTTTGAAATATTCAAAGTCTAAATTGAAAATGTTCTCTCAAAAAACATTTGTGGTGAATTCAAATCTCTTGGTTTCATATCTAGTTACCACACTCACTAGTTAGGTTTTAATTTTTTTGAAATTGAAATTTTTCTTTCTTATGTGCATTCAAATCAATAGCACTAACATCTCAATGCATTTAAACTGGAAACTTTGGCCCCAGCCAGCCACGTAGCTCAGTTGGTTAGAGCATTGTTCCATACACCAGTTTCAATTTCGGGTCAGGGCACATACCTAGGTTGCAGGTTTGGTCCCTGTTGGGGCATGTACAGAGGAAACCAATCGATATGTCTCTCTCATGTCAATGTCTCTCTCTCTCTCTCTCTTCCAAATCAATAAATATATCCTAGGGTGAAGATTTAAAAAATAATAATAATAAAATTGGGCACTTTGGGGTCTTGTTAGTTTTTATTGGTACATTTTTAATCACTTTTTTCCTCAAAGTTTTTTTTTTTCTTTCTTTATTGATGTTAGAGAGAGAAAGAGGAAGATAAAAACATCGATGAGAGAGAACATCAATTGGCTGCCTCCTGTATGCCCCCCAACTAAGGATTTAGCCCACAACCTGGACATGTGCCCTAACTGGAAATCGAACCAGTGTCCTCTTGGTACATGGGTCCATGCTCAACCACTGAGCCGCACTGGCCGGGTGGCTTAATCCCTTTTATATTTTCTTCAATGGTACCTGATCAGTTCAGGTTTTCTGCTTTTATTGAGTCAATATTGGTAATTTATATACTTTTGAGAAACTATTTCACCTAGGCATACAACAAATATTTATTAAATCAATAATACAAGCACTAATGATCAGTACGGCAGTAAAAATAGTTTTAGATCATTTGAAGGAAATGAGATAAATCTGAGTAGACTGAAAATGTGTGGGGTTTAAGAATCCTAGTCCTGAAATTAGGCAATGATTCTCACAATGGCCATTAATCTTGGAGTAAAAGAAGTTGCTCTATATACATCTTCTCTGTTCCTGGTCTCTAAGAAGTTAGAATAGAGTAAAGCAGGGAGGACGGGAAATGGCAGTGGAGTGAATGGAAGCTACAGAGACAATCTCCCAGGACCAAACAGAAATTACAACTAAAATAAAGACAAATCATGGAAAAAAGCAACAGAAAAGCAGCAGGAAAGGACCATATAATTATGGGACACTGAATCAATACTGGTAGGATTGTGGAAGTGAGAGAGGGTGGCAGACTGGAAGCCCACAAACAGTAGCTGTCTTAGCTGTGAGCAGAGCTGTTGGGTTCAAAGTCCCAAGCCTACTACACAGTACAGAGGGCCAGAACAGAGCACTGAATTGGCTACAGCCATTAACCGTGAGCTCCAGCAGAGGGAGGGCAGATTGGACTGGAACTGTGTGGGGACACCCGGGATTTGGAGGGCGCTCAGAGTTTTCGCAGAGTCACAGCCACAAAGGTCAGTGGCCAGCATGCTCCTTCCCAGAGCTGTAGGGAAAACCAGTAGCCCAGCCCTCAGAGGTTCAACCCCTTTTAGGTGAGGCAAAGAAATACAAATTGAGGTTCATTAACAACCAGCATCTGTACTACCCTCTGGAAATTCTCTTAAGCAGAATCCCAGTAGGCTACATTCCAAGGCCCTGAGAAACTGAGACTAATAGCCTCCAGGCAAAAAGGCTAGAGGAATAACTGAACCTTTTCTGGGCTTGCAAATCTACCCAGGAAAGTAAGACTTGACAGTGGTGTTTAACGTGGGCCCTCCCATGCTCATCCAAACCCAGTAGAGGGAGCCACAAATAGCAGAACACCAACATCCACAGGGAAAATTTGGCAGGTTCCAAAACCCTTGGAGACAATGAAAATGGTGAAACAAAGAAAAAAATCCCAAATGAAAGACCAAGAAAACTCTACTGAAGATGAGATAAATGAAATGTAGTTAAACAAGTTATCAGAGATAGAGTTCAGAGCCATGATCTTGAGGAAGTTCAACAGCATGAGTAAGGACATCAACACCATTAGTAAAGATATAAAAACATTGAAAATAAACCAATTGGAAATGAAAAGCCACCAAGAAGAAATGAAGAATGACATAGAAGAAATAAAGAACACATTGGAAGAAAAAACCAGCAAAGCAGAGGAAGCTGAGGACCGAATCAGTGAATTAGAAGACAAGATAAAAAAAAAAAAAATTAACCAATCAGAAAACAAACAAACAAACAAACAAAAACAATTAAAAAACAGGAACACAGCTTAAGAAAACAGTGGGACAACTGGAAACATAATAACATTGCATCACAGGAGTCCCCAACAAAGACGAAAATGAGCAAGGGTTAGAGAATATATTTGAAGAAATAGTGACAGAAAACTCCTAACTTGGTGAAAGAAGAAGGCATTCAAGTTGAAGAAGCACAGAGAGCCCCAAGGAAGAAGAACCCAAATAGGCCCACACCAAGACATATAATAATTAAAATGCCAAAAATTAAAGACAAAGAGAGAATCCTAAAGGAAGCAAGAGATAACCAAAAGGTGCCTACAAAGGAACCCTCATAAGGGTATCACTGACTTCTCAACAGAAACACTACAGGCCAGAAGGGAATGGCATGATGTAATCAAGGTCATGAAAAACAAGGATCTGAATCCAAGACTACTCTATCCAGCAAGGCGAGCATTCAAATTAGAAGGTCAAATAAAAAGCTTCTTAGGCAAAAAAAAAAAAAAAAAAAAAGACAAAGGAAATACATTACAACCAAACCAGCACTTCAAGAAATGTTAAAAGACTATTGTAATTAGTAGAAGAAATAGGAAGAAAAATAGAACCATATGAAACAAAAATGGCAAGAAATAAGTACATATTAATAATCACTTTAAAGGTAAATGGTTTGAATGCTCCAATAAAAGGACACAGAGTAGCTGACTGGATAAGAAAGCATGACTCACACATATGTTCTTTACGAGAGACCCACCTCTCAACAAAAGACACATATAAGTTGAAAGTGAAGGGACAGAAAAGAATCTTCCAAGCAAACAGAAAGGACAAAAAAGCTGGGGTAGCAATACTCATATCTGATAAATTAAATTTCAAAATGAAGGCCATAACTAGACACAAAGAAAGTGACTACATAATATTGAAAGGATCTATCCAACAGGAAGATATAATCTTGGTAAACATATGTGCACCCAATAGAGGAGCACCAAAATACATTAAAAATTTTCTGAAGGACTTCAAAGGAGAAATCAACAGCAATACAATCATAGCAGGGGACTTCAACACCCCGCTGACATCACTGGATAGATCATCTAGACAAAAAATTAGCAAGGAAACACAAACACTAAATGAAGCACTAGAGCAAATAGATTTAATATATATCTACAGAGAATTACATCGCCAAACTGCAGAATTCACATTCTTCTCAAGTGCACATGGGACATTCTCAAAAATAGGCCAAATGCTAGGGCACAAACTAAGTCCCTAAAAGTTCAAGAAGATTGAAATCATATCAAGCATCTTCTCAGATCACAATGGCATGTACCTAGAAATCAATTGCAAGAAGAACATGCAAAGACATTTGAACATATGGAGGCTAAAGAGCATGTTATTGAACAATGAATGGGTTACTATGGAGATAAAGGAAGAAATTAAAAACTTCCTGGAAACCAATGAAAATGAAGACACAACAACACAAAATCTATGGGATGCAGTGAAAGCAGTTCTGAGAGGGAAGTTCATAGCACTACAGGCCTAACTCAAGAAACAAGAAAAATTTCTGATTGACTACCTAACCACACAACTTAAAGAACTTGACAGCAAACAAAAAGAAAACCCCAGAGCAAGTAGAAAGATGGAAATAGTAAATATCAGAGCAGAAATAAGTGACATGGAGAACAAAAACAATTAAAAAGACCAATGAAACAAAGAGCTGGTTATTTGAAAAGATAAAGAAGATTGATGGACCCTTAGCTAGACTCACCAAGCAACAAAGAGAGAAACCCAAATACACAAAATTAGAAATGAAAGAGGAGAAAGAATAACTGACAAAACACAGAAATACAAAGAATTGTTAACAAATATTGTGAACAATTATATGGCCAAAAAATGGACAATCTAAGCGAAATGGACAAATTTCTAGAAACACATAGTCTCCCAAAACTAAACCAGAAAGACATAGAAAACTTGAACAGACCAATAACAACTAAGGAAATTGAAGATGTAATCAAGACTCTCCCACCAAAATAAAAGCCCAGGCCCAGAAAACTTCACTGGGGAGTTTTACCGAGCGTTCAAAGAAGAACTAACACTTATTCTCCTCATACTAGTCCTAAAAATTCAAGAAGGAGGAAGACTTTCAAACTAGTTTTATGAGGCCAGCATAATTCTAATTTCAAAACCAGAAAAAGACACTACAAAGAAGAAAAACTACAGGCCAATATACTTGATGAACATAGATGCCGAAAACCTGAACAAAATACTAGCAAATCGGGTCAAGCAATACATCAATGAAATCATTCATTATGACCAAGTGGGATTCATCCCAGGGATGCAAGTCTGGTTCAATATTTAAAAATCAATAAATGTAATATACCACATAAACAAAATGAAAGATAAAAATCATATGATCGTATCAATAGAGGCTGAAAAAGCATTAGACAAAATCCAGCACCCATTTCTGGTAAACACGCTCAGCAATTTGGGAATAGAAAGATCATATCTTGACATAATGAAGGCCATATATGAAAAGCCTATAACCAACATCATACTCAATGAACAAAAACTAAAAGCATTTCCCTTAAGGACAAGAAAAAGACAAGGATGCCCACATTCGCCACTCTTATTTAACATAGTACTGGAAGTCTTAGCCACAGCAATCAGACAGGAAGAAAAAATAAAAGGGATCCAAACTGGAAAGGAGGAAGTGAAACTGTCATTATTAGCAGATGACATGATACTATACATAGAAAATCCTAAAGACTCCATCAAAAATCTACTAAACTTAATAAATGAATTTGGCAAAGTAGCAGGATACAAAATTAACGTCAAGAAATTGATGGCATTCTTATACACCAATGATGAATTCACAGAAAGGAAAAGTAAAAAAAGAAAAAAAAAAACAATTCCATTTACCACTCCAGCAAAAAAAATTGAGATATCTAGGAATAAACTTAACCAAAGAAGTAAAGTACCTATTTGCAGAAAACCACAGGTCATTGAAAACAGAAACAGAGGAAGATATATAAAAATGAAAGCACATATCTTGTTCATGGATTGGAAGAATTAACATCATTAAAATGTCCATACTACCCAAAGCAATCTATAGATTCAATGCAATCCCTATCAAAATACCAACGACATATTTTACAGAAGTAGAACAAATACTTCAAAAGGTCATATGGAACCAAAAAAGACCCCCAATAGCCACAGCAATCTTGAAAAAGAAGAATGAAGTAGGCAGGATCACAGGACCAGATATAAGGTTATACTACAAAGCCACTGTAATCAAAACAGCCTGGTAATGGCAGAAGAACAGGCACATAGATCAATGAAATAGAACAGAGAATCCAGAAATTGACCCAAAACACTGCTCATTTAATATTAGACAAAGGTGGCAAGAGCATACAGTGGAGTAAGGACAGCCTCTTTAATAAATGGTGTTGGGAAAATTGGACAGCTACATGTAAAAAATGAAACTAGACCATCAACTTATACCATACACAAGAATAAACTCAAAACAGATAAAAGACTTAAATGTGACTCGTGAATTCATAAAAATCCTAGAAGAAAATGTAGGCAACAAAATTTCAGATATCATATGCAGCAGAATTTTCACTGATACATCACCTAAGGCAACAGAAACAAAGGAAAAAATGAACACATGGGACTACATGAAACTCAAAGCTTCTGCACAGCAAAAGAAACAACCATCAAAATGGAAAGGGAACCCACAGTATGGGGGAGCATAATTGCCAGTGATACGTCAGATAAGGGGTTAATTTCCAAAATATATAGAGTGCTTATACAACTCAACAAAAGGAGGATAAAGAACCCAATTCAAAAATGGGCAGAGGAACTAAATAAACACCTCTCCAAAAAGAACATGGAAATGGCCAAGAGACATATAAAGAAATGCTCAATGTCATTAATCAACAGATGCAAATTAAATCAATAATGAGGTATTGCCTCACACCTGTCAGAATGGCAGCCATCAACAAATCATCAAAAAACAAATGTTGGCAAGAGTGTGGAGAGAAGGGGACTCTAGTACACTGCTAGTGGGAATGTAGTCTCGTGCAGCCTCTATGGAAAATAATATGGTGTTACCTCAAAAAATTAAGAATTGAACTGCCATTTGACCCAGTGATCCCACTTCCAGGAATATACCCTAAGAAGCCTGAAACACTGATCAGAAAGAATATATGTACCCCTATATTCATAACAGCACTATTTGCAACAGCTAAAATCTGGAAACAGCTCGAGTGTCCACCAGTAGACAAGTGGATAACAAAGCTGTGTACATATACACAATAGTATACTATGTAGGTGTAAGAAAGAAAGATCTCGCCCTGGCCAGTTTGGTTCAGCGGTTAGAGCGTCGGCCTGTGGTCCTGAGAGACCCGGGTTCGGTTCCCGCTAAGGGCACGTACCTCGGTTGCAGTTTGTCCCCAGCCCTGGTCGGTTGTGCGGGTGGCAGCCACTCAATGTGTTCCTTTCACATCGATGTTTCTCTCTCTCTCTTTGTTCCTCTCTCACCCTCCCACTCTACCTGAACAAAAAATGGAAAAATGTCCTCGGGTGAGGATAAAAAAAAAAAAGAAAGAAAGATCTCTTATTTTTTGAGACAACATGGAGGGACCTGGAGTAGTATCATAAGTGAAACAAGCCAAGCAGAGAAAGGCAAATATCACATGACCTCACTTATTTGTAGAATATAATGAACACAACAGTCTGAAGAACAGGGTAGTCCCAGATATGTAGAAGTGGGGTACAGACTGACAATCCCCAGGAGAGTGGGTCAGGGGGGAGAGATAAACTACAGAACTTATATGCATGTATGCATAACCAATGGACATGGATAACAAAGCTGGGGACAGGGCGAGAAGGGAGGGGGAGAAGGGTGTCAATGGGGGAAAAAGGAGAAACATCTGTAACAAAAATAAATAATTAAATTTAAAAAAATGAATAGAGTAAAGCATTTTCTTGGATAGTGCATAGTGTGCCTGAGAGTAATTAATCTTTTTTTTAAGAATACACTTTATGTCTGTAGTGATTCATAGAAAAGATTTATACTACAACTGTGTAGTTATTGCCAGCTACACCTTAGCAATCTGTATCTCACATTAGATTTAAGTTATAACTTTGGACTGTTAGGAGATGGGCTGAATTCAGACTATTTTATTATGCTGAAGAGCCAGAAGGAGCAATTTAAAGAATTGTGTGTAGTCCGGCCGGTGTGGCTTGGTACATGGAGCATCCTCCCATGGACTATTCCCAGTCAGGGCACATGCTGGGCTAGATCCCCAGTAGGATGTGTGCAGGAGGCAGCCGATTGATGTTTGTCTCTCACATTGATGTTTCTCTCTCTCTCTCCCTTCCTCTCTCTCTAAAATAATCAATAAAAACATATTTTAAAAATACTGGTCTTTCAAAAAGAAAAAGAATCGTGTGCATGTTTTGATATGTGGTATGTGATGTGAAGTGTGTGTGTGTGTGTGTTCATAGTAAAATTATTATGTGAGCCTGTAATAAAGAACATTTTGAATGCTTAAAAGTGCATTTTGGTTAAATGAGTTTCAGAATTTTCTTACCAGTTTAGTAACATTTGAATTTCCACTGGGATCACATCATAATATGTATGTAGATTATTTTTTAAAAAGAACAAAGAAGTAAGTTGAACAAGACGCTGTGGACTATTCAAAGAATTCTCTTTCCAAAGACAAGGATGAGTGAAAGTATTTTCAAATAGGATTTTTTTCAGGTTAAGCTTCAAAATTCCAGATGGAAAAGATGTCAGGTCATTCCCATCAACAACCAATTTTTTAAGTGATCTGCAAATAGAAAAAAATATTCTTTAAAAGGCTCTTATGCAATTTATAATACTGAAGTAAAATTCTGTCCAAATTTTCCTTAAAATTAGTATAAAACTTTATAATGATAAAATGTAGGTGTTTTAAGTACTTCCTTAGAATCAAGAAAGTTATCTTAAAAAGCAATTGAACCAATATATTATGCTGCAAAAAAAAATCCATTTGTGTGAATAGTAGAATTACGCTTGTATTTTGGGTCTTTGCAATATGCAACATACTACACAAAAAGAATTAATAATCACAAACAAAGTAAGATGAATGAATGTTGTATTACATAAAATATAATTTATGATACAAAGAATTTATTTTCATAGACAAATTGAACTTCAACACATATTTTTCACTTAAACGCAATCAAAAAAGTGAAATTAACATTATCAAAATGTATTGTGTGCTACGTTGTGTTTTGACTTTTTATCACCTCTTGGTTTTTACTGTATCAATTGCTTCAGAAAACCCTTCATCTTTTATCCAAAGGGACCGAACATCACTGATTTTCTCATTTTTTAGCTACTTACAAATGATTTCTACAGTGACTTATCTCCTTTCTAACTAGTGCTGGAAACTGTCAGAAAAGTATCTGTTCATGAAGGATATATAAAAATCAAAGCAAAAGCTGGTCCAACTTCTGAAATGTATTAGGAGTGAAGACATTAATATAACCAGTTTAGATTAAAAAAAAAAAAGACTTTAGGTGATAAGCAGCTAGAGGCCTATCATTCTCATTTGCAGTCTAGTTTCACATCTCTTATACACACAATTTAAGTTCTTTAATTATGATTCCTGCTGATAATGGTCAAAGACATTATTTAAGACAATGAGGCTAAGAAGATGGTACCTCAGCTAGCTTCATCCCTCCATCACAGTTTGACTACTGTACTTCTCACTGTCTAGACAGGGTGAGTCAGACCCTAGCTCTGTTTTGGTCCCAGAGGAGGGACTGGCATGGTCATTTTTCCTCTATAGCAAACACAACCTTGGGGTCAAAAGCAGAGTCCTATGGACAATCAGAATAAGTATGGTACGCTCTAAGGAAATGCCACCGAGAATCCCCAGAACAACCATGAGTGAGGCTGTCTTTCCTGTGTTGGTTTATCTTAGAGGTTCCACCAATATGGGTACACCATTTCTCTCGATGAGTTTTGGGGATGTTCAGTAGGCTAACTAGTTTTAAGGTTAACCTGGGTAGCATAGAAAACTCCTCCTGCTCTACCACTAACACTCAGTGCTCTGAATGGTCCTCTGAGACTGCTATCAACCTAAGCAGAAGACAGAGCAACCAGAAGAGGAAAACAAAACAAAACACACAAAATCATTTACCTAAGGCAAGCACTTCTATATTTATCTCTCTGTGGAGACAGATAAGAAGTTGGGGCAGGAGAAACAATAAGATTGAAATATACATACACATACATATATCTACACACATACAGATATTCTTGAATCAAAATACATTATTTTTAAAACTAAAAAAATTAGGTGGACAAACTGAAGAAGAAAATGGTATTCATAGAGATCTGAGTTAGAGGCAAAGAAAAAGTAGAAAAAAATAACTGAAACATAGCAAAAACATTTTAAAAAATAATAATGAAAAAAATGTAGGTATCATGGAAGATAGAGCCAGGTGATCTAAAATAAAATAGATGTTTCAAGAAAAGAAAATAAAACAGATGGAAGAGGAGAAGCAATAATTAAACATATTTCCTAACAAAAAAAATGTTTGACCTGGCTCATTAGAAGAGTTTACTGAATTCCAAGAAAAACAGACCTGATACCATGATTTATAGAAACATATATATAAAATACTTAGAATGGTTAGTAAGAAAGATAAAGGATTTATATGAAATGAGTCATAAATTCTTATTAAGAACATAAGACCTGAACAAATAAAAAAAATATACTATGTTTTAGGACAAAAATATTTATTATCACTATAAATGTGAATTCTTCAAAAGGTATACGTACATTCAAGGCAATTTGAATTAAAATCCCAATGTTGTATTTATGTGTTTGGGGTAAGGAGGGCCTTGGCATTATATAAAATATCTTCAAGATCATGATCTAAAGAGAATAGTTATGAGACAATTCTTGAAATCTAATCTTCCTAATAGTTATTAAAATTTATTCGAAAGTCATACTCAAAATAGTATGGTACTGACTGAGAAGGACATAGACAAAAAATTAGAGCTTAACATTAAAATTACATCGTGTATTATTAACATTTGGTGTATATCTATCTCCTTACAAAAAATCAAATAAAACTGATAAGAACTACAGGGGCACATATGAAAAAATGGACAAAAGTAGCTTGTCAGTCTATTAAGTGATCATCAGTATTATCCTTTAAATGCTTACTGAAAATGTTATGTTCCAAAAATACTGTACACAAGTCATTCAAATTATGTTTTGGTAAACTTTATGCTTCACATACATTTGATAGTTATTAAATAAATGAATTAACTAATTTTTTAAAATCAAATCATCACCAAATATACCCTTTATGGGGATATGATTTTGTGTGTTCTTACTACGTCCAAAATACCTGAGTTTCTGGATTTCTTGTGGAATAGAAGCAATACTATTGTAGGAAATATCAAGTTCCTCAAGGTGGGACAAAGAAAATAACCTTAAAAAGAAAGAGAAAATAAATTGTAAAAATTATTATTTATTTGTTATGACTAGGCATAAATAAGAATTAAATACTTGAGTAAGTAGGTAGAAGTAGAGGGAAACTAATATTTTCTAAGATCTTGCAATTTATACAGACTTTTTTATATTATAGATAGTATAATTATAAGATTATTTCCTAAAACTTACTCATCCATCCATCAACACTGGTTTGAAATATTTGGAATAAAGTACCATCTAAAAAAAGTCACCTGAGAAATTCCTAACAACATTTAGATATACATATTTTTTGGGTTGCTGTATCTATTTACTAGGGCTGAAATAACAAATTACCACAATCTGAGTGGTTTAAAACAATAGAAATGTATTCTCTCTCAGTTCATGAGGCCAGAAGTTTGAAATCAAGTTGTTGGAAGGGTTAGTTCCTTCTGGAGGCAAGAGAAAACTGTCCCTTTCTTCTCTCCTCATTTCTGGTGGCTGCCAGCAATCATTGGTGTTCCTTGGTTTGTGACAGCATAACTCCAATCTCTGCCTTTGTCTGCATATTTTCTTCTTGTAATGATTCAATTAATTTTATTTGGAGCCCACCCTAATCAATAACCTCATATTAACTTAGTTTATTACATCTGCAAAGATCCCTATTTCCTAATAAGGTCACATTCTGAGGTTCCGCATTGACATGAATTTTTGAGAGACACTATGCAACCCAGTGCAGTTGCATTACAATTTTCATAGTGAAATATCTTTGGTCTTCATTTCCATTAAGCTAAGCATGTTACAAAAAGAAGAACCAGAAAACACAAAAACTGTAATACAGAGAACCCTGTCTCTTGAGGTTTGGGAATGGCACTTGCTTCTTGAAGACTGCAATTTAAGGGCTAATTACAACATTTATCAAAATCCCTAGTAAATATTCCTGCTTTGTATATGCTGTTCTCAAATACCTTCCCATTTTCCACATAAATAAAAGATGAAAATTTACTTGCATAAATATTAACTAAAGCAATATTAGCATAATACGTCATTAACTTCCTGCTGTCTTGGTGTGACATATAATGGTCCACATGACCTGGCCCCAGACTACTTGTCCCACTCCACCACATTCACCTATGATCCAGCCTTTATTTGCTAAAATTCCCTGAATTATCCAGTTCTCACATATTTCCAAATATTAAATGCAATTGCCCCAAACCTGACTCTTCAATCAATGTCTTCATTTTTAAAGTCTTAGCTCAGATATCACCTTCTCCAAGTAACTTCCCAAATCTTCAGTCTGCATGAGCAGCCTCTTCTGTTTCTCTCTTTATGTCAGTCATAGAACTTAACACAGTGGATAATGAATGTCTCTCTTCTAAACTAGAAAGTTCTGAAGGCCAATGATTCAATTTTGCATTTTAGTATCACCAAGGTCTTGCACAGCACGTAGTACATCATAAGTGCTTAGTAAACTACCATTGAATAAAAGGAATTGTGACCCTAGTTAATTTAAAATTATTTGCTCTGAGAAATTAATGAGATTGAATAGAAAAGCAAAAGAAATGCCTCTTCAACTTAGTGGTCATCTCAGATTTCTTATCACCTCTATAAAGAAAATATTGACACCACCTGCTTTATTTTTCAATTCAAAATTATGTTATTTTATTTCCTTGCCTCAGGAAGTTTTAAAAACCATTTTGTCTTCCCTTATCACTTCAGGACTGGCAAACTAGTGTGTCCAGGGTTTCACCACTGATGATAATTCCTGTTAACTGTGATAGAAATTATAGGCAGCATTGAGAAGCTTATTAAGAAACCACATGCCCTGGCCAGTTTGGCTCAGTGGTTAGAGCATCGGCCTGCGGTCCAGAGAGACCCGGATTCAGTTCCCGCTGGGGGCGCATGCCTCGGTTGCAGTTTGTCCCCGGCCCTGGTTGGTCTTGTGGGTGGCAGCCGCTCGATGTGTCCCTTTCACGTCGATGTTTCTCTCTCTCTTTTCCTCTTTCTCCCTTCCACTGTATCTGAACAAAAAATGGAAAAATGTCCTCGGGTGAGGATTAAAAAAAAAAAAGAAACCACATAAATCTACCTGCCTATTCTTGTGCAGATAGATCAATGGAACAGAACAGAGAACCCAGAAATTGACCCAAGACAATATGCTCAATTAATATTTAACAAAGGTAGCAAGAGCATACAGTCTCTTCAATAAATGGTGTTGGGAAAACTGAACAGCTGCTTGCAAAAGAATGAAACTTGAACACCAATTTACACCATACATGAGAATAAACTCAAAATGGATAAAAGACTTAAATGCAACTCCTGAATCCATAAAAATCCTAGAAGAAAATGTAGGCAGCAAAATTTCAGACATCATACCCTGCAGAATTTTCACTGATACAACACATAAGGCAGCAGAAACAAAGGAGAAAATGAACACATTAGACTACATCAAACTCAAAAGCTTCTGCACAGCAAAAGAAACAACCATCAAAATGAAAAGGGATCCCACTATATGGGAGACCATAATCGCCAATGATGCATCAGATAAGAAGTTAATTTCCAAAATATATAGAGTGCTCATACAACTCAACTAAAGGAAAACAAAGAACCCAATTTAAAAATGGGCAGAGGACCTAAATAGACACCTCTTCAAAAAGGACATGCAAATAGCCAAGAGACATATGAAGAAATGCTCAACATCACTAATCATCAGAGAGGTGCAAATTAAACCAACTATGAGGTATCACCTCACACCTGTCAGAATGGTCACCATCAAGAAATCATCAAACAACAAGTGTTAGTGAGGGTGTGAAGAGAAGGGGACTCTAGCACACTGCTGTTAAGAATGCAGCCACTATGGAAAACACTATGGTGTTACCTCAAAAAGTTAAAAATTGAAATGCCAGGACTTCCGGTCAAGATGGCGGCGTAGGTAAACGCGGTATCGCGTCCTCCCACAACCACATCAAAGTTACAACTAAACTACAGAACAACCATCATTCAAAACCGCCTGAAATCAAGCTGAATGGAAGTCCTACAACTATTAAATTAAAGCCGCAGCCACATCCAGACTGGTAGGAGGGGCGGCGATGCAAGGGGCGGCGGCGAGACGGCTGGTCCCACACCCACGTGTGGCGGATAAAAATCAGGAGGCTCCCTCAGCTGGGAAGGTCCTTCCTGAGGACTGAGGGGTCCCCGTCCCACACCAGGTGCCCCGCTCAGGGTTCCAGTGCCAGGAAGAGAAGTCCCCATAACTCTGGCTGGAAAAACCAGCGGGAACTGAGGCTCAGGGAAGCTGAAGCAGCTGGAGCCCCAGGCAGCTGCCTAAAGGGCCCGCGCACGGACTTATCGGACTCTCTCCCTCTAAGCTTGGAGGGGAGGCAGCTCGAGGGGCGCCAGAGACATACAGGGAAGAACGGAGCTGTTTGGCACTGGAGTGAGGGCTGGAGAGGGGGCTTTCTCGGGGACAAACGTGCTGTAAGAGGCCTTTGTTCCTTTGGTGAGCCCTTCCCGGGGGCGGAAGACAGTCACCATATCTGGGACTCCAGCAACCTGGCTCACACTGGTGACTCCCTGCCCTGGTGACTCCCTGAGGCCCCGCCCCGCCCCACCCAACTTTCAGGCCCACCCAAGCTGTTGCCACTTGCTTAACCATAGGATTGGCCTGTCTTGGATCCTGATTCAGGTTTTTCCTAAATTCTTTCAAACGAGCAGCATCTGGTCTCAGTGAGCCCCTTACCTCTCATTAAGTAATACACAGAAACAAACACAGGGAGGCAGCCAAAATGAGGAGACAAAGAAACAGGTCCCAAATGAAAGAACAGAACAAAACCCCAAGAAAAGAACTAAGCAAAATGGAGACAAGCAACCTAACAGATACTGAGTTCAAAATACTGCTTATAAGGATGCTCAATGAACTTAGTGAGAACCTCAGTGAACTTAGGGAGGGCCTCAAGAGCATAAAAAAGGACCAGTTAGAAATCATGGATACACAGTTAGAATTGAAGGAGGCATTAACTGAAATAAAGAATAATTTACACAGCTTCAATAATAGAGTACGTAAATCCAAGGAGCAAACCATTGATTTGGAATATAAGGAAGCAAAAAATGCCCAATCAGAACAGCAAAAAGAAAAAAGAATCCAAAAAAATGAGGATAGTGTAAGGCGCCTCTGGGACAACTTCAAGCGTGCCAACATTTGCATCTTGGGGGTGCCCGAAGGAGAAGAGCGAGAACAAGAAATAGAAAGCCTGTTTGAAACAATAATGGCAAAAAACTTTCCTAACTTGGTGAAGGAAACAGACATACAAGTCCAGGAAGCACAGAGAGTCCCAAACAAGATGAACCCCAAGAGGCCCATACCAAGACACATCATCATCAAAATGCAAAAGGTTCAAGACAAAGAGAGAATCTTAAAAGCAGCAAAAGAAAGGCAGCTAGTTACCTACAAGGGAGTTCCTATAAGGCTGTCAGCTGATTTCTCAAAAGAAACTTTGCAGGCCAGAAGGGAGTGGCAAGAAATATTCAGAGTGATGAAAAGCAAGAACCTACAACCAAGATTACTCTATCCTGCAAAGCTGTCATTTAGAATTTTTTTTTTTTTTTTTTTATCCTCACCGAGGACAGTTTTTGTTCAGGCAGAGTGGGAGGGAGAGCGAGGAAGAGAGAGAGAGAGAGAAACATCGACGTGAAAGGGACACATCGAGTGGCTGCCACCCGCACAACCAACCAGGGCCAGGGACAAACTGCAACCAAGGCACATGCCCTTAGCGGGAATCGAACCCGGGTCTCTCGGGACCGCAGGCTGATGCTCTAACCGCTGAGCCAAACCGGCCAGGGCTGTCATTTAGAACTGATGGACATATAAAAACTTTCCCAGACCAGAAAAAGTTAAAGGAGTTCATCACTACCAAACCGTTATTATATGAAATGATGAAGGGTCTTTTTGAAGAAAAAGATAAAATGTATGAACAAACAAAATGGCAATGAATGCATATCTATCAACAATGGAATCTACAAACAAAATGAACAGGAAGAACAGAAACATTCTCATAGATACAGAGAACATTTTGTTGGTTGCCAGTTGTGAGGGGGGTTAGGGGAATGGGTGAAAAAGGTCAAGGGATTAAGAAGAACAAATTCATTGCTAGACTGACAAACCTCAAAGGGAAAGGGGTTGGGGGGTGGGGGAATAAACCAAAGAACTTATATGCATAACCAATGGACACAGACAATAGTGTGGGAAAAGGTGGAAGGGGGGCGGGAGTGGGGAGGAGGGGGTCAATTGGGGAAAAATGTGGAACATCTGTAATACATTTTACATCCAACAATAAAGATTTTAAAAATAATAATAATAATAAAAAATAAAAATACACCCTTTTCCAAGGAAAAAAAAATTGAAATGCCATTTGACCCAGTGATTCCACTTCTAGGAATATACCCTAAGAAGCCTGAAACACCAATCAAAGAATATATTTACCTCTATGTTCATAGCAGCACTATTTACAATAGTTAAGATCTGGAAACAACTCAAGTGTCCATCAGTAGACGAGTGGATAAAATGCTGTGGTACATATACACAATGGAATACTATGCAGCTGTAAGAAAAAAAGATCTCTTATCCTTTGAGATGACATGGAGGGACCTGGAGAGTATTATGCCAAGTGAAACAAGCCAAGCAGAGAAAGACAAATGTCACATGATCTCACTTATTTGTGGATTATAATTTGTGGAACTAAACCAACTGCTGAACAAAATTGACCCAGAGACACAGAGGTAGGCTATGCACTGACAAACCTCAGAAGAGGGGGTGTTGCAGTGGGAGAGATAAACCACAGAACTTATATGCATGTATGCATGAACAATGGACATAGAGAACAAAGCTGGCAATGGGGTGGATGGATGGGAAGAAGGGTGTCAATGGGGGAAAAAGAAGAAACATCTGTAGCAAAAACAAATTAATAAAAATAATTTAAGTCCTGGCTGGTTTGGCTCACTGGTTGGAGCGTCGGCCTGTGGACCAGAGAGACCTGGGTTCAGTTCCTGCTAGGAACATGTACCAAAAACTAAATAAATAAAACAAAATTAAAAAATGATAAAAAAGCCCTGGCCGGTTTGGTTCAGCGGTTAGAGTGTCGGCCTGCGGTCCTGAGAGACCAGGGTTCGGTTCCCGCTAAGGGCGCGTACCTCGGTTGCAGTTTGTCCCCGGCCCTGGTTGGTTGTGCGGGTGGCAGCCACTCGATGTGTTCCTTTCACATCGATGTTTCTCTCTCTCTCTCTGTTCCTCTCTCTCCCTCCCACTCTACCTGAACAAAAAATGGAAAAATGTCCTCGGGTGAGGATAAAAAAAAAAAAAAAAGATAAAAAAAAGAAACTACATAGGTTCTTGAGTTGAAATTTATGTCATATACATATGATTTTAGAGTAAATATCTGTTAGATATTCAAATCTATGTCAATGTTTAGGATGTGCAGACTATTTTACATTTATTTTATTGCTTTGTTCATCAGCATATCACTAAGCAATGAGCTATTTAAACTAGAACCCTACTGATGACTTGGAAGATTAGGCCAGCATTAATAATTGCATTAACATTAATCTCTACCACAGCACTCTATCATTTATTAAGAGCTTACTATATGTTTATAGTAGTTTAAATTATCATTCACTGCATCACTGAAAGATTGTTATTATTTTTAACAGATAAAAAAATGGAAGCTGCAAGAGGTCAAGTCACTTACCAAGTTAGTATGAAATTAAATGTAACTATCTTTTCAGATATATGAATACAAAGTAATTAATCTCTCTTCAATCAGTAGCAATATAAAAAAATACATGTATGCATTAGCAGAATTAGCTAATACTACAGGGTTTTCATGTGTGTTGTTAGAGTCTTTGTTCTTAATAGCTTGTCCTTTCTAGAATGCTTGCTAATTTTATCAAATAAAATAAGGCAAAGATTTGATTTTGTTAAAGTAGCTATTTTCTATGTCATTTTTATCCTGCCATACACTGACAAAAAGATAAAGATACATTTTTTTTTAAACCTTTGTGACAGTATGTTTTTATAACCTCAGGAATTGAGTCTAAAAAATTGTTTTTGCAGCAAATAGCATTTGTTCAAGAAATATGTGCTTTGCTCTGGTCACTAAAGGGGTGATGACATCACCAAAAAGTGTGTCTTATCTTTCTACTAATTTTTTCTTTCCTTCCTTTTTTTTTTCTTTCCATCTCAAAATTTTTCAGGGAAAAAAGAAAGGTTTTGGGTTTTTAAATGATTTATCTTTATTTTACAAAATAATTCAGAGGCAAATTAAAGAGTTTTTTATGTTTATAAAATTCCAAACATAACATGGAAGAGTTGACTCTACCTTTACAGAGGTATCATAAAGGGCATAACTGCAAGGGGCTAGCTAGACGAGAACCCAGTTCTTCTGCCTCTGGACCCTGGCCTTTCCCATCTCGTGCTGTTTCACACTGTATGCCCTAAACAGGTCAAAGCAAAATATCAGAAGAAAAAATTTAGCCTTCAGGCAATTTTTGCTTTAACCAAATAGATTTTCTCTCCTATTTACCTTTATTTGGCCTATGTTGAAACAATCAACTGTTACATAATTTCAAACATAGTGGATATTTTATTTTAGAAATTTAGATCAAGGGGGGAAATCCGTGAAAATAACTAAAATAATTTATAAGATTATATTTGATTTTTCAATACTCTTGCAAACAGGTGCAGTTTTTCTAAACTTTCAGATAGAAATGGAAGTTCAGAGTGGGTCAGTAATTATGCTAAGTAAAATAAGCCAATCAGAAAAAGACAAATATCACATAATCTCACTTATTTGCAGAATATAATGAACAAAATAAGCTGATGAACAAAATAGACCCAAAGACATGGAAGTTGGTAACAGATTGACAAACCTCAGAGGGAAGGAGGTTGTGAGGGTCCGGGGGAGAAAAGAGATAAACCAAAGAACTTATATGCATATATGCATAATCAATGGACATAGACAACAGTACGGTGAAGGGGATAGGGTGGAGGGGGTCAATGGGGGAAAAAGTAGAAACATGTGTAAAAATAAAATTAATTTTTAAAAAAATGTATCAGTAACTTGCCAAAATTTGTAACATCTAAGATGTAGAGTTTGCCTCAGAAAGTACCTTACTTTTTCTACTAGGTCATTTTGCATATCACAAAACTAAAAAGATCTAGTCAGAAATGGAAACAGTGAAAGAAATCCATCATATTTTTAGAAAAACTTTGAGAAGTTTCCAAAATAATATATCTTGAGAGAACATATATATTTTAAATATGAACACCATAGAAAAACTTTCAACTAAGAATGAGAAAAATAAGAAAAGACTATCTTTAAAATACAATGCTTAACCAATAAAATAAGAAACCATTTTTTTCTGTTGGATAAATCTTGAAAAAAGTATATATCCTTAATTAACACAACAGTCTGAGGAACGGGTTAGTCCCAGAGACGTGGAAGTGGGGTACAGACTGACAATCCCCTGAAGGGGGGGGGGAGAGATAAACCACAAAATTTATATGCATGTATGTATGAACAATGGACATGGACAGCAAAGCTGGGGACAGGATGGGGAGGGTGGGGAAGGGGGGAATCAGTGGGGAGAAAAGGAGAAACATCTGTAACAAAAATAAATAAATAAATTTTTTAAAAATTAGTTTAAATTCTAACACTATGATTTCAAACAAACGAGGTAAACAATTATTTTATTTTAAAAAATACTGCTGAATTTTTATTTATTTATTTTATACATATGCATATATATATATATATATATATATATATATATATGCTACATTTATATACTGCTAACCTCCTTTTGTTCAAATGTCCCTTTTTCAATAAGGTCCACCCTAACTACTTCTTTAAAATTGCACTCTCATACCTCTTTTCTCTTTTAATTTTTACTTTTTGTATTATTTATTACAATCTAACATACTATGTAATTTATTTATTTTATATATATGTATATATTATTTATTGACTATCTCCCTTATAAGAATCCCCCAAACAGTAGAAATCTTTGACTGATTTTGTATTAGTTCTCTGTTGCTGCCACAACAAATTGCAACACAAACTTAGTGGTTTAAAATGACACACTGATATCTTAAAGTTCTGTAGGTTGGAGGTCTGGTGTGGGTCTCACCTACTAAAATTAAGGCATCAGCAGGGCTGCATTCCCTCTGTTGACTCTAGGGATTATCTGTTTCCTTGATCATTCAGGTTGTTGGCAGGAATTCAGCTTCTTCTGGCTGTAGAACTGATGGCCCTGATTTCTTGCTGGCTGTAGCTGAAGGCCATTCTTAGGTTCTACAAACTGCCACACTCCTTGACTCATAGACATGTTCCTCCATTTAAAAATCAGCAGTAGCAAGTCACATCCTCATGTTGCATCTCTCTGATTCATGCTTCTGCTTTGTCTTCCATTTTTTAAGAACTCATCTAATTAGGTTGGGCCCACCCAGATACTAGGGCAATCTCCCTACTTTACGTCCACTTTACTGGAAAACTTAATTTCATCTCCAACCCTAATTACTTTTGCCATGTAATGTAACATATTCATATGTTCCAGAGATCTTTAGGAGCCATTATTCTGCCTATGACAGTCCCCTCTCTGGCTACTAACAATTTACATCCCTCCCACATGAAAAATACACTAACCCATCCCAAGTTCCCCAAAGGTCCCATCCCATTACAGCATCAATTCAAAGTCCAGCATCTCATCTAAATCTGAACAGTTCCAAATCTTGTCATCTAAATCACTATTGGTAATGCTCCAGGTATAACTCATCTATCGGCACAGACTTTCTTCACTTAGAGGTCTGTGAAACTCACAAAAAAGCTATCTGCTCCTAAAATATAATGGTGAGGTTAGGGTAAAAGTTACAGACGTTTAGTTTCAAAAGGGATAAAATGAGAGGTAAAAAGGAGTATCAATCCTAAAGCAATTTGAAATCTAGCTGGATAAACTGCATTAGCTCCAGGCTGGGAGTAATCATCTGCAGTTCACACTTCTGCTCTCTGGTTTCAAGTTTCTGCCCTCCTAGCTCTTGGCTCTGCCCTCTGGGATTACAGGTGCACCTTCCGAATAGGTGGCCTCATATTCATAGGTTTCTGACTTTACCTTCTCAGTCAGGCCCCCCAAACACACTTTTTCATGAAAGTTAGCACATATTTGGTTAAAGTTAGCACACATTTGTTTTACCAGCCTGATTTCTGCCCATAAAAGTTTGAGAGTCTGTCAGTCTTTTTTAATTTTCTATACTCTTTGTCCTTTTGAATCAAAGCTTGCAGTGTTTCTGTTGGTATAAAAATGTCAAGAACCTTGTGAGTCTTCCATATATGTCATGCAAATGCATTCATTAAGATATAAGGCTTGTCCCAGATAACCCCATCTCTATTTTTGGCTTTTGCTGAAATAGGTTAGGCCATAGGATACTAGTCATGATTTAAAAAATGATGGAATACTGATACATACAACATGGATAAATCTCAAAAAAATTATATTGAGTTAAAGATGGCAGATGCACAAAAAAACTGTTTGTTGTATGAATGAATGTATATGCTTTTAAAGAATAGGCAAAACAAGTTTATAGTATTAGAAGTCTGGAGACTGACTGGAAATGTCTCTGAGGGAACTCTCTGTGTAATACCTTGTTTTGGGTGACGGTTACCTGTGTGTATACATTTGTTATGTCCGATAGCGCCAGGCAAAGTGCTCGACCATTGTCTCGCTTGCTCAGCCTTGCCTCCCACCCTGAACGGCCTGCCTCCAGCTTGTAGATTAACTCCCATCTTGCTCTTATCGATTCACATTCCAGAGGCTCCATGCATAGCCCCCGCAGGGCCAAACCCTAAGGGACAAATTCCAGCTACAACAGGCAGATATAAAAGACACAAGCCCCTACATTGAGCGCGGCTTCTCGGACTCCTGTCCCCTGAGTCGGTGAACCCGCCCGGAGTGCACCCAATAAGGCCTGATCCCTGTTTATTCGGCTGATTGGCTCTCCAGTCTCTTCTCTGTTTTATTCAGCGGCACCCCTGATTCCTTACATCTGGTGCCGAAACCCGGGAGAAGGGTTTTGTGACCCGGCCCAGCCTTTTTGGTCGGGATGAGAGTCCCCCTCCTCTCCCTGCGCCGCCACCCGTCTTCTGGATTTGGAATCTCCCTGGACCCAGCACCGACTTCGGAGCCAGGCTCCTAAACCATAAGTCGTTTCACTCTTTCTCTGGGGTTTTTGGAGCCAGTCTCCAAAACCGTTTTGCTTTTTTCTGGGGTTTTGATCTGCCGTCCGGGGCTCGGGTCTCCCGTCCAAACCTTTGCCAAGTCGGGACGCCCCTGCCTCTCCGCCCGAGTTCCAGGAACTCCCGGTCTGAAGCTGCTTCTAGGGACGCCTGAGGCTTCTTCACAACCACCCTGTCCATCCAGGACAGACATCTGTCCGGGGACGAGCATTCAAAAGGGACGCCTTTCAGATGTCCGCTCTCCCGACACTCAAAGCCCCTCTAATCTGTCACCATGGGCAATTCCGAATCCAGACTCAACCATAAGACCCCCCTCGGGTGTCTCCTCGAAAATTTTTTCAAATTGGGATATTCTGAGTCTACACAAGGCACCGGAAAAGATTCTGAAGTCCCTTATATTCAGGCTTTGTTGGGTACACTACCCCCCCCAGATAATCCCCTCAGTTCCCCTGTCACTGCCCACACCCGGTCCCACACACCCACGGGGCCACTGTCCTTGCCTCCCACTTCATCTCCCAGTCCGCCCCTGATATCAGAAAGAAGCTCAAGAAGGTTGAGGAGGGCCCTGAAACTCCCATCCAAGACCTGGTAAAAATGGCCTTTAAGGTTTTTAATGCCCCAGAGGAGACGGCTGAAGCAGCCCGCCAGGCGAGGCTCCAGCAGAAGGTAACCCTCCAAACCCAGGCTCTGGTAGCTGCCCTACGGCCGGCAGGGGACCCGAAAAGACACCAGGCCCCAAAAGGGGGACCTCGCTCGCCTCCAGGCGCCTGTTTCAAATGCGGCAAGGAAGGCCACTGGGCCAAAGCCTGCCCACAGCCCAGGCCACCTACCAAGCCCTGCCCCCAATGCAAACAAATGGGACACTGGAAGTCAGACTGCCCGACCCTGGCTCAATCCTCAGCACCTCAATGCGGGGGAAATGAGACCCAGGATTTCCCAGCATTGGAGCTACTAGGGCTCATGGACGACTGAGGCGGCCCTGGTTCTGTGACTCCAGTCACCCTCGCCGAGCCCAGGGTCAAGCTCCAGGTAGCGGGTAAGTCTATTTCCTTCTTAATAGACATGGGGCTACCTACTCTGTCCTCCCCTCCCATTCGGGCCTCACTTTTCCTTCCCAGGTCTCGGTTATGGGAATTGATGGGCTCCCTACAACCTCCAAACGAACGGCTCTACTTAACTGCATCTTCGAAGGCCACCCGTTCTCCCATTCCTTTTTAGTAATGCCTGCCTGCCCAGTTCCACTCTTGGGGAGAGATATCTTATCTAAACTTCATACTACCATCTCTTTCCTCCCCCAGCAGCCTCATCTAATAGCTTTACTCCCTGGCCCTACCCAGGCTACGGCCTCAGCTTCCGCGGTCCAGCTCTTACCGGCAGTCTACCCTGGGGTCTGGGACATAAACACCCCCTCAGTTGCCTCACATCACGCCCCCATCCTTATCAAATTAAAAAAAACCATCATCTTACCCCAATCGTCCCCAATTTCCCATCTCTCAGGCCTCATTCCTACCAACTCCCCCTGTATTTCCCCATTCTGCCTGTTAAGAAACCCTCAGGGCAGTACCACCTTGCCCAAGACCTTCACATAATTAATTCAGCGGTCATACCCATCTCCCCTGTAGTCCCAAACCCCTACACCCTCCTTTCTCATATTCCACCCCCATACTACTCATTTCTTGGTTCTTGACCTAAAGGATGCTTTCTTTACCATCCCGCTACATCCTGATTCCTATTTTCTCTTTACTTTCACCTGGGAAGATCTGGTCTCTAATATTTCCCAACAGTTAACATGGACTGTCCTCCCTCAAGGATTCCGAGACAGTCCGCACCTCTTTGGTCAGGCTCTTGCTCAGGACTTAAGGGAATGTGATCTGTCCCCATCCACTCTTCTCCAATATGTAGACGATCTTCTCATCTGCTCCCCCTCTGAAGGAGATAATATTTCAGCCACCACCGCTCTCCTCAATTTTCTTTACACCAAGGGTTACCGGGTGTCTGCACAGAAAGCCCAGATTGCGACTCCCTCCGTGACCTATCTAGGGCTCCTTGTCACTCCGACACACTGGGCAATCACCTCCGACAGGTTGCAGGCCCTTAGGGACTTACAACCCCCAACCTCGGCAATGGAAATTCAGTCCTTTCTTGGGCTTATGGGGGTCTTCAGGCACTGGATCCCCAATTTTTGCCCTCCTAGCCAGACCACTCTACCAGGCAGCCAGAGACACCCCCGAGGGAGCCCTGACCTCCCCTAAGGAGGTCTGCCGGGCTTTCCAGACCTTCCTTGAGGCTTTGTGCTCTGCCTCAGCTCTTGCTCTCTCCAATCCCCAACAACCTTTTCTCCTCTATACAGATAAAAAACATCACTTAGCCATAGGGGTCCTGGTTCAGCCACTCGGCCCCACCCTGGTCCCTGTTGCTTACCTCTCAAAGCAGCTGGACCCCACTGTTTGTGGATGGCAGCCTTGCCTCCGGGCCCTTGCAGCAGCGGCAGAACTCACCACGGAGGCTCTGAAGATCAACCTACAACAGCCTCTCCAGGTTTTCTACCCCCACCGCCTTACCGACCTCCTCTCGCATCAGGCCCTGGCCCACCTTGGGCCCTCTAGACTTCAATTATACCATCTCCTCTTTATAGAAAACCCTTCAATCTCTCTTTCAAGCTGTGGCTCCCTCAACCCAGCAACCCTTCTGCCTGCCTCAGACCAGCAAGTCCCCACACACTCCTGCTTAGAAATCCTGGAACATCATCAGTCTCCGCGGCCTGACCTGGCTGACCATCCCTTGCCTAACGCCCACCACACTCTCTATATTGATGGCAGCTCCATCCTGGACCCCTCTAGGACCAGACAGGCAGCCTATGCTGTAGTTACTGACTCTAATGTCATTGAAGCCCGACAGCTCCCCACGGGGACCACCTCACAACAGGCTGAACTGATTTCTTAAACCCGTGCTCTCATATGGGCTAAAGATAAAATAGTCAACATCTACACTGATTCCAAATATTCCTTTCTGATCGCACATTCCCACTGTATGGTCTGGAAAGAACGAGGCTTTCTCACCACCAAAGGCACCCTGGTCCTAAGTGGAAAACTCATCGAAAAACTCATCCGAGCCATCCAGCTCCCCCTGCAGGTAGCTGTTATTCACTGCCGGGGCCACCAGACTTCTAACTCTCCTGTAGCTAAGGGAAATGCTTTCGCTAATAAAACGGCCGGATCCACCCATCGTCTGCGGCAGGTTCCTGCTATCTGTTTTCTTTCAGGCTCCTATACTCCCCAATACTCAGCCACAGAATTAAAGTCTCTCCAGTTTTCTCCTGGGGTCCACTTCAAGGATGGATGGGCCTTTCAAGACAACCTCCTAATTCTTCCAGACACCCAAAGACTGAAAATACTGTCGGAGATCCACAAGTCTCTCCACATAGGCCCCGACGCCCTTCACCGATTCTTATCCCCAATCCTCCACCCTGACAAACTCCGGCCGGCTATTCAGGCCGCACATGCCTCATGTTCTGTCTGTTCCAGGTCCAACAGCCAAGGAGCTTGCCATGTGCGCAGGCCCCTACACCAAATACGGGGTCACCTGCCAAGACAAGACTGGCAGATAGACTTCACTCATATGCCTAAACACAAACAACTAAAATATCTTTTAACCATGGTTGATACTTTTTCAGGTTGGATCGAGGCCCTCCCAACCGCCTCAGAGACTGCAGAAACCGTAGCCACTCACCTACTGAAAGACATCATCCCTCGCTTTGGGCTGCCAATCTCCATATAATCAGACAACGGGCCAGCTTTCATCTCCAAGGTCACTGAAGCAGTCTCGGTCTCTCTTGGCATCAAATGCAAATCGATCGGCCTATTCCCCCAGTCCTCGGGTAAGGTTGAGCGGGCCAACGGCCTCATCAAGGAACATCTGACCAAACTCAGCCTGGAACTTCGACAGTCCTGGCCTGACCTGCTACCCCTGGCCCTTACCTGTCTTCGAGCCACGCCTCAGGGACCCTCTCACCGCATTCCTTTTGAACTTCTATATGGAAGACCTTTCCTCCTTCCTACTCCGTCTATAGACTCCCCACCCCCTCTGGCCTCATACCTGCCCTACCTCTCCTTCCTTCATTCCCTCCTCTGAAAACATGCTAACCGTACCCTTCCTAAACCTGGACCTGACCTGGGATCAGAGCTCTCCCAACCCCTTTCACCCAGAGACCGGGTACTAATCAAGACCCTCTCTCCCCGACCCCTACACCCTAAATGGGAGGGATCATACACCGTGGTTCTGACTACTCCCTCTGCAGTTAAGGGGTTGGGGATCTCCGCCTGGATCTCCATCTCTCTAGGATAAAGAAAGCCCCGATACCAGAAGAGCAACCAGTCCCGGAGCCTCGCTTCACCTGCACTCCATTAGGGCCGACCAAAATCAAAACATACAAGACGCCCTAATTGGATCATCCAATAAGTCATTATGATTCTGCTATACATCTTTCTGACTCTGGCCTCACCCCTGGTTGCCCACTCATTCTTGCCGCCTTCTCTCTTTCGCTTCTGGAATCCTCCCATCTGTTCCGTACCCTGAATTTGACCCAACACCTCCTCTATAAGGCCAACTCCACATTTGCGCCTGACTGTTGGGTCTGCCTGTCCCTGTCCTCCTCAGCCTACTCTGCCATATGTGTGGGTCCACCACCTATATGTGTCTCCCCACTAACTGGACCGGCACCTGCACCTTGGTATATCTCACCCCCAACATCAATATAGTCCCCCAGGATGCCTCCCTGCCTGTTCCCAACGTCACCCTGATTAAGAGCACAACACATTCGGGAAAGGTGAGATCAATCTTGGAGTACCTGGTTCGAATCCAACTGGGCACACTGGGTTTTGCCGCTTATGGGTCCCCTAACTCTCCTTTTTCTAGCCCTAGCCTTCGGACCCTGTCTCCTGCGACTGCTCTCCTTTCTACTACAAAACCGACTGAAGGCCTTCACCAGCCAGACGGTGCACGAGATCATGATGCTAAGCCATTATCAACCTCTCGCCAGATCCTCAGGCCCGGATCATGCCGACATCGGCCCCCCTCCCCTAATGCCGCCCCTGTCCAGCATGAAGTAGCCAGAAAGACACCTGTGCCCCTTTGTCATTATCACAGAGTCGGGAATGTCCAATAGCCTGGGGACTGGCGCCAGGCAAAGTGCTCGACCATTGTCTCGCTTGCTCAGCCTTGCCTCCCACCCTGAATGGCCTGCCTCGAGCTTGTAGATTAACTCCCATCTTGCTGTTATCGATTCACATTCCAGAGGCTCCATGCATAGCCCCTGCAGGGCCAAACCCTAAGGGACAAATTCCAGCTACAACAGGCAGATATAAAAGACACAAGCCCCTACATTGCGCGCGGCTTCTCGGACTCCTGTCCCCTGAGTCGGTGAACCCGCCCGGAGTGTACCCAATAAGGCCTGATCCCTATTTATTCGGCTGATTGGCTCTCCAGTCTCTTCTCTGTTTTTTTCAGCGGTGCCTCCGATTCCTTACAGAATACTGATACATACAACATGGATAAATCTCAAAAATATTATATTGAGTTAAAGATGGCAGATGCACAAAAAAACTGTTTGTTGTATGAATAAATGTATATGCTTTTAAAGAATAGGCAAAACAAGTTTATAGTATTAGAAGTCTGGAGACTGACTGGAAATGTCTCTGAGGGAACTCTCTGTAATACCTTGTTTTGGATGACGGTTACCTGTGTGTATACATTTGTTAAACTCTTTGAATCAACTAACTAAGATTGGGGCATTTTATTTTATGTAAGTTATACCTCAGACATTTTTTTAGAAAGAAGAAATATAGGAGGAAAGAGGGGGAAAAAACAAAAACCCAGGTGCTAGTAACTATGTTTTAAAAATTAAATTGTGGGAGAAAAAAAAATGGTGGCAGAGTGAATGGAGCTACATACACCATCTCCCAGGACCAAACTGGATTTACAATGAAAATAAAGACAAATCATCAGGAAGGAGCAACCCAAAGCAGCCTGGAGGACCACATAACCAGGGACACTGACTCAATCTTGATAGGCTTGCGAGGACGCGAGAGGGGGCTGGGAGCCCACGGTCCAAAGCGGCCTGGGCTGGGACCAGCGAAATTGGCTGGGACCAGGGGGCTCAGCAGGAAGCTGCTGCCACCTTGGCTGGTGCTAAGCCCTTGGCTGGTGCCGGACAGACTCGGCCGGGATGAGGGGACTCAGCGGGAAGCTGCTGCCACCTCAGCTGTGACCGCGGCTAAGTCCTGTGAACTCAGCTGAGTGCTACCCCTCGGCTAGTGCTGTGGACTCAGCCGCCCTTAGCTGGGAGCAGCGCCATCAGGTTAAAAGTCCCAGGTGGCTCCACGACGCAGAGTCTGGATAGAGGCTAAATTGGCAGCAGCCACTCACCTTGGGCTCCAGCAGAGGGAAGGCAGACTGGGCTGGAACTGTGTGGGGACACTCGGGATTTGGAGGGTGCTCAGAGCTTTAGCAGAGTGCAGACATGCAGGACTGTGGTCATCTTACTCAGTCCCAGGGCCCTAGGGAGAGGCAGCGGCCCCTCCCTCGGAGATTCAACCCCACCTGCCATCCATTGAAATGCTAATTGAGGCCCATTAACAACCAGTATCTGCCCTACCCTTGGGAAATCCTCTTACACTGAGAACCTGAGGGAGTTTTTCAGGCAACTCAGAAACAAAGGTTCTTCAGGTGACCTCTAATAATAGACTCCAGGCAAAAAAAAAAAAAAAAAAAAAAAAGCTAGAGGAAAGTTAAGACTTGACAGTGGTGGTTAAAGTGGGTCCTCCCTGCCTTATCCAAACCCAGGAGAGGGAGCCACAAACAGCAGAACACAAATGCCCACAGGGAAAATTTGGCAGACTCCAAAGCCCAGTGTAATAGCCAAAATGGTAAAAAGCAGAAACAAAAACCAAATGAAAGAACAAGAGACCTCTACCACAGATGAGATAAATGAGGTGCAGTTAAGCAAGTTAACAGAACTAGAATTCAAAGCCATGATGTTGAGGAAGCTCAACAGCATGTGTAAGGACATGAGCACCATGAGTAAAGACATAGAAATGTTGAAAATCAACCAGGTGGAAATTAAAAATGACATATCAGAGATGAAAAACACATTGGAAGGTCTAAAAAGCCGAGTCGAGGAAGCTGAGGACCAGATCAGTGAATTAGAAGACAGGGTAGAAAAAATCAACCAATCAGAACACCAAAAGGAAAAAATGATTGAAAAACAGGAAGACAGATAAGAAGAACTGTGGGACAACTGGAAACGTAATAATATTCGCATCATAGGAATCCCTGAAGAAAAAGAAAATAAGCAACGGTTAGAGAATATATTCAAAGAAATAGTGACAGAAAACTTTCCTAATTTGGTGAGAGAAGGAGGCATTCAAGTTCAAGAAGCACAGAGAGCCCCAAGTAAGAAGAACCCAAACAGGCCCACACCAAGACACATAGTAATCAAACTGCCAAAAATTAAAAACAAAGAGAAAATCCTAAAAGCAGCAAGAGATAAGCAACAGGTTACCTCCAAAGAAAACCCCATAAGGCTCTCAGCTGACTTCTCAAAAGAAATACTACAGGCCAGAAGGGAATGGCATGAAGTAATCAAGGTCATGAAAAAAAGGATCTGAATCCAAGACTACTCTACACAGCAAGCCTATTATTCAAAATGAAAGGTCAAATAAAGAGCTTTCCAGACAAAAAAAAAAAAAAAAAAAAGGCTAAGGGAATACATTAACACCAAACCAGCACTGCAAGAAATGTTAAAAGGACTGCTGTAATTACCAGGAGAAATGGGAAGAAAAATAGAACCACACTAAACAAAAATGGCAATAAATAAGTACATATCAATAATGACCTTAAATGTAAATGGATTGAATGCTCCCATGAAAAGACACAGAGTAGCTGATTGGATAAGAAAGCAGGACTCATCTATATGTTACTTACAAGAGACACACCTCACAACAAAAGACTCATAGATTGAAAGTGAAGGGATAGAAACAAATCTTCCAAGCAAACGGAAAAGAAAGAAAAGCTGGGGTAGCAATACTCATATCTGATAAAATAGACTTCAAAATGAAGGCCATAACTAGAGATAAAGAAGACCACTACATAATATTGAAAGAATCTATCCAACAGGAAGATATAACATTGATAAACATATATGCACCCAATATAGGAGGACCAAAATATATTTAAAAACTTCTGGAGGACTTCAAAGGAAAAATCGATAGCAATACAATCATAGCAGGGGACTTCAACACCCCGCTGACAACACTGGATAGATCCTCTAGACAAAAAATTACCAAGGAAATAGAGATTCTAAATGAAACACTAGACCAAATGGATTTAATAGATATCTACAGAGAATTACACCCCAAAACTACAGAATTCACATTCTTCTCAAGTGCACATGGGACATTCTCAAAGATAGACCACATGTTAGGACACAAACTAAGTCTCTACAAGTTCAAGAAGACTGAAATCATATCAAGCATCTTCTCAGATCACAATGGCATGAAATTAGAAATCAATTGCAAGAAGAACATACAAAATCATTTGAACACATGAAAGCTAAATAGCATGTTATTAAACAATGAATGGGTCACCGAGGAGATCAAGAAAGAAATCGAAAACTTCCTGGAAACCAATAAAAATGAAGACACAACAACACAAAATCTATGGGATGCAGCGAAAGCAGTTCTGAGAGGGAAGTTCATAGCACTACAGGCCTACCTCAAAAAACAAGAAAAATCTCTAATAGACTATCTAACCTCACAAATTAAAGAACTAGAGAACACACAAAAAGAAAACCCCAGAGCAAGTAGAAGGAAGGAAATAGTAAAGATCAGAGCAGAAATAAACGACATAGAGACCAAAAAAAAAAAAACAAAAAACAAATCAAAGGATCAATGAAACAAAGAGCTGGCTTTTCGCAAAGATAAACAAGATTGATGGACACTTAGCTAGACTCACCAAGAAACAGAGAGAGAGAACCCAAATACACAAAATCAAAAATGAAAGAGGAGAAGTAACAACTGACATCACAGAAATACAAATGATCGTTAACAACTGCTATGAACAATTATATGGCAACAAATTCGACAATCTAAGCAAATGGACAAATTTCTAGAAACACACAGTCTCCGAAAAATGGACCAGGAAGAGATAGAAAACGTGAACAGACCAATAACAACAGAAAACATTGAAGATGTAATCAAGACTCTCCCCGCAAACAAAAACCCAGGCCAAGACGGCTTCACGGGGGAGTTTTACCGAACATTCAAAGAAGAATTAACACCCATTCTCCTCAAACTATTTCAAAAAATTCAAAAGAAGAAAGACTTCCAAATTCCTTTTATGAAACCAGCATAATTCTAATTCCAAAACCAGAAAAAGACACTACAAAGAAAGAAAACTACAGGCCAATATCCCTGATGAACATAGACACCAAAATCCTGAACAAAATACTAGCAAATCGGCTCCAGCAATACTCCAAAAAAAAATTATCCACCATGACCAAGTGGGATTCATCCTAGGGATGCAAGGCTGGTACAATATTCGCAAATCCATAAATGTGATACACCACATAAATAAAATGAAGAATAAAAACCACATGATCATATCAATAGATGCTGAAAAAGCCTTCGACAAAATCCAGCATCCATTTCTGATAAAAACGCTCAGCAGTGTGGGAATAGAGGGATCATATCTAGACATAATAAAGGCCATATATGAAAGACCTACAGCCAACATCATACTCAATGGGCAAAAACTAAAAGCATTTCCCTTAAGAACAGGTACAAGGCAAGGATGCCCACTTTCACCACTCTTATTTAACATAGTACTGGAAGTCTTCGCCACAGCAAACAGACAGGAAGAAAAAATAAAAAGGATCCAAACTGGAAAGGAGGAAGTGAAACTGTCATTATTCGCAGATGACATGATACTATACATAGAAAACCTCAAAGACTCCATCAAAAATTTGCTAGACTTAATAAATGAATTTGGCAAAGTAGCAGTATACAAAATTAACGTCAAAAAATTGATGGCATTCTTATACACCAGGGATGAACTCACAGAAAGAGAAACTAAGAAAACAGTCCCATTTACCATTGCGGCAAAAAAATTAAGTTACCTAGGAATAAACTTAACCAAAGAAACAAAGGACCTATTCGCAGAATAGGTCATTGGAAAAAGAAATAGAGGAAGATATGAAAAAGTGGAAGCACATACCCTGTTCATGGATTGGGAGTATTAACATCATTAAAATGTCCATATTACCCAAAGCAATCTATAGATTCAATGCAATCCCCATCAAAATATCAATGGCATACTTCACAGAATTAGAACAAGTACTTCAAAATTTCATATGGAACCAAAAAAGACCTCAAATAGCCACAGCAATCTTGAAAAGGATGAACAAAGTTGGAGGGATAACATTACCAGATTTCAGGTTATACTACAAAGCCACCGTAATCAAAACAGCCTGGTACTGGCACAGGATCAGGCATATAGACCAGTGGAACAGAACAGAGAACCCAGAAATGGATCAAAGGCAATATGCTCAATTAATATTTGACAAAGGAGGCAAGAGCATACAGTGGAGTAAGGACAGCCTCTTTAATAAATGGTGCTGGGAAAAATTGGATATCTACATGCAGAAAAGTGAAACTAGACATAAACTTACACCCTACACAAGAATAAACTCAATATGGATAAAAGTCTTAAATGTGACTCATGAATCCATAAAAATCCTAGAAGACACTGTAAGCAACAAAATTTCAGACATCATACGCAGCAGAATTTTCACTGATACATCACCTAAGGCAATAGAAACAAAGGAGAAAATGAACACATGGGACTACATCAAATTCAAAAGCTTCTCCACAGCGAAAGATACAATCATCAAAACGGAAAGGCTACCGTTTTCGGAGAGCATAATTGCCAAAGATATATCAGATAAGGGGTTAATTTCCAATATATATAGAGTGTTCATACAACTCCACAAAAGGAAGACAAAGAACCCAATTAAAAAAATGGGCAGAGGAATTAAATAGACACCTCTCCAAACAGGACATTCAAATGGCTAAGAGACATATGAAGAAATGCTCAATGTCACTAATCATCAGAGAGATGCAAATTAAAACAACAATGAGGTATCACCTCATACCTGTCAAAATGGCTGCCATCAACAAATCATCAAATGACAAGTGTTGGCAAGGGTGTGGAGAAAAGGGGACTCTAGTACACTGCTGGTGGGAATGCAGACTGGTGCAGCCACTATGGAAAACAATATGGTGTTACCTCAAAAAATTAAAAATTGGAGTTCCATTTGACCCAGTGATCCCACTTCTAGGAATATACCCTAAGAAGCCTGAAAATCAATCAGAAAGAATATATGTACCCCCATGTTTGTAGCAGCACTATTTATAATAGCTAAGATCTGGAAACAGCCCAAGTTTCCATCAGTAGATGAATGAATAAAAAAGCTGTGGTACATATACAGAATAGATTTCTATGCAGCTGTAAGAAAGAAAGATCTCTTGTCCTTTGAGACTACATGGAGCGACCTGGAGAATATCATCCTGAGTGAGGCAAGCCAAATAGAGAAGGACAAGTATCATATGATCTCACTTATTTGTGGAATATAATGAGCATAACAGTCTGAGGAATGGGGTAGTCCCAGAGACATGGAGGTGGGGTATAGACTGACAATCCCCAGAAGAGGGGATGATGGGGGAGAGATAAACCACAGAACTTATATGCATCTATGCATGAACAGTGGACATGGACAACAAACTGGGGACAGGGCGGGGAGGGAGAGAAGGGAGGAATCAGTAGGGGAAAAAGGAGAAACATCTGTAACAAAAATTAATTAATAAAAAAAATTAAAATTAAATTGTGGTAAAATATATACAACATAAAATTTGTCATTGTAATCATTTCTAAGTGCACCACTTAATGGCATTACTTATAATAACAATATTATGCAACCACTATTCATTTCTAGAAATTTTCCATAATTCCAGACAGGAATTCTTTACTCATTAAACAGTGACTCCCCAGTTTCTACTCTCTCCCCTATCTAAACTCCTAGTAACCTCTATTCAATTTTTTGTCTCTGTGAATTTGCCTATTCTAGGTACTTCATATAAATGGGATTATACAGTATTTGTCCTTTTGTGTCTGAATTATTCTACTTAGCATAAAGTTTTCAAAGATCATTTATGTTGTAGTATGTACCAAAATTTAATTCCTTTTTAAAAATGAAGAATAATCTATTGTATGTATGGATCACATTTTGTTTATACATTAATCTGTTAATGTACATTGGGATTGTTACTACCTTTTGTGAACAAAACAATAAGTTTTTCCATTTTTCTATTAATGAACATTTGAATTGTTTCCTGTTTCAAGTTGTTGGGATAAAACTACTATTGACATTCTCACAGAAGGTTTTTTACTGAGGCTAACATCTAAAATCTACCTTCTCTCTCTTATACATGAGTGACTGAGGGTTGCTAAAGAAAATCACACATTAACACAGAGTGGAACCACTATAAACTCATGCTTTTTTAGTCTCAACTAAGCCCACATCACTGTCTATCAAACTTTCATTTGTTGTGTGCTTTATTTTCTTTGGCATTCCTTTCAATATCAATACCGAATCATCATACTGTCTTAAAGCCTTTGTCAATCTTCACTTTTCTTATTCTCAGAGATTATTTTAAGTCATTTCAGAGTAATCTCTCTAAAATAACACATAGCAGGAGCTAAGTGAATCTTTGTTGACTTAATAAATTTTTTATTTTCTTACCCATATATATTCATATTTTCCACTTTTAGGAGATGAGGATTAATCTTCCTGTTCTAGGCCAACATCTCCTTCTGTGCCCATGACCCTTTTCTCTCTTAACTCCCATAAAATTGTGCACCATCAGGCAAACTCTATTCCCTGCTGTTTCCTTTCCATCATCTTGTAAATATACCCTAATATTAATAAACATTTTTCCATAAAAAACAAATAACAGCCACAATTTTTTTTCTAAGATTCTATGTTATTTTTAGCTTTCCTCTCATCTCTCTCTCCCCTATTACATTTAGTTTTCTCCAAAGAGTGTTCTTCACACTCTGTTACCAATTTCACTTCTCCCATTCCATCTCAACCCACCTTAATCTGGCTTTTGTTCCTACCATTTCACTGAAACTGCTCTCAGCTTTAATATTCTGGAGATTTTCCATTGTATTTGACACTGCTGGTTATCCTTAGTTTTTGAAATAATTCACTTTCTTGGCTTGTATGATGCATCTGGTTCACTTTATGCAATTCGAACATTTTTTCCATACCTTTTATAATTTCTCTTTCTCTTTCCATACCTGAAACATTGGCGTTTCTCCACAAATATCTCCTCAGAAGATTGCTCTACACATTGTCCATTTTCAAGTATTATATGCTGATAGCTCAAAATCTTTATCTCCAGCAGAAAACTCAACTATGAGTTTAATATGCCTAAGTCTAGCTTTGTGATCAGCACCACAACTCAAAACCATCATGTTAATTTAAGACTGATTTTATTATTTCTCTTTCTTCAAACCTTCTCAGCTTTAATCTTGTCACTCTCCGGCTTAAAACTTAGCAATGGCTTCTCATTTTACTTTCACCTGTGGCCACACTCTAATCTCATTATATCCTACCAGTGGTTCTCAACCTGTGGGTCGCAACCACTTTGGGGGTGGAACAATCCTTTCACAGGGGTCTCCTAAGACATAACGATAGCAAAATTACAGTTATGAAGTAGTAACAAAAATAATTTTATGGTTAGGGGTCACCACAACATGAGGAACTGTATTAAAGTGTCACGGCATCAGGAAGGTTGAGAACCACTGTGCCATGATGGCTTTCTGTCAGCCTTTGAAGAGACTAGCCTCTTACTTGCTTCACGTAATTATTCCCACTGCATGAAATATTCATTATCCTTGGCCTGGACTTGCAAGTTTCTGTTTAAAGACCATTTCTTCAAACGAGTCTTTCTTAGTGACTCAATTTATTTATGTCAATCCAGACATTATTTATTTATTTATAAATTATTGAATTTATTGGGGTGACATTGGTTAATTAAATTATATAGGTTTCAGCTGTACAATTCTATAATACATCATCTATATATTGTATTGTGTTCACCATCCCAAGTCAAGTCTCCTTCTATCAGCATTTCTGCCCCTTTTACCTCTTTTACTTACTTCCTTTCTGGTAATCACCATACTGTTGTCTGTGGCTATAAGTTTTATTTGTTTGTTTGTTTTTGGCTTAGTCCCTTCACCTTTTTCACCCAGCTGTCAGTCTGTTCTCTGTATCTATGAATCTGTTTTTATTTTGTTTATTAGTTTATTTCATTCATTAGATTCCACATATAAATAAAATAATATGGTATTTGTCTTTCTCTGACTGTTTTATTTCACTTAGCCTAATACTCTTCAAGTCCACTCATATAGTTGCAAAAGGTAAGATCTCCTTCTTTATTACAGCCAAGTAGTATTACATTGTGTAAATGTACACAGCTTTTTTATCCATTCATCCACTGAAGAACCCTTTGGCTGCTTCCAAATCTTGGCTCATATAAATAGCACTGCAATAAACATAGTGGTGCATATGTTCTTTCAAAGTAGTGTTTTGGGCTTCATCGAATATATTCCCAGAAGTGGAAATGCTGGGTCATTAGGCAGTTACATTTTTAATTTTTTTGAGACAACTTTGTACTGCTTTCCTGAATGGCCATGCCACTCTGCATTCCTACCAACAGTATATGAGGGCTCCCTTTTCTCCACAACCTTGCCAATACTTATTATTTGTTGATTTATTGATGGTAGCCATTCTGAGAAATGTAAGGTGATACCTCACAGTGGTCTTCATTCTCATTTCTCTGATAATTAGTGATGTTCTTTTTATGTCTCTTTGGAGAGTGTCTATTCAGATCCTTTGCCCAATTTTTAATTAGATTATTTTCTTTAACTATGTGTGTTGAGTTTTATAAATTTTGGATATTAACCCCTTATCAGATGTATCATTGGTGAATATGTTCTCCCATTCAGTGGGTTGTCTTTCATTATTTTTTCTTTATTGATTTTTAGAGAGAGGAAGGGAAAGGGAGAGGAAGATAGAAAAATCAATGAGAGAGAACATGGATTGGCCACCTCCTGCATGCTCCCCACTGGAGATAGGGCTCACAACCTGGGCATATGCCTTGACTGGGAATCAAACCAGCGAACTCTTGGATCAACACTCAACTACTAAGCCACACCAATTGGGCAGTGGGTTGTCTTTTTATTTTGTTGATGGTTTCTTTTGCTATTGAATCTTTTTAGTTTGATGTAGTCTCATTTTTTTATTTACTTTTTATTTCCTTGCCCAATGAGATATATCAGAAAAAATATTGCTATGAGAAATGTCCAAATCTTTTCTGCCTGTGCTCTTCTAAGACTTTTTTATGGTTTCAAGTCTAACATTTAAGTATTTCATCCATTTTGACTTTACTTTTGTGTATGTAATAAGTAGGTGGTCTAGTTTCATTTCCTTGCACATATCAGTTCAACTTTTCCAACACCATTTATTGAAGAAACTGTCTTTCCCCACTGTATGTTCTTGCCTCTTTTGTCAAATATCAATTGACCCTACTGATGTGGTTTATTTGTGGGCTCTCTATCCTGTTTCATTAATCTCTATGTCTGTTTTTATGCCAGTACTATGTTGTTTTGATTACTATGACCTTGTAGTATAGTTTGATATCAGGTAGTATGATTTCTCCCACTTTGTTCTTCATTCTCAAGTTGTTGTATCTCTTCAGGGTCTTTGGTGGTTTTATATAAATTTTTTAAATATTTGTGCTAGTTCTGTGAAATGTGCCATTGGTATCTTGAAAAGAACTGAGTTGAATCTACAGATTGCTTTGGGTAGTGTGGACATTTTTTCTTTAATCCTCACCTGAGGATATTTTTCCATTTATCATCAGACAGAGTGGGGCGGGGGGAGAGAAGAGAGAGAAACATCGATGTGAAAAAGACACATTGACTGATTGACTCTTGTATGACCTGACCAGGGCCTGGGATGAACCCCAACAAAGGTACATGCCCTTGAACCCATGACTCATTGGTCACAGGCCAATGCTCTAACCATTGATCCAAACCAGCTAGGGTTATATGGACATTTTAATGATATTTATTCCTCCTATCCATGAACAAGAATATGTTTCCATTTATTTGTATCTTCTTCGATTTCTTTTTTTAGTGCAGCGGTTCTCAACCTGTGGGTTGCGGCCCCTAGCAAAATTAAAGTTATGAAGTAGTAACAAAAATAATTTTATGGTTAGGGGTCACCACAACATGAGTAACTGTATTAAAGGGTCGCAGCTTTAGGAAGGTTGAAAACCACTGTTTTTAGTGTCTTATAATATTATGAGTATGAATCTTTTACATCCTTAGTCAAATTTATTCCTGAGTATTTTATTTATCTATTTTTTTGATGCAATGGTAAATGAGATTATTTTCTTAGTTTTCTTTTCTTGGTATGCTATTTTTATTTTCTTTTTTTAAAATTAATTAATTAATTTATTTTTGTTACAGATGTTTCTCGTTTTCCCCCCACTGATTCACCCCTCCTCCTCCCTCCCTGCCCTGTCCCCAGCTTTGTTGTCCATGTCCATTGTTCATGCATACATGCATATAAGTTCTGTGGTTTATCTCTCCCCCACCACCCCCTCTCCTGGAGATTCTCAGTCTGTACCCCACTTCCATGTCTCTGGAACTAGCCCATTCCTCAGATAGTTATGTTCATTATATTCCACAAATAAGTGAGATCATATGAAACTTGTCTTTCTCTGTTTGGCTTGTTTCACTTAGGATGATACTTTCCAGGTCCCTCCATGTTGTCTCAAAGGAAAAAAGATCATTCTTTCTTACAGCTGCATAGTACTCCATTGTGTATATGTACCACTGCTTTTTTATCCACTCATCTACTGTGCATATTTGGGCTGTTTCCAGATCTTAGCTATTGTAAATAGAGCTGCTACAGACATGGGGGTACATATATTCTTTCTGATTGATGTTTCAGGCTTCTTAGGGTATATTCCTAGAAGTGGGATCACTGGGTCAAATGGAACTTCAATTTTTAATTTTTTGAGGTAACATCATATTGTTTTCCATAGTGGCTGCACCAGTGTGCATTCCCACCAGCAGTGTACTAGAGTCCCCTTTTCTCCACACCCTCGCCAACACTAGTTGTTTGATGATTTGTTGATGGTGGCCACTCTGACAGGTGTGAGGTGATACCTCATTGTTGTTTTAATTTGCATCTCTCTGATGATTAGTGACATTGAACATTTCTTCATATGTCTCTTAGCCATTTGTATGTCCTGTTTGGAGAGGTGTCTATTTAGTTCCTCTGCCCATTTTTTAATTGGGTTCTTTGTCTTCCTTTTGTTGAGTTGCATGAGTAGTCTATATATATATTGGAAATTAACCCCTTATCTGATATATCTTTGGCAATTATGCTCTCCCATTCAGTGGGTTGCCTTTCCATTTTGATGATTGTATCTTTCGCTGTGCAGAAGCTTTTGAGTTTGATGTAATCCCATGTGTTCATTTTCTCCTTTGTTTCTGTTGCCTTAGGTAATGTATCAATGAAAATTCTACTGAAATTTTGTTGCCTACAATTTCTTCTAGGCTTTTTATGGATTCATGAATCACATTTCAGCCTTTTATCCATTTTGAGTTTATTCTTGTGTATGGTGCAAGTTGAACGTCTAGTTTCATTTTTTTTTTTTTTTTTTGCATGTAGCTGTCCAATTTTTCCAACACCATTTATTAAAGAGGCTGTCTTTACTCCACTGTATGCTCTTGCCACCTTTGTTAAATGTTAATTAAGCATAATGTCTTGGGTCCATTTCTGGGTTCTCTGTTTTGTTCCATTGGTCTATATGCCTGTTCTTGTGCCATACCAGGCTGTTTTGATTACAGTCGTTTTGTAGTATAACCTGAAATCTGGTAATGGGATCCCTCCAACTTTGTTCTTCTTTTTCAAGATAACTGTGGCTATTCGAGGTCTTTTTCAGTTCCATATGAACTTTTGAAATATTTGTTCTAGTTCTGTGACATATGTTGTTGGTATTTTGATGGGGATTGCATTGAATCTATATATTGCTTTGGGTGATATGAACATTTTAATGATGTTGATTCTTCCAATCCATGAACAAGGTATGTTCTTCCACTTTTTTTATATCTTCCTCTATTAGTTTTCCTTTCTGATAGCTTGTTATTGGTGTATAAAAATGTAACTGATTCTGGATTTTTATTTGGTAACCTGCTACTTTACTGAATTCATTTATTAGTTCTCATAGTATTTTGGTAGAATCTGTAGGGTTCCCTATTTTTAGTATCATATCATCTGAAAATAATGACAATTTTTCTTCTTCCTTTCCAGTTTGGATGCTTTTTATTTTATATTCTTGTCTGATTGCTGTGGATAGGACTTCCACTACTATGCTGAATAAGAGTTATGAAAATGGACATCCCTATGCTGATCCTGATTGTAAGAAAAAGAATTGTAGCTTTTGCCCATTGAGTATGATGTTGGCTGTGGGTTTGTCATATATGGCCTTTATTATGTTGAAGTTTGCTCCCTTTATTCCCAGTTCTGACTTTTTTTTTTATCATATATTGGTGCTGTATTTTATCAAATGCTTTTTCTTCATCTATTGATATGATTATGTGGTTTTTATCCTTCATTTTGTTTATATGGTGTATCACATTTATTGATTTGCATATATTGTACCAACCTTGCATCTCTGTAATAAATCCCACTTTATCATAATGTATGCTCTTTTTAATGTATTGCTGGATTCAGTTTATTAATATTTTGTTGAGGATTTTAGCATCTTTGTTCATCAGGGATATTGATCTATAATTTTCTTTCTTTGTCCTGTCTTTATCTGGTTTTGGAATCAGGATAATGCTGGCCTTGTAAAATAAGTCTGGGAGTCTTCCCTCTTCTTGTATTTTTTTGAATAGTTTGAGAAGGATAGGTGTTAGTTCTTCTTTAAATGTTTGGTAAAATTCACCAATTATTACTGCTTCAATTTCATAAATTATAATTTGTCTATTCAGACTCTCTGATCTTTCCTGATTTAGTTTTGGAAGATTGTATGTTTCTAAAAATTTATCCATTTTGTCCAGATTGTCCAATTTGTTGGCATACAGTTGTTTATAATGCTTTCTTACAATTATTTATATTTCTGTGGTGTCAGTTGTCACTTCTCCTCTTTTATTTCTGATTTTATTTATTTGGGTCCTGTGTCTTTTTTTCTTGAGTCTGGTTAAAAGATTGTCAATTTTGTTTATCTTTTCAAAGAACTAGCACTTGGTTTCACTGATCTTTTGTATTTTTTCCCCCAGACTTATTTATTTATTTATTTCTGCTCTTATATTTAATACTTCCATTCTTCTACTCATCTTTTTGTTTTGTTTGTTGTTGTTTTTCCTAGTACCTCCAAGTGTCAAGTTAGATTTTTTGATATTTTTCTTGAGATAGGCCTATAGTACTATGAATTTGCTTTTAGGACTGTTCCTGCTTGTGTCTCATAGTTTTGAATTGTTGTGTTCTTATGTTCATTTGTGTCAAGGTATCTTTGATTTCTTCCTTGATCTCATGTTAACCCCTACACTGTTTAGTACCATGTTGTTTAACCTCCATGTTTCTGTGTTTTTGTATTTTATTTTTTAAATGATTGATTTCATACAGTTATTTTCAGAGATTTCAATCTTCTTAAAAATTGAGGTGATGTGATTGTTTGATGTGATTTCAATCTTCTTAGATTTATTGAGAGTTGTTTTGTGTCTAAACATGTCATCTATTCTAGAAAATGTTCCATGTGCACTTGAAAAGAATGTGTGTTCTGTTGCTTTGGGGTCAAATGCTCTGAAAATATCAATTAAATCCATCTGACATCATGTGTTATTTAAGGTTGCTGTTTCCTTGTTTAATTCCTATTCAAAAGATCTATCCATTGATGTCAATGGGGTATTCAAAGCCCCTACTATGACTGTACTGCTGTCGATCTCTCTGGTTATGTCTGTCAAGGGATGCTGTACATATTTAGGTACTTTTATGTTGGGTGAATAAATATTTATAAGGGTTATATCCTCTTGTTGGATTGCTTCCTTTATCAATATATAGTATCCTTCTTTGTTTCTTTGTATGGCCTTTGTTTTAAAGTTTATTTTGTCAGATATGTCTATTGCTACCCTATATTTTTAAAAAGTATTTTCTTTTGCATGAAATATCTTTTTTACTTTCTACTTTCTTTTAGTCTGTGTGTATCTTTTGTTCTAAGGTAGGTCTCTTATAGACAGCATATATATGGGTCTTGTTTTTCTTTATTGTGTGTGTGTGTGTGTGTGTGTATGTATGTATATATATACTTATATATATTTAAGCCATTTACATTAAAGATTCCCAGTGTGGCTCATTTGGTTTAGTATCATCCCATACATCAAAAGGTCATCAGTTTGATCCTAGTCAGAGCACATACCAGAGTTTCGGGTTTCGCCCCAGTAGGAGGAGTGCAGGAGGCAGCCAGTTAATGTTTTACTCTCTCATTGATGTTTCTATCTTCCTCTTTCTTCCTGTTTCTAAAATCAATAAAAATTTAAAAAAAATGATAAAATAAATAAACAAAATTCATTTTTGGTAGATACTTATTTATTGCCATCCTATTCTTTTAACTATGTTTCTCTCTCCTCCTCCTCCTCCTCCTTCTCCTCCTTCTTTTTCTTCTTCTAAGGCCCTTTAACATTTCTTGTAAAACTTGTTTTAACAAACTCCTTTGGCTTTTTCTTGTCTTGGAAGCTTTTTATTTCTCCTTCAACTTTAAATGACAGCTTTGCTAGGTAAAGTCATCTTGGTTGTGGGTTCTTGCTTTTCATCACTTTGAATATTTCATGCAATCTCTCTGTCCTGAAATGTTTTCATTGAGAAAACAGCTGTCAGTCTTATGAGAGCTCTTTTGTAGGTAAATGTCATTCTCTTGCTGCATCTAAGATTCTCTCTTTGTCTTTAATTTTTGCCATTTTAATTACAATGTGTCTTAGTATAAGCCTCATTGGGTTCATCTTGTTTGGGACTCTGTGTTTTCTGGACTTATGTGTCTTTTACCTTCACAGGGTCAGGAAAGTTTTTGGTCATTGTTTTTTCAAATAGGTTCTCAATCCCTTGCTCCCTGTCTTCTCCTTCAAGTACCCCTATGATGCGGATGTTGTTATGCTTTGTTTTGTTCCAAAGGTCCCAGAGACAATCCTCATTTTTTAAAATTTCCTTTTCTTTTTGTTGCTCTGATTGTTTTTTCTACATTATCTCCCAAATCACTGATTTAATTTTCTGCTTTATTCAAACTGCTTATTTCTTCTAGTGTATTCTTCATTTCTGTTTTTTTTTTAAACTTATTTTTATTGTTGAACTTATTACCGATGCCTTTTCTTTTTTTCTCGCTTGATTTCTCCTCTTCACCCTCAACCTACTCGAGCCTTCTTCACACTATTGTCAGTATGTATTGGTTATACATATATGCATATAAGTTCTTTGGTTTTATCTTCCGGTCCAACCTACCCACTTCCCTTTGAGGTTCGTCAGTCTGACAACCAATTTGTAGTTTTTAATCCCTTAATCTTTTTCACCCAACTCTCCTCCCATTTGGCAACCAACAAAAAGTTCTCTGTATCTATGGGTTTCTTTTTCTTCTGTATGCTCATTTTGTTTGTATGTTTAATTGTTGATAGATATGTATTTATTGCAATTTTATTGTTCATTTTTTTAAACTTCTTCTTCAAGAAGACCCTTCAACATTTCATATAATACTGGTTTGGTGGTGATGAACTCCTTCAGTTTTTTCTTGTCTGGGAAACTCTTTATATGGTCATCAATTCTAAATGATAGCTTTGCAGGATAGAGTAATCTTGGTAGTAAGTCCTTGCTTTTCATCACTTTCAATATTTCTCACCACTCCCTCTGGCCTGCAGTTTCTTTTGAGAATCAGCTGACAGCCTTATGGGAACTCCTTTGTAGGTAACTAACTGCTTTTCTCTTGCTACTTTTAATATTCTTTCTTTTCTTTAGCCTATTTCATTTTTTTTTTTTTTTTTTTTTTTTTTTTGGTGTAGACCTCTTTGGGTTCATCTTGCTTGGAACTTTCTGTGATTCCTGGACTTGTATGTCTATTTTCTTTACCAAGTTAGGGAACTTTTTTGTCATTATTTTTTTTTAAATAGGTTTTCAATTTCTTGTTCTCTCTCTTCTCCTTCTGGCACTCCCATGATGTGAATGTTGGTATGTTTAAAGTTGTCTCACAGGCTCCTTATACTATCCTCATTTTTTTTTAAATTATTTTTTCTTTCTGTTCTTCTGATTGGGTGGTGTTTGCATCCTTATATTCCAAATCAATGGCTTGCTTCTTGGCTTCATCTAATCTAGTATTAATTCCCTGTAAATTATTCTTTATTTCAGTTAGTGCATCTTTTATTTCTGACTTGTCCTTTATTATACTCTTGAGGTCCTCACTAAGTTCCTTGACATTCTTATAAAATTCCTTGAAATTCTCACTAAGTTCACTGAGTGTCCTTATAAGCAGTGTTTTGGACTCTGCATCTGTTAGATTGCTTATCTCATATTGTTTAGTTCTTTTCCTGAAGTTTTGTTCTATTGTTTCACTTGGGACATGTTTCTTTGTCTCCTCATTTGGTTGCCTCCCTGTGTTTGTTTCTATGTATTAGGTAGAGTTTCTATGTCTCTTAGGCTTTTTAGGAAGGCTTGTTGTAGTAGGAGTCTTATAGGGTTCAGTGGCACATCCTCCCTGCTCAACCACTTGGGCCCTCAAAGTGTACCCCTCATGTGGATTTTACATCCTTCTGTTGTAATTGAATCTTGATTGCTGTTGGCACATCAATGGGAGGGTTTTACTCAGGCTGATCAGCTACAAGGACTGGCTGTGCCCACTAACCTCTGACCATTGACTACCCTGAATAATTAGCTATGCAGGGACCCACCACACAGAGGAAGATTTACTTCAGTAGGACTCTGGTACCCACTGAGTTGATTCCTTGAGTGTGTCACTTGTGGAGGTGGTTGGGTGGTGGTGCTTCACAGTGTTCTGAAGCTGTCCTCTGGGTGTGCTGGCTCTGGGGCAAGGTCAGCCACTGGCTGTATTCTACCCAGGGCCACCAGGCATAAGCTACAAAGCAATTTGCTGATAGCTGATTCTTGTGCTGGGCTAGAAGGTGCCCAGGCAATGCCAAGCTGTGAACCAAGGCTGGCTGCTTCTTATGCCAGGCCTGGGACCACTTAGTGAGAGGTATGGGGTGTGCTGTGGCCAGATGCTTCTTGTTTGAGAGACTTTAGGAAAATCTGAAGCAGGAGCAAAAAAGGCCAATTTTATGGTAAAGCCACTGGAAACATCTTGGGGGGCCCAAAATTTGGGTGGAGCAGGGCCTCAAGGAATCACCAGGGTGGGGCAAACAGTGTGAGCCAGGTTTCTGGAGCCCTAGGTATGATTCCCATCTGGTGGCCTTGTGGAGAAAGGGCTTACCAAGGGAACAAAGGCCTCCACCAGCACATCTGTCCAAGAGAAAACTGCCTCTCCAGCTCTTGCCTTGATGCCAAACAAGTCAGTTCTTTCCTGTATGTCTTTGGCACCTTTCAGGTTGCCTCTCCTCTGCACTAGAGCTCAGAGGGAGCAGGTCTGAATAAGCCCTTTTAGAGGAACTGCCTGGGGCTCCAGAAACCTCTGCCTTCCTCAGCCTCAATTACCTCTGGTTTTTACAGGCAGAAGTTATGGGGACTTCTCTTCCTGGCACTGGAACCCTAAGCTGGGTACCTGGTGTGGGATGGGGATCCCTCGCTCACAGGGAGGACCTTCACAGCCAAGGTATCTCTCCTGATTTTTATCCACCGTGCGTGTGTGTAGAACCATCCTGTCCACATCTCTGCCCCTACTACCAGTCTCGATGTGACTTCTTCTTTAATTTTGTGGTTGTAGGACTTCTTTTTAGCTCGATTTCAGGCAGTTCTGAAGAATGTTTGCTCTGTAGTTTAGTGGTAATTTTGATGTCCTGGCCTGGTCTTTTTCACGGTTTCTATGTCCTTTTTTATGCTGTGTGGTTCTCACTAAGTTCCTTGAGCATCCTTATAACCATAGTTTTGAACTCTATATCTGATAATTTGCTTGCCTTTATTTCATTTTGCATTTTTTCTAGAGATTTCTCCTGTTCTGTCATTTGGGGAGAGTCTTTTTTAAATATATTTTTAAGATAGAGAGGAAGGGAGCAGGAGAGAGAGATAGAAATATCAATGAGAAGGAAAAGCATTGTTTGACTGCCTCCTGCATGCCTCATATTGGGGACTGAGCCCTAAATCCAGGCATGTGACCTGACTGGGAATTGAGTCAGTGACCTCTTGGTGCATGAGATGACACTCAATCCACTGAGACATACCAGCCAGGCATTTGGGGCATGTTTTATTGTCTCCCCATTTTGGCTGCCTCTTTGTGTTTATTTCTATGTATTAGGTAGATTTGCTGTGACTTTCTGTCTCAGAAGGGTGGCCTTATGTAGTAGATGTCCTGTAGGACCCAGTGGCATAGTCTCCTTGATCACCTAAGCTGGGTGCTACAGACATGTTCCTTGTGTAAGTTATGTGGGCCCTCCTGTTGTAATTGAGACTTGATTGCTATTGGTCTATTCATGCATGGGCTCAACATCCAGGCTGACTGACTGTGAGAATCAACCCTGACTATAGTGCATGAGCTGCTATGCAGGTGTTGACCACATATAGTGGAATTTTCCTCAGCAGGGGCAGGTGCCTGCTGAGGTCTCCCTTTGTATATGGCCCTTATGAAAGTAAATGGATCCTGCTTTGATAATGTCTGAAGATGGCCTCTACGTGTTTTGGTTTTGGGGTCTCTCAGGAGGTCCTCTGGGGCAGGTCAATGTCAGACACTGCCTGTGACAAGTCCTGGACAACCTGTTTAAAGCTACAAAGCAATTCATAGTTTGTGGCTGCCTCTGCTGGACCTGGGTGTGCACAAGAAGGATCAAGCTGTGCACCAAAGCCAGCTTTTTACAAGCTTGGGTCCTGGGAAAGGTCAGCAAAAGTCCTAAGTTTCCTCCAGGATCTACCTCCACCTGCCTCTGTCTGCTGGCTGACTGTTAGGCTCAGTCACTGAAAAAACCTTTGGCAATACTCGAGTTGCATTATGTAGGTTCTCAGTGAGTCAAAATGTAGGGGTGGGTGGTGTTCACCAGATTGATATAGGTTCAATCTTGATGCCAGTGCTGAGTCTAGGGCCGTTCAGCAAATATCTAAGGGTATACCAAGTCTAGCTGCCACCACTGGTTATTCACACATTTTTATTGTGGGAAGGGTGTCAGGAAGTTGTCAGAGTGAGGTTAGCAGAGTTTATCAGGCCCAAACAGACCAAGATTTGGCTGTATGAAGGGAAGACTCTGCCCCGGTTGGGCGTGCGAGGGCAAAAATGACCCCTGTCCTAGGGTTAAAAGACTCAGTTTGCCCTAGATTCAGCCCAGAGGCCAATGGCAGCAGGACTGGGCTGCCAGGAGTGGGATGGTGGGGATACTGGATCGCCAGTGATGGGGAGGTGCTTGCTGGTCAGGCTTAGGGGAAGGTAGGGAGAGTGGCCCCTGTCCGGGAGCCACACCACTCTCTCTGTCCTGAAATCTGCCTAGACCTCAGCAGAGTGGAGCTATCAGGAATCAGGAGGGTGGGGCTGCCAGGACCCTAACAACTGGGGTTAGTGGAACTCCCATGAAGGGGAGGTGCCAGTCAGGTTCATGGGAAAGTGAGGGGAAAGGCTCATCCTCCAAAGCCACACAACTCAGTCACTGACTTCTCCTACATCTGCCTAGATCTCTACACTTCAGCCCAGGCAGCTGACTCTTCAGCAGGGTACAAGCTTCACAGGGTGAGGTGGCAGGGAGTCCAGAGAGTGCAGCTATTGCATTTCCTTGGGCTGATGCCACATGGAGGGAGTGTTTCACCTAAGAAAGATAAAATCAGTGGTGTGGGAGAAGAACTAAGCTGAAGGATCCTGGTGGCTGTCCCTTTAGCTCTCTCTCCAGAGCCACAATCTCCAGTCTCTCCTCACACAACTCTAGTCTGTTCTTCCCTCTATCCAGAACCCAGTATGAGAAGCTGCTAATGATATTTTGTGCATTGGCCTTTTAAGAGAGTGCCTGTGCCTCTAGTAGACTACCACCTCTCCCTGGTGGACAGAATTCCTGCTGATTTTCATAGCCAGATGCTATATGGGCTCTTCTTCCCAGCTCTGTTCTGGGCTGAGAACTTTGACTTGAGGTTGAGACCCCACGTTTCTCAGTGGGAACCCTTGTAATTGAGATATCTCTCCAGAATCTCAACTATTTCCCATGGGAGCAGGGCCAGCCCTTTTTGCACCTCTGCCTTCCTACCAGCCTCAATATGATTTCTTCTGTAAATCCTTGGTTATAAGACTTCTGTCCAGCTAGTCTTCAGCTGGTTATTCATGTTGATTTTTCTAATTTAGTTGTAATTTTTGTTTGCTCCAGGGACTCCTCCATCTACTCCCTGCCATCTTGGATCCACTTCTGACATCTTTCTTGTTGATCTCTTCATTCATAGCTCTTAAGATGTTTTATATTTATATATTTATTGTGGTGTTTTTTAAACATTCTCATGTCTTTTCCTGGAGTCTAAGTTCCATAAGAGAAAGAATAATGCCCCTTTCATTTATCAATTTAAACCCAAATCTTAGCACAAAACCTAGTATTACGTAACTGCTCAATGAAAATATATGCACATGATTAAATCATTTCACCGTAATAAAAATCGTGGAGTAACCTTGACTTATTTTTTTTACTTTGTTCCATTCCCAACACCCCGAGGGGTGGGAAATGTTTGATCCATGGTCTCAGGTCTGGTTCATATAAAGCCCACAAACTCAGTATCAGCTAACATCACACACCTCACCAAATTAGCCTGACCAAATATAGCAGGCTAATTTTTAAGTTGATAATTTTGTATGGCCTGCAAATATCCAAATGGCCCTTGGCAGCTCTATGTCTATTGATTAGACACTCTATGTTTATGTCTAATCAATACCAGATCTTGCAAATTTTACCTCGATTTGTTAACAATTTATTCCTTATTCTCCTTGTTATCATTGCCCTAGAAGTGCTTTTTACCTCTTGCTTGGATTATTGTGATAGTCTTCCAGTGGGATACCTTCTATTCTGCTTCATCACTTCACATGTATCCTCTACATTGCCACCAGCATGAGCTAAAATGTGGATCTGAATCTACCACTCCTCTTTGAGAAACCCCTTAACAGATCCTATCTGCCTAGAAGCATAAAATACAAATTCTTTGCCTTAGCTCACAAGGCCCCCAGACAACCTAGTCCCTACCTACTTCATGACTCTCATTTTTTACCACTTGGCCTCGCTTTCTAAGCTTCCAAACCAGCAAATGGCTTCTAATCCCCACCCCATGTTATATATGCTGATTCACATCTCTTTTATTTGTACTTGTTACTTTTATTTAAAAAGAAATGCTCAACATCACTAATCATCAGAGAGATGCAAATTAAAACAACAATGAGGTATCACCTCACACCTGTCAGAATGACCGCCATCAACAAATCATCAAACAACAAGTATTGGCGAGGGTGTGGAGAAAAGGGGACTCTAGTACACTGCTGGTGGGAATGCACACTGGTGCAGCCACTATGGAAAACACTGTGGTGTTACCTCAAAATATTAAAAATTGAACTTCCATTTGACCCAGTGATCCCACTTCTAGGAATATACCTTAAGAAGCTTGAAACACCAACCAGAAAGATTATATGTACCTTCATTTTTATAGCAGCACTATTTATAATAGCTGAAATCTGGAAACAGTCCAAGTGTCCATCAGTAGATGAATGGATAAAAAGCAGTGGTACATATACACAATGGAGTACTATGCAGCTGTAAGAAAGAAAGCTCTCTTATCCTTTGAGATGACATGGAGGGACCTGGAAAGTATCATCCTAAGTGAAACAAGCCAAACAGAGAAATACAAGTACCATATGATCTCACTTATTTGTGGAATATAATGAACATAACAGTCTGAGGAATGGGGTAGTCCCAGAGACGTGGAAGTGGGGTAGAGACTGACAATCCCCAGAAGAGGAGGCGGTGGGGGAGAGATAAACCACAGAACCTATATGCATGTATGCATGAACAATGGACATGGACAACAAAGCTAGAGACAGGGCAGGGAGGGAAGGGAAAGGGGGAATCAGTGGGGAGAAAAGGAGAGATATCTGTAACAAAAATAAATTAATTAATTAAAAAAAACAAAAAACTATCCACCCCATAATCAGTCATACTATCTCTGCTCTTTATCATATTACCTTGGCTAAGTCATACTCAGTTACATTTGATCAAATATCATCTCTTCCAGGGAGCCATTTCTGACTCTCCAATTAGGGTTACATACAACTGTTTGAAATTTTATAATGTGTATCGGCATTATTTTACTTTACATAATACTCTCTAGGTCCTTCAATGCTGTCACAAATGGTAAGATTTCATTCTTTTTTATGGCTGAGTAATATTCCATTGTATATATGTAGCACAACTTTTTATTCACTTGTCTGTTGATGAGTACTTGGGTTGCTTCTATAGCTTGGTTATTGTAAATAACACTGCATTGAACATAGAAGTGCATATGTTCTTCTGAATTACTGTTTTGGGTTTCTTAGGATAAATTCCCAGAAGTGGAATCACTGGATCATAAGGCAGATTCATTTTTTTATTTTTTGAGGAAACTACATACTGTTTTCCATAGTGACTGCACCAATGTGCATTCCCACCAACAGTGCACAATGCTTCCCTTTTCTCCATATCATTACCAATACTGGTCATTTGTGAATTTATTGATGATAGTCATTCTGACAGGTGTGAGGGCTCCTTAAAACTTTTGTTTATTACTAATAATTCAAACTAATTTGTTTAATCTTTAAACAATGAACAATGTTGACTATGTAGTAATGATCAAGTTTTAGTTGTTTTAGGCATTTTTACATTTTGTTTAAATGAGTTATGGTTATTTAAAATATGTAATTATGATTATAGATTATCCTGTATTAATCTGTTTAGATGCATATACGTACATATGTATATATGTGTGTGTGTGTATGTACATATGTAGGTGTGTGTATAAATAAATACACACACAGAAACATAGTCGTCTCTCGCCACTTTGCACTCCGACTTTTGCCGGTTCACTCTATCGTGTTTTTTTTTCAAATATAATAGAAGTGTGAAGTAGCGAGGGATGACTGTATATAAATGAATCCTACTCCATGGAAATTTATTTATTGCGGTAGAGTCTGTAGCTGATTAACTGTGGTAAACGAGGGCTGACTGTAATTTATAGATAGGTGTACACACAGATTAGTATACACATATATTTCTTAGCTCTGTACACTGAGAGTGTCTATAAACTATGTCATCCCAATAGCAGTGGGTCCATTCAATACTTAGATACTGGTTTTCAAATACGATTATTCAGTAATGGCCATGTGGTACAGTTGATTAGAATATCCAAAAGATTGTGTGCCAAAAGATTTCAGGTTTGATTCCTGGACAGGGCACATACCCAGGTTGTGGGTTTGATCCCCTGCTGTGTGCATGCCGGAGGCAACCAATCAATGTTTCTCTCTTACATTGATGTTTCTCTCTGCCTTCCTCAAAATCAATGAAAACATATTCTTGGGTGTGGATTACAAAGAAAGGGAAGAAAACAGCATTTCCTTAGAAAAATTGCTGATTCTAGTATCAAGGCAGGGAAGATACAATTTATGTTACTGTGGAAAAATATAAATGACTCAAACAGAAATAAAATTCCCATAATGCAATTATCTTACTTCCTTTGTGTTTATTCTTTCTTTTTAAATGTATTATTTATAATGCGTGACTTGTATATGTACATTTTTATACAGAACTATTATAATATTTTACCTACCATTTTATTCTTCTAAATAATTATATAGTTTTAAGTATTATGAATGTAGAACTTGTTAGATTGTTACTTATAAACATTGCTGAATGAAGAAATTTATTAATAAATTTTGATGCACTTCCTTAATTACTATAGAAATCTTTTTTTAAGAAATGTTGTTCAACTATTTAAGAGTCCAATCCCTTTGTCTTTAACCCACATTCAATTTGTTAAACATTTACTGGAGGAGGTATCTTGCTTTGGCATTTGGTAAAGGTTTTGATTAAAATTTTTATTAGTAATTAAATAATTACCAGTTCATATGGGGGAGGTGGAAAGCCATCTCTTTTAAACCCAAATATCAACATTCCTGTTAGAGTTTAAAGGATCTTAGATATCATAAAGACTAATTTCTTAGTTTCATAGATTAGGAAATTGAGGCCATGAATGGATAATTGCTATCTGTATGAATTATTTTTAACACAATAATGAAAAATAAGTCTGCTTATTTAAAAAAAAATAAAAATTATTAAATAGCTTAAAAGTTGCTAGCTACTTTCAAAAGGGGAGTTCATTCTTTTCTAAATCCTAAATTCTTTATTGTCTATGTTTATAATCTTAAATTATCAACCTTACCCAGGAGGAAGAGTCATAATCAAATTAAAGGAAATGTTGAAAACTCGAAGGAACTTAAGTTGTTGAATTTCAGAAGGGATTTCATTGATAGGATTATTTCTCAGGATCAGTATTTCTAAATATTTAAGACAAAATATCTGAGGAACAGAAAAGAGAAACAAACATGACTAGAATAATATAGTATGCAAATTCCTGTTTGTTACATTCTATAATCCTATATAAATCTGTATAGTAACATTGCTTGTCTGTATTACATATATCAAATAACTTTGGAAAACCTTCAAAATAACTGACCAGCAAAATATGCATGATATGTAAAATAGTGATATACACATATCCCTTGTTGCAGCAATGGTTCTTTTCTAAATGGGAAAGTAATCCTGTTTAATCAATCCATGGTTTTAAAGAGGAAATTATGCAAAGAAGAAGAGAAAAAAAAGCTACCTGCAGAACCAGAAATATAAATGGAATTAACCTTAGTAATCAATGAGGTGTCAGATATCATAACCAGATTGTTTCATTCTCATATCATAGTAATTTCATATGTACTGATTTTTCATATGAAATTTAAAAATAGAATAAACTATTTAAATATATGATCTTTGCTTGACTAATATATTTCTTGCTCTCTGGTGAATCATAATAAGGTCTTTTTATCTTCTCTCTCTTTAATGCCTTTTCCTTTTTTTATTCTTAAAGTATTACAGATGTTCCCTTTCCTCCTGCATTGACCCCCTCCTTTCCATTCCCACCCGTCCTGCTGTCCTGCTTTCCCCAACCTAATGTACATGTCCATTGACTGTGTATACATGCACGTAAGTTCCTTGATTTATCTCTTCCCACCACTCCTACACCCCATCCATCTGTTCCCTACTTGCACAATTCTGGATTTCTTCTGGTCAACATCTTATTTTGTTCATTATATTCCACAAATAAGTGAGATCTTGTCTTTCTTTGACTGGATTACTTTACTTAGCACAATACTCTCCAGGTCCCTCTATGTTGTCTAAAAGGGTAAGAAATCTCTCTTTCTTACATCTGCATAGTATTCCCTTGTGTAAATGTACCACTACATTTTTATCCACTCATCTACTGATGGACACTTGGGCTGTTTCCAGATCTTAGCTATTGTAAATAGGGCTGCTATGAGCATAGGGGTGCATATATTATTCCTGATTGATGTTTCAGTCTTCTTAGGATATATCCCAAGAAGTGGGATCACTGGACCAAATGGCAGTACCATTTTTAATTTTTTGAGGAAACGCTATATTGTTTTCCATAGTGCCTGCCAGTCTGCATTCTGCCAGCAGTGTACTACAGTACTCTTTTTTTCCACATCCTCACCAGCACTTGTTGTTTGAGGATTTATTGATGACCACCATTCTAGCAGATATGAGGTGATATCTTCTAGTTCTTTTAATTTGCATCTCTCATGATAAGAGATATTGAGCATTGTTTCATATGTCTCTGGGCCATTTCTATGTCCAGTTTGGAGAAGTGTTTATTCAGGCCCTCTGCCTATTTATAATTGGATTGTTTAATCTTCCTTTTTTTGAGTTGTTTGAGTGCTCTATATATTTTGGATATTAACCCCTGATCTGATGTATCATTGGCAAATGTGTTCCCCCAGAGAGTAGGTTCCCTCTTCAATTTGATGCTGCTTTCTTTTGCCATGCAGAAGCTTGTTAGCTTGATGTAGTTCATGTATTAATTTTTTTTTCTTTGCTTCTCTTGCCCTAGGCGATGTATCGGTGAAAATTCCACTATTTAGGATGTGTGAGATTTTTCTGCCTGCACTTTCTTCTAGGATTTAAAAAAAACATTTTTTTTTTTTTTTTTTTTATCCTCACTTGAGGACATTTTTGCTTTCATCTTGAAATAGAGAGGAAGGGAGACAGAGAGAAACATCCATATGAGAGAGACATACCGAGTGATTGATTCCCACACAACCCCAACTGGGGCCGAGGACAAAAAAAAAAAAGTCCTCTGGTGAGGATGAAAAAAAATATATTACTACTGAAGTATTTCCTTTTTTTTTAGAACCATTCAAATTTTCTATTTTTTCAAGAGTTCATTCTTGTGTCTTTCTTAAGTGTGTGTTCATTTTATCAAAGTGATCCATTTGGTTGGTTTACAGTTATCTGTAGTATTCTCTTTAATTTTTTTTTATTTCTATGAATTTGGTAGTAATGTCCCCTTGATCAGTCCATTTAAGATTAGTCAATTTTGTTGATGTTTTCAAGTATCAACTCTTGGTTGTGTTGATTTTTTTCTCTATTGTTTTTCTATTCTTAATTTCACTAATTTTTGTACTAATTTTAGTATTCACTTTTTATTTTTTTAAGGTTTAGTTTGCTCTTTTTTTATGCTGGTTTAAGAGGGAAGATTAGGTTATTGATTTTTCTTTTTAAATAGAGGTATTTATAGATAAGAGGTTAATTTCCAATATATAGAGAGTGCTCATACAACTAACAAAAGGAAGACAAAGAACCCAATTAAAAAATGGGCAGAGGAACTAAATAGACACCTCTCCAAACAGGACATACAAATGGCTAAGAAACATATGAAGAAATGCTCAATGTCACTAATCATCAGAGAGATGCAAATTAAAACAACAATGAGGTATCACCTCATACCTGTCAGAATGGCCGCCATCAACAAATCATCAAACAAGTGTTGGCGAGGGTGTGGAGAAAAGGGGACTCTAGTGCACTGCTGGGGGGAATGAAGAAGGTGCAGCCACTATGGAAAATACTATGGTGTTATCTCCAAAAATTAAAAATTGAAGTTCCATTTGACCCAGTGATCCCACTTCTAGGAATATACCCTAAGAAGCCTGAAACACCAATCAGAAAGAATATATGTACCCCATGTTCATAGCAGCACTATTTACAATAGTTAAGATCTGGAAACAGCCCAAATGTCCATCAGTAGATGAATGGATAAAAAGCAGTGGTACATATACACAATGGAGTACTATGCAGCTGTAAGAAAGAAAGCTCTCTTATCCTTTGAGATGACATGGAGGGACCAGGAAAGTATTATCCTAAGTGAAACAAGCCAAACAGAGAAAGACAAGTATCATATGATCTCACTTATTTGTAGAATATAATGAACATAACATTCTGAGGAATGGGGTAGTCCCAGAGACATGGAAGTGGGGTAGAGACTGACAATCCCCAGAAGAGGGAGTGGTGGGGGAGAGATAAACCACAGAACTTATACGCATGTATGCATGAACAATGGACATGGACAACAAAGCTGGGACAGGGCAGTGAGGGAGGAAGAGGGGGGAATCAGTGAGGAAAAAGGAGAGATATCTGTAACAAAAATAAATAAAATAATTTTAAATAAATATAGGTATTTATAGCTATATATTTCCCTCTGAGCACTGGTGTAAAGTCATCTTATAAATTTTGGCATGTTGTCTTTTCCTTTTCATTCATCTTAAAGTATTTTCTAATTTCTCTTTTGATGTTTTTTTTATTGAATTACTGGTTATTTAAGAATGTGTTACTTGATCTTCATATATTTTCAAATTTCTTTCAGTTATTGATTTTTAATTACATTCAACTGTGGCCAAAAATATACTTTCTGTGATTTTCAATTGTTTTAAGTGTGTTGAGACTTACTTTGCAGCCTAACATATGGTCTACCCTAGAAAATATTTTATGTAAATTTGTGAATTATGCATTCTGCTTCTGTTGGTTGAAGTGTCCAATAGATGTGTATTAGGTCCAAATGATTTTCTATTTCTTTGTTGATCTTCTGCTTATTTGTTCTATGTATTATTGAATGTGTGGTATTAAAGTTTATAACTATTAATGTTGAAATTCTATTTTTTCCCTTTAATACTTTTAGTTTTTATATTCTGAGGACATATATATGTATATGTGTAAGTATGTATGTATGTATGTATGTATGTATGTGTGTATATATGCATATATAATTATATTATCCTTATAGATTGACAAAATATCCCTCTGCATCTCTAGTAACTTTTTTTTTATGGGTAATATGTCTATTTATTCCAATTCTGCTTTACAATTGGTATTTCTTTCTGTTTTTTAAATTAATTTATTTATTTTTGTTACAGATATTTCTCCTTTTTCCCCCACTGATCCCCCCTCCTTATCCCTCCCCACCCTGTCCCCACCTTTGTTGTACATGTCCATTGTTCATACATACATGATATAAGTTTGGTGGTTTATCTCTACCCCCCACCCTTTCTTCTGCGGATTATCAGTCTGTACCCCACTTCCATGTCTCTGGGACTACCCCATTCCTCAGAATGTTATGTTCATTATATTTCACAAATAAGTGAGATCATATACTTGTCTTTCTCTGTTTGGCTTGTTTCACTTAGGATAATACTTTCCAGGCCCCTCCATGTCATCTCATAGGATAAGAGATCTTCCTTTCTTACAGCTGCATAGTACTCCATTGTGTATATGTACCACTGCTTTCTATCCATTCATCTAGTGATGGACATTTGGGCTGTTTCCAGATCTTAACTATTGTAAATAGTGCTGCTATGAACGTGGGGGTACATATATTCTTTCTGATTGGTGTTTCAGGCTTCTTAGGGTATATTCCTAGAAGTGAGATCACTGGGTCAAATGCAAGTCCAATTTTTAATTTTTTGAGGTAACACCATATGGTTTCCCATAGTGGCTGTACCAGTCTGCATTCCCACCAGCAGTGTACTAGAGTCCCTTTATCTCCACACCCTTGCCAACACTTGTTGTTTGATGATTTGTTGATGGTGGCCATTCTAACAAGTGTGAGGTGATACCTTATAGTTGTTTTAATTTGCATCTCTCTGATGATTAGTGATGTTGAGCATTTCTTCATATGTCTCTTAGCCATTTGTATGTCCTGTTTGGAGAGATGTCTATTTTGCTCCTCTGCCCATTTTTTAATTGGGTTCTTTGTCCTCCTTTTGTTGAGTTCTATGAGCACTCTATATATTAACTGCTTATCTGATATATCATTGGCAATTAGGCTGTCCCATACAGTGGGTTGCCTTTCCATTTTGATGATTGTATCTTTCGCTGTGCAGAAGTTTTTTGTTTGATGTACTCCCATGTGTTTATTTTCTTCTTTGTTTCTGTTGCCTTAGGTGATGTATCAGTGAAAATTCTGCTCCGTATAATGTCTGAAATTTTGTTGCCTACATTTTGTTCTAGGATTTTTATGGATTCCCAAGTCACATGTTAGTCTTTTATCCATTTTGAGTTTATTCTTGTGTATGGTGTAAGTTGATGGTCTAGTTTCATTTTTTTTTTGCATGTAGCTGTCCAATTTTCCCAACACCATTTATTACAAAGGCTGTCTTTACTCCACTGTATGCTCTTGCTTCCTTTGTCAAATATTAATTGAGCATATTGTCTTGGGTCTATTTCCAGGTTCCCTGTTCTGTTCCACTGGTTTATATGTTTGTTCCTGTGCCAGTACCAGGCTGTTTTGATTACAGTGGTTTTGTAGTATAACCTGAAATCTGGTAATGTGATCCCTCCACCTTTGTTCTTCTTTTTCAAGATTGCTGTGGCTATTCGAGATCTTTTTTGGTTTCATATGAACTTTTGAAGTATTTGTTCTAGTTCTGTGAAGTATGTCACTGGTATTTTGATAGGGATTGCATTGAAGCTATAGATTGCTTTGTGTAGTATGGACATTTTAATGATGTTGATTCTTCCAACCCATGAACAAGGTATGTGCTTCCATTTATTTATTTATTTATTTATTTATTTATTTATTTATTTATTGAATTTTTATTTATTTTTTTGTTACAGATATTTTACCTTTTTACCCCATTGGCACCCCCCACCCGACCCCCCCTTCACCCTGTCCCCAGCTTAGTTGTCCATGTCCATTGGTCATGCATACATGCATATGAATTCTGTGGTTTATCTCTTCCCACCCCCCCACCCTGCATCCCCTCTTCTGAGGGATGTCAGTCTGTGCCCTACTTCCATGTGTTTGGGTCTACTGTATTCCTCAGACTGTTATGTTCATCATATTCCGTATATAAGTGAGATCATGTGGTATTTGTCTTTTTCTGCTTGGCTTCTTTCACTTAGGATAATACTTTTCAGGTCCCTCCATGTCGTCTCAAAGGATAAGAGATCTTTCTTTCTTACTGCTGCATAGTACTCCATTGTGTATATGTACCACAGCTTTTTTATCCATTCGTCTACTGGTGGACACTTGGGCTGTTTCCAGATCTTAGCTATTGTAAAAAGTGCTGCTATGAATATGGGGGTACATATATTCTTCCTGATTGGTGTTTCAGGCTTCTTAGGATATATTCGCAGCAGTGGGATCACTGGGTCAAATGGAAGTTCAATTTTTAATTGTTTGAGGTAGCACCATATTGTTTTCCATAGCGACTGCACCAGTCTGCATTCCCACCAGCAGTGTATTAGAGTCCCCTTTTCTCCACACCCTCGCCAACACTTGTTGTTTGATGATTTGTTGATGGCGGCCATTCTGACAAGTGTGAGGTGATACCTCATTGTTGTTTTAATTTGCATCTCTCTGATGATTAGTGATGTTGAGCATTTCTTCATATGTCTCTTGGCCATTTGTATGCCCTGTTTGGAGAGGTGTCTATTCAGGTCCTCTGCCCATTTTTTAATTGGGTTCTTTGTCTTCCTTTTGTGGAGTTGTATGAGCACTCTATATATATTGGAAATTAACCCCTTATCTGATACATCATTGGCAATGATGTTCTCCCATACAGTGGGTTGCCTTTCCATTTTGATGATTGTTTCTTTTGCTGTGCAGAAGCTTTTTAGTTTGATGTAGTCCCATGTGTTCATTTTCTCCTTTATTTCTGTTGCCTTAGGTGATGTATCAGTGAAAATTCTGCTCCGTATGATGTCCGAAATTTTGTTGCCTACATTTTCTTCTAGAATTTTTATGGATTCACGGGTCACATTTAATTCTTTTATCCATTTTGAGTTTATTTTTGTGTATGGTGTAAGTTAATGGTCTAGTTTCATTTTTTTGCATGTGGCTGTCCAATTTTCCCAACACCATTTATTAAAGAGGCTGTCTTTACTCCACTGTATGCTCTTGCCACCTTTGTCAAATATTAATTGAGCGTATTGCCTTGGGTCCATTTCTGGGTTTTCAGTTCTGTTCCACTGGTCTATATGCCTGTTCTTGTGCCAGTACCAGGCTGTTTTGGTTACGGTTGCTTTATAGTATAACCTGATATCTGGTATTGTGATCCCACCTACTTTGTTCTTCTTTTTCAAGATTGCTGTGGCTATTCGGGGTCTTTTTTGGTTCCATATGAACTTTTGAAGTATTTGTTCTAGCTCTGTGAAATATGTCGTTGGTATTTTGATGGGGATTGCATTGAATCTATAGATTGCTCTGGGTAGTATGGACATTTTAATTATGTTAATTCTTCCAATCCATGAACAGGGTATGTGCTTCCCCTTTTTTATATCTTCCTCTATTTCTTTTTTCAATGACTTGTGGTTTTCTGCAAATAGGTCCTTTACTTCTTTGGTTAAGTTTATTCCTAGGTATCGTAATTTTTTTGGCGCGATGGTAAATGGGATTGTTTTTTCAGTTTCTCTTTCTGTGAGTTCATCATTGATGTACAAGAATGCTGTCGATTTCTTCACGTTAATTTTGTATCCTGCTACTTTGCCAAATTCATTTATTAAGTCTAATAGATTTTTGATGGAGTCTTTAGGGTTTTCTATATACAATATCATGTCATCTGCAAATAATGACAGTTTCACTTCCTCCTTTCCAATTTGGATCCCTTTTATTTTTTCTTCATGTCTGATTGCTGTGGCTAAGACTTCCAGTACAATGTTAAAGAAGAGTGGCGAAAGTGGACATCCCTGTCTTGTTCCTGTTCTTAATGGAAATTTTTTTAGTTTCTGTCCATTGAGTATGATGTTGGCTGTAGGTCTTTCATATATGGCCTTTATTATGTCGAGATATGATCCCTCTATTCCTACATTGCTGAGCGTTTTTATCAGAAATGGATGCTGGATTTTGTCGAATGCTTTTTCAGCATCTATTGATATGATCATGTGGTTTTTATTCTTCATTTTGTTTATGTGGTGTATCACGTTTATTGATTTGCGAATATTGTACCAGCCTTGCATCCCTGGAATGAATCCCACTTGGTCATGGTGAATAATTTTTTTGATGTATTTCTGGATCCGATTTGCTAATATTTTGTTCAGGATTTTGGCGTCTATGTTCATCAGGGATGCTTCCACTTTTTTATATCTTCCTCTATTTCTTTTTTCAATGACCTGTAGTTTTCTGCAAATAGGTCCTTTATATTTATGGTCAAGTTTATTCCTAGTTATCTTAATTTTTTGCTATGATAATAAATGGGATTGTTTTTTTAGTTTCCCTCTCTGTGAGTTCATCATTGGTTTAAAGAATGCCATCGAGCCCTGGCCGGTTTGGCTCAGCGGTTAGAGCGTCGGCCTGCGGTCCTGAGAGACCTGGGTTCGGTTCCCGCTAAGGGCATGTGCCTCGGTTGCAGTTTGTCCCCGGCTCTGGTCAGTCTTGAGGGTGGCAGCCACTCGATGTGTCCCTTCACGTCGATGTTTCTCTCTCTCTCTCTGTTCCTCTCTCTCCCTCCTACTCTACCTGAACAAAAAATGGAAAAATGTCCTCGGGTGAGGATAAAAAAAAAAAAAAAAAAAAGAATGCCATCGATTTCTTGAACATTAATTTTGTATCCTGCTACTTGGCCACATTCATTTATTAAGTCTAGTAAATTTTTGATGGAGTCTTTGGGGTTTTCTACATATATTATCATGTCATCTGAAAATAATGTCCTTTTTACTTCTTCCTTTACATTTGGAACCATTTCATTTTTTTCTCCTGTCTGATTGCTGTGGCTAAGACTTCCAATACTATGTTAAATAAGAGTGGTGAAAGTGGGCATTCTTGCTGTATTCCTGTTTTAGGGGAAATGCTTTTAATTTCTCCCCATTGAGTATGATGTTGGCTGTAGGTCTTTTATATATCACCTTTATTATGTTGAGATATGATACCTCTATTCCCACATTGCTGAGCATTTTTAACAGAAATGGATGCTGGATTTTGTCAAATACTTTTTCATCATCTATTGATATGATCATGTGATTTTTATCTTTCATTTGGTTTATGTGGTGTATCATGTTTATTGATTTGAGAATATTGTACCAGCCTTGCATTCCTGGGATGAATCCCACTTGGTCATGGTGAATAATTTTTTTGATGTATTGCTGGATTCAATTTGCTAGTATTTTGTTCAGGATTTTGGCATCTAAGTTCATCAAGGATATTAGCATGCAGTTTTCTTTGTTTGTAATGTCTTTTTCTGGTTTTGGAATTAGAGTTATGCTGGCCTCATAAAACAAGTTTGGAAATCTTCCTTCTTCTTAAATTTCTGAAAAAGTTTGAGAATGGGTATTAGTTCTTCTTCGAATGTTCGGTAAAATTTCCCGGTGAAGCCATCTGGGCCTGGGCTTTTGTTTGCTGTAAGAGTCTTGATTACATCTTCAATTTCTTTTGTTGTTATTGGTCTGTTCAAGTTTTCTATCTCTTTCTGGTTTAGTTTTGGAAGAGTGTTGTTTGTAGAAATTGGTCCATTTCACTTAGATTATGGAATTTGTTGCCGTATAATTGTTTATAATATTTGTTAACAATTCGTTGTATTTCTGTGGTGTCAGTTATTATGTCTCCTCTTTCATTTCTGATTTTCTGTACTTGTGTTCTCTCTCTTTGTTTCTTGGTGAGTCTAGCTAAGGGTCCATCAATCTTGTTTATCCCTTCAAATAACCAGCTCTTTGTTTTATTGGTCCTTTGAATTGTTTTTGTTCTCCATGTCATTTATGTCTGCTCTGATCGTTACTATTTTCTTTCTTCTACTTGCTCTGGGGTGTTCTTTATGTGTGCTTTAGTTCTTTTAAGTTGTGAGGTTAAATAGTCTATTATAAATCTTTCTTGTTTCTTGAGGTAGGCCTGTAGTGCTATGAACCTCCCTCTCAGAATTGCTTCTGCTGCATCCCATAGATTTTGTTTTGTTGTGTGTTCATTTTCATTGGTTTCCAGATAGTTTTTTATTTTTTTCCTTGATCTCCATGGTAACCAATTCACTGTCAATGACATACTATTTAGCCTCCATGTTTTCAAATTTCTTTGCATGTTTTTGTTGCAGTTGATTTCTAGTTGCATGCCATTGTGATCTGAGAAGATACTTGATATGATTTCAATCTTTGTGAACTTGTAGAGACTTAGTTTGTGCCCTAACATGTGGTCTATCTTTGAGAATGTTCCACGTGCACTTGAGAAGAATGTGAATTCTGAAGTTTTGGGATGTAATTTCCTGTAAATATCTATTAAATTCATTTGATCTAGCGCTTCATTTAGAGTATGTGTTTCCTTGTTAATTTTTTGTCTAGAAGATCTATCCAGTGATGTCAGCGGGGTGTTGAAGTCCCCGGTTATGATTGTATTACTGTCTATTTCCTCTTTGAAGTCCTCCAAAAGATTTTTAATATATGTTGGTGTTCTTATATTGGGTGCATATATGTTTATTAAGGTTATATCTTCCTGTTGGATAGATCTTTTCAATATTTTGTAGTGACCTTCTTTGTCTCTTGTTATGGTCTTCATTTTGAAATTTACTTTATCAGATATGAGTATTGCTACCCCAGCTTTTTTTTTTTTTTTCTTTTCTGTTTGATTGAAAGATTTTTTCCATCCCTTCACTTTCAACCTATGTGAGTCTTTTATTGTGAGGCGGGTCTTTGTAAACAACATATCTGTGAGTCATGCTTTCTTATCCAGTAAGCTACTTTGTGTCTTTTTATCAGAGCATTCAAACCACTCACATTTAAGGTGTTAATTGATATGTATTTATTTATTTCTGTTTTTGTTTAGTGTAGTTATATTTTTCTTCCTATTTCTTCTACTAAATGCAGCAGTCTTTTTAGTATATCTTGCAGTGCTGGTTTGTTGTTAATATTTTCCCTTAGCCTTCTTTTTGTGTGTCTGGGAAGCTTTTTATTTGACCTTCTATTTTGAATGATAGCCTTGCTGAATAGAGTAGTCTTGGATTCAGATCCTTGTTTTTCATGACCTTTATTACCTCATGCCACTCCCTTCTGGCTTGTAGTGTTTCTGTTGAGAAGTCAGCTGAGAGCCTTATGGGGTTTCCTTTGTAGGTAATGTGTTGTTTATTACTTGCTGCCTTTAGGATTCTCTCTTTGTCTTTAATTTTTGACATTTTAATTACTATGTGGGTTGCTGTGGGCCTGTTTGAGTCCTTCTTACTTGGGGCTCTCTGTACTTCTTAAACTTTACTGCCTTCTTCCTTCACCAAGTTAGGAAAGTTTTATGTCACTATTTGTTCAAATATATTTTCTAACCATTGCTGATTTTCTTCCTCTTTGGGGATTTCTATGAAGCAAATGTTATTACGTTTCCAGGTGTCCCACAGTTCTCTTAAGCTATCTTCCTGATTTTTAATCTTTTTGTTTTGTTTTGTTTTGGTTTTCTGATTGGTTGTTTTTTTCTACCCTGTCTTCGAATTCACTGATCCAGTCCTCAGCTTCCTCTTCTCTGCTGGTGGTTAGTCCTTCCAATGTGTTCTTTTTGCTGCTCTGTCATTCTTCATTTCCACTTAGTTGGTTTTCAATGTCCCTATATCCATACTCATGGTGCTGATGTCCTTACTCATGCTATTGAGCTTCCTCAAGATCATGGCTCTGAACTGTACCTCTGATTATTTGCTTAGCTGCATTTCACTGATCTCCTCTTTGATAGAGTTCTCTTGTTCTTTCATTTGGGATATGTTTCTGCGTTTCACCATTTTGGCTATCTCAGTGTGTTTTGGAGCCTGCCAAATTTCCCTGTGGGAGTTGGTGTTCTGCTGCTTGTGTCTCCCTCTACTGGGTTCGGATGAGCCTGGTGCGGCCCACGTTAAACGCCACTGTCAAGTCTTACTTTTCTGGGTAGATTTGCAAGCCCAGGAAAGGTTTAGTTATTCTCTAGCTTTTTCCTGGTGGCTATTAGTTTCCGTTACTCAGTGCCTTGGAATGTAGCTCTGGTGTTCTGCATAAGTGGATTTTCAGAGGTTAGGATAGATACTGGTTGTTTATGAGCCTTATTTTGCATTTATTTGCCTCACCTGGGAAAGGCTGAATCTCTGAATAGGGGGGCTGCTGCTTTTCCTCACAGCTCTGAGAAGGAGCACACTGGCTACTATCCTTTTTGGCTGCAACTCAGCAAAAGCTCTGAGTGCCCTTCATATCCTGGGTTTCCCCACAGAGTTCTAGCCCAGTCTGCACTCCCTCTGCCATAGCCTCTAAGTGAGTGGCTGTGGCCATTTTAGTCCTCTGTTCTGGCTCTCTGGGCTGTGGAGTGGGCTTGGTCTTCATTCCCCAAGGGTGCTGTTCACAGCTAAGACTGCTGTTGTCCCTGGGCTCCCAGCCTGCCACCCTCTTGTGCCTCTGCATATCCTACCAGTGTCCCTGGTTATATGGTCCTGTCCTGCTGCTTTTCTGTTACTTTTTTTCTGAGGATTTGTCTTTATTTTCGTTGTAATTCCCATTTGGTCCTGGGAGGTTGTCTGCATGGCTTCTATTCACTCTGCCTTCTTTTTCACATCCTCTAAGCCTATCTTTTGTGCAGCTGGGTCACATAGTCCTTTCTGGTGCCCCCACACCATGAAGGTCCTGCAGGTAACTGGATCACACAATCCCTCTAGGGACCTGGCTCTATGCCTATGTTATGGGTTGCTGGGTCACACAGGCCTCTCTGGTGCTTCAGCACCCAGCACGTCCTGTGGGAAACTGGATGGCACAGTCCCTGCTGGGTTTTCAGGGCTCTCTGGTGCTTCAGCACCCCATGTGTAGCTAGATCACGCAGTCCCTGCTGGATCACACAAGCTTCTCTGGTGGTTCATCACCCCGTAGGTCCTGAGGAAACTGCAGTCCCTGCTGGGTCACATGGGTATCTTTGGTGCTTCAGCACTTCTCAGGTCCCGTGTGTAATTGGATGGCACAGTCCCTGCTGGGTTGCACAGGCCTCTCTGGTGCTTCAGCACTTCACAGGTCCCGTGTGTAATTGGATGGCACAGTCCCTGCTGGTTCACAAGTGTAATTGGATGGCACAGTTCCTGCTGGGTCGCAGGGGCCTCTCTGGTGTTTCAGCACCCTGCAGGACCCACAGGTACCTGGATTGCACAGTCCCTGCTTGGTGGCACAGTCCTCTCTGGTGCCCCTGCACCCTGCAGTTCTTGTGGGCGAGCAGCTGGATTGTACCAGTTTCTCTTGGCCTAGGGCTTCCCAATGCACTTGTGAGCTACTGGACTGCACAGGCCTCTGTGGAGCCCCAGGTACCACTGCTGGTGGCTGAGGAGTGCTGCTGCCCTATGGGGCTCAACTCCTGCTCAGCTTTTGGTGTAGTTTTTGGGGATGGATCTCATCTGCTGGTCTGTGCTTCTGTTGCCTGGGAATGGTTGTCTGCTCCCCAGCCTCAGTTGCTGGGGGTATTTCTAGACTCTGATTGGGTTGCTACTATGAGGGATGGTGCTGGGCTTCGGGCTGTCTGCGGCTTCCATGATTGGTACCTTGGGAGCTCCACTACTGTGCACCTGTTTGTGTTGACACAGAGTGTCCACTGGTCTGATGGTGCCAGGTGCGCTGGTGGGCTCAGGTTGCTGGGCCCTAGCTTCTCCCACTGCCTCCTCCCAGGGAAGACCTGGGATCTTCCAAAATGGTGGGACCTCCCCACGGTGCAGGGAGAAGTGCCCTGAAGGGCTGCTTACTGTGGTAGTCGGCTGGTCCCGTCCACAGCACAGGAACCTTCTGCTCCGTGTCTCTGCACTGCTCAGGTTTGGTCATCCACCTTCATGTCCACTCACACTCTCTCACATACTCGCTCACTCTCTCACACACTCACCCTCCCTCTGGTCCTGCCCGCCCCCATCTTCTAAGATAGCACTTTTTTTTTTGTTTTAAAATCTATTTTGTCTGATATTAGTGTAATCACTCCAGCTTTCTCATGGTTGCTGTTTGCCTTTTTACCTTTGCACTCTTTGTACTTTTTGGTCTTAAATGTATTTTCTATAGACAGCATGTCATTAAAGCTTGAGTTTATATTCATCCTGACATTCTGTATCTTTGGATTGTTTGATATATTCACATTTAATGTTTTTATTGACATGCTGGATTTACATCACCTAACTTGAGTACATATAGTTTTCTATATGTTATATTCTATTTGTTCTTTCTTTACTGCCTTCATTTGCATCAACTGAATGTTTGCTATTATAATATTTTAATTACTTAAATTATTTTTTATTTCTTGTTAATCCTCACCCAAGGATATTTTTCCATTGATTTTTATTTTTTTGAGAGAGTGGAAGGGAGAAAGGGAGAGAGAGAAACATCAATGTTGGGGACACACATTGATTGGTTGCCTTCCACACAACCTAAACCAGGGTTGTGAGTTGAACCTGCAACCCAGGTATGTGTCCTTGACAGGAATCAAACCCATGACCCTTTCGTCTGTGGGCCGATGCTCTAACCACTTAGCAAAACTGGCCAGAGCACTTTAATGATTTTTTTCACCATACTCTTTTGAGTTATTTTCTTAGCAACTGTTTTAGGGTTTGTAATATACATTTTAACTTATCAGAATCTACTTCAGATTTATACTAACTTAATTCCACTAATATATGGAAATGTTACTAAATAGTTCTATTCTCTATTCCTTTTCTAGTTGTTATACGTACTATATCCATTTATGTTACAGACTTCAAAATACATTATTTTTTTTTTCTTAATTGATTTTAGAGAGAGAGAAGAAGGAAGAGGAAGAGAGAGAGATAGAAACATTGATGAGAGAGAATATTGATTGGCACTGCCTGCATGCCCCCACTGGGGATTTGGCCCACAACCTGGGCATGTGCCCTGACTGGGAGTTAAACCAGCAACCTCTTGGTGCATGGGTCGAAGCTCAACCACTGAGCTACAGTGGCCGGGCACATTATTATTTTATAAATGCTCAGTTATTCTTTTTTTTTTTATCCTCACCTGAGGACATTTTTTGTTCAGGTAGAGTGGAGAGTGGGAGGGAGAGAGAGGAACAGAGAGAGACAGAGAAACATCGACGTGAAAGGGACACATCGAGTGGCTGCCACCCACACGACCAACCAGGGCCGGGGACAAACCGCAACCAAGGTATGTGCTCCTAGTGGGAACCAAACCTGGGTTTCTTGGGACTGCAGGCCGATGCTCTAACTGTTGAGATAAACTGGACAGGGCTCAGTTATTCTTAAATACTTATGCAGAACTGATTTCAGAGTTTAGGAATGCACCAGAATCGTGAAATAATGGTCTCATCTTGGAGGGCTTAAATAACAAAACCTCAAGAAAGATTACTATCTTTTAAAAGAGCTATAGAAAATAATAAGAACCAGATAGTAGATAAAGTGTGATCAGAGACAATAACATGAGAAAACACCCAAGTGCATTTATATAGAGGTAGAGGGAGAACAGTCTGGAACCATTACTATTATCAACATAGAGGACAGACACTGTCCTTAAAAGGTTAGTTTAGTTAATGAGACATAGAAACAACTATTAAGTGATGAAAGTGAGCCAAATTACCTATACAGAAGGGAGGAAAAAACAAAAACAAAACTTATTAATTGGTCTGCAGAAAGATCCAAGAAAAATGCCCTAAGTTTAGATGTTAGACATTGCATACTCAAAAATAAAAAAGGAACATTTAGAAAACTGTTTAAAAAATGTTTAAATTGCTGAATGCTTCTTTGGCTTGTATTTGTCAAATCCTCACCCAAGAACATTTGTTTTTCCATTTATCTCCAGACAGTGGGAGGGAGGGAGGGAGGGAGGGAGAGAAACATCAATGTCACATCGACTGGTTGTCTCCCACACAACCCTGACCAGGGCTGGGAACTGAACTACAACCGAGGTACGTGCCCTTGAATGGGAATCAAACCTGGGACTCTTTGGTCTGTGGGCTGATGCCCACAGAACAAAACTGGCCAAGGCTTCTTTGGCTAATATTTGAGGATCATTATTTAGTCCTACAACTGATGCATTTTCCATATTCTCATCTTTTTGTTTGCAATTCTGAACCACCTGAAATTCTTTTTTTGTTTGTTGAACATTGTTCTCTTTGACACATTATCAAAACAAACCCTTTGGTTTAATCATACAGGATAATGTTGGAAAATATAAATAATTTAGAGATTTTTATGAAATGTATTATTTTTTCTTTTGTTACAAAATTATCCCTAACAGTTTCTAAAGACATGGTCACAGCTGCCTGAAGCATGTCTTCCTCACTCATATCATCATCGAGATCACTGTCAAGTGCTTCTGGATCTGTGTTTGGTGTTTCATATGGGTGTGAAAGTTGTCCTGGTGGATCCTGCTGCTGAGGCTGCTGCTGCTGTTTTCAAAGTAAGCATCTCTTCTCTTCTATAGCTGTTCTGATGTGAAATGGGTACTTGATGTCCATGGAATATCTTGAAGTAGTGCTTGAATTACCTTGCATACTGAGCTGAATAGATAACCCTGTGGAGATCTTCATCATCCATGTCAATCTGTTGGCAACTTAGTGCCAGAGCCCACTGCAAACCACTCTCATTTTCATCAAACATTCCTGACTCATCATTCGCTTCTAAGACTCATTTCAGATCGGTTTTCTGGATTCTGTCCTTTTAGTTGTACTAATTCTTCTCCAGCAAATTTTGGTCATTGTATCTGTTGGACCCTGATCATCTGCAGGAGTTGGTCAATTTCACCATCTGGCATATCACCCTTTACAACAAATATAGAATAACCTCCTGTTGTAATTGAGCCAAGAAAAGTGCAAGGTATGTATCTGACATTAATTCTGGACCCGACAAGAGAGACTTCAAGTTGAACCACTGTTTTTCTAACTTTCTAAACTGTAAACAAATCTTTTATAATTGCATATAAATGATCTTTTATTTATGGGATTGATCGTGAGCCTCTGATATGCTGGACTGTTAAACAGGATTAGTTGTAAACCCCAAACTTTCAAGGCATTCTCATAACTTGAATAGAGGAAAAACTGCTATCATCCATTTTTCCAGAAGGCTGCTGTAAAAATGTGCATTAGTTTTCACTAATAACTCTTACTTCTGCCATTGTCCCCTCTTCTTCATCTAGCTGACATGCAATAGAAGATAATTCAATAGGGCTAAAATATTCTCCTTGCAATAGATTATTCAAGCAACGTTGAAGACAATGTGAGCCTTCTTGTTTCTCATGAAAGATCAATGACACATTATTATAATTAATTATTTCTGTTTATGTGTTTTAGAGAATCTGAGATTTAAAAAAGAGACCAAGTATATATTTATAGGGTTTGTTATATTAACCTCCTTGTTTACCATGTCTGCTTCTACCTTTTTTGTCTAAAACTATTTTAATAGACTCTGTCTTCTGTGTGAGTCTACAATCTTGGGTTTTCCATGAAACTTGTAACAATATCAGTCACTACATTTATGCCAGCCTCTGGTCTTTTATTGATTGCATTTACACTATACTGATAACTAAGTATCACTAGCCAATTCCCAGCACAGCCTTTCCAAGCCTGGATATTACCATCTTGTTTGTAATATTTTATCTATAGCTACATAACAGATCTGTATGACAAGTTCTATTGATTTGTATCATTTTAAAAAGTGGGCACTTTAACATAAAAAAAAAGACCCCTATATTTCTTGGAAATTCTTGCCTATTTGTCCTAATCAAATTTATAAAACAGTTGTTATGTATTAGGAAAAAAAGTAATTCTCCTAGTGAAAATAAAAATATAATACTACAGAGAAATTATGAAAAATATGTTTCTAATACTATATATTTGAAATAGAAAAGAAGTCAATTTGCTACAAATCAATTCACTAAAAGTCAATATTCTGGAAGTCAATTCACAGAACAACAAATCATCCAGTGACCAATGAAGAATTGGACAAAAACACAGAAAACAATCTGTCTTAATTACTCATAATGACCCATTTATTTAAAATGACAAAGAATTAGCTCATTCCCATATGTGAATTATTCTACATATGTTTTGTTATGCAGAGTATCCTATCTTATTACCTGATCACTAAACTTTGTTTTTAAAAGATCTGATTACAAGGTTGCAGGTTTGATCCCCAGTCAGGGCACATACAAGAATCAACCAATGAATGCATAAGTAAGCGGAACAACAAATTGATTTCTCTCTCTCTCTCTCTCTCTCTCTCTCTCTCTCTGTGTGTGTGTGTGTCTCTCCCTTTCTATCAAAAATCAATCAATAAATAATTTTAAAAGTAAAAAATAAAAGGTCTAATTAACACATGAATAGCTTTAATTTAAGTTTTATTCAAACTTAGAAGAACTAAATTATTTTATATACATTGTACAATTATGAGAACATATTTGAGAGCCTGACTATAGTATAGTCTTTGTGGATTATATCATGGGACTTCTTAAGAAAGATGTACTGTGCTTTTCATACTTCTGAAAATAAGCATTTTGGAATGCAACCCAAAATATATTTACTTTATAGTAACTCCAAGGTATCATGTGTCTATTTTTTATTATAATTATTATTTATAACACAAATTATTTCAGTATATACATAATAAACATAGACTTACTTCTGTGGGAAAGGAACTGATATCATTAAATGATAAGTTAAGATATATCAATTGGGAAGCCAAAGATGTTAGGTCTGGACAATTCAGGATAAAAAAGCCCTAAAAGAAAGTGACAAGAGATAAGAGGTTAATCATTAAAATGCACAAAATGTTTTATACAAGATATTTTAAGATTCACATATTCTGAGTCACACTGATGGACACAATGCACTAATGAATCTAGACTCATCTTCCATTCATTCATTTAGACTGTCATGACCCCCTACCATAGCACCGACCAATCAGTAGAGACCATGACCCTGAAAGGACACACCTGGAAAGCTAATGAATATTCTGTTGAGACTCTCCCCTGGGATCTCCCCTAAAATTCTTGCCTTTAGAAAACAGATAAAACCTCTTAAGGCAAAGGACCCAGCTCGCTGGAGCTCTCTCTCTCTCTCTCTCCTTCTCTCTCTCTCTCTCTCTCTCTCTCTCTCTCTCTCTCTCTCTCTCTCATCTCTCATTTCCATGTCTTTCCCCACTTCTTTTCTCAGGCACATAGATTTGCTTTCCTTTCTCCTAAGCTCTAAAGGTTCCCAGGAGAGTTAAAACCAAAGGGAGCAGCTCATCCTGGGCTAAGCCCCTGAACTGTTTCTCTTTTTTTTTAAATCCTCACCCAAGGACACTTTTGCATTCATCTTCAGATAGAGTGAGAGGGAGAGAGGGAGGGAGGGGGAGAGAGAGAGAGAGAGAGAGAGAGAGAGAGAGAGAGAGAGAGAGAAACGTTGATGTCACAGAGACATATCCACTGGCTGCCACCCATATGACCCCAACCAGGCAGGCGGGGGACAAACAACAACTGAGGTATGTGCCCTTAGTGAGAACCGAACCCGGGTCTCTCTGGACCAAGGACCGACGCTCTGTTGAGCCAAACTGGCCAGGGCCCCTGAACTGTCTTTAGTGGCCTTTCTTTTGCCTCTGTAACTTGTTTCCTGATTCCACATAGTCTAGTAGGCTCACTTTTTTCTGCCTCTGTAACTTTCTTTCAAAAGGGCCAAGACAATCACACCTAGGCTCAACTCTTCCTCATGTTTCCAAAGAGCCAAGGCAGCTCCAACTAGGTTCTCTCTTGTGGCTATGATCTTGTCTCTTGTATCTTAAGTCATTCTTTTGTTTCATTGTCTTTAGCTTTAATAAATGTAATCTCAAAATCACCTGGACTCCTCCATATTGTGAAATCTTTCCTGCACGAAACCAAGAACTGAGAGTTCACATCACTGCCAACACTTATATTTCTGTTATTTTTGTATTAATCTGACATCTATATAAGATTTCTTGCTTAAATATACAAATTTCTTAAAGAGGAAATCTTATGTCTTATTATAGCCTAAATGTTCTGTCCCCCCAGATTCATACATTGAAATACTTATTCCCAGTGTGATGTTTCATAGAGGTGAGGCCTTTGGGAGATAAACTAGGGTTAGATGAGGTCTTAATGGTGGATCCCTGATGAAGGGTGGAGCCCTTGTAGGAATAGAAGGGGACCAGAGCTCTGTCTCTCTCCCTCAGTTGTATACTCATAATTCATTTATTTGATCAAAGAGTCCTTTTCTGACTAACCTATCATAAATAACAACCTCTCAAACAACTGTTCCATTGATGCCTCCTTGACCCTCCACTTGCTTTATTTTTTATAGTTCTTATTACCATGGGACAGGCTGTGTATAATTATGTACTGTATGATCTCACCCTACTAAAGTATAAGCTCCATGAAATAGACTTTTTTGTTAAAATTTTTTTTCTTTATTGATTTTAGAGAGAGAGGAAGGGGGAGAAAGAGAATGAGAGAGAAAGAGAGAGAGAGAACATTGATTGGCTACCTCCTGCATGCCCCCCACAACCTGGACATGTGCCCTGACTGGAAATTGAACTGGCAACCTCTTGGTGCATGGATTGGTGCTCATCCACCAAGCCACACTGGCCGGGCATGAAATAAACTTTTGTTTTGTTTTATTTTGCACACTGGTACATAGTGAGATACATAGTTTACTCTGACATTGTGGGTTCCTAATAAATATTAGCTGAATGAGTGAATGTCTAGGAACTTCATTTTGCCTCATGGAATCCCAGGGACCTTGAGCATGGATATAATATTAGGGCTGCCTACCCCAGATACCCTGGATTTCTCTTTTACTATTTCATCATAAAATCTGTTTGCTGTGGTTATCATAGGAGGGATGTGAAGAACTAAATAATAACATAAAGACTTTTTAAGTAAATACTTTTGAAATAGTAAAATATAGTGATTAATAAGGAGTTGGAAATATTTATTGAAGGCACTATTATAATAGAGCTGACTTTTATGACCAACATTTTACTTGATCTATGAGGGGAAACTTCTCAGAAGAAAAAAAGAGGTGCAGATGGGGTGAGAAGCAGCCTGGTACATTACGGGCAGGTATGGGGGGCTTCAATTATTGGTTTGAAAATGAGGAGGCTAGAAGAGAGGCTGAGGTGGAAGTCAAGGTTTTTATCCAGAGGACAGAAGATAACAAAAAAAAATACTTTAATCTTCAAGTTCAAATCATCTTCAGATTAAATTAAGTTTGGGTTTACTGGTATGTATAAAAGATAATAGGTGAAAATAAGAGATCCATTCATTCTTTTGCACAATTTAATAGAAAGGATGTGAAAGAAGAAGTGCATATCATGGTGATTTATTAATAGAGTGAGGGTTTGTGAAGAAACTGGCTCAGCCTGGAGGCAGGGACCCTCATCCTGTCATGCTGACTGCTAAGAGGACATCTTAAGATTCAACTCCCATTCATATTTGCCCAAATCAGGGGGTTATAGGGAAGGTAACAAGACTAGAGGTGAGGGATATGAGACTAAAATAGCTTTATTTGTTTTTGAACTTCAATGCTGTGGTAATCATAAAAAGGATGTGAAGAACTAAATAGTAATGGGAAAGCTTTCTCAATTTTTTGAATTGCTCTAGTCACCTTTAAGCACTTATGTACTTAGTCTGCATTATATTAATCAGTACAATTGTTTTGTGTAAATTTTTATTTATATAAAATCTGATTCTTTAATAAGCCCCTGAGGTAGGTTAGAAATTATGACCTTTGATTCTTTTACATCACCCTACAGACTCCAGGATCCTACTCTGGAGTTTAATATTTTTTTTTAAATTATTTTTATTAACTTATTTTTATTACAGATGTTTCTCCTTTTCCCCTATTGACACCCTTTATTCCCTGCCCCCTACCCCATCTCCCACTTTGTTGTCTATGTCCATTGGTTATTCATACATGCAAATAAATTCTGTGGTTCATCTCTCTCCACACCCACCCGCTTTTCTGAGTTATGTCAGTCTATACCCTACTTCTATGTCTCTGGGTCTATTTTGTTCAGTTTGTTTTGTTCATTATATTCCAAAAATAAGTGAGATTATATGATATTTGTCTCTCTGCTTGGCTTGTTTCACTTAGCATAATACTCTCCAGGTCTCTCCATGTCATTTCAAAGGATAAGAGATTTTTCTTTCTTACAGCTGCATAGTATTTCATTGTGTACATGTACCACAGCTTTTTTTCCCCCACTTATCTACTGATAGACACTTGGGCTGTTTCCAGATCTTAGCAATTGTAAATAGTGCTGCTATGAACATAGGGGTACATATATTCTTTCTGATTGGTGTTTCAGGCTTCTTAGGGTATATTCCTAGAAGTGGGATCACTGGATCAAATAGTAATTCAACTTTTAATTTTTTGAGGTAACACCATATTGTTTGCCATACTGGCTGCACCAGTCTGCATTCCCACCAGCAGTATACTAGAGTCCCCTTTTCTCCATAACCTCCCAGAACTTGTTTGATGATTTGTTGATGGCAGCCATACTGACAGGTTGTTTTAATTTGCACCTCTCTGATGATTAGTGACATTGAGTATTTTTTCAGGTCTCTTGGCCATTTGTACATCCTGTTTGGAGAGGTGTTTACTTAGGTCCTCTGCCCATTTTTTAATTGGGTTCTTTGTATTTTTTTTTTTGTTGTTGAGTTGTATGAGTACTCTATATATTTTGGAAATTAACCCCTTATCTTATGCATCATTGGCAATTATGATGTCCCATATAGTGAGTTCTCTTTCCATTTTGATGGTTGTTTCTTTAGCTGTGCAGAAGCTTTTTAGTTTGATGTAGTCCATGTGTTCATTTTTTCCTTTGTTTCTCTTGCCTTAGGCATTGTATCAGTGAAAATTTTGCTGCGTATGTCTGAAATCTTGTTGCCTACATTTTCTTCTAGGATTTTTATAGATTCACCGGTCACATTTAAGTCTTTTATTTGTTTTGAGTTTATTCTTGTGTAGAATTTAAGTCGCTGGTCTAGCTTTTTTTTTTTTTTTTGGCATGTAGCTGTCTAATTTTCCCATCATTTATTGAAGAAGCTGCCTTGACTCCACTGTATGGTCTTGCCACCTTTGTCAAATAGTAATTGAGCATAATGACTTGGGTCCATTTCTTGGTTCTCTGTTCTGTTCCATTGATTTATCTGCCTTTTCTTGTGCCAGTACCAGGCTGTTTTTATTAGAGTGGCTTTGTAGTATAACCTGATATCTGGTATTCTGATCCCTCCTATTTTGTTCTTCTTTTTCAAGATTGCTGTGGCTATTCAGGGTCTTTTTTGGTTCCATATGAACTTTTGGAGTATTTGTTCTAGTTCTGTGAAGTATGTCATTGGTATTTTGATGGGGATTGCATTGAATCTATAGATTGCTTTGGGTAGTATGGACAATGTTAATTCTTCCAATCCATGAACATGCTATATGCTTCCACTTTTTTATATCTTCCTCTATTTCTCTTTTCAATGACCTGTAGTTTTCTGTGAAGAGGTCCTTTACTTCTTTGGTTAAGTTTATTTCTAGGTATATTAATTTGTTTGCTATGATAATAAATGGGATTGTTTTTTTAGTTTCTCTTTCTGTGAGTTCATTGTTGGTGTATAAGAATGCTGTCAATTTCTTGATGTTAATTTTGTATCCTCCTAGCTTGCCAAATTCATTTATTAAGTCCAGTAGATTTTTGATGGAGTCTTTAGGGTTTTCTATGTATAATATCATGTCATCTGCAAATAATGACAGTTTCACTTTCCCCTTTTCCATTTGGATCCCTTTTATTTTTTCTTCCTATCTAATTGCTGTGGCTAAGACTTTCAGTACTATGTTAAATAAGAGTGGTTATAGTGGGCATCCCTGTCTTATTCCTATTTTTAAGGGAAATGCTTTTAGTATTTTCCCCATTGAGTATGATGTTGGCTTTAGGTTTTTCATATATGTCCTTTATTATGTTGAGATATAATCCCTCTATTCCCACATTGCTGAGCATTTTTATCAGAAATGGGTGCTGGATTTTGTTGAATGCATTTTCAGCATCGATTGATAAGATCATATGGTTTTTATCTTTCATTTTGTTTATGTGGTGTATCACAGTTATTGATTTGCAAATATTGTACCAGCCTTGCATCCCTGGGATGAATCCCACTTGATCATGATGAATAATTTTTTGTGTGTATTGCTGGATCAAATTGCTAATATATTATGAAGGATTTTGGCATCTGTGTTCATCAAGGATATTGGACTGTAGTTTTCTTTCTTGTAGTGTCTTTATCCAGTTTTGGAATTAGGATTATGCTGGCCTCATAAAATGAGTTTGGATGTCTTCCATATTCACGGATTTTTTGAAATAGTTTGAGGAGAATCGGTATTACATCTTCTTTGAATGTTTGGCATAACTCCCTTGGTAAGCCATATGGGCGTGGGCTTTTGTTTGCTGGGAGTTTCTTAATTACATATTAAATTTCCTTTGCTGTTATTGGTCTGTTCAAGTTTTATATCTCTTTCTGGTTCAGTTTTGGGAGATTGTGTGTTTCACAAATAGACAAATTTGTCTATTTCTCCTGGATTGTCCACTTTGTTGGAGTATAATTGTTCACAGTATGTTTCGATGATCCTTTGTATTTCTTTGGTGTCAGTTGTTACTTCTCTTCTGTTTCTGAATTTGTTTATTTCTTGGTGAGTCTTGCTAAAGGTTTATCAATCTTGTTATCTTCTCAAAGAACCAGCTCTTCATTTCATTGATGTTTTAAATTGGTTTTGTTTTAGTCTCTATGTTGTTTATTTCTGCTCTGATCTTCACTATTTATTCCCTTCTACTTGCTCTGGGTTTTTATTTTTGTTTACTTTCTAGTTATTTAAGTTGCAGGGTTAGGAAGTCAATTAGAAATTTTTCTTGTTTCTTGAGGTAGGACTGTAGTGCTATGAACTTCCCTTTCAGGATTGCTCTCACTGTGTACCATAGATTTTGTGGTGTTGTGAGTTTGTTTTCATTGGTTTCTAGGAAGTTTTTAATTTCTTCCTTGATCTTGTTGGTAACCCATTTGCTGTTTAATAACATGCTATTTAGTCTTTAAGTGTTTGAATGTTATTGTGTGTTTTTGTTGTAGTTGAGTTCTAGTTTCATGCCATTGTGATTTAAGAAGATGCTTGATATAATTTCAATCTTCTTGAATTTGTAGAGATGTACTTTGTGTCCTAACATGTGGTTTATCTTTGAGAATGTCCCGTGTGCACTTGAGAAGAATGTATATTCTGCAGCTTTGGGGTAAAATGTTCAGTAAATATCAATTAAATCCAGCTGATCTAGTTAGTCACTTAAGGACTCTATGTCCTTGTTGATTTTTTGTTTAGAAGATCTATCCAGTATGTCAGTGGGATGTTAATGTCACCCACTATGATTGTCTTGCTATTAATCTCTCCATTGAAGTCCTCCAGAAGTATTTAAATATATTTTGGTGCTCCCATATTTGGTGCATATGTTTACCAGAGCTATATTTTCTTGTTGGATTGATTCTTTGAATATTATGTAGTGACCTTCTTTGTCTCTTATTACGGCCATCATTTTGAAGTCTATCTTGTCAGATATGAGTATTGCTACCCCAGCTTTTTTTTTCATTTCCATTTGCTTGGAAAAGTTTTTTTCATCCCTTCACTTTCATCCTGTGTGAGTCTTTTGTTGTGAGGTGGGTCTCTTGTAGAGAGCATATCAATGGGTCATGTTTTCTTATCTAATCAGCTACTCTGTATTTTGGTTGGAGCATTTAAGTCCTTTACATTTAAGGTAATTATTTTTTTAATTAATTAATTTATTTTTGTTACAGATGTTTCTCCTTTCCCTCCACTGATTTCCTCCTCTCCCTCCCTCCCTGCCCTGTCCCCAGCTTTGTTGTCCATGTCCATTGTTCGTGCATACATGCATATAAGTTCTGATAGTTATTAGTTGCCATTTTTGTTTTATGCCTGTGTTCCTCTCTGTTTCTTCTTCTTCTTACAACAGTCCCTTCAGCATTTCTTGCAGTGCTAGTTTGGTGGTGGTGAATTCCTTTGTTTTGTTTTTGTTTTTTGTTTTTTGTTTTTTTTTTAATGTGTAAAAGTCTTTATTTCTTCTTCAATTTTGAATAATAGCCTTGCTAGATAGAGTAGTCTTGGATTCAGACCCTTGCCTTTCATTACTTTGTTAACTTCATGCCTCTCCCTTCTGGCCTACAGTGTTTTCATTGAGAAATCAGTTGACAGTCTAATGGGAGTTCCCTTGTATGTAACTTTCTGTCTCTCTTCTGCTTCCTTTTAGATTCTTTCTTTGTCTTTAATGTTTGCCATTTTAATTGTGATGTGTCTAGCTGTGGGTTTTTTTGGGTTCATCTTGCTTGGGACTCTCTGTGTAACTTTTTCCTTCACCAGTTTAGAGAAGTTTTCCGTTATTATGTCTTCAAACAGGTTCTCTATCTTTTTTTCTGATTCTCCTCCTTCTGGTACCCCTATGATATGAATGTTGTTACACTTTGTATTGTCCCAAAGCTCCCTTAAACTCTCCACCTGTTTTTAAATTTTTTTCCCCATTTGCTGCTCTATTTGGGTGTTTTTTTATACTTTGTCTTATAACTCACTGATTTGGTCTTCAGCTTCTTCTAATCTACTATTGAATAATTGTAAGGTATTTTTAATATCAACAATGTCATTCTTTATTTCCTCTTGATTTCTATTCATAGCTTCTACCTCCTTTTTAAAACTGATGTAGTTCCCACTGAGCTCTCTATAATTCTCATTAAGTTGTTTGTAGTTCTAACTGAATTGTTTGAGCACCCTTAAAATCATTGTTTTGAATTCTTTATCTGACAAATTGCTTTCTTCCATTTATGTAGTTCCTTTTCTGGTGATTCCTCCTTTTCTTTAATTGGGGTGTCTTTGTTTCCCCATTTTAGCTATCTGGTAGGTTTAGACCTTGTGAGGGATGCTGAGATGCGTAGCTTGGTTAGTGTGTATCAAATAAGGCTGCTGTGCCTCCCAGACTGTTCTGGTATATGGCATCTCTTGTCTGCTGTTACTGATCTGTCCTGGTAGGTGCTGCTGCTGGATTGCATGGGCCCCACTAGAGTCATGGGCCTCACCAGTGCCACAGGCAGCTGTATTATATAGGCCCCACTGGAGCCACACTCCTTGCCAGTGCTGCAGGCTGCTGTATTGTACAGGCCCTACTGGAGCCCTGGTCCCCATTGGTACAACAGAAAACTGTATTGCACAAGACCCCCTGAAGTCATGGGTCCCACTGGTGCCACAGTCAGCTGTATAGTGCAGGCCACACTGGAGCGCTGGGTCCCGCCATTCACAGCTGGGGAGCGCTGGGGCTCAGCTCCTGCTCAGCCTCTGCTGATGCTTTTGGGGATGGGTCTCAGCTGCTGATTTGTGCTGCTGCCACCTGGGGATGGACGTCTGCTCCAGAGCCTCTGTTGCTGGGGGTGTGACTTGGCTCTGATCAGGTTGCTGCTGTGGGGGATGGTGCTGGGCCCCCAGTCACTTGCCACTTCTGCAGGAGGCACCTTGACAATGCTGCTACTGTGCACTGGTCTGTGTTGACACAACAGGGTTCACTGGTGCGATGGTGCCAGGCACACTGGTGAGATGGTGCCAGGTGCACTGGTGAGCTCAGATCGCTGGGCCCTAGCTGCTCCCACTGCTTCCTTCCAAAAAAGACCAGGGATCTTCCAAAATGGCAAGGCCTCCTGGCTATGCAGGGAGAAGCACCCTGATGAGCCAGCCACTTACTGTGGTAGCTGGCTGCTCCCTGTCCAGAGCACAAGAATCTTCTGACCCTCATTTCTACACTGCTCGAGGTTGCTCGTCCACACTCATGTCAACTCACACTCACTCACTCTCTTGCATACTCATCCTTCCTCTGGTTCTGCCCACCGCCATCTTCTATCTCCTTAATTAGATTTTTTTTAGATGCAAGACTGTCTGATATTTTATTTTTTGTCCTTGTTTCAGCAAGTTGTGTTTTTCAGAGTGTTTCCATTTTGTTGGAGTTGTTGCATTTATCAGAAAAAAAGTTCTTGATATTTTATTGTTTTCCATTTTAATGTCTGTAGGAAATGCATTGACTTTCCCTTTTTTAAAATTGAATTTGGTATCTAGAGTTTTCATTCTTTTTTCATTAATCAATTATATTCTAGATTTAACAATTTTTTAAATCTTTTTAAAGAACCAAGTTTTGACTTCATTGATTCTTTTCTGTTGTTCGTACATTTTCTAGTTTTTCGATTTTCATTCTTATTTCCATTTCCCTACTTATTTCTTTTTTTAATTTAATTTGTTTCTTTTTTTCTGCCATTGTTTTTTATGTTTAATAAAAGTTTTTGAACCAAACTGGTGATGTGCTGGGAAGGAAGATCTCAAATTCTCTTTTTTTCTGCCTTCTTAAGATGTAAGTATAGATTACTGATGTTTATATCCATTTAAATATATAAATTTTATCTGTTTCTTACAAATTCTGATATCTTGTATCTTTTCTCAGTTTAAAATATTTCTAATTTCCTTTGTATTTTTTTTTATTTTATTATTAGTGTGTTGTTTAATTTCCAAATAGTTAATGCCTTCCTAGGTATCTTGCTGTTTTGGGCTTCTATTTTAATTCTGTTGTGGACAATGAACTAATTCTTTAATATGTTAAACTTTTGAAATTTTCTGATACATGTCTTATAGCCCAAAATATATTCCATTTTCAGACTGTTCCATGTGCACCTAACACAGGCAATTCTGCAGTTGTTGGGTGTAGTGTTTCTTAAATATTAACTAGGTCAGATTTGTTGACTGAGTTATTTCGGATTTCTATGTTTTTATTGAGTTCTTTTTAAATACTTACGCATTAATTCTGTGTCTCTAATCTCCAGCTATGATTGTGAATTGGTCTATTTCTTACTTATTTCTCTCAATTTTTACTATATGAAATTTGAGGTATTTTTTAAAGATAATTAATTTATTTTTGTTACAGATGTTTCTCCTTTTCACCCACTGATACCTGCACCCCCTCTCTCCCTGCCCTGTCCCCAGCTTTGTTGTCCATGTCCATTGTTCAAACATACAAGCATATAAGTTCTGTGGTTTATCTATCCTACCACCCCCTCTTCTGGGGGTTATCAGCTGTGCCCCACTTCCACATCTCTGGGACTACCCCATTCCTCAGACAGTTATGTTCACTATATTCCACAAATAAGTGAGATCATGTGATATTTGTCTTTCTGTGCTTGGCTTGTTTAACTTAGGATAATACTCTCCAGATCCCTCCATGTCATTTCAAAGGAAAAGAGATCTTTCTTTCTTACAGGTGCATAGTACTCCATTGTGTACATGTACCACAGCTTTCTTACCCATTCATCTACTGATGTACATTTGGGCTGTTTCCAGATCGTAGCTATTGTAAATAGTGCTGCTACAAACATGGGGGTACACATATTCTTTCTGATTGGTGTTTCAGGCTTCTTAGGGTATATCCCTAGAAGTGAGATCACTGGGTCAAATGGAAGTTCAATTTTTAATTTTTGAAGTAACAGCATATTGTTTTCCATAGTGGCCGCACCAGTCTGCATTCCCACCAGCACTGTACTAGTGTCCCCTTTTCTACACACCCTCACCAACACTTGTTGTTTGATGATTTGTTGATGGTGGCCATTCTGACAGGTGTGAGGTGATACCTCATTGTTGTTTTAATTTACATCTCTCTGATAATTAGTGATGTTGAGCATTTCTTCATATGTCTCTTAGCCATTTGTATGTCCTTTTTGAAGAGGTGTCTATTTAGTTTCTCTGCCCACTTTTTTAATTGGGTTCTTAGTCCTCCTTTTATTGAGTTGTACGAGCACTCTCTATATATTGGAAATTAACCCCTTATCTGATATATCATTGGCAATGATGCTCTCACATACAGTGGGTTGCCTTTCCATTTTGATGATTGTATCACTTGCTCTGCAGAAGCTTTTGAGTTTTATGTAGTCCCATGTTTTATTTTTTCCTTTGTTTCTGTTGCCTTAGGTTAGGTATCAGTGAAAATTCTGCTGCGTATGATATCTGAAATAGTGTTGCATACATTTCCTTCTAGAATTTTTATGGATTCATGAATCACATTTAAGTCTTTTATCCATTTTGAGTTTATTCTTTTATATGGTATAAGTTGATAACCTAGTTTCATTTTTTTTGCATGTAGCTGTCCAATATTCCCAACACCATTTATGAAAGAGGCTGTCTTTACTCCACTGCATGCTCTTGCCACCTTTGTAAAATATTAATTGAGCATATTCCCTTGGGTCCATTTATGGGTTCTCTGTTCTGGTCCATTGGTCTATATGCCTGTTCTTGTGACAGTACCAGGTCGTTTTGATTACAGTGACTTGTAGTATAACCTGACATCTGGTAATGTGATCCCTCCTACTTTGTTCTTCTTCTGCAAAATTGCTGTGGTTATTTGAGGTCTTTTTTGGTTTTATATTAACTTTTAAGTATTTGTTCTAGTTCTGTGAAATATGTCATTGGTATTTGGATGGGGATTGCATTGAATCTATAGATTGCTTGGGTAGAATGGACATTTTAGTTATGTTGATTCTTCCAGTCCATAAACAAGGTATGTGCTTCCACATTTTTATATCTTTCTCTATTAGTTTTTTCAATGACCTGTGGTTTTCAGCGAATAGGTCCATTATTTCTTTGGTTAATTTTATTCCTAGGTATCTTAATTTTTTTGCTATGATATAAATGGGATTGTTTTTATAGTTTCTCTTTCTGTGAGTTCATCATTGGTGATAAGAATGCCATCTATTTTTTTATGTTAATTTTGTATCCTGCTACTTTGCCAAATTCATTTATTAAGTCTAGTAAATTGTTTATGGCATCTTTGGGGATTTCTACATATAGTATTAAGTCATCTGCAAATAATGACAGTTTTGCTTCCTCCTTTCCAATTTGGATCCTTTTATTTTTTTCTTCCTTTCTGATTGCTGTGCTTAAGACTTAGAATACTATGTTAAATAAGAGTGGTGAAAATGGGCTTTCTTCTCTTGTTTCTGTTCTTAAGAGAAAAGCTTTTAATTTTTGCCCATTGAGTATGATGTTGGCTGTAGGTCTTTCATATATGGTCTTTATTATGTCGAGATATGATCCCTCTATTCCCACATTGCTGAGTGTTTCTATCAGAAATGGGTGCTGGATTTTGTTGAATGCTTTTTCAGCATCTATTGATATGATCATATGATTTTTATCTTTCATTTTGTTTATGCGGTGTGTTACAGTTATTGATTTGCGTATATGTACCAGCTTTGCATCCCTGAGATGAATCCCACTTATCATGGTGAATAATTTTTTTAATGAATTGCTGGATCCAATTTACTAGCATTTTGTTCAGGATTTTGGCATCTAAGTTCATCAGGGATACTGGCTTGTAGTTTTCTTTCTTTGTAGTGTCTTTTTCTGGTTTTGGAATTAGAATTATGCTGGCCTCATAAAACAAGCTTGGGGTTTGGAAAATGGCATCGGAGTGAATGGAAGCTACACAGACCATCTCCCAGGACCAAACTGGAATTACAATGAAAATAAAGACAAATCATCAGGAAAGACAACTGAAAAGCAGCTTGTAGGACCATATAATCAGGGACACTGATTCAATCCTGGTAGGCTTGCGAAGACGCGAGAGGGGACCGGGAACCCATGGTCCTCAGCGGCCTGGGCTGGGACCTGCGGCGGCCTCGGCCGGGACCTGTGCCCTCGGCTGGGACCTCTGGCCCCACCTGGGACTTGTGGCAGCCTTGGCTGGACCTGGGGCCTTGGCTGGAACCTGCGGCAGCCTCAGCTGGGACCTGTGGCCTCATTTGGGACCTGCGGCAGCCTTGGCTGGGACCTGCGGCCTCAGCTAGGGCCTGAACCCTCGGATGGGAGCTGCGCCCTCTCCTGGGACTTGCGGAGGCCCCAGCTGGGACCTGTGGCGGCCTTGACTGGGACCTGCACGCTCATCTGGGACCTGCGCCCTGGCTGGGACCTGTGGCGGCCTCGGCTGGGACCTGTGACCTCGGCTGGGACCTGCAACCTCAGCTGGGAGCGGCGCCCTCGGGTTAAAGTCCCTAATGGCTCCACAGCACAGAGCCAGGACAGGGGCTAAATTAGCAGCAGCCACTCACCTTGGGCTCCAGCTGAGGGAGGGCAGACTGGACTGAAACTGTGTGGGGACACTCGGGATTTGGAGGACACTCAGAGCCTTTGCTGAGTTGCAGCCATGAAGGATGGTGGTCATCTTACTCCCTTCCAGGCCCCTGGGGAGAGGCGGTAGCCCCTCCCTCAGAGATTCAACCCCACCCAGTAGCCATTGAAATGTTAATTGAGGCCCATTAACAACCAGCATCTGCCCCACCCTTGGGAAATCCTCTTACACTTAGCACCTGAGGGACATTTTCATTCAACTCAGAAACCAAAGTTCATCAGGTGACCGCTACTGATAGCATCCAGGCAAAAAAGCTAGAAGATAACTACCATTCCCTGGGCTAGCAACACTAACCAGGAAAGTAGGAATTGACAGTGGTGTTTAAAGTGGATCCCCCCTGCCTCATCCAAACCTAGGAAAGGGAGTCAGAAACAGCAGAACACCAACACCCACAGGGAAAATTTGGCAGGCTCCAAAGCCCACTCTGATAGCCAAAAGGGTGAAAAACAGAAAGAAAAGCCAAATCAAAAAACAAGAGATATCTACCAAAGATGAGATAAATGAGATGCAGTTAAGCAAGTTAACAGACTAGAATCAGAGCCATGATCTTGAGGAAGCTCAACAGGAAGTGTAAGAACATGAGCACCATGAGTAAAGACATAGAAATGTTGAAAATCGACGAATTGGAAATTAAAAACCACCAAGAAGAAATAAAGAATGACATATCAGAAATAAAAAAACACATTGGAAAGTCTAAATAGCAGAGTAGAGGAAGCTGAGGACCAGATAAGTGAATAAGAAGATAGGGTAAAAAAAATCAACCAATCAGAAAACCAAAATGAAAAAATAATTACAAAACAAGAAAACAGCTTAAGAGTACTGTGGGACAACTGGAAACATAATAACATTTGCATCATAGGAGTCCCCAAAGAAGAAGAAAATGAGCAAGGGTTAGAAAACATATCTGAAAAAATTGTGACAGAAAACTCCCCTAATTTGGTGAAGGAGGAAGGCGTTCAAGTTCAAGAACCACAGAGAGCCACAAGTAAGAAGAAATCAAACAAGCCCATACCAAGACACATAGTAATCAAAGTGCCAAAAATTAAAAACAAAGAGAGAATCCTAACAGCAGCAAGAGATAAGCAACAGGTTACCTACAAAGGAAACCCCATAAGGCTCTCAACAGAAACACTACAGGCCAGAAGGGAATGGCATAAGGTAATCAAGGTCGTGAAAAACAAGGATCTGAATCCAAGACTGCTATACCCAGCAAAGCTATCATTCAAAATAGAAGGTCAAATAAAGAGCTTCCCAGAGGGGAAAAAAAAAAAAAAAGGCTAAGGGAATACATTAGCACCAACCCAGCACTGCAAGAAATGTTAAAAGGACTGCTGTAATTAACAGGAGAAATAGGAATAAAAATAGAACCACACTAAACAAAAATGGCAATAAATAAGTGCATATCAATAATCACCTTAAATGTAAATGGATTGAATGCTCCCATAAGAAGACACAGAGTAGCTGATTGGATAAGAAAGCAGGACTCATGTATATGTTGTTTACAAGAGACCCACCTCACAACAAAAGACTCACATAGATTGAAAGTGAAGGGATGGAAAAAAATCTTCCAAGCAAAGGGAAAGGAAAAAAAAAAAAACCTGGGGTAGCAATACTCATACCTGATAAAATAGATGTTAAAATGAAGGCCATAACTAGAGACAAAGAAGGCCACTACATAATATTGAAAGAATCTATCCAACAGAAAGATATAACCTTGATAAACATATATGCACCCAATATAGGAGGACCAAAATATATTAAGAATTTTCTGGAGGACTTCAAAGGAGAAAAGGATAGCAATACCATCATAGCAGGGGACTTCAACACCCCGCTCACATCACTGGATAGATCCTATAGACAAAGAATTAGCAAGGAAACAGAGACTCTAAATGAAGCACTAGACTAAATGAATTTAATTGATATCTACAGAGAATTACACCCCAAAACTACAGAATTCCATTCTTCTCAGTGCACATGGGACAGTCTCAAAGATAGACCACATGTTAGGGCACAAACTAAGTCTCTACAAGATCAAGATGACTGAAGTCACATCAAGCATCTTCTCAGATCACAATGGCATGAAACTAGAAATTAATAGCAAGAAGAACATACAAAGACATTTAAACACATGGAGCTAAATAGCATTAAACAATGAATGGGTCACCGAGGAGATCAAGGAAGAAATCAAAAACTTCCTGGAAACCAATAAAAATGAAGACACAATGACACAAAATCTATGTGATGCAGCGAAAGCAGTTCTGAGAGGGAAGTTCATAGCACTACAGGCCTACCTCAAAAAACAAGAAAAATCTCTAATAGACTATCTAACCTCACAACTTAAAGAACTAGAGAGCAAACAAAAAGAAAACCCCTGAGCAAGTAGAAGGAAGGAAATAGAAAAGATCAGAGCAGAAATAAATGACATAGAGACCAAAAAAAACAATTCAGAGGATCAATAAAACAAAGAGCTGGTTTTTCAAAAATATAAACAAGATTGATAGACAAAGAAACAAAGAGAGAGAACCCAAATACACAAAATCAGAAATGAAACAGAAGAACAACTGACACCACAGAAATACAAAAGATCATTGAACAATTATATGGCAACAAATTTGACAATCTAAGTGAAATGGACAAATTTCTAGAAACACATAGTCTCCCAAAACTGGACCAGGAAGAGATAGAAAACATGAACAGACCAATAACAACAGAAGAAATTGAAGATGTAACCAAGACTCTCCCAGCAAACAAAAGCCCAGGCCTGGATGGCTTCACGGAGGAGTTTTACCAAACATTCAAAGAAGAACTAATACCCATTCTCCTCAAACTATTTCAAAAAATTCAAGAAGAAGGAAGACTTCCAAACGCGTTTTATGAAGCCAGCATAATTCTAATTCCAAAACCAGAAAAAGACACTATAAGGAAAGAAAACTACAGGCCAATGTCCCTGATGAACATAGATGCCAAAATCCTAAACAAAATATAGCAAATTGGATCCAGCAATACACCAAAAAAATTATCCACCATGACCAACTGGGATTCATCCCAGGGATGCAAGGCTGGTACAATATTTGCAAATCCATAAATGTGATACGCCACATAAATAAAATGAAGAATAAAAACCACATGATCATATCAATAGATGCTGAAAAAGCCTTTGACAAAATCCAGCATCCATTTCTGATAAAAACTCTCAGCAATGTGGGAATAGGGGGATCATATCTAGACATAATAAAGACCATATATGAAAGACCTATAGCCAACATCATACTCAATGGGAAAAAACTAATAGCATTTGCCTTAAGAACAGGAACAAGGCAAGGATGCCCACTTTCACCACTCTTATTTAACATAGTACTGGAAGTCTTAGCCACAGCAATCAGACAGGAAAAATAAAATAAAAGGGATCCAAATTGGAAAGGAGGAAGTGAAAGTGTCATTATTTGCACATGACAAGATAGTATACATAGAAAACCCCAAAAGGAGTCTTTGGGGTTTTCTATGTATACTATCTTGTCATGTGCAAAGACTCCTTCAAAAATATACAAAACATAATAAATGAATTTGGCCAAGTACCAGTATACAAAATTAATGTCAAGAAATCGACAGCAGTCTTATACACCAATGATGAACTCACAGTAAGAGAAACTAAGAAAACAATCCCATTTACCATTGTTGCAAAAAAATTGAGATACCTAGGAATAAATGTAATTAAAGAAAGAACCTATTTTCAAAAAACTACAGGTCACTGAAAAAAGAAATAGAGGAAGATATAAAAAAGTGGAGGCACATACCTTGTTAATGGATTGGAAGAATTAACATTAAAATGTCCATACTACCCAAAGCAATCTATAGATCCAATGCAATCCCCATCAAAATACTAATGATATAATTCACAGAACTGAAATCTGGTAATGTGATTCCACCTACTTTGTCCTTCTTTTTCAAGATTGTTGTGGCTATTCGGGGTCTTTTTTGGTTCCATATTAACTTTTGAAGTATTTATTCTACTTCTGTGAAATATGTCGTGGGTATTTTGATGAGGATTGCATTGAATCTATAGATTGTTTTGGGTAATATGAACATTTTAATGATTTTAATTCCTCAATTCATGAACAAGGTATGTGCTTCCACTTTTTTATATCTTCCTCTATTTCTTTTTTCAATGACCTGTAGTTTTCTGCAAATAGGTCCTTTACTTCTTTGGTTAAGTTCATTACTAGGTATCTTAATTTTTTTTTGCTGTGATGGTAAATGGAATTGTTTTTTCACTTTCTCTTTCTGTGAGTTCATCATTGGAACAGAATAAAGAACCCAGAAATTGACCCAAGATACTATTCTCAATTAATATTTGACAAAGTTGGCAAGAACATACAATGGAGAAAAGACAGCCCCTTTAATAAATGGTGTTGGGAAAATTAAACAGGTACATGCAAAAAATGAATCTTAGACCATTAACTTACATCATACACAAAAATCAACTCAAAATGGATAAAAGACTTAAATGTGGCCCATGAATCCATAAAAATTCTAGAAGAAAATGTAGGCAACAAAATTTCGGACATCATATGCAGCAGAATTTTCACTGATATGTTACCTAAGGCAACAGAAACAAAGGAGAAAATGAACACATGGGAGTACATCAAACTCAAAGGCTTCCCACAGCAAAAGAAACAACCATTAAAATGGAAAGATAACCATTTTATGGAGAGAACATCATTGGGAGAACATCATTGCCAATGATATATCAGATAAGGGGTTAATTTCCAAAATATATAGAGTACTCATACAACTCAACAAAAGGAAGACAAAGAACCCAATTAAAATTAGGCAGAAGAGCTGAATAGACACCTCTCCAAACAGGAAATACAAATGGCCAAGAGACATATGAAGAAATGCTCAACATCACTAATCATCAGAGAGATGCAAATTAAAACAACAATGAGGTATCTCCTCACACCTGTCAGAGTGGCCACCATCAACAAATCATCAAACAACAAGTGTTGGCGAAGGTGTGGAGAAAAGAGGACTCTAGTACACTGCTGGTGGGAATGCAGACCGGTGCAGCCACTATGGAAAACAATATGGTGTTACCTCAAAAATTTAAAAATTGAACTTCCATTTGACCCAGTATTCCCACTTCTAGGAATATACCCTAAAGAGCCTGAAACACCAGTCAGAAAGAATATATGTACCCCCATGAATTTATTTTTGGTTCCTTTTTGTAATTTATATCTCTTTATTAATAATGTCTGGTCACACATTAGTCTTCTGGTTCTCTCTAGTTTCTGTTCATGATTTTCTCTATTTATTTCAGCATATTTTAAAAATTTATTTTTAGAGAGAGATATAGTCATTTTAGAGCAAAACACTGATCGGCCATCTCCTACATGCCTTCCTACCAGGGACTGAGCCTGAAAACCAGAGCAGCAGCCTTTTCGTGCATAGGGTTATACCCAACCAACTGAGCCACCCTGGCCGAGGCTCTTTATTAGCATATTTAAGACAGTTGATTTAAAATGTTTTTCTAGTAAATTCAGTGTCTGTGCTTCCTTGGAGACAGTTTTTGTTCACTTGTTCTGTGAATGAGCCATATTTATTTATTTTTGCATGTTCTACAATTTTTTTTGAAACTGGACACTTTGAATATTATAATATAGCAATTATAAAAATCAGGTTCTTCCCTCTTTTCGGGGTTTGTTTTTGTTGCTTGTTGTGGTCTGTAGCTGTTGGCTTGTCTAGTGATTTTTCTAAACTTTTTTTTTTTTAAGTCTAAATCCTTTTATATGTGTTCTCTTTGAAATACTTCTCCTTTAGCTTGTGGTAAGTTAGTGTTTTGACAGAGATTTCTTTGTACACAAAGGGAGAAAACAACACTCTATCAGATTATTTCAGATTAGCTCTATGCAAGGACATCCCTTCAGTGCTTACAGAGGCCATTTACAACTCTGCCTTAGCCTTTACATCCCAGTTATGCTGCACCTAGAGATCAACAAAGCTAAAAGTTTAGGATATTCTCAGGTCTTTTTTAAGTATGCATCCTCCCCTGGGCATATCCATGATTTTCAAAATTTACCAGTATATATAGGCACTTTTGAATGTTCTGATTTTCAAAAAAAAAACAAAAAAAAACCTCTCCTTGCTACTTTTCCTATTTTCGCCATTTTTAACAAGTTTGAACTCATTTCAAAATAAAATTCAGCATAGAAGATAATAGATTTTGAGGCCAAAGAGTTCTAGGTTCAACCCCAAGCTTTGCCATTAGCTTGCTGTGTGGTATTGTGCAGGTTACTTTCACTGAGCTTCAGGGCTCTCTTCTGTAAAATGAATATTGTTACCTACTTTGCTAAATTGTAAGGTTGTTGTTTTTGGTTGAATTATAAGTTTTAGGAATAATATTTGCTTTGCACATATTGATTGCTTAATAAATGGTAACTATTATTACTGTTATTCCTTATACTGAACTTGCGTTCAGTGAAAAGCTACCCTTAATGCTAGAGTTGGCCAAAGGGCAAAGATTGTTGATAACTTAAAAATATGATAATTCTGAATCTCACATTTTGAAACCAGTTTTTTTTTTTTATTTTAAAGCACTATAATTGTTTTGGATGTGAGTATTTTTAAAAACTGGAATGAAGGCAAACTGGGACAGACAGGTTTAGAGATGCGATTTTAATGTGCTCCTGGAAAATCTCTATTGCAATAAGAAAGATACTTTTAATATTATGAAAACTAACCTAAGTTAGGAAACCTAAAGCAAATATAATTGATGATACAATAAAAACTTGCCATTAAAATATCAAGCATACCTTAAGATTAAGAGCATTTCTTCCATGTATTTGACAGTTTACCACAGCCAGGTTGGCCATGGCTGCTATTGTTTCATATTTTGTTACATCAATAATATTAAAACCTTCACCACGTATAACGTTTGTCATTGCTTCATCTTGTTTTCTAGATTTAATATGACCTAAAAAAAAAAACAATACATGAAACAAATGTGTTACCACTTACAGCGAAATTTGAAAGAACTTACACTGGTGAATGGAGATAAAATGAAATCTGAACAAAAGAGACTATTGAATACATGAAACTTTCTTTTGCATAAACTTAATGATAACCATACACACAAAAATATCTATAACTGAAACACCTGACATGAGAAAAAAGGAAATGGAGTAAAACATTATAGAAGACCATCAAACTAAAACAGAAGGAAACACAAGGGAAAAGAAACAATGGAGACACAGCAATACCAGAGGACAAAGATAAAATGAAAGTACTCATATATCAGTAATCACCCTCAATGGATTGAATTTACTAGTTAAAATACACAAAGTAGAATCAAAAACTAAAACCCAGCTATATGCTGCCTTCATGAGATACATCTTAGCTACAAAGACAAATAAATAACAAAGTGAAAGGGTAGAAAATGATACTCCATTAAAATGGCATCCAGGGAAAAGCAGGTGTGGCCATACTTATATCTGATAAAATATATTTCAAGATAAAATGGTAATAAGAGACAAAGATAGACATTTTATAATGATAAAGAGGATAATATATCAAGATGAAGTAAAACTACTCAATATATATGCAACCAACCTGGGAACACTAAACTATATAAAGCAACTACTAATAGAACGAAAAGGAGAAACTAACAAAAGTACAATTATTGTAGGGGACCTACATACCCCATTTACAGCTATACATAGATCATACAAACATAAAATCAATAAGGAAATATCAATCTTAAATAATACATTAGACCTAGTGAACATAATTGATATTACAGAGCTCTTTATCTCAGAACACCAAAAAGATATTCTTTTCTAGTGCACATGGAACATTCTCAAGGTCAGAGTATATGTTAGGACACAAAGCTAGCCTCAACAAATTTCAGAAGATTGAAGTCATACTAAGCATATACTCTGACAAGAATGCTTTGAAATTGGAAATCAACTGCAAAACAAAAGTGGAAAAACACACAAATAGATGGAGAATAAACAACGTGCTACTAAATGGTGGTTGGGTCAAAAAAGAAATGAAGGAAGCAATAACAAGATACCTAGAGACAGATTAGAATGATAATATGACATATCAAAATTTGGGAGATATCATTACAGGCCTACCTAAAAAAAAATAAAATAAAAATACTATAAATAACCTGTGGAAAGTAGTATGAAGTTACCTCAAAAAATTAAAAATGGAACTTCCTTATGATTCAGAGATTCTAATTCTGGGAATTTATCCAATGAAACCCAAAACACTAATTCAAAAGAATATATGCACCTTGATGTTCATTGCAGCATTATTTTCAAAAGCCAACATGTGGAAGCAGTCGAGGAATGGGCAAGACAGCAATGGAACATTTACACACAGGAATACTTCTTGGCCATAAAAAAGGAAGAAAATTTTACCCTTTGTGACAACATGAATGGACCTGGAGAATGTTATGAAATAAGCCATCAGAGAAAGACAAGTACCATATAATTTCACTCATATGTGGAATTTAATGAACAAACTAGACTAACAAATAGAGACAGATTCATAGATAGAGACCAGGCAGACATGTCTGATGGGGGTGGAGATTTGGGGGGTGGAGGGATTGAGCAAAAAAGAAAAAAAAGAGAGAAACATCTCATTGACACAGACAATGGTGTGGTGATTGCGGCAGGAGGAAGGAGGTGGAAGAGGTTATGGGGGGGGGTAAATGGTGATGGAAAATAAAATAATAATAAAAATTTAAATAAATCACCAAACATTTTAACTTAAATACCTAGAAAAAGAAGATTGCAAACTCAAAAGTCTGCAGAATGAAAGAAATAATAAAATTAGAGCATAATTAAATGACAAAAGAGAACAAAAAGACAATAGAAAAAAATTAATGGAATAAATAGTTGGTCCTTTGAACAAATTATTGAAATTGACAAGCCTCTGGATAGACCCACTAAGGACAAAAAAGATTCAAACAAAATCATAAATGAAAGAGAAGTTACAATGGATCCCACAGAAATACAAAGGACTATACAAGAATACTATGTAAGTCTATATACCACCAAATCAAGAGCCTAAAAGAAATGGACAAGTTCTTAGAAATGTATAACCATCCTAGACTGAATCATGAAGAACTGGAAAAACTAAATAGACCAATCAACAGTGAAAAAATTGAACAGTAATCAAAAACCTCCCAAAAAGTAAAAGTCCGGGGCCTGATGGCTTCATTAGTGAATTCTACCAAACATTCAAAGGAGATTTGATACTTATTATTCTCAAACTCTTCCAAAAAAATTGAAAAGATGCAACACTTTCCAACTTATTTAATGTGGCCAACATTATCCCGATACCAAAACCTGGCAGACAACACACAAAAAAGAAAATTACAGACAAATATCTCTAATAACTATAGATATAACAATCCCAAACAAAATACTAGCAAATCAAATACAACAATATATTAAAAAGATAATGTATCATGGTCAAAGGGGAGGGGCAGGGTCCATTCCAAGGACACAAGAAAGGCTCAACATATGCAAATCAATCAATGTGCTATACAACATTAATAAAATAGAGGATAAAATCATATGACCAATGGATACAAAAATAAGCATTTGACAAGATACAACATCCATTTATGATTAAAGTGCTAAATAGAGTGGGTATAGAAGGAATGTACCTCAATATAATATAGGCCATATTTGATAAACCTTCAACTAATATCATATTCAATGTGAATAACTGAAAGCTTTTTCTCTAAGATAAGGTAGAAGTAAAAGTGTCACTTTTTGTTGATGGCATGATTCTTTATACAGAAAACCCTAAAGACTTGACCCAAAGCTACTAGAAACAAATAAACAAAGACAGTAAAGTTGCAGGATACAAAAATCAATGCATTCCTATGTAGTAACAACAAAATTTCAAAAAAAGAAATAAAAAAAAATTCCTTTTGCAATTGCAACAAAAAGATTAAAATACACCTAGCAATGAACTTAAAAGGTTGTGAAGGATCTCTATCCTGAAAACTACAAGTCATTACTGAAAGAAAATGAGGAATAAACAAAGAAATATAAAGACATTTGAGTGCATGAATTGGAAGAATCAACATAGTTATACTGGCCATATTACCCAAAGCAATATGCAGATTTAATGTAATCCCCATGAAAATCCCATGGACATTTCTCAAAGAAATAGAATTTAAAAATCATCAGATTTCAATGGAATCACAAAAGACCCCAAATAGCCAAAGCAATCATGAGGGGGAAAAAAAGAGAAATATAGAATTATCACACTCCCTAACTTCAAATTATACTACAAATTTACAATAATCAAAACAGTATGTTATTGTCAGGAAAACAGGTACACACAGACCAGCTGAACAGAACTGAGAGCCCAGAAATAAACCCACATGTATGTAGACTACTGATTGTTGCCAAAAAGCCAAAAACATACAATGGAGAAACAAAAGTTTATTAAATGAATGGTGCTGAGACAATTGGAAATTCATATGCAAAAGGATGAACCTAGATTGCTGTTTGACCCCATACACCAAAATTAACTCAAAAATGGATCAAAGATCTAAATTCAAGACCTGAAACAATTATATACATAGAAAACACAAGTATTAAACTTACAGATCTTGGTCTCAGAGAAGATTTTATGAATTTGACCCCAAAAGCAAGGGAAGTAAAAACAAAAATAAATGAATGGGACTATATCAAATTTAAAAATTCTACACAGCACAAATAAAAAATCCATAAACAACAACAAAAAAATCAACAAGACAGACAGCCAACAGAATGTGAGAACATAATTGTAAACAATACATCCAGTAAGGGGCTAATATCCAAAATATATAGTGAACTTATTCAACTAAACAGCAAAAAATAAGTAATTCAATTAAAAATGGGCAGAGGACCTGAACACAAAAATGGTCAAGAGATATATAAAAAGATGTTTAGAATTCAGATTCCAACATGGGCAGGCAGAATCAGAATGAGGGTGAGAGTGTAAGTGGGTGAGCATGTATGTGAGAAAGCGTGTGTGAGAAAGTGTGTGTGGGTGAGCAGTTGCTGTTTGGTGGGGGAACTCAGGGTGAGCTGCTTGGGCATTCCAGTGGAGGGAGCTGCCAGCAGAAGTGCACTCCCTGGCTGGGTGCTTCTTCCCTCTCAGGATCAGAGAGAGCACCATTTTGGAGGGTCCTACACATGAGAAGGTGGCAGGGAATAGTAGAGACCCAGCACCCTGAGGCCACAGATAGACATGTCCAGTCCCACCTCCTCTCTCCAGCAGCAGAGGGTCCTGCCACCCTCATGGGACCCACCAGCAGCAGCAAGCTACCAGTCCCATTGCATCCATGAGCTGCCGACACCACAAAGCCCCACCACAGCAGACAGCCACTGTTTCACTGCCCCCATTACAGTAAAGAGGTGACAACCCCGCTGCCATCACTGAGAGCCACTAGTGCCCCCAGACAACTGTATGGAATCTGAGCATGCGTGACCTGCCACAAACTAATTCCCCTGGACAAAACAACCTGCTCTCATGACCTGGTCCACCCTACCTGGCCCTGAACCACAGGATTGATAAAATGTTGAGACAAAAAAGACCCCCAAATGATAGAAAAGGAGGAATCACCAGAAAAGGAACTAAATAAAATGAAGGCAAGCAATTTATCAGACAAAGAATTCAAATTAATGGTTATAAGGGTATTCAAACAACTTAGTGAGAATTATAAACAGCTCAATGAGAATTATAAAGAACCCAGTAGAAACTACATTAGCAGGGAACAAAAAAAGAGGTAGAAATCATGAATAAAAATCAAATAGAAATCGCCCAGCAGGTGTGGCTCAGTGGTTGAGTGTCAACCCATGCACTAAGAGGTTGCCAGTTTGATTCCTGGTCAGGGCACATGCCCAGGTTGTGAGCCTGATCCCCAGTAGGGGGCATGCAGGAGGTGGCCAATCAGTGTTCTCTCCCATCAATGTTTTAATCACTCCCTCTCCCTTCCTCTGTCTCTAATAGAGCAATAAAGAAAAAAAAATTTAAGTCAAGTAGAAATGAAGAATGACAGCTGATTAAAAAAAAATACCTTGGAAGAATTCAATAGTAGATCAGAAGAAACTAAAGATCAAATTAGTGAGTTAGAACACAAGGTAGAAAAAAAACATGCAATTAGAAAAGCAAATGGAAAAAAATATATTTAAAAATCATAAGGAAAGTTTAAGAGAGCTTTGGAACAATACAAAACATAACAAAATTCACATCATAGGGGTATCAGAAGGAAAAGAAGTGGACAAAGGAATAGAGAACCTGTTTTAAGAAGTAACTACAGAGAGACATCTATCCCCAGGCAACAGAAGCATAAACCAGCAGCTGAGACCTATCCCCAAAAACTACAACAAACGCTGAGCAGGAGCTGAGCCCCATGGGGCAGCAGCACTCGCCAGCCTTCAGCAGCGAGACCTGGGGCTCCACGGAGGCCTGTGCGGTCCAGTAGCTCACAAGAGCAGTGGGAAGCCGGAGCCTGAGAGAGACTGGTGCAATCCAGCAGCCCTCCCGTGGGACCAGCAGGGTGCAGGGGCACCAGAGAGGCTTGTGCAACCCAGCATGGACTGTACCATCCAATTACCTGTGGGACCTACCCCTGTAGGTCCTGCAGTACCAGAAAGGCCTCTGTGACCCAGCAGGGACTGCTCAATCTAGTTACCCACAGGGCCTGCGGGGTGCTGAAGCACCAGAGATGCCTGTGCAACCCAGCAGCCCATAACATAGGCATAGAGCCTGGTCCCCAAAGGGACTGTGCTATCCAGTTACCCCTGGACCTGCAGGGTTTTGGGGCACCAGGAAGGCCTTTGCAACTCAGCTGCAACAAGATAGGCATAGAGGATGTGAAAAATGGAGGCACAGTTAATAGAAGCTACACAGAATATATCCCAGGACCAAATGGGAATTACAATTAAAATAAAGACACATCCTTGAAAAAAAGCAGGATATGACCATATAACCAGGGACACTGGTAGGATATCCAGAGGTGCAGAAGGGTGGTGGGCTGGGAGCCCAGAGACAATAGTAGTCTTAGCTGTGAGCAGCACCCTTGGGGAATAAAGACCAAGCCCACTCCACAGAGCAGAGGGCCAGGACCGAGCGCTAAAATAGCTACAGCCACTCACCTGGGGGCTATGGCTGAAGGAGGGCAAACTAGCCTGGAACTCTGTGGGGACACCAGGTATTTGGAGAGCACTCAGAGTTTTTGCTGAGTTGCGGCCACAAAGGATGGTGGACAGTGTGCTCCTTCCCAGAGCTGTGGGGGAAAGCAGCAGCCCCCCCCCCCCCTTCGGATATTGAGCCTTTCCCAGGAGAGGCAAAGAAATAAAAATTGAAGCTCATCAATAACTGGCATCTATCCCACCCTCTGGAAATCCTCTTCTGCAGAACACCAGGGGCTACATTCCAAGGCACTGAGTAACTGAGGCTAATAGCCACCAGGAAAAAGCTAGCGGATAACTGAACTATTCCTGGGCTTGCAAATCTACCCAGGAAAGTAAGACTTGACAGTGGTGTTTAACATGCAACCACCCAGGCTCATCCAAACATGAAGGAGCCACAAACAGCAGAACACCAACACCCACAGGGAAAATTTGGCAAGCCCCAAAACCTACTGAGATAGCCAAAATGGTGAAACAAAGAAACAAATCCCTAATGAAAGACCAAGAAAACACTATTGAAGAGGAGTTAAATGAAATGCAGCTAAGCAAATTATCAGAGGTAGAGTTTAGAGCCATGATCTTGAGGAAGCTCAACAGCATGAGTAAGGGCATCAGCACCATGGGTAAAGATATAGAAACATTGAAAACCAACTAAGTGGAAATGAAGAATGACATAGCAGAAATTAAGAACACATTGGAAGAACTAACCAGCAGAGTAGAGGAAGCTAAGGATTGGATAAATGAATTAGAAGACAGAGTAGAAAAAATCAACCAATCAGAAAACCAAAAGGAAAAACCCCCTCAAAAACAGGAATAAAGCATAAGAGAACTGAGGGACACCAGGAAATGTAATAGCATTTGCATCATAGGAGACCCAAAAATGAAGACAATGGGCAAGGGTTAGAGAATATATTTAAGAAACAGTGACAGAAAACTTCCTAACTTGGTAAAGGAAGAATATATTCAAGTTCAAGAAGCACAGAGAGCACCAAGTGAGAAGAACCCAAACAAGCCCACACCAAGACACATAGTAATTAAAATGCCAAAAATTAAAGACAAAGAGAGAATCCTAAAGGCAGCAAGAGATAAGCATCAGGTTACCCACAAAGGAAACCCCAAAAGACTCTCAGCTGACTTCTCAACAGAAACACGACATGCCCAAAGGGAGTGGCATGAGGTCATCAAGGTCAGGAAAAATGAGGATCTGAATCCAAGACTACTCTATCCAGCAAGGCTATCATTCAAAATGGAAGGTCAAATAAAAAGCTTCATAGACAAAAAAAAAAGGCTAAGGGAATATATTAACACCAAATCAGCACTGCAAGATATGCTAAAAGGACTGCTGTAATTAGTAGAAGAAATAGGAAGAAAAATAGAACCACACTAAACAAAAATGGCAATAAATAAGTACATATCAATTATCACCTTAAATGTGAATGGTTTGAATGCTCGGATAAAAAGACACAGAGTAGCTGACTGGATAAGAAATCCTGACTCATCTATGTTGTTTACAAGAGACCCACCTCACAACAAAAGGTGTACATAGGTTGAAAGTGAAAGGATGGAAAAAATCTTTCAAGCAAGTGGAAAGAAAAAAAAAAGCTGGGGTGGCAATACTCATATCTGATAAAGTAGATTTCAAAATGAAGACCGTAACTAGAGACAAAGAAGGCCACTACATAATATCAAAAGCATCTATCCAACAGGAAGATATAATACATGAACTCAATATAGGAACAATAAAATATATTAAAAATCTTCTAGAGGACTTTAAAGGAGAAATCAACAGAAATACAACTGTAGCAGGGGACTTCAACACCCAGCTGGCATCACTGGATTGATCATCTAGACAAACATTTAACAAGGAAACACAGATTCTAAATGAAGTGTTAGATCAAATGGATTTAATAGATATCTACAGAGAATTACACCCCAAAACTGCAGAATTCACATTCTTCTCATGTGCACATGGAACATTCTCAAAGAAAGACCGCATATTAGGGCACAAACTAAGTCTCTACAAGTTTAAGAAGATTGAAATCATATCAAGCATGTTCTCAGATCACAATGGCATGCAACTAGAAATCAACTGCAACAAGAACATGCAAAGACATTTGAAAACATGGAGGTTACATAGCATGTTATTGAATAATGAATGAGTTACCATGGAGATCAAGAAAGATATAAAAAAAAACTTCCTGGAAACCAATAAAAATGAACACACAGCAACACAAAATGGATGGGATGCAGCAAAAGTAGTTCTGAGAGGGAAGTTCATAGCACTACAAGCCTACCTGAAGAAGCAAGACAAATTTCCAATAGACTATCTAACCTCACAACTTAAAGAACTAGAGAGCAAACAAAAAGAAAACCACAGAGCAAGTAGAAGGAAGGAAATAGTAAAGATCAGAGCAGAAATAAATGACTTCAAGACCTAAAAAAGCAATTCAAAGGATCAATAACACAAAGAGCTAGTTCTTTGAAAAGATAAAAAGATTAATGGACCCTTAGGTAGACTCACTAAGAAACAAAGAGAGAGAACCCAAAGACACAAAGTCAGAAATGAAAGAGGAGAAATAATAACTGGCACCACAGAAATACAAAGGATCATTAACATATATTATGAACAATTATATGGCAACAAATTCGACAATGTAAGCGAAATGGACAAATCTCTAGAAACACAGTCTCCCAAAACTGAACCAAGAAGAGACTGGAGCAGACCAATAACATCAAAAGATATTGAAGATGTAATCAAGACTCTCCCAGTAAACAAAAGCCCAGGCATGGACGACTTCATGGGGGAATTTTACCGAACATTCAAAGAAGAACTAATACCCATTCTCCTCAAATTATTCCAAAAAATTCAAGAAGAAGGAAGTCTTCCAAACTCGTTTTATGAGGCCAGCATAATTCTAATTCCAAAACCAGAAAAAGACACTACAAAGAAAGAAAACTACAGACCCATATCCCTGATGAACATAGATGCCAAAAATCCTGAACAAAATACTAGCAAATCGAATCCAGCAATACATCAAAAAATTATTCACCATGACCAAGTGGGATTCATACCAGGGATGCAAGTCTGGTACAATATTCACAAATCAATAGCTGTGATATACCACATAAACAAAATGAAAGATAAAAATCATATGATCATATCAATAGATGCTGAAAAAGCAGTCGACAATATCCAGCACCCATTTCTGATAAAAACGCTCAGCAATGTGGGAATAGAAGGATCATATTTCGACATAATAAAGGCCATATATGAAAAGCCTACAGCCAACATCATACTCTATGGGCAAAAATTAAAAGCATTTCCCTTACCAACAATAACAAGACAAGGTTGCCCACTTACGCCACTCTTATTTAACATAGCAGTGAAAGTCTTAGACACAGCAACCAGACAGGAAGAAATAATAAAAGGGATCCAAATTGGAAAGGAGAAAGTGAAACTGTCATTATTCGCAGATGGCATGATACTATACGTAGAAAACCCCAGACTCCATTAACAATTTACTAGACTTAATAAATGAATTTGGCAAAGTAGCAAGATACAAAATTAACATAAAAAAATCCACGGCATTCTTATACATCAACGATGAACTCACAGAAAGAGAAACTATAAAAAAAAACCCCATTTATATCCTAGCAAAAAAATTTAGATACCTAGGATAAAGATAGTCTCTGTAATAAATGGTGTTGGAAAAATTGGACAGCTACATGCAAAAAAAATGAAACCAGACCATCAACTTACACCATACACAAGAAGAAACTCAAAATGGATAAAAGACTTTAATTTGACTTATGAATCCATAAAATTCTAAAAGAAAATATAGGCAACAAAATTTCAGACATCATATGCAGCTGAATTTTCACTGATACATCACCGAAGGCAACAAATACAAAGGAGAAAATAAACACATGGGAGTCATCAAACTCAAAAGCTTCTTCACAGCAAAAGAAACAATAATCAAAATGGAAAGGCAACCCACAGTATAGGAGAGCATAATTGCCAATGATATATCTGATAAGGGGTTGATTTCCAATATATATAGAGTGCTCACACAACTCAGAGGGAAAACAAAGAACTCAATTAAAAAATGGGGAGAGGAACTAAATAGACACCTCTTCAAACTAGACATACAAATGGCTAAGAGACATATGAAGAAATGCTCAACATCACTAATCATCAGAGAGATGCAAATTAAAAGAACAATGAGGTATCACCTCACACCTGTCAGAATGGCCACCATCAACAAGTCATCAAACAACAAGCGTTGGCAAGGGTGTGGAGAAAAGGGGATCTAGTACACTGCTGGTGGGAATGCAGACTGGTGCAGCCACTATAGAAAACCATATGGTGTTACCTCAAAAATTAAAAATTGGACTTCCATTTGACCCAGTGATCCCACTTCTAGGAATATACACTAAGAAGCCTGAAACACCAATCTGAAAGTATATATGTACCCCCATGTTTATAACAGCACTATTTACAATAACTAAGATCTGGAAACAACCCAAATGTCCATCCGTAGATGAATGGATAAAAAAGCAGTGGTACATATGCACAATGGAGTACTATGCAGCTGTCAGAAAGAAAGATCTCTTATCCTTTGAGACAACATGGAGGGACCTGGAAAGTATCATCCTAAGTGAAATAAGCCAAACAGAGAAAGACAAGTATCATATGTTCTCACTTATTTGTGGAATATAATGAACATAACAGTCTGAGGAATGGGGTAGTCCCAGAGACGTGGAAGTGGGGTACCGACTGACAATCCTCTGAAGAGGGAGTGGTGGGGGAGAGATAAACCACAGAACCTATATGCATGTATGCATGAACAATGGACATGGACAAGAAAGCTGGGGTCAGGGAGGGGTGAATCAGTTCAGGAAAAGGAGAAACTTCACCCTGGCCGGTTTGGCTCAGTGTTTAGAGTGTTGGCCTGAGGTCCAAAGAGACTGGGTTCCATTCCCGCTAAGGGCATGTACCTCAGTTGCAGTTTGTCCCTGGCCCTGGTTGGTCGTTTCAGTGCAGCCACTCGATGTGTCCCTTTCATGTCGATGTTTCTCTCTCTCTCTCTCTCTCTCTCTCTCTCTCTCTCTCTCTCCCACTCTATCTGAGCAAAAAAATGGAAAAATGTACTCAGGTGAGGAAAAAAAGAAAAGGAGAATCATCTGTAACAAAAATAAATTAATTAATTAATATTTTTTAAAAAAGTATCAACAGATAACTTCCCTAACCTGCAAGGAAAAAGTTACATAAGTCTTGGAAACACAGAGAGTCCCTAGCAAGATGAACCCAAAAAGACCCACACCAAAACATATCATATTTAAAATGGCAAACATTAAAAACAAAGAAAGATTCTTAAAGGTAGCAAGAGAGAGACAGAAAGTTACCTACAAAGAAGTACTCATTAGAATGTCTGCTGATTTCTCAATAGAAAAACTGTAGACCAGAAGTGAGTAGCATGAAGTATACAAAGTAATGAAAAGCAATGGACTGCATCCAAGACTATTCTATCCAGCAAGGCTATCATTCACAATTGAAGGTGTAATAAAGAGCTTCATAGACCAAAAAAGGCTAAAGGACTTTATTATCACCAAACCACCAATACAAGAAATGCTAAAAGAACTGCTTTAATACAAAGAAGAAATCTATAGAGAGAAGAACACAGGCATAAAGAATAAAAATGGCAACAAATAAGTACCTATCAATAATAACCTTAAATATAAATGCATTAAATGATCCAATCAAAAGATATATAGTAGCTGAATGGATAAGACAACATGACCCATATATATGCTGTCTACAAGAGACCCACCTCAGAACAAAAAAGTCACACAGAATGAAAGTCAAGGGGCAGAAAAAAATGTCCATGCAAATGGAAATAAAAAGGAGGCTGGGGTAGCAATACTTATATCTGACAAAATAGATTTCAAAATGGAGGCCATAACAAGAGATGATAAAGACCACTTTGTAATACTAAATGGATTGATACAACAAGAGGTTATAACCCTCGTAAACATACATGCACCCAATATAGGAGCATCAAAATATATATATTTATCCTCACCCGAGCACATTTTTCCATTTTTTGTTCAGGTAGAGTGGGAGGGAGAGAGAGGAACAGAGAGAGAGAGAGAGAGAAACATCGATGTGAAAGGAACACATCGAGTGGCTTCCACCCGCACGACCGACCAGGGCCGGGGACAAACTGCAACCGAGGTATGTGCCCTTAGCGGGAACAGAACCTGGGTCTCTCTAGACCGCAGGCCAATGCTCTAACCGCTGAGCCAAACCGGCCAGGGCACCAAAATATATTTTAAAAATCTTCTGGAGGACTTTAAGGGAGATATTGACAGCAATACAATCAGAGTAGGGGACTTTAGAACCCCACTGACATCACTGGACAGATCTTCTAGACAAAAAATTAACAAGAAAACAAGAAAGCTCTAAATGAAACACTAGATCAAATTTATTTAATTGACATTTACAGGACATTTCACTCCAAAACTGCAGAATATACATTTTTCTAAAGTGCACATGGGACATTCTCAAAGATAGGACACAAACTAAGTCTCTATAAGTTCTCTACGTGTTCAGACAAAAACTAAGACTCTACAAGTTCAAGAAGACTAAAATTATTCTAAGCATCTTCTCAGATCACAATGGCATAAAACTAGAAATCAACAACATTAAAAACACTCAAAAATATTCAAATACATAAAAATCAAATAGCATGTTATTAAACTATAAATGGGTTACCAAGGAAGAAATGAAAAGTTTTTAAAAAATAAGTGAAGATGAACATACAACCCAAAATCTTTGGGACACAGGAAAAGCAGTCCAGATAAGGATGTTCACAGCACTACAGACCTACAAGAAAAATCTCTAATAAACAATCTAGCCCTATTACTTGAGGAATTAAAAAGAGAAAAACAAGAAAAGCCCAGAGTAAACAGAAGGAAGGAAATAAAGATCAGAGCAGAAATAAATGAGTTAAAGACCAAAATAAATACAAAAGATCAATGAAACCAAGAGTTGATTTTTTGAAAAGATAAACAAGGTTGATGGGACTTCAGCCAAACTCCCCAAGAAATAAAATGAGAGGACCCAAAATAATAAAATCAGAAACAAAACAGGTGAAGTAACAACTGATAGCACCGAATACAGAGGATTTAAGAAAATGCTAAGAACAACTATATGCCAATGAGCAGGACAACCTAGGCTAAATGGACAAATGCCTAGAATCATACAATCCTCCAAAACTCAACCAGGAAGATTTAGAAAACCTGAACAGACCAATAATAACTTATAAAATTAAAGCAGTTAAAAAAACAAAAAACCTCCCAGCAAACAAAAGCCCTGGTCTGGGTGGCTTTACAGGAGATTTTTACCAAACATTTAAAGAAGAGCTAATACCTATTCTCTTGAAACTATTCCAAAAACTCTAAGAGGAAGAAACATTTCCAAGGTCTTTTTACAAGGCCGGCATTATCCTAATTCCAAAGCCAGGTAAAGATATTATAAAGAAAGAGAATTACAGGCCAATATCCCTGATGTACATAGATGCCAAAATCCTCAACAAAATATTAGCAAATAAAACCCAGAAATATATTAAAAAGATCATAAACCATGACCAAGTGAAATTAATTCCAGGGATGCAAGGCTGGTACAATATTCACAAATCAATAAATGAGATACATCACATAAACTGAAAGATAAAATTACATGATTATATCAATAAATACAGAAAAAGCATTCAACAAAACCCAGCACCCATTTTTTATTATAAACTGTCAGCAAAGTGGGAATAGAGGAATCAGAACTCAACATAATAAAGGTCATATATGAAAAACTTACAGGCAACATCATACTCAATGGGCAAAAACTAAAAGTGTTTTCCTTCAAAACAGAAACAAGACAGATGTCTGCTTTCACCACTCTTATTCAACATAGTACTGGAAGTCCTAGCCATAGCAGTCAGACAAGAAGAACTAAAAGGCATCCAAATTTGAAAGGAAGAAGTAAAACTGTCATTATTTGCAGATGACATGATACTGTATATAGAGAACCCTAAAGAGTCCACCAAGCCCTGGCCAGTTTGGCTTAGCGGTTAGAGTGTCGGCCTGCGGTCCTGAGAGACCTGGGTTTGGTTCCTGCTAAGGGCATGTACCTTGGTTGCAGTTTTTCCCCGGCCCTGGTTGGGTCATGCTGAGGGCAGCCACTCGATGTGTCCCTGGTTGGGTCATGCTGAGGGCAGCCACTCGATGTGTCCCTTTCATGTCGATGTTTCTCTCTCTTCCTCTCTCTCCCTCCCACTCTATCTGAACAAAAAACGGAAAAATGTCCTCAGGTGAGGATAAAAAAATTTTTTTTAAAAAAGAGTCCACCAAAAAACTAATAGGACTGATAAATAAATTTACTAAAGTAGTAGAATACAAAATATATATCCAGAAATTGGTTGCATTATATATAGCAATAATGAGGTATCAAAAGGAGAAACTAAGAAAACAACCACATTCACAATTGCTTTAAAAAAATACCTAGGTATAAATTTAACCAAGAATGTAAAAACCCTGTACTCAAAAATTATAAGACACTAAAGAAAGAAATTGAAGATTGAGAATAAGTGGAAACATATACCATATTTATGGATAGGAAAATTAACATCATTAAAACATTAATACTACCCAAAGCAATCTATAGATTCAATACAATTCCTATCAGGATATCAATGGCATATTTCACAGAACTAGAACAAATATTCCAAAAGTTTATATCAAACCACAAAAGACCCTGAATAGCATCAGTGATCTTGAGAAAAAATAACAAAGTTCAAGTAATCACACTACCTGATATCAAACAATGCTATAAGGGCCATACTAATTAAACCTGCATAGTAGTGGCATAAAAACAGACATATAGGTCAATGGAACAGAATAGAGGACCAGATATAAACCATGCCTTTAGAGTCAATTATATTTGCCAAAGGAGGCAAGAACATACAGTGGGGTAAAGAGAGTCTATTCAATAAATGGTATTGCGAATATGGCACAGATACATGCAAAAAATATAACCAGGATGCCTTCTTACACCATGCACAAGAGTCAAATTAAAATGGATGAACGAGTTAAATGTTAGACTCAAAACCATAAAAATCCTAGAAGAAAACAGAAAGTAGAATCTTGATTTCTCATAGTGATATTTTTATCTGGAATATCTCCTCTAGTAAGGAAAACAAAAAAATAAACTAATGGTACTACCCCAAACTAAAATTTTTGCACAGCAAAATCAAAAGTCAACCCACTGGATGGGTGAACATATTCACCAATGATACATATGATAACATACAAAATTTATAAAGAACGTATGAAACTGAACATCAGAAAAACAAACAATCAAGTTTAAAAAATGGGCAAAGGTCTTGAACGGATACTTCTCTAAAGAGTACATACAGAAAGCCCATAAATATTTGAAAAGATGCTCAAGGTCACTAATCATCAGAGAAATGAAAATTAAAATCACAATGAGATATCACCTCACACCTATTAAAATGGCTATCATCAGCCCTGGCCAGAGATTCCCGGGTTCGGTTCCTGCTCAGGGCATGTACCTTGGTTGCAGTTTGTCCCTGGCCCTGGTTGGGGTCGTGTGGGTGGCAACCACTTGATGTGTCTCTCTCACGTCAATGTTTCTCTCTCTCTCTCCCTCCCGCTCTATCTGAGGATAAATGCAAAAATGTCCTTGGGTGAGGATTAAAAAGAAATGACTATCATCAATAAATCAACAAAAACAAGTGTTGGCAAGGATGTAGAGAAATGGAACCCTCGTGTACTGTTGGTGGGAATGCAGATTGATGCAGCCAGTGTGGAAAATAGTATGGAGTTTTCTCAAAAAATTAAAAATGGCACTGCCTTAAGACCCAGTGATTCTACTTCTGGGAATATATCCACAAAACCCAAAGCACTGATTCAAAAGACTATATGTACCCCTATGTTCATTGCAGTGTTAACTACAATAGTCAAGTGCCCATCAATATATGAGTGTATTAAAAAGCAGTGGTACATTTACACAATGGAATACTACTCAGCTGTAAAAAAGAAGAAAATCTTATTCTTTGTGATGGCATGGATAGACCTGGAGAGCATTATACTAAGTGAAATAAACCAGTCAAAAAAAGAAAAGTACTCCCCTGGCTGGTTTTCTCAGCGGTTAGAGCATTGGCCTGCAGTCTAGAGAGATCCGGGTTCAGTTCCCACTAAGGGCACGTTCCTCGGTTGCAATTTGTCCTCAGCCCTGCTTGGGTCTTGCGGGTGGCAGCCACTCGATGTGTTCCTTTCACGTCGATGTTTCTCTCTCTCTTTCTTCCTCTCTCCCTCCTGCTCTATATTAACAAAAAATGAAAAAAAATGTCCTCAGGTGAGGATAAAAAAAGAAAGAAAGAAAAGTACCATATAATTTCACTCATATGTGGCATCTAATGAACAAAATGAACTAACAAGCAAAATATGACAGACTCATAGATAGAGAGCAGGCTGACAGCTGTGGGGGGAGGAGTCTGAGTGTGGTGGGGTAAGGGATTGAGCAAAAAAGAAAAGAGAGAGAGAAAAAGCTCATGAAGGAGGACAACAGTGTGTTAATTGCCAGGGGTGGGACATAAGGGGAGGTGGATTAGGGTATAGGGGGATAAAAGGTGATGGATGAAGACCTGTCTTGAGGTGCTAAACACACAATACAGTGCACAGATGATGTGTTGTAGAATGAAGTATAGATTATATCTACTCATATTTACTGTACTAGAAAATTAAAACAAAATTTTAAAATATTAATTCACTAAAAATACTATGCAACTGGAAGAAAGATCTTTTACCCTTTGAGATGACATGGAAGGACCTGAAGAGTATTATGCTAAGCGAAAGAAGCCAATCAGAGAAAGACACGTATCACATGACCTCATCTATATGTGGAATATCATGAACAAAATAACCTGATTAGCAAAATAGATCCAGAGACATGGAAGTAGGGAACAGACTGACAAACCTCAGAGGGAAGGGAGTTGGGGGGAGAGAGATAATTAAATGTATATGTATAACCAATGGACACAGACAACAGTGTGATGAAGGAGTTGGGGGGGGGCAAGAACAGGGAGGAAGGTGTCAATGGGGAAAAAAGAAGGGACATCTATAACACTAACAATAAAGGGAAACTTAAAAAGAAAAGGGAAGATGCTTAACTTATTAGCTATAAAGTAAATTCAAATCTAAACCACAATGAGGTACCACCACACACGTATTATAATAGCTACTATCAACACTAGAGATAACAAGTGTTGCAGATAACAAGATGTGGAGAAGAAAGAACCCTCATACATTGCTGGTGAGAATGTACAGGTGCGATGAAAAACAGTGTAAAGGTTCTTCAAAGAAATTAAGGTTTGAGCTACCATATGACCTAGCAACCCTCTTTCTGGATACCCACCCCACAAATTGAAAACATTGTGTGATGATACATGGACCCCTTTGTTCAGTGCAGCATTATTCATGGTAACAAATATGTGGGAACAACCTAAATGTGCTTAGATGGATTATTAGATAAAGAAGATTTGGTACATATAAATCATGAAATACTATCAGCCATAAGATGAAATATTGCCATTTGAGACAACATAAATGAATACTGAGAGTATCATGCTAAGTGAAATAAGTCAGATAAAAAAGGCCAAAAATCATGTGATTTAACTCATATGTGATATATATAACATAAAGCAACAAATAAAACAAATAACTGGGGAAAAAAAGTCACTGACACAAAAAATATTTTGGTGGTTACTAGATGGAAAGGGGGTAGAGGGAAGTTAAAGGGGGTGAAGGAGGACAAACATATGGTGATGGGAGGAGACTACACTTTGGGTTATGTGCACACAGTGCAATATACAGATAATGTATTATAGCAGCGGTTCTCAACCTGTGGGTCGCGACCCCCTTTCACAGGGGTCACCTAAGACATAACAGTAGCAAAATTATAGTTATAAAGTAGCAACAAAAATAATTTTATGGTTGGGGGTCACCACAACATGAGAAACTGTATTAAAGGGTCATGGCATTAGGAAGGTTAATTATAGTATTATACACTTGAAACTTACATAATCATATTAATCACTGTCACTTCAATAAATGTAATAAATAAATAAACAAACCAACAGACAAATGTTCTGTTTTCTAAAACAGAAAAAAAAAGGCCTGTCCAAGTATACACCCAAGTGTGGCAAGAAAATATTTTGAAATTGTATTAAATACTTTTTACATTCCCAGCCATTCTTGCTGCATTACTTGTAGCAACATATTTTAAAATCTTGGTAATTTTTATACTATTACTTCAATGAGAGGTAATAATGTATACTAGGAAAAAAAATGTTCAGTATTTAATTTCTAAAATAGGCCCATGTGCCTTTTTTAGATCAATAGGTGTGAAAGTTAACCACAGAATAAAGAAGGATGCTGTATGACATGACATCGAGGTTCCTTGTTTTAGGATAGGAAATGGAGCAAGAATTAAAGAAGAATGAGTTAAGATATAATTCTGTGGTGTGCTCCCAGATCACCTACCCTCATGGTCTAAGCTCAAGCATTTTTTAACCCTCTCCTGAAGATATTTTTCCATTTATCTTCAGATAGAGTGTGAGGGAGAGACAGAGAGAAACATCGATGTGAGAGAGACACACCAACTGGTTGCCTCCCACATGACCCCGACTAGGGTGGGAACTGAACCATAACTGAGGCATGTGCCCTTAACCTAAATCAAACCTGCAACTCCTTGGTCTGCGGGCCAACAGTCTAAACCACTAAGCCAAACCAGCCAGGGCTCAAGCATTTTGAATGCAAAGGAGTAAGATTAGGTGAGGAGGTGGTTAGACATTTCCTGATAGATCTCTGGAGAATCTGAGGGCCCTTAAATTCACTGAAACTTTTCAAAGAGGGGACTACTGGAGTGGAATAAACTTAATACATCAGAGATGGCAGCATGACTGATTTAGACTTTTGACATGGAACAGACTAGCAGTTAATTTATGTCACAGATGGTGCTAACCAGAAACAGTGAGCCCGGAAATGTACATTATTGCTATATTTGAAAGTTGCTAAGAGAATAAATCTTAAAAGTTCTCATCACAAGAAAAAAATTAAAACTATGTGAAGTGATGGGTGTTAACTAAACTGATTGTGGTCATTACAAAGGGTGGGGAAAAAGTAGGTTTATAGTTGTGAGCACATGAAACAGAGTTTATTCTTGTATTTTTAGTTATTAATTATTGTATTATTTTTTCATAGGAACTGTAAACCAATTTTTGCCCCAGCCTCTGTGTGTGTGTGTATAAATGAATTTTTGCCCCAGCTTGGGTGTATGTATAAAAACTATGTTGTACACCTTAAATTTATAGTGTTATATGTCAATTTATACCTCAGTAAAACTGGAGGAAAAACAAAAGTTCTATGATTTAAGTGTTCCATATATAATCTATTAAACACATCCATTGAGTCATTTTATTATTTCTTTGTTCTAGAATTTTATATGACTTATTTTTAAAACAAAATTCTAGTTCTTTGGGAAAATTCTCCAACTTAAAAAAAATTTTCTTGAATATAGTAATCATAGTTATTTTTAAATCCTTGTTTGAAAAATTCAATATTTGAATCTATGGCCTGTTTCTATTGCTTGGTTTTTCTATTGGTTTTTCAGATACTTTATCCTGTTTCTAAGGTGCCTTGTGAATTTTTAATTTAATGTTGACATTGCAGATAAAAATTTAAAGGGACTGGATAATGCTCTCTCTCTATACCAAGTGTTAGGTTTTCTTTGATTAGGCAGAATGTATCACTTTGATTTATCAATAATTGGTTTTGAACTTTATTAGGAGTAATCTATTTTCATTTTGTCCTTTCTCCTAGAATATCATTCTTAATCCTGAGACATGGGTTCTCTCAGTCTTCAGATGAATGCCCAGGGTGTTTACAAAGGCCCCTTCACTTTGGCAGAGCTTGAACATCAATAACTGTCTCCTGTGCAACTTTGAAAATCTATGCTCAGTTTTTTAGCATCTCAGCTGATGTTTTCAGCTGTGTTTCTTTTATTGACCTGCACGTGCACAACTTAAACATCAGCCAACACCCTTAAAGGAGTTTGTACGTAGATATTTGCATTCAATTGTCTCCTCTCTGAGGTTTTGCCCCTCAAGTCCCAGCTATTTTAGCAATCCTAAAGTCTGATTGCTTATCTCCTCAATCCGGTAATACTGCCACTTTCTACTTGTGCTCTTTTCTCCAAACTGATAAATGTCCTTCTGCAAAAAGCCAAGGTAAATGTACAATTAACTCATATGCTTCCCTTATTTCAAGGATCATAGTCACTCTAGCCTTCTCTGTAATGGTTAATCTCCAGTACCTTCAAAAGATACACGTATATTTGGGGAAGTTTCAAGATGTGATTTTGGTGACAGGGCTTGTCTAATACAAGCTATTCAATCTTGTACTGAACCAGAAGTCACTGGATTATTTAAAATATGTATCTGTTAATTTTAGTACCTGGAACTCCTGTAGGTATGTTTCTACTGCTTGCTGTTTGTTCCTGTTAGTTTTCATTTATTTTCTCTTTCTCTTTGTGTAATTGTTAATTGTTTACTTAACACATTATCTGTGTAAAGAATTTATAGTTCTATAATGAAGTTAAAACAGTAACTAGCACATGGCAAGTAGCTAACTCTCATTATTGCTTGTCTATCTGCCCCACCCAGATTAAGAATACTTCAGCTTTTATGTTCCCAACATCAGTAGAAAGTTTGGTTTATAGTCAATACTTAAAAAATTGTTGCTGAATAAACAGCTTAAGGAACTAAACATGAGGTGAAACATATGTATGTATCATACATATATACACAAACACAAAATCATCAATACTTTTATAGAGAGATAATATGACCTACAGTATATAAAAGAATGACATCAACTCAGCATTTACCTTCAGATGGGGTTGGCATGCCTTGCTTTGGAACACTTTCTGAATTTTCATTTTCTGTTATCTGAGTTTCTAGAAAAAAAGAAAAAAGGTGGAACAACCTTTGGATATTTGTAAAAATTCATGTTGAGGTTGTAATGATTTCATTATAATTGTTCATCTTTTAATTAATTGTAATTATTCATGATAATCTGCCTAGTAGCATTGACAGTCTACTTCTAGAGTTCATCTAGATTACCTTCTGAATAATTGTTCATTCTCACTGTTCATTTATATTATATTTTCTGAACTCCCTTACCTGGTTCCTACCACCACCATTTGGGTGGAGCACCAAGTTTGAGCTTAGCAGACCTGCAAGGTTAGACTTCTGGAACTGCATTCTGGCCCATACATTAAATGCATAGGTAAAGAGCAATCATCACACTCTACAAATGGGAGAGCACCATTTGCTTGCATGACTTTCTCTTCCCTTTTCTCTACTTGACCCCAATATTATGGACCATGTTCAGAATGGATGTACCTATTACAGACTGTCTTTGGGGTTTTCTTGGTAAAACTGGTGCTGGTAGTAAAGCAGTACCAGAAAAATGACTAATACTTAGCAGCGTCATCATATTTTGTTGTAAGTGGTCAGACTTTTTTTTTGCTGGAACAGGCATAATTCTTGGAATAGCACTTGGCGTTGTTGTACTTAAATCTATCAGAGGATGCTTAAAAGTATAGGCCGTGCAACACTCAGGGCTAACTTCTTTGAGTTTGGGACTGATAACTGGGGAAGGGGCATGTGAAGGTTTGGAGAACTCTGAGGAGAGAATCAGAATGCCTTTCAGTGGGTCATCAACAGAAATTGTTTTTATTTCCAATGGCTCTTCCTTTGGTTTTCTTGATCTTTCCATTTGTTTTCTTTCTTTCCCAAAAATTCGCCTGGAAGCTGAAGGCCAACTGGGAAAAATTATGGAACCAGCAGCAGTCTCTGGAATGCTCCAATAAACATTCTTAGAAGATCTGTAAGGTGTTAACATAGCAGCCACTCTTCTTTGTACTTGATAATGGAGAGATATATTCTGGATGTTGACAGAGGTTTGCAATTGCTTTCTTGAAACAACATCAGGAAAACTCGTTTTATTTCCTCCAATTAAAGTGATTTCATCTTGAGCAAACTTCTCATGTGGTGGCTCAATTTTATCAGTCTTGGCTAAAACTGAAAAAGAAAAATAGCACCATTAGATTATATTCATTTAAGTGTCAGGGACAAACCTATAATATCTTAGTAGTGAAAACTTTTATTTACTCACCCCTCTCTCAGTTTCTAAAATTATTTCTGTAGTATATATTCACTTAGCTATAAGGACTTTTGTTTAACTAAGATAAAGTTTGAACAAATAATTGGAGAAGTGAAGAGGATAAACTGTATTAGATTTATGAGGATAGGAAGCTTAATCTTGAAAAAAATAGAATTGACAAAGAAAAGAGTAGATTATAAAAGAGATGTTTAAGCAGTTGCCAATAAAACTTTGGCAATATGAATGAATAAAATAATTTTGATGAATGTTTACTCTTCATCATCATCTCTTCCTTATTTGAAACTCTTTGAGCAAAGATTACATTTCTTTTCAGTGCCAGATGTCATACCAATGTGTCTTTTGAACATGATAACATTCTGATATAGGGTACACAGTACCATAAGTTCATATAGGTTACACAGAAAGTATTCTTTTCTCTCTTAGGTCCAGAAATACACTGAGCCCACATTTTTAGGAATCTCACTACATCAAATATGTTTTTTCTTTCCTATGTGACAGAATGTTAAATGACATTTGTTTTCTATTTTCTCAGTTGAATATAATAAATGATGAGGACCTCTACATTCTAAATGGGGAGATAATAGATTCATAAGGTATTACTTGCCAAGAGATGGCCCAAGCAAGTCTAGTTCTCACCTACCTGTTGAATATACATAAGAGATGGCTAGAGCTTGATCTGGGTTCAGAGAAAGGATTTCTTCTGATTAGTGCTATTGGATTGCTGTGTGTTTCCTTGATCTCTCTCTCCCCGTGGTGGGTGGAGGAAGAAAATTCCCTCCCACCACTGTAATCCACGTGAGGGGGAATTATCAGAAAACCATTTATAGAAAACAGGAGTATGTGCCACAAGGAGAGAATAACATCTCACCATTCTCCTACCCACCTCTCCTACTGATATCTATAGATATCTACAGAATGACAAAAATGTATAGGCTCACTCAGTGTTGTGTCCAAACTGGAATAAGGCAAGGTGATCTTTGAAATTACTTGGCCTGTATTTCCTGGCATTTCAGGAGTGTGCAGAGATTGGTATGTGATTCTCACCTTAATTCTTAACTCCTTAACTCTTTGTGTTTCCTAGTCCCACCTATTGAGGATCCAGAAACTATGACTTGGGAAGTAAAAGAACAAGGTAGAAGAACTTCATGCTTCTATTTGCCTTGGCTTTGTCTAACAACAAAAGTATATTATTTTTTTGACTTGTATATATCCCATCCATCAAGGCAGACCTAATCTGAACTGGGAGAATGAGCAGGTTGCATTACATACTAGATGAAAGTATTGATTTAGATTGGACTAATTGCTTATTATCTGAAAATGAGAAAAGGCAAATAGATGAAAGTGAACAGGAAAGCCCTGGGAGAGGGCTGTGTGCTATGTGAGTTCCAAAGGCAGCAACAGGAGAAGAATATTTGCTTTCTGCTTATATAGAACTAATCAAAGTGAGCTCATTAAATGAAATGATTTCACCACTATCTTCAAATTTATTTTTTCTCCCTCCAATATTAAAAACACAATACTTAGCAAAAACCTCAATAGACTCTAGAACTTCTTCCAACCACCACAATTCCACCACATTTGTCCTCTTCAATGGCAAACGGAAGTAGTTTACACTCATTAGTTTGACTTCCTCTCCTCTCATCTCTGTTGTTTGTTGTTTCACTTTATTTATTACGTAAATTTTTACTAAGTGAGTAGACTTTATTTTTAAAAAGTTTTATATATATATAAAAGCTGATCAAGGTAGTATAGTTATCATACATCCCCTTTTATTGCACATGTTTCATCAATTAACATCTGTCATCAATGTGGTACACTTATTACAGTTAATGAATCAATGTTGATGCATGATTAAAGTCCATATTTTACATAAAGTGTTCACTCTTTTTGTTGTACAGCTCTATAGGTCTTGAGAAATACATAATGTTATGCCTCCACCATTACAATATAAGACAAAATAATTTCACCACCTTAAAAGTCCTCAGTGCTTTATCTAGTCATCCTTATCCTGTCCCCTCTCCCCAAATCTCTGGCAACCACTGATTTTTATTGTCTCCATAGTTTTGCCCTACCAGAATTCCATTTGGTTGGAATCCTACAGTATGTAACCTTTTCAACTGGTTTCTTTTAATTTGCAATATAAAATTAAATTTCCTCTGTGTCTGTATATGGCATGATAGCTCATTTTCTCTTATCTCTAAATAAAATTACATTATGTGAATGTATCTAAAGATATGGCAAAACAAGGCCAACTCTCATGGACAGTTTGTTTATCCATTTAGCTATTGAATTGCTTCCAGTTTGGAGCTTTTTGTGTGGACATAAGCTTTCATCTTAATTGAGTAAAGATCTATGAGTTCAATTGCTGGACTGTATGGTAAGAGTATGTTTGGCTTTGTACAAAACTACCAAACTGCCTTCAAAAGTGATTGTACCACTTTGCATTTCTCCCCAGCAATGAATGAAAGTTCTTCTTGCTCCTCTCAAGTATCTGGTGTGGTCAGTGTTTTGGATTTTACCTATTCTATTTGGTCTGCAGTGGTATCTTATTGCTGTTTTAATGTACAATTTCCTAATGACATATGATGTTGAGCATTATTTCATTTGCTTATTTGGCCTCTGTATATCTTTTTTGGTAAGGTGTTTGTTCAGATCTTTAGCCCACTTTTTGATTGGGTTGTTTTCTTATTGTTGAATTTAAGTTTCTTTATTTGAATACAAGTCCTTTATCAGATATTTATTCTTCAAATACATTCTCTTAGAACATTGTTTGTCTTCTTATTGTTTTAACAATATCTTTCTCAGAAAAATTTTAATAAAGTCTAACATCAATTTTTTCTTTCATGGACTGTTTTTCTGGTATCATATCTAAAAGTCATTGTCAAACCCAGTGTCACTCTAGATTTTTCCTATGTTATATTCTAGAAGTTTTGTAATTTTGCATAGTACATTTAGGTTTATGATTCCTTTGTGTTAATTTTTGTGAAAGTGTAAGGTCTGGTCTAGGTTTGTTTTTGTTTTTTTGAAGATGAATGCCCACTTAACTTGTTTCAGTATCATTCATTGAAAAAAACTATACTTTATCCATTTAATTGTCTTCGATCTTTTTCAAAGATCAGTTGTCTATATTTGTATGTGTCTATTTTTTGGCTTTGTATTCTCATCCACTGATCCATTTGTCTGTTCTTTTTCCAATATAATACTGCCTTGATTTCTGTAGTTGTATTACTATAAAGTCTTCCCACTTCCTTTATTTACTTCAGTGTTGTATTGGCTATTCTAGGTCTTATGCTCCTATATGTAAACTTTGGAATATTTTTGTCAAAGTACACAAAGTAACTTTCTGTTATTTTCACCAGGATTGTATTGAATCTATAAATCAAGTTTAGAAAAACACCTTAATATTGAGTCTACCTTTTCATGAACATGGAATATCTTTTCATTACTTTTATATCTTCTTTTATTTATTTTTTATCACAGTGTTTAAGATTTTCTCATATAAATCCTGCACATATACAGAGTGGAAGTAGGTTTACAGTTGTGAGTTTGCAAAACACAGAGATTATTCTTGTATTATTATTTATTATTATATTAGTTTCCATATGAACAATTGTAAACTTACTTTTGTTCCATCTTGTATTGTTAGATTCATGCCTAAATAAATTGTAGTGTGTTTAATACTAATGTAAATTGTAGTGTTCTAAATTTCAAATTCTTGTTGTTGGTATATAGGAAAGCAATTTTTATATATTAATCTTATACCCTATAACATTGTTTGAATTGCTTATTATTTTCAGGAGTTCTTTTGCTGATTCTTTGAGATTATCTACATAGAACAAAAAACAACAGTCTATTTCTTTCTTTTTAACCTGTACACCTTTTATTTTATTTTCTTCTCTCATTGAATTAGCTAGTACTTTCTAGTACAGTTGTTGAATAGCATTGGTAAGAGAAGACATCCTTTCCATAATCCTGATTTTAGGGGAAAAGCACCTGGTTTCTGTAGGATTTGGGGGAGATGTTCCTTACTAAATTGAGAAAGTTCTCCTCCATTCCTAGTTTGCTGAATTTCTTCATGAATACATATTAGATTTTAACAGATGCTTTCTCTGCATCTATTGATAATGTGATTTTTCTTTTCTAGCCTATCAATGTGATGAATTACATTAATTAATTTTTGAATACTGAACCAGTTTTGCATATCTAGAATAAATCCCACTTGGTTGTAGTGTATAGTTATTTTTATGCATTGTTGGATTCAAAAGGCTAATATTTTGTGGAAGATTTTTGCATCTATGTTAATGAGAGATATGGGTCTATAGTTGTTTTCTTCTTGTAATGTTTTTGTTTGCTTCTGGTATCAGGATATGCTATCCTCATAGAATTGTTTAGAAAGTATTCCCTCTACTTCTATCTTCTGGAAGACATTGTAAAGAATTTATATAATTTCTTCTTTAAATGTTTGGTAAAATTCATCAGTGATTCTATCTGAACTTGTTAATTTCTATTTTGGAAGGTTATTAATTACTAATTTTCTTTCTTTAAAAGATATAAGCCTAGCTATTATAATAGATAATTTATAAAAATAAAAATTATTTATACTAGATTATCTATTTCTCCTTGTGTGAGCTTTGGTAGTTTATGTCTTTCAAAGAATTTGTCCATGTCATCTAAATTGCCAAATGTATGGACCTAGAGTTGTTCATAGTATTCTTTCATTTTCTTTTTAATGTCCATGGAATCAGAAGTTGTGAACCCTATTTCATTTCTGGTATTAGTAATTTGTTTTCTCTCTCTCTCTGTTTTCTTGACTAGCTGGATTAGAGTTTTATTATTTTACTAATCTTTTTATAGAACTAGCTTTTAGTTTTATTGATTTTCTTTTCAATTGATTTTTCTGTTTTTTTTCCTTTAATTTTCATTGAACTCTCCTCTAATTTTTATTATTTCTTTTCTTCTGCTTGCTCTAGGTTTATGTTGTTCTTCTTTTTAGAGTATTTCATTTAGATCAATCTTCTTTTCCTAATATATGCATTCAATGCTATACATAACCTTTAAGCCCTGTTTTTGCTGCATGTCATAAATTTTAGGTTGTTTTATTTTCATTCAGTTCAAAACATTAAAAAATATTCTTGTGACTTCTTGGACTCATTTGTTATTTAAGTGAGTTGTTTAATCTCCAAATATTTTTGCCTTTCCAGACATCTTGTTAATGATTTTTAGTTTAATTCCATTGTGTTCTGAGAGCAAATATTATATGATTTCTGCTCTTTTATAACTCAGATTGTGGTCTGTCTTGGTGAGTATCCCATGTGAGTTTGAGAAGAATGCATTTTCTTCTGCTAAATGAAGTATTCTATAAATGGCAAATGGACCCAGTTGATTGATGGTGCTCTTCAGTTCAACTATATCCTTACTGGTTTTCTGTCTGCTGGATCTCTCAATTACTGAGAGAGGGTGTGGATGTCTACAACTATAATAATGGAATTCTCTATTCACCTTACAGTTCTAGCAGCGTTGGTTTTTTTTGGGGGGGGGTTGCATTTATCTTCAGATAGAGTGGGAAGGAGAGAGGGAGGAAGAGAGAGAGAGAAATATCAATGTGAGAGAAACACATGGAGTGGTCGCTACCCACACGACCCCAACCAGGGTGGGGACAAACCGCAACTGAGGTATGTGCCTTAGCAGGAACCAAATGGTCGGCGGGCCAACGCTCTAACCGCTGAGCCAAACTGGCCAGAGCAGTTCAAGCAATTTTTGACTCAAATATTTTCACTCTCTCTTTTAGGTGCATATAAATTAAGGATTGTTATGTCTTCTTGGATAATTGATCCGTTTATCATTAAGTATTGCCCCTGTTTATTCCTAATAATTTTTCTTGTTTTCAAGTATCAACTCTAGTTTTCTTTTGATAAGTGTTAGTATGGTATATCTTTCTCTATCCTTTTACTTTTAATCTATCAGTGTTTTTATATTTATTGTAAGTTTCTTGTAGACAACATATAAGTGGGTCTTGTTTTTGTATCTATTCTGACCATTTTTGTCTTTTAACTGGTGGACTTAGACCATTCACATTTTAATGAATTGTTGACATTCTTGGCTTAATAGCTGCTACATTTGTAAAGATTTCATTCATTGTAGTTGTTTTGCTTCTTCTTTTTTTTAATCTTCCTTATTTTTTTTGCCTTTTCTGGTTTTGATTGAACATTTTATGATTCAGTTTTCTCCTTCAGTTCCTCAGATTTTCTCCTCTCTTAGCATATCAATTATACTTCTTTTAAAATATTCTAACATTGTGCTATTATTTCAGAACTTATTTTCTGAATCAAAAAATTCAGTAATATTTTAAAACTTCAATTTTGTCTTAAAATACTACAGAATTATCATGGATTGGTAATCATTCTCTTGAGCTTTTTTTATACATTTTTTTTAACATTCTTAAGTGGTTGCCCTAGAGTTTATTGGTGATGAATTTTTTTGTTTGTTTTGTTTTGTTACCACAAGATTCCTTTTGCAATATACATTTATAACAAATCCAAGTCCACTTTCAAATAACACTATCCTACTTAATGAGTATTGCAGATATTTTTTAACAGATTATTCTCAATTGCTCTCTCCCAATTCTTAAAACATTGTTATAATTCATTTCATATATTCTTATGTTAAAATCACCCAATACATTGTTGCTCTTATTGCTTAGAACCAACAGTTAACAATGAGATCAAGTAAGAATTTTAAAAAGTAAAAGTTTTTATTTTCCTTTACTTAGTCCTTATCTGAAGTGCTGCCTTTTTTTTAGGTAGATGTGAGTTTCTGACCTATGTTATTTTCTGTCTCAATGTGAGTGTGTGTGTGTGTGTGTGTGTGCGCGCTGAAACTTGGGATGGAACTTACTTTCTTTTAATATAAAAAGAATTTATTTTAAACATTTTTTTGCAAGATAGGTCTACTGGCAACAAAGTCTCACAGCTTTTGTTTGTCTAAGAAGGTCTTCATTTCTCCTTAATTTTTCAAGGATTATTTCACTGTTTACAGATTCCAGTTTGGAGGAGTTTTTTCTTTCAACACTAAATATTTCACTCTATTCTTTTCCTGCTTGCATAGTTTCTGACAAGGAATCCAATGTAATTCTTATCCTTTTTTCTCTGTAGGTAGGTATTCACCACTGCCACCCCCAGCTTCTTTTAAGATTTTTTTCTTTGTGCCCTGGTCGGTTTTGCTCAGCAGTTAGAGCGTCGGCCTGTGGTCCAGAGAGATCTGGGTTTGGTTCCCGCTAAGGGCGTGTACCTCAGTTGCAGTTTGTTCCCGGCCCTGGTTGGTTGTGCGAGTGGCAGCCACTCGATGTGTCCCTTTCACGTCGATGTTTCTCTCTCTCTGTTCCTCTCTCTCCCTCCCACTCTATCTGAACAAAAAATGGAAAAATGTCCTCAGGTAAGGATAAAAAAAAAAAAAAAGATTTTTTTCTTTGTCTTTAGTTTTCTGTGGTTTGAATGTAATATACATAAGTGTCCATTGTTTTGTTTTGTTATTTATCCTGGTAGTTGTTCCCTGAGCTTTCTAAATCTGGAGTTTGGTCTGTCATTAATTTTGGAATATTCTCAGCCATTATTACTTAGAATATTTCTTTTGTTCTCTTCACTTTTTTATCTCCTCTGGTATTGTCATTATACATATGTTATACCTTTTGTAACTTTCCTATAGGCCTTGAGTATTCTGCTTTTTTCTGTTTGTTTTTTCATTCTTTTTATTTTTTGCATTTCAAAACATTTGAGAATTTTTAATTGGTCTATCTGCAAGCTCACAGATTTTTTCCTCAGTCACATCCAAGCTACAGATGAGCCCATCAAAGGCATGCCTCTTTTGTTTTCCACCATGAGAATCACTGAAGAAGTAAGCTATTGTTCTGACAGCTTTGTGTACTATCATCATTTGGTTTAGAGCAGAGACAGCATTGAAAATCAGTGATCTAATTAAGTTCTGCTGTTTCAGAATAGAAAGATGAGATCCATTGATTAAATGGCTTCCTAAAGCCATACATCACAATAGTTTTGGAACTAAGATCAAGATTCATATCCCTGGACACCCATTCTAGGGCATTTTATATCATTCCAGGTTACTGCCAGTCAGTAAATAATTGTGGGCCAAGTGAGAAGTATTACAAGTACTATAACATTTAGAACTATAGAGTGGTTTTATAAAGTATATTCACACAGGTTACTGCACTTTATCCTTCTTTCATAGTTGTGATTAAAAAAAAAAACAAACAGATTTTCCTTTCTGGTTTTCACTGCCATCATCCCAGTCTACATCAACCTAAATTTCCCCTTGATTTTTTGACATAGCATCATAGTGTTTCCAGCAAATTAATGACAATTAAGATTTCTTAGTTTGGTTAAAAAAAAATCTGTATGAACTAGATCCATTTGTTCTAACCTTGCTATGTGATGACTTATTACTTTCCCCTGAGAACCCTTAGGTACTCCAATTATTACTGACAATTACAAAGGCCACACTGCCCATTTATAACTTTATTTATTATGATGATCAAATTATATAGTATATCTTCTCTTACAAACCAATTTAAATATTTTTCTTCTTTCAAAATTTACTTTAAACTTTATGAAATCCATCATTTGTTTGTATTAATACAACCCAAACTTACTGTTATTGTTAATTCAACAAACATTTAACACCTACCATGTGCCATGGTGCTAATGGTATAATCACACAGAACTAATCTTAATACAATCAAAGATTTCACAATTTAGTATAGAAGCCAGGCAGGTAAACAGTTATACTAGAGAATGATAAGTGCTCAATAGAGGTAACTATGGGATACTGTGGAAGCAAAAATGAAGGCACTCTGACGAGGTAAAGAAGAAAGTGGTACTTAGAAAAATCTTCCCAGTGAAAATCATGTCTTCTCAATTTCATACTTCCTTATCTTTTCATACATTTCCCCATACTTGTTTTTTATTTCTGGTATGTTAAATTTCTACATTCCCAATGGATTCTTCTTGGCTACCAACAACTACATAGTTCTCCTCTATAAACATATTTCATTCTACTTTTACTAATTCCTCAAGTCTTAGTTCAAGTTCCATTCCTGCACCAGTGCTTTCTCACATCTATGAACTACTACTATCTGTACTATTAATTGGACATTAATTCTATGCTGCTTTGTACTGATATTTAAGGTTCTTATTTCATGTGCATCTCATCTTTAATACTTAATTAATGGTCTTGAAAGGTCCTGAAAGGCATGGACTAGATTAATTCCCTATGATATTCAGCATTGTATGCAAATTATAGATATTTATTTCAAAGTCTTATTTGTGTTTGAATATTCATTTTTATAAATTACATTTTGGTTATTTTATATATTAATTCACTGATACAAAAAATATTGTGCAAGAGCATTCTGCCAAGATCTTTTGGAGACATAGGATTAATAATAGTCAAGATCATAGAATCTTCAAGGTTCCAAAAACAGAAGAGCCACTCCACACTGAAAACAGTTATTCTGTCCAAGATGTCAATAGTGTGGAACTCCATACTAGAGCATAAATTTCAATAAAAACATGCACGGAAAAACTACAACAATAGAACTGGTGGTGTTACTATTACAGAACATTTTGTAAATGTGGAAAATTATAGAAATGTAGAAATAACAATGTAGAAATGATATAACAAAAGTTGGTAGGAAAGTGAGAGAGGAAATTGGTGTTTGTATAGATGTGTTGACTTAAACATCTTTAATAGCCATGGATCAAAAGGTAATAATTGAACATTGTAATCAAGTTATAGACTAAGCATATTTTAAAAGTATAAATTGACGATGGTGGCAGGCAGGAACAGAGTGAGGGGGAGTGTGTGAGAGCGTGAGCGAGTGTGAGAGAGAGGGTGAGTGGACCTAAGTGTGGACAAGCAACCTCGAGCAGAGCAGAAACGTGGGGCAGAGGGTTTCAGTACTGTGGACAGGGAACAGCCGGCTACTGTGTAAGCAGCTTGTCAGAGTGCTTCTCCCTGTGCACCAAAAGGCCCCACCATTTTGGAAGATCCCTGATCTCTGGGAGGAGGCAGCAGGGAGTGGCTGAGGCAGAGCGACCTAAGTCCACCAGTGCACCTTGCACCATTGGACCAGTGGACCACACTGTTGACACTGCGTCCACACAGATCAGCGCACAGGAGCAGTGCTATTAAGGTACCTGCTCAAGAAAGCAGCAACCAGCAAGAGCCAAACACCAACCCCCACAACAGCAGCATGATCAAAGCAAAGCAACATGCCCAGTAGCAGTAGTGCCAGCTTGGGAGACCAGCACCTTCCCCCACAGTAGCAGTGACTGAGCAGGAGTGGAGCCCCACCCCCAACAGCAGCTAAAGCTCAGGAGCCAAGACACACCGCCAGCAGCAGAGTCTGGGGAGCAAACATCCATCCCCAGGCAGCAGCAGCACAGATTAGCAGCTGAGGCCCATCCCCAGAAGCGTCAACAAAGGCTGTTCAGGAGCAGTGCACCAGCCCAAGCAGCAGCAAGCCTTGGGCAGCTGAGACACGCCCCTGACACTGCAACAGTAGATTTGGAGTGGAGCTCCTCCTGCAGCAGAAGCAAAGTCCCGGAAGCTGAGCATCCTCAGCCTCCAACAGCAGCAGAGGATTGGGAGCTGAGAGCACCCCCTGGTAATAGCAGCAGCAGTAGCAGCACAAACCAGGAACTGACACTCACTCGCAGCAGCATTCAACAGTGACTGATAAGAAGCTGAGCCCCACCAGATAGCAGTGCACCCCGCAGCACACCAGATGGACCCACACACTCCAGTAGGGCACCAGTGGTTCTCACACACCCCTTCAGTGCCTACCATGACAGACTAATTCCAGCCACTAGTTGTCAATCTTCTAGGACCCACAACAGATAAGAGGTGCCAGACACTAAAACAGTCTGGAAGACACAGCAGCCTTATTTGATCCACACTGACCAGCCTACACATCCCAAAATCCCTCACCAGGTTTAGAACTACCAGATTGCTAAAATGGTGAGACAAATAAACAACACCCAAATGGAAGAAAAGGAGGAATCACCAGAACAAAAACTACATGAAATAAAAACAAGCAATTTGTCAGATAAAGAATTCAAAGAAATTATTTTAAGGGTGTTTAAACAATTTAGTGAGAACCAAAAGCAACTTAATAAAAACTATAAAGAGCTCAGTGGAAACTACATCAGCATAAAGAGGTAGAAACTATGAATAAATATCAAATGGAAATAAACAATGACATAGTTGATAAGAAGAATACTTCAGAAGATCCCAATAGTAGATTAGAAGAAGTTGAAGATCGAATCACTGAGTTAGGAGACAAGGTAGAAAAAAAAACACCCAAATAGAGCAGCAAATGGGGGGGGGGGATATAAAAGAGGAGGAAAGTTTAAGGGAGCTTTGGGATAATACAAAACATAAAAACATTAGAATTATAGGGGTATGAGAAGGAGAAGAATCAGAGAGAGGAACAGAGAACCTGTTTGAAGAAATAATGACAGAAAACTTCCCTAATTTGCTGAGGGAAAAACTCACACAAGTCCAGGAAACACAGAGTCCCAAACAAGATGAACCCAAAAATACCTACAACTAGAAACATCACAATCAAAATGGCAAACATTAAAGACAAAGAAAGAATCTTAAAGGAAGCAAGAGAGAGACAGAAAGTTACCTACAAGGGAGCTCCTATTAGAGTGTCAGCTGATTTCTCAATAGAAATGCTGCAGGCCAGAAGGGAGTGGCATGAAGTATACAAAGTAATGAATGCAAGGCAAGGGTCTGAATCCAAGACTAGTCTATCCAGTAAGGCTATCATTCAAAATTGAAGGAGAAATAAAGAGCTTCACAGATAAAAAAAAAAAAAAAAAAAAAAAAAGCTGTAGGAATTTACCACCACCAAACCAGCACTGCAAGAAATGCTGAGAAGACTATTATAAGAAGAAGAAAGAGAGAGAGACACACACACAGAAAGAGAGAGAGAGAGAGAGAAGAAGAAGAAGAAGAAGAAGAAGAAGAACAACAACAACAACAACAACAACAACACAGGCATAAAATTTAAATGGCAACTAATAACTATCTATCAATAATTACCTTAAATGTAAATGGCTTAAAAGCTCTAATCAAAAGACATAGGGTAGCTGATTAGATAAGAGAACATGACCCTTATATATGCTGACTACAAGAGACCTACCTCATAACAAAAGACTCACACAGGGTAAAAAGTGAAGGGATGAAAAAAATTATTCCAAGCAAATGGAAATGGAAAAAAAAGCTGGTATAGAAAAATTCATATCTGACAAGATAGACTTCAAAACGAGGGCCATAATAAGAGACAGAGAAGGTCACTACATAATATTAAAAGGATCAATCCAACAAGAGGATATAACCCTGGTAAACATATATGCACCTAATACAGGAGCACCAAAATATACTTTAAAACTTCTGGAGGACTTCAAGGAAGAGATAAATAGCAATACAATCATAGTAGGTGACTTTAACATGCCACTGACACCACATGATAGATCTTCTAGACAAAAAAAATTAACATGGACATAGAGTCCTTATAAGATGAACTAGATCAGTTGGACTTCATTGATATTTACAGAACATTTCACCCCAAAGCTGCAGAATATACATTCCTCTCAAGTGCACATGGGACATTCTTAAAGATAGACTACATGTTAGGACACAAAGCAAGTCTCTACAAATTCAAGAAGACTGAAATCATATCAAGCATCTTCTCAGATCACAATGGCATGAATCTTACACACAATAACATTCAACCACTTGGAGGCTAAGTAGTATGTTATTAAACAACAAATGGGTTACTAAGGAGATCAAGAAAGAAATTAAAAACTTCCTGGAAACCAATGAAAATGAACACACAACACCACAGAATCTATGGGACACAAAGAAAGCAGTCCTGAGAGGAAAGTTCATTGCACTACAGGCCTACTCAAGACACAACAAAAATTCCTAATTGACTTTCAAACCCTACAACCTAAAGAACTAGAAAGCAAACAAAAAAGAAAAAACAGAGCTAGTAGGAGGAAGAATATAGTAAAGGTGAGAGCAGAAATAAATGACATAGAGACCAAGAAAACAATTCAAAACATCAATGAAATAAAAGTTGGTTTTCGGAAAAGATAAACAAGTTTGATGGACCTTTAGACCTTTAGCCAGACACACCAAAAAACAAAAAGAAAAAAACCAAATAAACAAAATCAGAAATAAAAGAGGAAAAGTAACAACTGACACTACAGAAATACAAAGGATCATCAAATCATACTATGAACAATTATACACCAAAAAGTTGGACAATCTAGGAGAAATGGACAAATTTCTAGAAACACACATCCTCCCAAAACTGAACCAGGAAGAAATAAAAAACTTGAACAGACCAGTAACAACAAAGAAAATTGAAGATGTAATTTAAAAACTCCCAGCAAACAAAAGCCCAGGCCCGGATGACTTTATGAGGGAGTTTTACCGAACATTCAAAGATCTAATACCCATTCTCCTCAAACTATTCCAAGAATCCTAGAAGACAAAACACTTCCGATCTCATTTTATGAGGCCAGCATAATCCTAATTCCAAAACCGAATAAAGACACTACAAAGAAAGAAAACTACAGGCCAATATCCTTGATGAACACAGATGCCAAAATCTTTAACAAAATATTAGCAAATTGGATCTAGCAACACATCAAAAAAAAATTATTTATCATGATCAAGTGGGATTCATCCCAGAGATGCAAGGATGGTACAATATTAGCAAATCAATAAATGTAATGCACAACATAAACAAAAGGAAAGATAAAAACCATAAGATCTTATCAATAGATGCTGAAAAAGCATTCGACAAAACCCAACACCCATTTCTGATAAAAATGCTCAGCAATCTGGGAATAGAGGGATCATATCTCAACATAATAAAAGCCATATATGAAAAACCTAAAGCCAACATCATACTCAATGGGCAAAAACTAAAAGCATTCCCCTTAAGAACAAGAACAAGACAGGAATGCCCACTTTCACCACTCTTATTCAACATAGTACTGAAAGTCTTAGCCACAGTAATTAGATATGAATAAAAAATAAAAGGAGTCCAAATTGGAAAGGAGGAAGTGAAACTGTCATTATTTGCAGATGGCATGATATTGTACACCGAAAACCCTAAGGACTCTATCAAAATTCTACTAGAGTTAATAAATGAATTTGGCAAAGTAAAGGATACAAAATTAACATAAAGAAATTGATGGCATTCTTCTACACCAATGATGAACTCACAGAAAAAGAAACTTAAAAAACAATCACAGCAAAAAATTTAAGATATCTAGGAGTAAACTTAACCAAAGAAGTAAAGGACCTCTTCAGAGAAAACTACAGGTCATTCAAAAAAAGAAATAGAGGAAGATATAAAAAAAGTGGAAGCACATACCTTGTTCATAAATTGGAAGAATTAACATCATTAAAGTGTCCATACTACCCAAGGAATCTGTTGATTCAATGCAATCCCCACCAAAATAAGAATGACATAGTTCACAGAACCAGAACAAACACTCCAAAAGTTTATATGGAACCAAGAAAAGACCACGCATAACCACAGCAATCTTGAAAAAGAAGAACAAAGTAGGAGGAATCACATTACCAGATATCAGGTTATACTACAAAGCCACTGTAATCAAAACAGCCTGGTAGTGGTACAAGAACAGGCATATAGATCAATGGAACAGAACAGAAAACCCAGATATTGACCCAAGAATATATGCCCAATTAATATTTGACAAAGGTGGTAAGAGCATACAGTGAAGTCAAGACAGTCTCTTCAATAAATGGTGTTGGGAAAATTGGACAGCTACTTGCAAAAAAATGAAGCTAGACCACCAATTTACACCATACACAAGAATAAACTCAAAATGAATAGACTTAAATGTAACTTGTGAATCCATAAAAATTCTAGAAGAAACTGTAGGCAACAAAATTTCGCACAACATAAGCACCAGAATTTTCAATGATACCACACCTAAAGCGAAAGAAACAAAAGCAAATATAAACACATGGAACTACATCAAACTCAAAAGCTTCTTCACAGCAAAAGAAACAATCATCAAAATGGAAAGGGAACCCATCATATGGAAGAGCATAATCTCCAATGATACATCAGGTAAGTGGTTAATTTCCAAAACATATAGAGTGTCCATACAACTCAACAAAAGGAAGACAAAGAACCCAATTAAAAAATGGGCAGAGAAGCTAAATAGACACCTCTCCAAATAGGACATACACATGGCCAAGAGACATATAAATAAATGCTCAACATCATTAATCATCAGAGAGATGCAAATTAAAATAACAATGAGGTATCACTTGTCAGAATGGCTGTCATCAACAAATCATCATACAAGAAGTGTTGGTGAGGGTGTGGAGAAAAGGGGACTTTAGGACACTACTGGTGGGAGTGCAGACTGATGTAGCCACTATGGAAAACATTATGGTGTTACCTCAAAAAATTAAAAATGAAATTGCCTTTTGACCCAGTGATCCCACTTCTAGGAATATACCCTAAGAAGCCTGAAACACTCATCTGAAAGAATATATGTACTCTACTGTTCATAGCAGCACTATTTACAATAGCTAATATCTGGAAACAACCCAAGTGTCCATCAGTAGATGAGTGGATAATAAAGCTTTGGTACATGTACACAATGGAATACTATGCAGCTGTAAGAAAGAAAGATGTCTCATCATTTGAGATGACATGGAGGGACCTGAAGAGTATTATGCTAAGCAAAACAAGCCACACAGAGAAAGACAAATATCACATGGTCTCACTTATTTGTGGAATATAATAAACTAAACAAACTGATGAACAAAACTGATCCAGAGACATAGAGGTAGGCTACAGACTGACACACCCCAGAATAAGGGGATTTAGGAGGGAAGAGATAAACCACAGAACTTATATGCATGTATGCATGAACAATGGACATAGACAACAAAGCTGGGGAAGAGGCCAGGGAGATGGGGATAAAAGGAGAAAGATCTGTAACAAAAACAAATTAATAAAAATAATTTAAGAAATAATAATAATAACCTTAAATGTAAATAAATGGTTTAAATGTTTCAATCAAAGGCATAGAGTAGCTGATTGGATAAGAAAACATGACCCATACATATGCTGCCTACAAGAGACCAACCTCAGAACAAAAGACTCACATAGGATAAAAGTGAATAGATGAAAAAAAATTTTTCCAGGCAAATAGACATGAAAAAAAAAAAAGTGGTGTTGCGATACTCATATCTGATAAGATACACTCTAAAACGAGGAACATAATGAGAGATAAAGAAGGTCACTAAATACTACATAATATGAAAACAACAACAACAACAACAATACAACAAGAGGATATAACCCCGGTGAGCACCAAAATAAATTTAAAAACTTCTGGAGGACTTCAAGGGAGAGATCAATAGCAATACAATCATAGTGGGTAACTTTAACTCCCACTGACACCACTGGAAAGATCCTCCAGACAAAAAATTAACAAGGAAACAGAGTTCTTAAATGATGAGCTAGATCAGCTAGACTTAATTGCTATTTACAGAACATTTCACCTCAAATCTGCAGAATATACATTCCTCTCAAGTGCACATGGGACATTCTTGAAGATTCACCACAGGTTAGGACACAAAGTAAATCTCTACAAATTCAAGAAGATTGAAATCATATCAAGCATGTTTTCAGATCACTATGGCATGAAACTAGAAATCAATTACAATAAAAACACTCAAAGACATTCAAACATATGGAGGCTAAATAGCCTGAATGGGTTACCAATGAAATCAAAAAAGAAATAAAAAACTTCCTGGAAACTAATGATAGTGAACACATAACAATACAAAATCTATGAGATAGAGCAAAAGCAGTCCTGAGAGAGAAGTTCATAGCAATACAGGTCTACAGCAAGAAAGAAGAAAATTTTCTAATAAATTATCTAATTCAACAACTTAAAGATTTAGAAAGAGAACAAAAAGAAAAACCCAGAGTTAGTAGAAGGAAGGAAATAATAAAAAATCATAGCAGAAATAAATGACATAGAGACTAAAAAAATATATATATAAAGGATCAGCAAAACCAAGAGCTGGTTCTTTGAAAAGACAAACAAGATTGATCAACCTTTAGCCAAACTCACCAAGAAACAAAGAGAGAGAACCCAAATTAATAAAATCAGAAATGAAATAGGTCAAGTAACATCAGACACCACAGAAATACAAAGGATTTTAAGAAAATACTATGAATAATTATATGCCAACAAATTTGACAACTTAGGCAAAATGAAACAATTCTTAGAATCATATATTATTCCAAAACTTAATTAGGAAGAGTCAGAAAACCTAAATAGACCAATAATAATTAAGGAAATAGAAAAAATAATCAATAAAATCCCAGCAAACAAAAGCCCTGGTCCAGACGACAGCACAGGGGATTTTTACCAAACATTGAAAGAAGAACTATAACCTATTCTCAAACTATTCCAAAAAATTCAAGAGGAAGGAAAACTTCCAGGCTCTTTTTATGAGGCCAGCATAATTTGAATCCCAAAACCAGATAAAGATACTTTAAAGAAAGAAAATCTCAGGCCAATATCACAGATAAATATAGGTGCCAAAATCCTCAACAAAATCTTAGCAAATTGAACCCAGCAATATATTTTAAAAATTACATACCATGACCAAGTGGGATTTATCCCAGGGATTCAAGGCTGGTACGATATTTATAAATCAAAAATGTGATATACCACATAAACAAAATGAAAGATAAAATTCATGTGATCATATAAATAAACACTGAAAAAGCACTTGACAAAATCCAGCATCCATTTTTGATAAAAACTCTCAGCAAAATTTGAATAGAAGGATCATATCTTAACATAATAAAGGCCATATATGTAAAACCTAAAGCCAACATCATACTCAATGGGAGAAAACTAAAAGCATTTCCCTTGAGAAATAAAACAAGACAGGAATGTCCACTTTTACCAGTCTTATTTAACATAGTACTGGAAGTCTTAGCCACAGCAATCAGACAAGAATAAAAAATAAAAGGCATCCAAATGGAAAGGAGAAAGTGAGACTGTCATTACTTGCAGATGACATGATATTGTACATAGAAAACCCTAAAGACTCTATACTAGATTTAATAAATGAATTCAGCAAGATACAAATTTAACATCTGAAATCATTGGTATTTTTATACACCAATAATGAACATTCAGAACACTCAGAAAGAGAAACTCAAAAAACAATCCCACTTACCACTGCAAGAAAAAAATTAAGATTCCTAGGAATAAACTTAACCAAAAAAGTAAAGGACCTATTCACAAAAAACTAAGGACATTGACAAAACAAATAGACGAAGATATAAAAAAGTGGAAGCATATACCATGTTCATGGATTGGAAAAAATAACATCATTAAAATGTCTGTACTACCCAAAGCAATCTATAGATTTAATGCAATCCCCACTAAAATACCAATGACATATTTCATGGAACTAGAACAAACACTCCAAAAGTTTATATGGAGCCAAAAAGACCCCAAATAGCCATAGCAATCTTGAAAAAGAAGAATAAAGTAGGAGGAACCACAATACTGGATATCAGATTATATACAAAGCCACTGTAATCAAAACAGCCTGGTACTGGCACAGGAACAGGCATATAGATCAATGGAACAGAACAGAGAACCCAGAAATTGACCCAAGACATTATGCTCAATCAATGTTTGACAAAGGTGGCAAGAGCATACAATGGAGTAAAGACAGCCTCTTTAACAAATGGTGTTGAAAAAATTGGACAGCTACATGCAAAAAAAATGAAACTAGACCACAAACTTATACCATACACAAGAATAAACTCAAAATGGATAAAAGACTTAAATGTAAGCCATGAAACAATAAAAATCCAAGAAAGAAATGGTGGGCAGCAAAATCTCAGACATCATTCATAGCAGAATGTTTACTGAAACATTGCCTAGGGCAAGAGAAACAAAGGAAAAAATTTTAAAATGGGACTATATCAAACTAAAAAGCTTCAGCATGGCAAAAGAAACCAGCATCAAAATGAAAAGGGAACCCACTCTTTGGGAGAACATATTTGTAGACGATACATAGGATAAGGGATTAATATCCAAAATATATAAAGTACTCATACAGCTCAACAAAAGGAAGACATAAAATCCCATTAGAAATGAGCAGAGCCCTGGCCAGTTTGGCTCAGCGGTAGAGCGTCGGCCTGCGGTCCAGAGAGACCCGGGTTCGGTTCCCGCTAAGGGCATGTACCTCGGTTGCAGTTTGTCCCCGGCCCTGGTTGGTCGTGCGGGTGGCAGCCACTCGATGTGTCCCTTTCACGTCGATGTTTCTCTCTCTCTCTTCCTCTCTCTCTCTCTCCCTCCCCACTCTATCTGAACAAAAAATGGAAAAATGTCCTCGGGTGAGGATTTAAAAAAAAAAAAAAAAAAAAAAAAAAAGAAATGAGCAGAGCACCCTGGCTACTTTAACTCAGTGGTTAGAGTATCGACCCATGGACCATCAAAGGGTAGCGCGTTTGATTCTGATCAAGGGCATGTACCTCAGTTGCAGTTTGGTCCCCAACCCTGGTCAAAGTCATGTGGGAGGCAACCAATTAATGTGTCTCTCTCATGTCAATGTTTCTCTCTCCCTCTCTGGCTCTCGCAACCTCCCCCATCCCACTCTATCTGAAGAAAAAATATTTGGGCTTACAAAAAAAAAGGAGCAGAGGACCTGAATAGACACTACTCCAAGCAGAATATACAAATGGCCCAGAGACATATGAAAAAATGCTCAACTTTACTAATCATCAGAGAGATTCAAATTAAAATGACTATGAGATATCACCTCACACTTGCCAGATTGGTGACTATCAACAAATGTTCAAACAAGTGCTGGTGAAGATATCGAGAAAAGGGTACTCTAGCACACTGCTGGTGGGAATGCAGACTGGTGCAGCCACTATGGAAAACAATATGATGTTCCTCAAAAAATTAAAAATGGAATTGCCATTTGACTCAGTGATCCCACTTCTTGGGATATATCCTAAGAAGGCTGAAACACCAATCAGGAAGATTTTATTCACCACTATGTTCAGAGCAGTGTTATTTACAATAGCTAAGATGTGGAAACAGCTCAAGTGCCCATTAGTAGATGAGTGGATAAAAAAGCTGTGGTACATTTACACAATGGAATACTAAGCAGCTATAAGAAGAAAGATCTCTTCTCCTTTGAGAGGACATGGAGGTACCTGGAGAGTATTATGCTTAGTGAAATAAGCCAATCAGAGAAAGACAAATATCACATGATCTCACTTATTTATGGAACATCATGAACAAATCAAGTTGATGATCAAAATAGATCCAGAGACATGAAAGTAGGGAACAGACTGACAAAACTCAGAGGGATGGGGGGTGAGAGGGGTGGGAAGAGATAAACCAAATAACTTATTTCCATATATGCATAACCAATGGACACAGATATATGGGGAAGGCAGGAGGGGGTGGAGTTTGGAGGAGGGGTGTCAATGGGGGAAAAATCGGGGAACATCTGTAATACTCTCAACAATAAAGAAAAAAATAAATAAACAAAATAAAAGTATAAATTGACACTAAAATAATGCAATCAACTAAAATCAGGTAGTAGAACAGAGGTGAGGAACGTCTGGCCCGCGAGCCATATGAGGCCCGCAAAATCAATACCAGCTAACATCACACGCCTCACCAAATTAACCTGACCAAATAGAGCAGGATATGTTTTAAGTTGATAATTTTGTATAGTCTGAGAATTATATTATAAATATCCAAACGGCCCTTGGCAGAAAAAAGTTTCCCCACCCCTGTGTAGTGGAAACCAAAATATGGGAAAGACAAGGACATATGCTAATTTTATCAAGTCAATATATACCATATACAGAAAAAGTGGAATAAGGGTATTATATAAAGTTGTAGTCATAAAAGTGGTTCATATTTACTTTATAGCATTTATCACAGGGCAACTTTACATTTATATATAGAATTATTTGATCCCACCACAGAGTAACTAATGAAGAGGACTGGCAGGGCCTATTCTGTTCACTATAACCCCATTTCCTAGTCCTGTGCTCATAAATGGTCAAGTCATGTTATTTGTGGCCAATCTGTTCTATAAAGTGTCAGCAAACACTGAATTATCCAACACTGAGCCATGGCTTCTAGGGAAAACAGGGTTGGACTTCTGCAAGCCTCTGGTTTCAGCATTAACAACAACTAATCAATAACTAACCTTGTTTTATATGTTTCTACTTTAAAGACACCTTATTTAACATATATTGTTTATTCATTAACATTGAACTCATGGCTAACAACACTGTAACTCATGCCTGAAGCAAGCTCATCTAACATATTTTTTCTCTGTAAGGCACACCACAGCCTTTTTGTGCTAAAGAAGACTTAGCACTTCAGCATTGTGCTTGTGGGACATTTTAGATAGCAAAATCAATGAAAAGCACAAATATTTTAAAAGATGGCACTAAATAGATGGGGAAAGGATAGTTGTTTACAGTATGAGAGCTGAAATAAGAAGGCAGAATATATTCTGTTCAACCTCAGCTGGGAACATATGTGTTTTCACTGCCCTGAGCATATCCAGAATGACTGAGTGTTCCCATATATATACCATATATATCCCTCTCCTGCACACAGTTTCACCTATTATAAAAGGAGTGAGAAGGAGCTCTAAATGCTACTCTGCAGCATTCTTCAGGATATAGTGTTGAGTTAAAAAAGACCAACCCTGGCCGGTTTGGCTCTGCGGTTGGAGCATCGGCCTGCGGATCAGAGAGTCCCGGGTTCAGTTCCCCTCTGGTCCTGGGTTCAGTTCCCTTGGAGCACGTACCAAAAAAAGAACAAATACAGAAAAGTACTGATTCAAAAATTACAAACAAATTTTTAGCAGTTAGGTAAATTCATACCCACAGAATCCACAAAAAATGAGAATCAACTGTAGTTGTAGAATTAAATTGGATGCTATCATCTTACAACAAACATCTGTCAGTTACTGGTTATTAGTGTCTTTTAATTATTGTGATTCTGAGCTGTGCAGGTTGATAATTTTCTATGAAAAATAGTTAATAACATATCTGATTAATATACACACCTGTATGGACTTTCTTCTTATATAAAGGCAGCTTAGGGAACTTTGGAGGTAAAGGTCTTCGAAGAAGTTTTGGGTGGTTTTGCATTTCAATTAATAATAAGCACTGTTTTCACAGTTATTAGTTGAGAATTGAAAAGCTCAGGATATGTTTGAATTGTTGAAAAATAGTTCATTCAAATCTAGATTACATCTTAATGAAAATTATTCTGTGTGAATACTATACTGAATCCAAGCAGAATTCCTATAAAAGAAAAAGAGGGTAAGAAAATAATTCTTTAAAACATCTATTGAGAATCTAGGTAAAATTTAGGTTTATAATTAATACAGAATTTTATAACACACATGCTATTACCAAACATTATAAAATTTCCCATGTTAGCAGAAAGTTCAATCTGCCAGTGCTCTTTCAGCTAGTAAATACAGAACAGTACAAATTATACCCATTTTTTTCTCTACCTCCAAAACTTCTCACTTTATAAATTTGGAAAAAGGTTTTGGTTAAAAGATGAGAAAGTCACCCCTCCATGATAGCCTCTGAAAATCCACATATCTGAGTTGTTTTCTTTTTGTAATAATGACTTATTTTAAATTTCAACTACTAATATTGAGCCACAACTATTTAATCCGAAAATAAAATGGTCTTCGGTGTAATGAGATTTTCCAGGATTTCTGTCCCAATTAGTAGTATTTAGAAATGATGCCAGTAGACCCAAAAAATGTGCTCTTAGTTTTCAGGGCAACATCAAGGTGCCTAGTACATCACTATTCTGTTGACAGTCTAGGAAACGCTTTGGAGCTGCAAAAATGGGCCGTTTTATCCCCAGTAGATAACTGTGAAGCGCTCAAGACAGGATCCCTGGTAGTATTTCCCTCTTGATGACGGTTATTTTCCCTCCGTATTATCCGAAGAGGTGCTCGGAAACACTGGACTCCTACTATCCTTTAGCCGCGCAATCTGCCGCTTCTCAAAACAACCGAATTTTCCTCTTTTTAACTATCTTCTTTTCCTCGGAATTTAGGCAGCAAGATATTGGCCAAGTGAGGTGGCGGGTCCTCCGGCCGGATGCAGTCGGAAAAGAGAGCACCCTGGCCACCCTCACCGACCCGGTGCAGTCAGAAGCCGGGGAGACTGGCCCTAGCAACCGGAAGCCCATACACCCACCCTGCCGCGCAGGCGCTGAGAGCAGGCAGGTCCGGACGGGAAGGGCGGGGCGGGGTGGGGCGGGGCGCGTGCGGGCGGAGCCCTGCGGAGCCGGCCCCGCCCCAAAGTACGGCGCTTGGTGCCCAGTCGCCTTTTCTCAGCCTAGGTGTGTCTGCCGGGGAGGCTGCGGGCGATGAGGCTGGAGGAGAAGCCCGCTCCACATGCACCTGCTGTATGGAACCCCGTGGTGACAACCGTTATTACTATTTTATTCTTAATGACAGTGACCGATGTTATTTATCTACTTTTATCGATTACTCCATGTTTAACTCAGGTGTCTAGGATCTGAGCCGGCTTTCCTTATTTATTTATTTAATATGTTTTTATTAATTTCTTTAGAGGGAGAGATAGAAACAATATAACAGAAATATCCATCGGCTGCCTCCTGCACACCTCACACTGGGGATAGAGACTGGGGATAGAGCCGGCAACCCAGGCATGTGCCCTGACCAGAATCGAACCAGCGACCTCTTGGTGAATCGGACAACAACGCTCAATCCACTGAGCTACACATCCGGAGCTGGGCCTGCAGGCTTTAATGCTGCATACTCTGAGTAGCCCTCCCGTTGCTGATTTTGCAGTGCCCGGGAAGAGCCAACATTAAGTTTTTTTTCTCTTCCTTTAATACAAACTCTTTTGCCTTCTGATATTTTAAAATTCCTAAATGAAAAGAAATTGTCTAGGAATAGGTGAATTAGGGATCCAAGGGGGACTTGAAAAGAAACTATTTCTCATAGTCACAGTCATTTGTTTTGTGACTTGTCTCTTCTGTCATGATGTTGATGAACCTGTACTATATACAAGTACAGTGATCACTACATCGTGTGTGTTGCATGTGTGTGCATGCTTCTCTGGAGATTTGAGGGACAAAGACTGAGAAAGAACTAATTAGGTAGATGTGTACTCAACCCAGAAAGTAAAGTAGATGGAGCTTCCTTCCAGTCTTTAAAAAAAAACAAAAACTCAAAAGTGTTGAGTCTTTAGTAACAAGTGTTGAAAGATGAGACTTCTGTATAGATTTGGGGATCTTTCAATATTTACTTCCTAACCAAGTCTTCCTTTCTCTCCTTTAGAGCAAGCATATATTTTAAAACAGTCAATGAAGAAGTAAAAAAGTATTTTATCAAACTCTGGGAAATATTATGACCTTGTTTTTCTTTAGAATATTAGCATATGGTTTCCTTGAAAGATTACAGTGTTCCAAGTAGACTGCCTCCTCAGATTATACATTTATTCCACTTTGCCTGTGCCTATTTCATAGATTGATTAGCTTTTCAGAAAAATAAGAAAGTTGACAGTAGGCAAGTCTGATTACTAGGTTTTGTCTCAAGTAATATTTGTTGTGCATATTTTGTAAGTGTGAAAAATGTTTATATTTTAAGCATAAAAATGTGTATGTTCCAATATATAAATGGAGTCAGTTTCCTATGCTCTTAATTTCTTAGTGAGAAAGAACAACTGGGATTGCTTTACTGACCAATGCTTGGCCCTTGAAACTTATGTTTAGTATTGTACAGTCAAAATCAAGGCAAATGTGCTTATTAGTTGCTTTTTAAAAATACTTTGTGACACATGGAATCAGGCATCGGGCTTTATTCCCTGCAGATTTCTTCTAGCAAGTACCAGGTACAACCTAGGGCTCTTTAATATGTAACCTCCTTAGGTGTGGATATTTTGTCTTCTACCACTTCTATTAGCACCATTTAGGCAAATGATATGGTTATGAAAATCCCTGGCTTGGTGTGTTTTATATATGTATATGTCAGTTGTTCTAAAATATCTTTCATGCTTTATCAATGGAAATGATGTACAAGTGAAAATTGGATTTGGAAGGCACAAATACATTCAATATGGATTGTTTTATTATTTTAATTTATTTTTTATTATTTTTAAAAATATTACCTCAGTTTTCTTTTATTCCTTTTTAAAAATCAAAATCATGTCTTTTAAAATAATATAGTTCTCTCTCTGATTTTAAGGAGCTACTTTACCTGATGTGCATTATAGCCTATTTATTTGTCCCATTAGCGTTGCAAGTTGGCAGAATCACGTAATCTTGTCAAACTGAATCACAACATTCATTCTTTAGCAGAATGTATTAAGGAGGCCAGGGTAATAGTGAGCGCCAAGGATATATTTTCTGCGGTTTTGTTTTTATTATGTTGCTAAAATGAGATAAAAAGCCTTATGCAAAAGCATCCTTAGGCCCCCCACAAGTAATGCTATTGATACTCCTAAATAATGGGGAATACTTGGGGGAATCTCAGATGTTGAAAGTACACAGCTCTGTTGGGACCATGTAGAAATTGTTGCTAGAAATTTTCACTATTTTCCATATACCTTTCCTCTCATTTATCTGTTTATTTTAAAATAGAACAGAGATTTACTAAGCCATTTGGTCAGTGTAGATTTAATCTAAATTTCGTATTATGGAAATAGCTGGAGTAGTTTGTGTTTTTATACTAATATTTGTTTATAGGCGTTCTTTTTAAAAAATGAATAGGGGGGCGGCAGATGGGAGGGTCGCGTCCTGAGCCAGGTCTGCAGCCAGAGGCCGCCACATCCTTCAAGAGAGTCTATTGTTCCACAGCTTGAGCAGGTGGCCCCGCAGCCAGTCACCTCCCAGGCCTATGCCAGCCGCCTAGGTTTCCTCAGTTCTTCTAGGTTCGGCCTGCTCCCTCCGCCTCGCCCCATGCCCGCCATCCGGAAACTGTCAGATAAACGGCAAGAAATTCTATTTTACCTTAGTGATGAATCACCAGAAGATTTAATGAGAGATCACCCACAACAGCAAACAGGCCTGTTATTCCGTGTGACCAGGGGTGGGTTGGGGTAGGGGGATGGGGTATCATCTGTGTTACAAAGGGAGCTGTTGGTGCTACCATTGGTGGTGTGGCTTGGATTGGTGTGGTGGAAAGAGTCTGTAGGTAACCAAAACAATTGTTGCAACTGTGTCTTCCATGGGACTAGGGTTGGTGAAAGAGCGAATGTCTACTGCGGTTAGAAGTGTTCTAGCTGTTGGGTTGGCTGTTGTAAACAAAGTGCCCTTAACAGGAATGAAGAAAGACAAATCTGACTAAAGCATGGAGGTAACGCTTGCTCGCCACAGCATTATGATGCCATGGCATTGAATTGCTAAACTGTAGACTACAACTAAGTCAACTGTTTTGGACGTTTATCTACTAAACTGCTGTGCTGAAAGTATTGATGACTGGCTTTCTCTACAAAAGAAGAGGCCAACACTAGCACAGTGTATGAAGAAGGCTTTTCATACTTAAATATGAGCTTTTTATTTGGTAAAATGTTACACTTACTCAGTTGTGACTGAACATACGATATATCTGAATATTTACGATAAGTCTTTTAGTTTAACTAAAAATGTGAAAGTTGAGATGAGTAGCTGATCTTTACATTTCATAGGTCCATGTGTACAATGTGCCAGGGAACTCGGCTGCCCCATAAAAAGGGAACCTTGAACTATATAAACTATAATTTTGATGTGCCTAATAGTTTCAGATGTCTTCGTTTTTTTAATAGTCATAGTTGTTTAGGCCAAGAGGCATTCTTTTCTTATTTAAGCTGGTAAAAGTAACAGGATTTAAAGAAATGTATTTATTTATTTTTTAATTCTTACCCAAGGATATGTTTTTTTATTGACTTGAGAAACATCTATGTGAGAGAGAAACATGGATTAGTTGCCTCCTGTATGTGCCCTGTCCAGGGACCCAACCCACAACCCAGGTATGTTTCCTGACCTGGAATGGAACCCACAGTCTTTTGGTGTACAGGAAGGACACTCCAATCAACTGAACTGCCCAACCAGGGCAGGATTTAGAGAAATTTAAAAGAAAAGATAAATGGTTTTATGATCGGGACTGTTAACCATCTTTTGTTACTTAAGCATTACATTAATTTAATCATCAGAGCCTTACAAAAGAAAACATCTTTTCTAATACCATAAATATGTGCAGTTCTTAGAATTATATATGGATTCTCTTAAAAGTTATTTGTGAAATTAGTTTTCCCTCTTAAGAATCTCAGGAGTCGCCCTGGCCAGTTTGGCTCAGCGGTTAGAGCGTCGGTCTGCGGTCTAGAGAGACCCGGGTTCAGTTCCCGCTAAGGGCATGTACCTCGGTTGCAGTTTGTCCCTGGCCCTGGTTGGTCGTGTGGGTGGCAGCCACTCGAGGTGTCCCTTTCGCATCGATGTTTCTCCCTCTCTCTCTCTTCCTCTCTCTCCCTCCCACTCTACCTGAACAAAAAATGGAAAAATGTCCTCGGGTGAGGATTAAAAAAAAAAAGAATCTCAGGAGTTACCCAGCTGGTGTGGCTCAGTGGTTGAACATCGACTAAGAGATCACCGGTTCCCTGGTCAGGACACATGCGCAGGTTGTGGGCTGGATCCCAAGCGGGGGGCATGCAGGAGGCAGCCAATTGATGTTCTCTCTCATCAGTGTTTCTATCTCACTCTCCCTCTCCCTTCCTTTTTCTCTAAAAATTAATAATAATAAAAAAGTATCTCAGGAGTCGTGGGGTAAAGGCATTTCTTGTTCTCAGCAGATAAGATAGTGTTTGTTAACTTTTTGTTAATTGTTAGCACTTATAACCAAATGTTATGCTTCAGCCTGGGTTCAAGCTCCATTGTCCACACACCTCACAGTGCCTAAGGAACATTTCTGTGCTGGTCAGAAGCTATGTTGAAAGAGTTTCAGATTAAGGAGAAATAAATAAATAATTTTAAGTTCTTAAAACTTACCTAGAACATCCAAGATATAAAAAGAATTCTTCACACCTATGTTACCTCTAGGATGGCTTAAATTATTAGCGGTACTCCTTTTTTAAAAACATAGTAAAAGTACCACAAATATGTGGGGACTGACTTTTAAATTGAAATAGGCTCCATAGATTAGTTTTGAATGATACACACACACACACACACACACACACACACACACACGGCATTCCTCTTAACTAAGGGTTATAATCCAAGCCTGAAAAAAATCTTAGTTTTCTTTATACTTAAGTCTGGAAATTTGTCTCCATTCTGCAGCTTTTTTTTTTTTCCCTCCCGAGGGAGGGGAGGAAAGGTATGATGCTTTGGAGTAAGTAAAATAGCATCCCTGAGAACTTAAAACAGATCACTCCAGCACCCAAGGTTTAAATGTCTGTAAATGACTAAGAGTTTTGTCATTAATAATGTATATTAACAAATGGATAAGAACATAACTTTTACTAGCAGGGATTTTAAACAAATCTACAAAAGTTCTTGAACCTTTCTATAGTATACAAAACTGATATGTCATTAAGGAGTTCAATTATTCAGAAATTAAATGGCTGTTAATTTCATGCTGTATTATTTAAGATATACCTGTTGGTATATTGGGTCAGATGTCATAATTAGCAAAGGGTTATTTTTTTAATCTAAAATTAATAGATGACACAAATAATGATCTAAATAGTGGTAGTGGAGAATTTGATTCCTGCTATTTGAAAGTAATTGTTTTGTTGCTAGTTTATATTTCTAATTTATCTTCTCTTGTTACATAGTCATAGACTCTGCTGTGATTTGTACCTGAATTTCTAAATATAGACTTTAGTTTACTGTAAAAACTAGTAAAAAATGAATAGTTCTTTTTTAGTATACATGGGATAAACTGAGTGTTCACGGTAACCCGGACACTAAAATGCCTTTGAAAAGAGGTATTTATTTGGTTTGAATTTGCCTGATTATGTAATAATGTATCCTGGGAAATGCTTTACTTTCACCAGCATAAAGGCTTAAATGTTTGCATTTCTTTTGTGTATTTTCATTCTGCTGCATAAAGTTTTATATTTTCCTAAAAGTTAATAAGGATTATTTGAAGAAGCTGCTTTTCTTTGTACCTCTTACATCTCACTGCAAAGAGAAATACTTTGTTTATGTTTTTAATTATATTTTAGGAAGATATTTAGTTATTTCTTTTTGTCTCGGGATGATAGTTATTTCCTTTGCTTTAAACTAGAGAGTGATCCTGGAATTCCTTTAAAAAAAAATTCCTAATAAGGAAATGTCATACAACCTGCATCATAGATTAGAAAAACATACCAAAACTAAAACCTTCCAAACATTATGAAAGAACAAATGCCAATCTGTTTTCAAAAGCATATTCATAAATTCCGTTATTTATTTCAGAATGATTTTATGGGAAACCTACTATGCATAGGGTACTTTGCTAGGTACTAAACTGAAAAGTTTATTAAAACAACTTATAGCCCTGACTGGCTTGGCTCAGCAGTTGGAGCATCAGCCCGAACCAGAGAGTCCCAGGTTCGGTTTCTGATAAGGGCATGTACCTTGGTTGCAGTTTTTCCCCAGCCCCCCTTGGGGTCATGTGAGTGGCAACCACCAGATGTGTCTCTCTCACACTGATGTTTCTCTCTCTCTCTCTTACTCCCTCACTCCCTCTTGCTCTGTCTGAGGATAAATGCAAAAGTATCCTCGGGTAAGAATAAAAAAACAAAAACAAAAACAAAAAAAAAACAACTTACAAAGACTAATTTAAAGCTTTATAATTTTAGACATTGAAGTGAAATTTTAAATCATTTTTAAAGGCTTTTATCTATGATTGTAACTGACGTTTTTTTTGTTTGTTTTGTGTTTTATTGTTGACAGTATTACAGATGTCTCCCATTTCTCCCTTTTTACCTCCCTCCACCCAAATCCACCTCAGGCCTTCCCCATACTATTGTCTGTGTCCATGGGTTATGCATATATGCATATATGTTCTTTGGTTAATCTCTTCCGGCTCCCTCCCACTACTCACCACACCCCACTCTCACACTGAGATCTGTTACTCTGTTCCATGCATCCATACTTCTGGATCTATTTTGTTAGTCAGTTTATTTTGTTTGTTAGATTCCACATATATGTGAGATCATGTGATATTTGTCTTTCTCTAACTGGCTTGTTTCAATTAGCACAATAATCTCCAGGTCCATCCATGCTGTCTCAAAGATTAAGAGTTTCTTCTTTTTAACAGCTACATAGTATTCCATTGTGTAAATGTACCGCAGCTTTTTTTTTCCTTTACTGATTTTAAAGAGAGAGGAAGGGAGAGAGAGAGAGAGATAGAAGCATCAATGAGAGAGAACATCTATTGGCCACCTCCTGCATACCTCCCACTGGGGATTTGGTCCACAACCCGGGCATGTGCCCTGACTGAGAATCGAACTGGCAACCTCTTGGTACATGGGTTGACGCTCAACCACTGAGCCACATTAGCTGGGCTACCACAGCTTTTTTTTTTTTTTTTTTATCCTCACCCGAGGACACCTTTTCATTCTCTATTCAGATAGAGCAGGAGGGAGAGAAAGAGAAACATCAATGTGAAAGAGACACATCGAGCGGCTGCCACCCGCACGACCAACCAGGGCCGGGGACAAACTGCAACCGAGGTACATGCCCTTAGCGGGAACTGAACCCCGGTCTCTCCGGACCGCAGGCCGACGCTCTAACCACTGAGCAAACCGGCCAGGGCTACCACAGCTTTTTTATCCATTCATCTTCTGTTGGGCATTTGGGATGTTTCCAGGTCTTAGCTGTTATAAATAGCACTGCTATGAATATGGGGGTGCATATATTCTTTCTGATTGGTGTTTCAGGATTCTTAGGATATATTGCTAGAAGTGGGGTTGATGGGTCAAATGGCAATTCCATTTTTAATTTTTGAGGAATCTCCATACTGTTTTCCACAGTGGTTGTACCATTCTGCATTCCCATCAGCAGTGTACTAGAGTCCCCTTTTCTCCACATCCTTGTCAGCACTTGCTGTTTGTTGATTTGTTGATGATAGCTAGTCTGTCAGATGTGAGGTGATACCTCACTGTAGTTTTAATTTGCATCTCTTTGATGATTAGTGATGTTGAGCATTTTTTCATGTGTCTGTTGTCTATCAGTATGTCCTCTTTGGAGAAGCACCTATTCATGTCCTTTGCCCATTTTTTAATTGAATTGCTTGTCTTCCTGATGTTGAGGTGTATGCATTTTTTATATATTTTGGAAATTAACCCCTAAACAGTTGTATCATTGGTGAATATATTTTCCCAAACAGTAAGTTTCCTTTTTATTTTGTTGATGGCTTTTTTGTTGCTGAGCAGAAGCATTTTAATTTGATGTAGTCCCATTTGATCATTTTTTCCTTTGTTTCCCTTGCCCTAGGCCAGGGGTTGGGAACCTTTTTTCTGCCAGCTGCCATTTGGATATTTATAACGTGATTCACAGGCCATACAAAATTATCAACTGAAAAATTATTGTGCTATATTTGGTCAGCATTTAATTAACTCACCCCTAATGTGATGGCTGGAACTGCTTCTCTTTGGTGAGGCCTTTGGCACTAACTGGTATTGATGATGTTGCTACTTGAAATTGCTTTTCCAGGTTTGCGTTGGTCAGTCTGGAGTGCAGTCGACTCTTTGCAATGGTAAGTTTTGAAAAGAACTGCCCGCAGCAGTAAGTTGTTCTGAACACAGATGCATATTTCAATGCCTGTCTCCTCAAAGTTCATCCTTGCTTATGTAACTTTTCTAGAACTCAAGCAGTGGGAGGTGGCTGTACCTAGCTTTCAGCTCATCATTGCTTTGATTTTGTGTGGTAGGTTATCATGCACATCAGCTGGTTCCACATTGAATGATATAGTAAAGATGTTCAATTCCATTTGTTTACTTTTCATGTCCTTGAATCTTTCATTCAATGCCTCAATTAGTTTTGCACATTCACCAGCATATTCAAGGGTCATTGAAGGCTTTTGTCCATCCAGAGTGGGGAAATGCACCAAGTTATTCCTTTTGAGTTGCATGTTCAACAGCCTTAATTTAGCTTCAAATGACATCATGTTTGAAAGCAGAGAGCTGAGAAGCTGGTTGGGGCCCTGCAGCTTGATGTTCACCTCTGAGAGGTACTCGATCCTGTTCATGTGAATGCTACATCACACAGCCACTTGCTAACATTGAGTTCCCTGACAGGTTTTCTCTTCATCTCCATGAACTGCTTGACTTCATCACCCAGTTTGTAAAACCTCATGAGCCATGTTCCGGTGACTCAGTCACTGACTTCACAGTGATATACAAGATCATCGTACTCAGAGACAAGATCATTCAGTAACTTCTTAAACTTGCAGCTGTTAAACCCTCTGCCTTTGACAAAATTTGTTCATGACACTACTGTTGACATCACATTGTTGAGCTGCAATGACTGTGCACAGAGACTTTCTTGGTGTCTGATGCAGTGCTATATAATTAAATTACTTGGATCAAGACTGAGACAATTCAGCTCTTTTTTGACAAATGCAATCGACATTTTTTGTGAGCCAACATGGTTGGAGCTCCATCTGTAATAGGCCAATTAACTTTTCAAATATTAGCTCAAGTTTTGTCATTGATAAAACAAGTCCTCTCAAATAAGTCCTCACCTCTCATAGTGCCATGCATGGTTTCCAGTGACAGCAGTTCTTGCATGTCAAACTCTCAGTTATCCCATGAACAAAAATAGCCAGTTAGGCAATATTTGTTATGTCTGTTGTCTCTCACAAGCCAGAGAGAAAAATTGGAAATTTCCCATTGAATCCTTCAGTTTTTTTTCAATATCTTGAGCTAAGCTAGTAATCCAGTCTGAGACAGTTCTGAGAGACAAACTAACCCTCTGAAACAATTTTACTTTGGTGCTAACAACTCCACAGCAGCCACCACACTCTTTCACAGACTCTCCCTCCCTCTACATGAGGCTCAGCTTCTTTGGGGTTAGCTCACTTACTACATCACTCGTCTAAGTAACGTTGTCTCTGTCACAACGAGGCTTAGTGAAAGTGGCATGTTGTGATTCCAAACTCCGCTGAAGAGCATTAATTTTATCCAGATGTGTTTGGCCTCCCAATTCATTGAGTTTCTCATGTTTGAGCTGTAATGATGCTCCAGATTGGCTTTTTTCATTACTGCTAACACATCTCCACAAACTAGGCACACAGGTTTGCCTTTTACTTCAACAATAAAAAATAACCATTTGTCCATTTCTCTTAGAAAGATTGACACTCTGCGTCAAATTTCTTTTCTTTGTAGTCACCATTTGTAGGATGTCATGCCACTTAAGTTTTAATAACTATCCAGTGTGTGTCACCAGTGATGCGACTATTTTGCTTTGATTGCTGTTCTATTCCTGTATCTGATATTTGGAACATATCCAACATTTGTTTCATAAACAGTTGAGGTCTTTTCTGTGTACTCTAATTTTCTTAATCTTCCTCTGAGATTCAGCTTTTGTGAGGATTATTGATTGTGGATGTGTAGCTAAAGGTTGGAATGGAGTTATCTGTGTTGACAAAGTTGACAACATTTTCATTAATCATCGGAAGCTAGGTCATCAACCGTCTCAAGGAATTATCTCATTGCATCTCGTCTCATTATCACCAGATAGCTTTAGTTTTGCCACAGTGTGTTAACACTTTTACAACATGTATACTCCCAGCCTGCATGGCACTGACTGTCCTCTGAGTCACCACAATACAGGCAGATGGGCCATGGGCAGCCAACCAGAAGCATATATGTCTGTCCTGTCATGTACTTGTATGCGTCCTGTCTATCCCATAGTGGATCTTCCTTGCTTATCCCTCAAAATGTACTTTATTATTATGATTCACATAATATAAATTTATGTTGCTATGAAAAAAGCTCCTAGATTAATGGAATTTCAAGTACCTCCTGTAGTTGCTTTGGCAGGGCCAGACCAAATGATTTCACAGGCCTGATATGGCCCATAGACCAGACATTTCCCACCCCTACTCTAGACAGTGTATCAGTGAAAATACTGCTTCATGAGATGTCTGAGATTTTATTGCCTATGTTTTCTTCTAGGAAATTCATGACTTACATTTAAGTCTTTTATGCATTTTGAGTATGATATAAGTTGGTGGTCTAGTTTCATTTTTGCATGTACCTGTCCAATATTCCCAACATCATTTATTGAAGAGATTCTTTGCTACATTGTATGCTCTTACCTCCTTTGTCAAATATTAACCATACTGGTGTGAGTGGTTTCTGGGGTCTTGGTTCCTTTACATTGGTCAATTTACCTCTTCTTGTGTCAGTACCATGCTGTTTTGGTTACAATGGCTTTGTAGTATTGTTTGATATCTGGTATTGTGATCCCTCCAACTCTGTTTTTCTTTCTCAAGATTACTGTGGCTATTCAGAGTTTTTGTTTGTTTGCTTGTTTGTTTTGGTTCCATATACATTTTTTTGAATATTTGTTCTAGATCTGTGAAATATGCTATTGGTATTTTAATAGAGAGTGTACTGAATGTGTAGATTTCTTTAGGTAGTATGGATATATTTAATGATGTTAAATATTCCAATCCATGGACACAATACATGCTTCCACTTTTTTGTATCTTCCTCTATCTCTTTTTTCAATGTTCTATAGTTTTCTAAGTACAAGTATTTTAACTCCTTTAGTTAAGTGTATTCCCAGGTATCTTAATTCTTTTTGATGCAATGGTAAATGAGATTTTTTTAAGTTTCCCTTTCTGAGAGTTCATTATTGGTGTATAAAAATGCCATCAATTTTTGGATGTTAATTTTGTATCCTGCTATTTTGCCAAATTTATTTATTAATTCTAGCAGGTTTTTGGTGGAGTCTTTAGGGTTTTCTATGTACAGCATTATCTGTGAATAATTACAGTTTTACTTCCTCCTTTCCCATTTGGATTCCTTTTATTTCTTCTTTTTGTCTTATTGCTGTCTTGTCTTGGCTAGGACTTCCAATACTATGTTGAGTAAGAGTGGTAAAAGTGGACATCTTGTCTTGTTCCTGATATTAAAGGAAATGCTCTTAGTTTTTGTCCATTGAGTATGATGTTGGCTCTAGGTTGGTCATATATAGCATTTATTATGTTGAGGTATGATCCCTGTATTCTCACTTTTCTGAGTTTTTATCATAAATGGGTGCTGGATTTTGTCAAATGCTTTTTCTGCATTTATTAATATGATCACATTATTTTTAACCTTAATTTTTTTTTTAATGTGGTGGATTGCATTTATTGATTTGTGAATATTGAACCATCCTTGCATCCCTAGAATAAATCACACTTGGTCATGTTGCATGATCTTTTTAATGTGATGCTTGATCCTATTTGCTAATATTTTGTTGAGAATTTTAGCATCTATGTTCTTCAGGTTTATGGGCCTGTACTTTTCTTTGTTTGTTGTATCTTTATCTGGTTTTGGAATTAGTATAATGCTGGCCTCAATAAAAGAGCTTGGAAGTCTGCTCCTCTTGAACATTTTTGAACAGTTTGAGAGTATAGGTGTTAATTCTCTTTAAATGTTTGGTAAAACTCCCCTCTGGAGCCATCCAGTCCAGGGCTTTTGTTTACTGGAAGGTGTGTGTGTGTGTGTGTGTGTGTGTGTGTGTGTGTGTGTGTGTGTGTTTGTGTGTGTGTTTTAATGCTTTCAATTTCATCAGTTGTTATCAACCTGTTCAGGTTTTCTGATTCTCACTGATTGAGTTTTGGCAGATTGTATATTTCTATGAATTTGTTCATTTCACCCAGGTTGTCCAGTTTGTTTCCATATAGATGTCCAAAGTATTTTCTTACAGTTCTTTGTATTTCTGTGGTGTCAGTTGTTATTTTACCTCTTTCATTTCTGATTTTATTTATTTGGGACCTCTCTCTTTCTTCATAAATCTGGCTGAAGGTTTGTCATTCTTGTTTATCTTTTCAAAGAACCAGCTCTTGGTTTCAAGGATCTTTGTATTATAATTATTTTTTAGTCTCTTTGTCATTTATTTCCACTCTGATCTTTTTTATTTTATCTTTACTCTTCTTTTAATATGATTTTATTGATTATTCTTTATTATTTTTTTTACCTTGGCTTTTTATTTTTTATTTATTTCTTTTTTAATTTTATTTTTGTTACAGATGTTTCTCATTTCTTACCCCCATTGACACCCACCTCCCCACACCCATCCCCGGGTTTTTGTCCATGTCCATTGGTTATACATACACGCATATAAGTTCTGTGGTTTATTGCTTCCCACCCCCCATAACCCCCTCTTCTCAGGGTTGTCAGTCTGTACCCTACTTCCGTGTTTCTGGGTCTGTCCTATTCCTCAGATTGTTCTATATATTATATGCCATATATAAGGGAGATCATGTGGTATTTGTTTTTTTCTCATTGGCTTGTTTCGGTTAGGATAATACTTTCCAGGTCCATCCATGTCGTTTCAAAGGATAAGAGAACTTTCTTTCTTACAGCTGCATAGTACTCCATTGTGTATATGTACCACTCCTTTTTTATCCATTCATTTACTGATGGACACTTGGGCTGTTTCCAGATCTTAGCTATTGTAAATAGTGCTGCTATGAACATGGGGGTACATATATTCTTTCTGATTGGTGTTTCAGGCTTCTTAGGGTATATTTCTAGAAGAGAAATCACTGGGTCAAATGGAAGTTCAATTTTTAATTTTATGAGGTAACACTATATTGTTTTCCATAGTGGCTGCACCAGTCCAAATTTACACCAGCAATGCACTAGAGTCCCCTTTTCTTCACACCCTCGCCAACACTTGATGTTTGATGATTTGTTGATGGAGGCCATTGTAACAGGTGTGAGGTGATACCTCGTTTGCTGTTTTGAATTGCATCTCTCTGATGATTAGTGATGTTGAGCATTTCTTCATATGTCTCTTAGTCATTTGTATGTCCTGTTTGGAGAGGTGTCTATTTAGTTCTTCTGCCCATTTTTTAATTGGGTTCTTTGTCTTCCTTTGGTGGAGTTGTATGAGTACTCTATATATTTTGGAAATTAACCCCTTATCTGATGTATCATTGGCAATGATGTTCACCCATACAGTAGGTTGCCTTTCCATTTTGATGATTGTGTCGTTTACTGTGCAGAAGCTTTTGAGTTTGATATAGCCCCATGTGTTCATTTTTTCTTTTGTTTCCATTGCCTTAGGTGATGTATCAATGAAAATTCTGCTGTGTATGATGTCCAAAATTTTGTTGCCTATATTTTCTTCTAGAATTTTTATGGATTCATGGGTCACATATAAGTCTTTTATCCATTTTGAGTTTAATTTTGTGTATGGTGTAAGTTGATGGTCTAGTTTTATTTTTTTTTTCATGTATCTGTCCAATTTTTCCAACACCATTCATTAAAGAGGCTGTCTTTACTCCACTGTATGCTCTTGCCACCTTTGTCAAATATTAATTGAGCATATTGCCTTGGGTCCATTTCTGGGTTCTCTGTTCTGTTCCACTGGTCTATATGCCTGTTCTTGTTCCAGTACCAGGCTGTTTTGATTACAGTCGCTTTGTAGTATAACCTGATATCTGGTATTGTGATCCCACCTACTTTGCCCTTCTTTTTTAAGATTGATGTGGCTATTCGGGTTCTTTTTGGTTCCATATGAACTTTTGAAGTACTTGATCTAGTTCTGTGAAGTATGGTGTTGGAATTTTGATGGTGATTGCATTGAATCTATAGATTGTTTTGGGTAATATGAACTCTTTAATTATGTTAATTCTTGCAGTCCATGAACAAGGTATGTGCTTCCACTTTTTTATATCTTCCTCTATTTCTTTTTTCAATGTCCTGTAGTTTTCTGAAAATAGGTCCTTTACTTTGGTTAATTTTATTCCTAGGTATCTTAATTTTTTTTGCCACAATGATAATTGAATTGTTTTTTCAGTTTCTCTTTCTGTGAGTTCGTCATTGGTGTATAAGAATACCGTCCATTTCTTGATGTTATTTTGTATCCTGCTACTTTGCCAAATTCATTTAAGTCTAGTAGATTTTTGATGGAGTCTGTAGGGTTTTCTATGTATAATATCATGTCATCTGCAAATAATGACAGTTTCACTTCCTCCTTTCCAATTTGGATCCCTTTTATTTTTTCTTCCTGTCTGATTGCTGTGGCTAAGACTTCCAGTACAATGTTAAATAAGAGAGGCAAAAGTGGACATCCCTGTCTTGTTCCTGTTCTTAAGGGAAATTCTTTTAGTTTCTGCACAATGAGTATGATGTTGGCTGTAGGTCTTTCATATATGGCATTTATTATGTTGAGATATGATCCCTCTATTCCCACCTTGCTGAGCATTTTAATCAGAAATGGATGCTGGATTTTGTCGAATGCTTCTTCAGCGTCTATTGATATGATTATGTGGTTTTTATTCTTCATTTTGTTTATGTGGTGTATCACATTTATTGATTTGCGAATATTGTACCAGACTTGCATCTCTAGGATGAATCCCATTTTGTCATGGAGAATAATTTTTTTGATGTATTGCTAAATCTGATTTGCTAATATTTTGTTCAGGATTTTGGCGTCTATTTGCATCAGGGATATTGTCCTGTAGTTCTCAATTTCTTTGTAGTATCTTTTCATGATTTTGGAATTAGAATTATGCTAGCCTCATAAAACGTGTTTGGAAGTCTTCCTTCTTCTGGAATTTTTTGAAATAGTTTGAGGAGAATGGGTGTTAGTTATTTCATGAGTGTTTGGTAAAACTCCCCCTTGAAACCATGTTGGCCTGGGCTTTTGTTTGCTGGGAGAATCTTGATTACCTCTTCAATTTCCTTAGTTGTTATTGGTCTGTTCAAGTTTTCTATCTCTTGCAGGTCCAGTATTGGGAGACTATTTGTTTCTAGAAAATGTCCATTTCGCTTAGATTGTCGAATTTGTTGCCATATAATTGTTCATAGTAGCTGTTAACAATCTTTTGTATTTCTGTGGTGACAGTTGTTACTTCTCCTCTTTCATTTCTGATTTTGTATATTTGGGTTATCTCTCTTTGTTTCTTGGTTAGTCTAGCTAAGGTTTCATCAATCTTGTTTATCTTTTTGAAAAACCAGCTCTTTTTTTCATTGATCCTTTGAATTGATTTTTGTTCTCTATGTCGTTTATTTCTGCTCTGATCTTTACTATTTCCTTCTTTCAACTTGCTCTGGGTTTTTTGTTTGTTTGTTTGTTTGCTTGCTTTCTAATTCCTTATGTTGTGAGGATAGACAGTCAATTAGAAATTTTTCTTGTTTCTTGAGGTAAGCTTGTAGTGCTATGAACTTCCCTCTCAGAACTTCTTTTGCTGCATCCCATAGATTTTGTGTTGTTGTGTGTTTATTTTCATTGGTTCCCAGGAATTTTTAAATTTCTTTCTCCATCTCCTCGGTAATGCATTTATTGTTTAATAACATGTTATTTAGCCTCCATGTGTTGAAATGTCTTTGCATGTTCTTGTTGCAATTGATTTCTAGTTTCATGCCATTGTGATCTGAGAAGATGCTTGATATAATTTCAATCTTCTTGAATTTGTAGAGATTTAGTTTGTGGTTTATCTTTGAGAATGTGCACTTGAGAGGAATTTGAATTCTGTAGTTTTGGGGTGTAATTCTCTGTAGATATCTATTAAATTCATGTGGTCTCTGTTCCTTGCTAATTTTTTGTCTAGAGGATCTATCCAGTGGTGTCAACGGGGTGTTGAAGTCTCCTGCTAGGATTGTATTGCTGTCGATTTCTCCTTTGATATCCTCCAGAAAAATTTTAATATATTTTGTTGCTCCTATATTAGGTACATGTATGTTTATCAAGGTTATATCTTCCTGTTGGATAGATCCTTTCAATATTATGTAGTGGCCTTCTTTGTCTCTAGTTATGGTCTTCATTTTGAAATCTATTTTATCAGATATGAGTATTGCTACCCCAGTTTTTTTTTTTTTTTTTTTTTGCTTTCCATTTGCTTGGAAAAATTTTTTCCATCCCTTCACTTTCAACCTATGTGAGTCTTTTGTTGTGAGGTGGGTCTCTTGCAAACAACATATAGATGAGTCCTGCTTTCTTATCCAATCAGCTACTCTGTGTCTTTTTATCAGAGCATTCAGTCCATTTACATTAAAGTGGTTATTGATATGTACTTATTTATTGCCATTTTTGTTTAGTTTGGTTATATTTTTCTTCCTATTTCTTCTACTAATTACAGCAGTCCTTTTAACATTTCTTGCAGTGCTGGTTTGGTGCTAATGTATTCCCTTAGCCTTTTTGTCTGGGAAGCTCTTTATTTGACCTTCTATTTTGAATGATAGCCTTGCTGGGTAGAGTAGTCTTGGATTCAGATCCTTGTTTTTCATGACCTTGATTATTTAATGCCATTCCCTTCTGGCCTGTAGTGTTTCTTGTGAGAAGTCTGCTGAGAGCCTTATGGGGTTTCCTTTGTAGGTAACCTGTTTCTTATCTCTTGCTGCTTTTAGGATTCTCTCTTTGTCTTTAATTTTTGAAATTTTGAGTACTATGTGTCTTGGTGTGGGCCTGTTTGGGTTCTTCTTACTTGGGGCTCTCTGTGCTTCTTGAACTTGAATGCCTTTTTCCTTCACCAAATTAGGGAAGTTTTCTTTCACTATTTCTTTGAATATATTCTTTAACTCTTGCTCATTTTCTTCTTCTTCGGGGATTCCTATGGTGTGAATATTATTACGTTTCCAGTTGTCCCACAGTTCTCTTAACCTGTCTTCCTGGTTTTTAATCATTTTTTCCTTTTGGTTTTCTGACTGGTTGATTTTTTTCTACAATGTCTACTAATTCACTGAACCAGTTCTCAGCTTCCTCTACTCTGCTCTTTAGACCTTCCAATGTGTTATTTATTTCTGATATGTCACTCTTGATCTCTTCTTGGTGGTTTTTAATTTCCAATTGGTTTATTTTCAGCATCTCTATATCCTTACTCATGCTGTTGAGCTTCCTCAAGATCATGGCTCTGAGTTCTAGCTCTGTTAACTTGCCTAACTGTTCCACATTGATATCATGTTTGGTGGAGGTGTCTTGTTCTTTCATTTGTCTTTTGTTTCTGTGTTTCACCAGTTTGGCTATCACAGTGTGTTTGGAGCCTGCCAAGTTTTCACTGTGGGTATTGGTGTTCTGCTGTTTGTGGCTCCCTCTCCTGGGTTTAGATGAGAGAAGGAGGACCCACATTAAACACCACTGTCAAGTCTTACTTTTTTGGTTAGAGTTGCTAGCCCAGGAATGGTACTGTTATCCTCTACCTTTTTGCCTGGAGGCTAGCAGTGCAGGTCTCTTGAAGAGTTTTGGGTTGTTAGTTGATTTAAAAAGTCCCTTAGATACTCAGTGTAGGGGGATTTCCCGAGGGTGGGGCAGATGCTGGTTGTTAGTAAGCCTCAATTTGCATTTTAATGGCCCACAGGGTGGGGTTGAATCTCGGGAGGGCTGCTGCTTCTCCCCAGAGCCCGGGGAAGGAGCAATATGGCCACTGTTCTCTGTGGCTGCAACTCAGCAAAAGCTCTGAACACCCTCCAAATCCTGAGCATCCCCACACAGTTCCAGTCCAGTCTGCCCTCCCTCTGCCGGAGCCCAAGGTGAGTGGTTGTGGCTATTTTAGCCTCTATCCCGGCTCTGTGCTGTGGGGCCTCTTGGGACTTTAACCCGAGGGCACTGCTCACAGCTAAGGCCACTGTTGAGCTGCCGACCATGAACTCCCAGCCCCCATCTCGTGCCTTCGCAATCCTACCAGGATCGAGTCAGTGTCCCTAGTTATATGTTCCTCACAAGCTGCTTTTCTGTTGCTTTTTCCTGTTGATTTGTCTGTATTTTAGTTGTAATTCCAGTTTGGTCCTGGGCGAAGGTCTGTGTAGCTTCCATTCACTCCACTGCCTTTTTGGAACCCCCTCCACTCTGATCTTTATTGTTTCCTTCCTTCAGCTTACTGGACTCTTCTTGTTATTCTCATCTTAATTATTTTAGTGGTAGTTTTATATTGTTTATTTGAACTTTTTCTTGCTTCTTGATTTGGCCTTAAAACTATGAATTCCCTCTCAGTACTACTTTTGCTTTGTCCCATAGATTCTGAGTTATGTGTTCTTGTTAATTTGTTTTCAGGAAGTTTCTGATTTCTGCCCTGATTTCATTGGTAATCCATTTATTGTTTAATAACAAGCTATTTAGTCTCCATGTGTTTGAAGATTTTTGAGGTTTTTTTTATTATTATTATTGTAGTTGATTTTCAGTTTCATACCATTGTGTCTGAGAAAATATTTTATGTGATTTCAATCTCCTTTAACTTGTAGATACTTTTTTTGTGTCCTAACGTGTGGTTTATCTTTGGGAATTATTTATGTGCATTTAAAAAGAATGTATATTCTACTGCTTTGGGGTGAAATATTCTGTAGATATCAATTAAATCCATGTGATCTGGTATGTTATTTAAGGCCACTGTTTTCTTGTTGATTTTTTTGTCATGGAGACCTATCCAATGATGTCAGTGGGCTGTGTAAGCCCCATATTTTGTTTGTATTGTTATCAATCTCTCCCTTAAAGTCTTCCAAGGGTATTTTTTATGTACGTAGTTATTCCTATATTGGGGACATATATGTTTGCTAGGGTTATATCCTTTTGTTGAAATGATTCTTTTAGTTATTATGTAGTGTCCTTCCTTGTCTCTTGTTATGGCCTTTGTTTTAAAGTCTATTTTGTCAGATATGAGTATTGCTACCACTGCTTTTGTTTTATTTCTATTTGTATGGAATACTTTTTTCTATTTCTTCACTTTTAATCTCTGTAAATCTCTTGTTCTGAGATGGATCTCTTATAGACAATATATATATGGATTGTATTTTGTTATCAATTCAGCTTCCCTATAGGTCTTTTGGTTGGAGCCTTTTGTTCATTTACATTTAGGGTTATTATTGATAGGTATTTATATATTGCCATTATTTTTCTTTTTACCTATGTTTCTATCTCTCTCAATTTGTTCTTCTTCTTAAAGCACTCCTTTGAACATGTCTTGCAATGCTAGTTTGGTGGTTACATACTCCTTTAGCCTTTGGTCTGGGAAGCTCTTTATTTTACCTTCAATTTTAAATGACTGCCTTTGTGGTTGGAGTAGTATTGGATTCAGGTCCTTGCTTTTCCTTACTTTGAACACTTTATGTCAACCACTTCTGGACTGAAGGGTTTCTGTTTAGAAATCAGCTAACATTGTAGTAGGTACTCCATTGTAGGTAACTTTCTGTCTCTTGCTACCTTTAAGATTCTTTCTTTGTCTTTAACATTTGTCATTTTAATTGTGATATATCTTGGAGTGGGTCTCTTTGGATTCATCTTGATTAGCACTCTCTTTGATTCCTAAACTTCTGTGACTTTTTTCTTCATCAGATTATAGAAGTTTTCTGTCATTATTTCTTTAAACAGTTTCTCTATTCCTTACTTTATTCTCCTTCTGGTATTCCCAAGATGAAGATGTTCCATTTCATGTTGGCCCAAAGTTCCCTTAAACTATCTTCTGCTTTTTAATTCTTTTTTTATTTTTGCTGCTCTAATTGGGTGTTTTCTTCTACTTTGTCTTTCAAATTGCTGATTTGATCTTCTGCCTCATTTATTCTACTTTTGAGTTTTTTCCAGTATGCTCTTGATGTCATATGTGTCCTTCTTCACTTGTGACTGGATCTTGTACATGATTTCTATTTTTTTGTTCCGTGCCATGGTAGTTCCCACTAAGTTCTTTGTAATTCTCACTAAGTTTCTGAGCATATTATTATGACCATTATTTTTGAACTCTATATCTTACCACCATTTTCTTGAACTCTTTTCTTGGTATGTGCTCCTTTTTTTTCATTTGGGGATTGTTTCTTTATCTCCAAAATTTTTGCTGTCCTTTTGTGTATCTTTCTATGTATAAGATCAAACTGCTATGACTCCCAGTATTCATGGGTGACCTTATGTAATAAGTGTTCTGTGGGACCCATTGGAGAAGTCTCTTTGATATACTAAGCTGGATGCTCTAGGAATGTCTTTTGTGTGGGTTATTTGGGCTCTCCTATTGTAATTAGTTCTTAATTGTTGTTGTCCATTTCATGTGTGGATCCCCTCTCAGGCTGGCTGACAGTGAGGCTTACTCCTAACCGCATCAAGCAAGCTGTTGTGATGGTGCAGACAGAACAAAATAAAACAAAATGAGAAAAAATCAAAAACATACAAAAGAGCCCTACAACAACAACAAAAGTAACTGCAAAAGAAAAGACAATTAGGAAAGAGAAAAAAGATGAATAATAAGATAAAATTTAAAAATACAAGAAAAAAAGGAGAAGAAAGGGGAATATGAAAGGACAGAAGGGAAGGAAAGATCATAATAAAGAACAGGGGAAGGAAAATGGTATGGAAAGAAAAGAGGAAGAAAAAGATGATGAAAAGGAAAAAAAAGGTGAAAGAAGAAAGACAAAAATTAAGAAACAGAAAAAAGGAGAGAAAACAGAAGAAAGGATAAAAAATAGAGTAAGAAATGGAAAGAAAAAAATTTGAGATATGAAAGAAAAAAGAGAGACAAAAATAATAACAAAGCAATAAAGAAGATACAATGGGACCTCAGTTCTCCAACTTAATTTGTTCCAAAGGTGGTTCAAGAATTGATTTGTGGATTCATCCCAGGGATGCAAGTTTGTTACAATATTCGCAAATCAACAAATGTGATACACCACATAAATAAAATGAAAGATAAAAATCATATGATTATCAATAGATGCTGAAAAAGCATTCAACAAAATCCAGCACCCATTTCTGATAAAAACGCTCAGAAATCTGGGAATAGAGGGATCATATCTTGTAATAATAAAGGCCATATATGAAAGACCTACAGCCAACATCATATTCAAAGGGTAAAAACTAAAAGAATTTACTTTAAGAACAGGAACAGGACAGGGATGCCCACTTTTGTCACTCTTATTTAACATTGTACTGGAAGTCTTAGCCACAGCAATCAGACAGGAAAAAAAATAAAAGGGATCGAAATTGAAAAGAAGGAAGTGAAACTGTCATTATTTGCAGATGACATGATACTATACGTAGAAAACCCCAAAGACTCCATCAGAAATTTACTAGACTTAATAAATGAATTTGGCAAAGTAGCAGGATACAAAATTAACATAAGGAAATTTATGGCATTGTTATACACCAATGATGAACTCACAGAAGGAGAAATTAAGAAAACAATCCCATTTACCATCAAGGCAAAAAAATGGAAGATACCTAAGAATAAACTTAAGCAAAGAAATAAAGGATCTATTCGCAGAAAACTACATGTCATTGGAAAAAGAAATAGAGGAAGATATAAAAAAGTGGAAGCACATACCCTGTTCATGGATTGGGAGAATTAACATCATTAAAAAGTCCATATTACCCAAAACAATTTATAGATTCAATGCAATTCCCATCAAAATACCAACAACATATTTCACAGAACTAGAACAAATACTTTAAAAGTTCATACGGAACCAAAAAAAGACTTCGAATAGCCACAGCAATCTAAAAAAAGAAGAACAAAGTTGGAAGGATCACATTATCAGATTCCCGGTTATACTCCAAAGCCATTGTAATTATAACAGCCTGGTACTGGCAGAAGAACAGGCAGATAGATCAATGGAACAGAACAGAGAACCCAGAAATGTACCCAAGACAATATGCCTAATTAATATTTGACAAAGGTGGCAAGAACATACAGTGGAGTAAAGAGAGCGTCTTTAATAAATGGTGCTGGGAAAATTGGACAGCTACATGCAAAAAAATGAAACTAGACCATCAACTTACACCATGCAGAAGATAAACTCAAAATGGATAAAAGACTTAAATGTGACTCAGAAATTTATAAAAATCCTAAAAGAAAATGTAGCAACAAAATTTCAGACATCATACACAGCAGAATTTTCACTGATACATCACCTAAGGCAACAGAAACAAAGGAAAAAAATGAACACATGAGACTACATCAAACTCAAAAGCTTCTGCACAGCAAAAGAAACAACCACCAAAATGGAAAGGCAACCCATTGTATGGGAGAGCATAATTGCCAATGATACATCAGATAAGGGGTTAATTTCCAATATATATAGAGTACTCATACAACTCAACAAAAGGAAGACAAAGAACCCAATTAAAAAATGGGCAGAGGAGCTAAATAGACACCTCTCCAAACAGGACATACAAATGGCTGAGACATATGAAGAAATGTTCAACATCACTAATCATCAGAGAGATGCAAATTAAAACAACAATGAGGTATCACCTCATACCTGTCAGAATGGCCACCATCAACAAGTCATCAAACAACAAGTGTTGGCGAGAGTGTGGAGAAAAGGGGACTCTAGTACACTGCTGGTGTGAATTTGGACTGGTGCAGCCACTATGGAAAACAATATAGTGTTACCTCACTATAAAAAATTAAAAATTGAACTTCCATTTGACCCAGTGATCCCACTTCTAGGAATGTACCCTGAGAAGCCTTAAACACCAATCAGAAAGAATATATGTACCCCTATGTTCATAGCAACACTATTTACAATTGTTAAGATCTGGAAACAGCCCAAATGTCCACCAGTAGACGAATGAATAAAAAAGCATTGGTACATATACACAATGGAGTACTATACAGGTGTAAGAAAGAAAGAAAGATCTCTTATCCTTTGAGACAACATGGAGGGACCTGGAAAGTATTATCCTAAGCGAAACAAGCCTAACAGAGAAAGACAAGTATCATATGATCTCACTTATTTGTGGAATATAATGAGCATAACAGTCTGAGGAATAGGGTAGTCCCAGAGATGTGGAAGTGGGGTACAGACTGACAATCCCCAGAAGAGGGGTTGGGGAGGGTGGGGAGATAAACCACAGAACTTATATTCATGTATGCATGAACAATGGACATGGACAACAAAGGTGGAGACAGGGCGGGGAGGTGGGGAGGTGGGAATCAGTGGGGAAAAAAGGACAAACATCTGTAACAAAAATAAATAAATTAACTAATAATAATAAACAAAAAAGATTAACAGACACTTTTCTTCCAGGTACTTCATAGTAGTACCTATCTGAAGTAGAAGTGGCTGACTTTTGATGGGGTCAGCATGGAAGAGGAGGTCACACAGCTCTAATCCTAGATAAAATCAAAATTCTGTATCCTGAAGCAGTAAACTGCTCTGAATAGTGGTTTTTATACAGTTTGTTTTAAAACAATAGGTACATTTCTTTAATGTTTGATAATGAAATTTATATTCGAATTGTCCTTACTGAGTCACTTCAAGATACCTCCATCCTCAGTTTCCAAAGGAAGATCCAAGAGAACACTTGGGATTGTTGTCTTCAGTTTATCAACTTAAATAGATAACAAAATTGAATTGGCACTAGGGGCTAATCTCTGTGAACTTCAGTTTTCTCACCTTTAATGCTCTTTCAATATTTAGGCTCAATGGTTCTGTTACTAATTTCCATTCATGAACTATTATTGATCAGTTAGCCATAAGTAACTGACTATGTTTATATTTTTTTCACATATACTAGTCTTGTGGTAAAACTATCTATAAATTTATTTGATTTTCTAGTACTAGACTGGATAATTTTATTTGCCATTAAATAATATCTTAAGCTTTGGTGGAGTGAAGCACTTGATTTTAATATTCCTGTGATTTCATGAGCAAACCATGTGTATGCTTTATGGATTTTGATCAGCTCCTCCTCCAACCTTCATATTTTTAATTATGAGTTTTAATTACAAAGAAATTAATGCTTATTGGGAAAAAGTAATACAGAAGTGTGGAAAGTAAATATTAACAGAAAGTAAATATTTTATTCTCTATCTTCTACTCAATCCTAAATGGCTTGGGATGAAACATTCCAAAACTATATATACATATAATTATTATATAGTTTTAAGTAAAGTAATTATATTATCTAATTATTTAGTGACTTAATTTTTTCTACTTGACATTTTATCTGAAACATCCTATGGGAAAGTATTTATAGATCCCCCTTATTCTTTTTAATTCCAGCCTTTGGTTTCACAGACTCAGAATCTTGCTTTTTCAGTCTGTCCACATATTGTAAAAAAAATACTGAACTAGGGGCCATGAAATTGGTACATGTTAATTATAGAAAAATCAATTATACAGATAAAAAAGAGAAGAAAAACTTTATATAGAGATAATTATTGCTAATATTTTGATATTGTATATATTAAAAGCATTTTATATACATGTAAATAGTATACACATGTACACATGTATGTATTTTAATTAAAATATGTTTTATTGCCATTTTATAACCTCATTATTCCTCTCAAATATATAAGAAATTTTTTTTATGTGGCATAAGCATTTTAAAGCTTTTTGATAAAATAGTACCTATTTTCATTCTAGAAATCCTGATTTAAGCTCCTACCAGCTGTGTGTAAGAGTGTTTATTTCCTTTTATTTTAATTGATCCTGGGAATTAATCACTTTTTAATCACTACTCTGATAGGTAGAAAATAGCATCTTATTTTAATTAGTATTTGATGATTAATGAGCCTAAACATTTTTTCTCTGTTTATTACTGAATATATTCTATTATAAATGATTTATTCTACTCTCTTGCCTTTTTTATATTGTAGTATTTATTGTTCTCCCTACTGATTATTAAGGGATGCTTGAGTATTACAGATACCTAACATACCCAGTCTGCCTACCTAGGCTTTTTTTTAGATGAGATATAAAGTGGTTACATATTTGGGCCCTGAAGCCAAACAGACATGGTTTGAGTCCTGGCTGTACTATTTACTAGTTGTATGACTTTGGTCAAGTTACTTAACCTTTTAAGCCTTAATGTCCACATCTGTACAACTGGGACATTAATATCACCTACCCTATATTGAGTTGTGGACATTAAATAAGAATGTCCTCAGAGAACTTGAACACAGTGCCTGGAATATGGACGATGCTTAATAAATGTCAACTATTATTTTTCTCAATGACAATTCAGAACCTAATTGTGTAAAGGAAATGCCACACTCATGCCTATCATTATTATATTTTGTTGCTAAATTATACTAAAACAGAACTTGTACCTTTCTAAATATATATATCTCAATCATATAAATAGTCATAAAGCTATTTTACCTTTAATCACATGTAGTTTGTGATCTAGAAATGCCAGATAAAATATATAGCTGAGATGAACAGAAATGAAAATTCTAGGTATTAGAAATAAAAAAGATTAATGTCAGTGAAAGAAAGTTGAGGTGAAGCCACAGTAGTCCGCAGTGGTATCTAGTTTGGCATGGTCTTTTCGTGCCAAGCACTGGGCTTGTACCACCTACATAGGAAATGAAGATGAACTCTCCAGTCTGCAGCAGCCGGAGAACTGAAACAAAACAGCCTGCAGAATGCCACGAGCTCAAAACTGAAACCTTTTCTCTAAAACAGAAAATCCACAGCCTGGCAAGTTAAGTGTTATAAAAGTTGATTAAAAGGCTGGGCAAACAATATGTTAATATTGGACAAAGTAGATTTTCATGGACTCATTTTTTAAGGATATACAAAGAAATGATTCATCAAGATGATATGCCAACATAAGAAGACAATTTCTAACAACATAATTTCTAAATTCACGACAATAATTTACAAAATTGCAAGAAGGTATTTTTGATAAATCCACTTCTAAAATAGGGATTATTTATTTATTTATTTATTTATTTATTTATTTATTTTGGTTCGTACCCCTAGCAGGAACCAAACCCAGGACTCTCTGGTCCACGGGCCGATGCTCCAACCACTGAGCCAACCGGCCAGGGCTAAAATAGGGATTTTTCAAAAACACACACCTCTTAGAAATCAAAAGATTGAACAAACAAAAGATTTCTAAGGATATGAAAGGTTTGATAACCCATTTAATAAGCTTGATCTAATAGACATATATAGATACCTGTATCCAGTAAAGAACCCACATTCTCCTCAGTACACAAGAAATACTTATCAAGATTGGTATGTGCTTGCCCATAAAGAAAATCTCAGCAAATTCTTTGTTTTTGTTTTTGTTTTTTTCCTCCTCACCTGAGGACATTTTTCCATTTTTTGTTCAGGTAGAGTGGGAGGGAGAGAGAGAGAGAGAAACATCGATGTGAAAGGAACACATCGAGTGGCTGCCACCCGCAGGACCAACCAGGGCTGGGGACAAACTGCAACCGAGGTATGTGCCCTTAGCGGGAACTGAACCCGGGTCTCTTTGGACCGCAGGCCAATGCTCTAACTGCTGAGCCAAACCGGCCAGGGCTTTCTTGTTTTTTTTCGTGTTTTTTTTTTTTGTTTTTTTGTTTTTTTTAAATTCTAAAAGGAGATTTAGTAGGTGCCTTAGTCCATTCTGGCTGCTATAACAAAAGTACTATAGACTGGGTACCTAATAAACAAATGTTTATTTCTCACAGTTCTGGAGGCTGGAATGTCTAAGATCAATCAAGGCACCTAGAGATTCTGTGTCTGGTGAGGGCCCATTTTTCTATTCGAGAAATGGCTACCTTCTTGCGGTGTCCTCACATGGCGGAAGGGGTGAAGGATCTCTCTTGGGGTCTCATTATAAGGGTGCTAATTCTATTCATGGGGGTTTCACTCTCATGACCTAATCACTTCCCAAGTGCCCCACCTCCACATACCATCATGTTGGAGGTTAGGTTTCAACATACAAATTTCAAGGGGACACAAACATTCAGTCTGTGGCAGCAGGTATCCTAGTTTGACTAGAGAAGTTGGGTAGGTAGGCAGCAAATATAAGTATTGGAAGAACTTTTTACTCCTTTGTATTGAATTTATTAAGATGACATTGGTTAATAAAATTATATAGGTTGCAGGTATACAATTCTATAATACATCATCTGTATATTGTATTCACCATCTCAAGTCAAGTCTCCTTCCATCACCGTTTAGTCTCCCCTTACCTTCTTCCACCTCCCCCGACTCCTCTTTCCTTCTGGTAATCACCATACTGTTGCATGTGTCTATGAATTTTGCTTTTTTTGTTTTTTGTTTCTTAATCCCTTCACCTTTATCACCCAGCCCCACAACCCACTCTCCCCTCTGACAATTGTCAGTCTTTTCTCTATCTATGAGTCTGTTTCTATTTTGTTTGTTAGTGTATTTTGTTAATTAGATTCCAGAGATGAGTGATATCATAGGTACTTGTCTTTCTCTGACTGGCTTATTTCACTTGGCATAATGTTCTCAAGGTCCATCCATGCTGCGTAAGATTTTCTTTTTTCTTTTTTTTACAGTTGGGTAGTATTCCATTGTGTAAATGTACCACAACTTTTTTATACACTCATCTACTGATGGGCACTTTGGCAGCTCCCAAATCTGGTCTATTGTAAGTAATGCTGCAATGAACATAGGGGTGCATATATTCTTTCAAATTAGTGTTTTGGATTTCTTCAGATAAATTTCCAGAAGTGGAATTGCTGGATCATAAGACAGTTCAATTTTAAATGTTTTGAGGTAACTCCATACTGCTTTCCACAGTGGCTGCACCAATCTGCATTCCCACCAGCAGTGCCCGAGGGTTCCCTTTTCTCCACATCCTCACCAACACTTGTTTGTTGATTTATTGATGTTAGCCTTTCTGCAGGTGTGAAGTGATATCTCATTGTGCTTTTAATTTGCATTTATCTGATGATTAGTGACATTATCTTCTCATATGTTTATTGGCCATATCTATGACCTCTTTGGAGAAGTGTCTATTCAGGTCCTTTGCCTATTTTTTAATTGGATTGTTTGTTTTTTTGGTGTTGCACTTTATAAGTTATTTACAAATTTTGGATGTTAATCAGATTGTCATTGGTTAATATATTCTGGGAAGGACTTAAATTTGTCAACATTTTGACTAGCAGCAAAGAGCCACTGAAAGTTTTGGAGCTGGACATGTACAAGATCTACATGAAGAGATGAATGTGGATTTCAGCCCAAGCTACTCCCTTAATTTTCAAAGGCTAATGAGAAATGAACCAGCTCCAAATAAATCATGAGTTTGTGCAAAGTGAAGTCCAAATGATGTCACTAGACCCTGCAGTAGTTCAAAGAAAGCAAAGTGGGAGTATTGAGCTACTGCTGAACATAGTAGATACATGAGCAATGAAAACAGGAGCTCTGTGCCATAGGGAATCTGCATGGTGCTAACAGGACAAAGGGTAATTAATTTCCAGAAAATCACCACTAGTCTCATTAAAATATTTAACTTGATTTTGTTGTTATTGTTTTGATTTAATTTAAATTCAACTTTTAAGCTAATTTTGGATTTACTTATAGTTAGGATCTAACTGCATTACCCAAGTTTTATGTTTGCTGATGCAATAAAACTAAAGATGACTCTGGAAGCCTGGGATCATTTTTCCAGATATTTATTCATGTTAGAGAAATTGTGGTCTAGTTCATGCCCTTGATTTTACACTTAAGCATGGAAAGATGACTAATAATAATAGTAACTATAATAAAAAAAATATTAAATATGAATACTAGCACATTTGGTGCAATGCTGTGTATTAGTCATTATGTTAAGCACTCCTTATGTCTCTTCCTCGTGTGTGCCTTGCATCTGTGTTAGATTGTGAGTGCTATTTACTTTTCCTATTTTGATGAAGAAACAGGCTTAGAAGGATTAAGCTTGTTCAAAGTGACAAAGACCATACACCCAGGAACCAGGTTTGAAACCCAAGCCTTTGTAACCCCGGAGCATGTATGTTTGACCACCTTGCTATACTGGCTTGATCTGGCCACACAAGTTGAAACTCAGCCACATTTAGATCCAAGATGTCTTGATTTGTGGCCTAGTATATTCTTCATCTCACCTTAAGCCTCCATTTCTTTGAGAGTATATAGCTAAAGCCACAGAGTAGTTCAAGCTCCTATGTCATAAAAATGTTTGATTAGGCATATCTACTATATCAGAAGTTCAGAATATTAAATCATATTTTCACTTTCATTTGGGAAAAACTTTGACTCCTTATGGAGTCTGTGGAATGTTTTAATTAGATATTTGAAACATTTAAAAAGATTTTTTTCTCTATTACCTGTAGCACACAGGTTTTAGACCAGATATGGGTCCAATAAGTTGGATGGATGAATGAAAATTAGAACCCCATTTTTTCTAGTGAACAAGTTAGATTTGAGAAGACTAGTTTCAAGTACATTTGTATCTAAGTTTATAGGGACAAAAGTAGATTTAAGAAGTGTTTCCTGGTATTGACAATTATACTATAATTATATAAGGTGTAGAAATTTGGGGAATTAGGATGAAGGGCAGATGGGGATTCTTTGATCTATTTTTGCACCTTTTTTTGTAATTCTGAAATTATTTCAAAATGAAAAGTTAAATAATTAAAAGAAAAATATATTTTTAAAATATAGCCTTGAACGTTGCTCAGTCACCATGCTATATATACACATATGCCCCTAAAGCATTCACTCTTCTAAACTGCCAGACAGCTGTTTTATACACTCTTCTTTCTGTGCAGCTCTTCCCGAGCTCCTTCCCCAAACTCATTCATTGTGAAAATGGATGCAATCAGAAGATTTTTTTTGCAGGCTCACCCCCAGCCCCTGTGACCATTTACTCGGCTTTCTCTCCTTTCTTTGTGGATGAGTTGTCCAGCTCCTTGCCAATGCCAAGACCTGCAGTTATTTATTAGAGCTCATCCTCTCCTATCTATTTAACATTGCTTCAACAATGTTCCCTCTGACTCCTGCACTGTATATATATTTTTCTTTTTCTCTGCTGGATAATTCCTGGAAGCATAAAAGCATACTGTTATTTCTCTTGCCTTAAAACAAAACAAAGCCACTCCTGAGCTCACTTCCCCCTTGAACCAGCTTCTGCAACATCTCTTTTCTTCCCTTTACAATATATTTTTTAAAAATTTGTTTATAGTTGCTGTCTCTAGTTTCTTCCCTCCCATTCTTTTGGAAAACCACTCCTAAGGGACTTTTGCCACACTTCTTCACCACCTTCTCCTACATAATTACCAATGACCTCCATGTTTCCGTATCTGGTGGTCAGTTAGTTCTCTATTCTCAACTTATATGACCATCAGCAGCTTCTCAGAGGTTGATTCCTCTTCCCAACTTGAAATTTATCTTCATCAGGCCTCTAAGTCATCATAATTATCTACATCTTTATCTTCAACTGCTCTGAGAGTTCCTTCATAGTACTTCATTAGTGCCTCTTCATTTCCCTAATCTGTTATGTTGGCGTGCCCCAAAGCTCAGAGCTTGGATCTCTTCTATTTTTTATTCATATTCACAGTCTAGGTGATCTCATAAAAACTCTGAGATTTACATACATCAATATGCTGATGACTTCAAATTTAAATATACAGTGTGGATCTATAGATTCTATATCCAACTGCTTAATTAATATCACCTCATTGGATCCTAATAGGCATCACATATCTAACATTGAACTCTTGATATTCTTTATCCCCAAGTCTGTTCTTTATTTAGTCTTCTCCCATAAGATAATGACAGCTCCATCCTTCTAGTGGCTCTGGCCAAAGGCCCTGGATTAACTCTGCTTTCTTATAGGCCACAAGGAATCTGTCAGCAAATTCTTTTAACTCTATTTTCAAAATATACACAGAATCTGACTACTTCTTGTCATCTCCTCTGCTAAGACCTTAGTCCAAGGCACCACTGACTCTCACCTGGATTATTGCAACAGTCTCCCACCTGGTCAGACTGCACCTGGCTTTGATCTTCTTTGGTTTAATCATGACACAGTAGTCAAATCCTGTGTAAACTCTTTGATTAATCTGCCCTGCCAGCAATGACTTCCTATCCCACTTATTGTAAAGCCTACCATGTGATCAGGCCTCTCTGACCTCATCTGCTGCTTGGTTTTTGCCACATCACATTAGCCTTGAAAATGTCAGATGCACCTTTTTCTCAAGGTCTTTGCACTTGTTCCTTCTGCCCGAAATTTTCATAGCCCATATATCTGCTGGGCTTGCACCACTTCCACTCCCTCACTGTCAGCCTGCACCTCCCTTATGTTTCTACTCAAGAAAGTATCACTTTCTCGGTAAGGCTTTTCCTGGTACCCCTATTTAGAATTTCAATTCCACATTTCTGTTTACCATCACCCCCAAAAGATGCACACATACTATATACACAGATTTCTATTCCCCTTTTCTGACTTAGTTTTCTTCTCCCTAAGAGTTATCACTAATATATTGTTAGTTTTGTTTTTGTGTTTTGTTTGTTTTGGTTTTTTTACTTTTCTTATATATTATTTGTTTTTCTCAACTGTAATATAAACTTCATTAGGTCAAGAACTTTTGTTTGATGCATTAACTATTTTATTCCAGTGCCTCTGCTGGTACCTGGCACATAGCAAGTGCTCAATAAATATTTGTTGAATGAATGAATCTGCAATGGAATCCCAGAAAAACTTTGGTGAAATAGGCGTTGAACCAATGAAATCATCCATTCTTTACAACAACTTTAAGTAGCAATTCATCATGATATGTTAATTACATAAATTCCTAGCTTTTTTGTGAATTAACATTAGGCATCTAATATCTAGCATATCAAATATTTTCCCCTAGTTTTTAGCTGATGATGACAGTGATGATGTTAATTGCATAAGTCAAGCTGTTGCAACATTTTGCATGGTTTATTAACCGTTCTTATTATTAAACTAGAAATCCCATATGTAATATTATTTTCTCACCATTTTTAAGTTTTTAAATAATCTCTTTTTATTTCCTCTTCTTTAGTTGGAGTCTTTCAACATTCTTCAGTTTTTGCACTGATTGCCTGTGAGAAGGTTAATAATCAATGACTTCCATGTTTCTGTATAAACACAGAAAACTTGCTGTAGACCAAAAGTTGTAAGTTTTTGACCTCTCAATGAATCAGTTACAGATGAAGCAACATGACATTCAGTTTTTTTAAATTATTTGCCAATATATAAAAAAATCAGATGACTTCACATGAATGTCCAGATTTCTGGTTTCTCTTAAACAATCAAATCTGCATTCCTTCTGCTTCTACTTTTAGACAAGACATATATTTTCCAGCATGTGATAGTTCCTGCCACTTACACTTGGCCCATTTCACTGAGTTTAGTTCCCTGCCTGGTCCTTGTAGGTATTTGAGATGGACTCAAAACATAGGAAGGAAAATGGCTTAGAGATTTAAACAACCCTCTATGCCCACTTATGCCACCTACTAGGACTGGCAGACTTATTCCCGAAGCATTGTTTTCTATCTCTGAACACTTATAAAATAAAAGTTTATAAATTCAGTAGCTTCAGTAAATCCACTAAGTAGTTTTAGAGAGTCCATACTTCATTCATTCTGGTGCATGTTTCTTTTTTGATTCTTAATTTTTTTAAAAAGTTTTTATTTGTTTATCTTTTATTTAACCACATTTTCTCTTGCTTTAAGTAAAAAAGAGCATGCCCGGTGTGGCTTAGTGGTTGAGCATCAACCCATGCACTAAGAGGTCACCAGTTCGATTCCCGGTCAGTGTACATGCCCAGGTTGTGGGCCTGATCCCCAGTGGGGGTTGTGCAGGAGGTGGCCAGTCGATGTTCTCTCTCATCAATGTTTTTATCTCTCTCTCTCCCCCTCCCTTCCTCTCTCTAAAATCAATAAAGAAAAATTAAAAACAAAAGAAAGAAAGCAATGAGAAGGGAGATGAGGTGACAAAGGCTTCTTCTCCCTCCCTTTTCTCATTCTTCTGACTGAAGTTCATAAAGGACTAGGAGCCCTTCGTAAGATGAAACCCTCACTGTGTAGAAGACTGATAGGCCCCTCTGGAGTGACAATAGGAAGCATTCAATTGCTCAGGTTAAACTGTGTGACCACTTGGGCATATATTTATTACATTTTCTGGCTACCATATAATTCATCTAAAAGAATACCTCCATTTACTGGTTAACAAGTACTCAGTCTTCATCTATAAAAAGTATATAGTCAAAGGAAAATGGGAAATATCACTGAGGTTCAATCTTGATTACTTTGGAATGGAAGCAAAGAGGCAGGATGAAATTGTCATGGGCTGGCCTGTGAACTGCACAAGAACAGAGAATGTGTCTGTCTTATGCACTGCTCTAGTCCCATGTCTGGATGAGTGCCTTGAGGAAAGTAGGATAAATGAGTAAAATAGTGAATGAATTTGGATGTTGTGATCATTCTAGGATGTTGTGGTCATACTATTTTGCTGGTTGAAGCTATCTTACACATTGATGTTTATGTTTCTATTATTAATATTGTCTGGTTAAAGAAACTTCATTTTTAGCCATGATTTTCTTTCCCTAAATATGATTATTCTCAAAGTGGATAGAATTTTAAGTGCACATGCCTTCTCCTTTATTGATACTTATACTTTAGTTGGCACAGAAAAATGGGAGTAAAATATATTCCTTTATTATAAAAAATAATTTAAAATTTAATATATTATCTAAATATATTATCTAAATATTATCTTAAAAAAATTTAATATATTATCTAAATATCAATACATGTCAAAAATTTAATTAAACTGGCCTTGGTTCTTGATTTTTCTCTTAATTTTAGATGTCAGTCTTTGACCTTCTGCTCATTTGCTTCTAAGTGCTTTCTTTTAAAGTTGATTCCAATAGCTTGATTTCTCACATGCTGATGCTGCTCAATTCTGTGTCTTCTGCCTTGACCCAGCACACAGCTCCAGTTCCACAGTTTGCACTGTGCACAGGCCAGCTCTCCTGAGTCTTTTCAGTGTTGCTTCAATCTCATTGTGTCCAGGATTTCATCTTTGTCTTCCCTAAATGCCATGTTTCAATCCAGGGCATCATTCTTCCCTGAATTCCTTAAGTGATTAACCTCAGTCATCCTTGAGTCATCTTTCTCATTTATCCTCTATAAAGTCAACCTCTGGACTATCTCTTATGTTTCTTTCTTCTATTGCTTGTTGCCCATCCCAGGCCCAGCAGTTATTGCCTCATACTTCATCAACAGCATGTTTTCCTAACCCTCTTGTTTTCAGTCATTTCCCACTCCATCCCATTTCTCTGCCAGCAGACTAATCTTAAAATAATCTATTTCATTGTTTTAGTCTCTACTGCATAAGGTCCCTATGATTATCTTTACCTGTGTCTGTTTTGTGTCTTCCTTGGCATTACATTGTACACAATAAATGCTTGTTTAATAAATGAGTGCTTGAAATAAGGAAGCTGTTTCATATGAGTGCACCGAAGCTAGACTGGCTATCCTTTGGCTTAGTATGCAGAGACTCGGCAGCTGATTCATATCTCTATTTTAAAAATGGAGAACTTGACCAGAAATATTTTCATATTGCAGCTGCAGATAAACAGTAAAAACAAAAACTTTTCATCCAGGCTTCAGTTTTCTTAAAATAGAGTAAATGCCACCTCCATCATGGGCTTGCTGCAAATATTAAATGTGATGTGTTAAGGCACCCACATGGTATACAAGTAGATGCAAATAAATTCTAGTTGAATCTTAATAAGTAATTTGAACTGACATAATGAAATATTTAGGTACTTTATGTAAATCACAATTTATAAATTCACATTCAATAAAATTTGTCATTAGGACCATTGTGTTAAGTGTGTTAGCATATATTACCTCATTTATCCTTCCAAGTGGCATTTTCTGCGATTTACGTATAAATTCAGCAGGGGAAAGTGAAAATCCCTTATACAAAATCCATTCACTTATGCTGGAATCAAGATTTGTCTCTAAGAGTTCTAATTTTGGATCTTTTGCATTTCCCATGTAGCAACCTCCTCAAATATTTTTCTAATTAGTTTTTTAAATGTATTTTTAGGTTTGCATTCCTAAAGGCTCATGCCTTTCTCTTTTAACATTTGATTCACACTCTTTGTCATTTATTGTTTTCTGTATGTTTATTTTAAAATATTTGTTTTTGTATTTTTATTCTTGGAGGTTGAGAGCATCTCATACATTGTCTCAGCAGCATGCCTTTTTACAAAAGTTGAGGAAATATTGTATTTTCAGCATGGGAAGTTGCAGGTATATGGCATACATTCACTTCTGCCTGTATCTATTTTAGTGACTATTAGTACAAATGGATTATAAAATGTCAGTGAATATCTAGGGAGTTGTTATAAACTAAAGGTACAAAAATTCTCTACTTTTGAAATGGTCATAGCCTGCATAGTGTGCTGAATTCAACTTTTTAATACTTAAAAATATTGCAGAGATAATATTTTTAAGTACTTGACATTTTATGAAAATAAAGTTTGCAACTGTGAATGGCCCTCTTCTTTTTATCTACCTGGCAATAATAGCTATAACTAGCTTTGGCCACATTGTTATTAAAAAAGGATAGTAAAATTAGTATTAAACAGGTATCAAGTCAGTCTTTATATTGTAGCAGTTTATATAAAATCTCTGGAAGACCTATCATTCTTAGAGAGTGAATTTTAGATGTATTTTTAAAATATATAATTACTTTTGCTTTTTGGTTTAACTTTTAAATGCCATATTGTTTATAGAATCAATTTTTCTTCTCAACTAATTAAATAGTTATTGAACTTGAACTATGAGCAATGGAGCATGTTAGGTGCTAGGAGAGGGTGCAATTCCTGTACTTCAAAAACTAACATTTCATTTGGGAGGAGTATATAACATCCCCATGCTGTTTATATATGCTGGTTCCTACGAAATGACCTTCATCACTCTCTTTCCTTTCTTTTGCTGGGTCCCCACTTTTTGAAGCTCATTTATATATCTTCTAAGATGCTTTCCTATCCACAGCCCCATTCCCAAGTCATTGGTACCTTGGGACTAGTGTTCATCACAGGGTATTGTAATTGTTAGTATGTTTGGTAACCTCCCAGACTATGAACTCCTTGAGCATATGTCTATTAGTTTTGTTTCCTGAGGGCCTGGCACATGAAATATTTAGGTATGTTATATGTATTTCCTAATAAGAAATTGATGAATGTATAAAGGTGCTACAAACACATACAATTATATAGTCATAGAGATGAACTGAAAAAGAAAGGTGGCATGCAATAAATGTCAAGAATTACATAAACAAGTACTATGGGTTTTATGAGAAGAAAAGTTGGATTGGTGATCAAGGAAGGATTCTGTTATTTTTTATTATTAAATTTATGGAGGTAACATTGGTTAATAACATTATATAAATTTTAGGTATGCAACATTATAATTTGATATGTGTATAATCTATTGCATGCTTACAACCCAAAGTCTAATTTTCTTTCATTACCATATATACTCCTTTTACTAAATTCACCCTCCCCCCATCACTTTCCTCTCTGGTAATCATCATTCTGTTATCCGTATCAATGAGTTTGGTTTGTTTTGTTAGTTTTTTACTTCTTTGCTTTATATTCTACATATGAGTAAAATCATTCCATTTTTGTCCTTTTCTGTCTCACTTATTTTACTTAGTACTGTATGTCAAGATTCATCTTTGTAGTCCATTATTTTAATATATATATAATAATCAGCCAATAAGGATTAAATATTGCCATTTTCAATATAGATACCACATCTTCTTTATCTATTCATCCATCAGTGGATACTTAGGTTGTTTCCAGGTCCTGGCTATTGTAAATAGTGCTGCAATAAACACAGGGGTACATATATCTTTATAAATTATTTTGATAATTTTTGGGTAAATATCCAGAAGAAAAATTGCTGGATCACATGATAGTTCTAGTCTTAATTTTTAAGTAACCTCCATACTGTTTCCATAATGGCTGCATTGATTTACAATCCCACCAACAGTACACAAAGGGTTCCCTTTTCTCCACATCCTCTCCAGCATTTGTTATTTCTTGTCTGTTTGTTAATAGCCATTCTACCACATGTGAGGTGATATTCACTGTGGTTTTATTTAAACTAAAACTTTGTTTATTTTTTTATTACACTTACATAAAATATTATATTAGTTTCAGGTGTACAACATAGTGATCAGACATTTATATAACTTAACAAAGTGATCATCTCAATAAACCTAGTACCCATTTGACATACACATAGTTATTACAATATTATTGACTATATTCCCCATGCTGTACTCTACATCTCCATGACTTTTTTTACAACTAGTAATTTTCACATCTTAATTTCCTCCTCTTCACCCACTCACCCTCTAGAATCCCTTCAATCTGGCAGATATCAGTTTGTTTTCTGCATCTATGAGTTTGTTTCTGTTTTGTTTTTTAGATTACACATATAAGTGAAATCATATGGTGTTTGTCTTTCTCTGTTTGAGCTATTTCAATTAGCATAATACCTTCCAAGTTTCACCATGTTGTTACACATGGCAAGATTATATTCCTTTATGGCCAAGCAATATTCCATTGTGTATATGTACCACTTCTTCATCTGCTCATCTCTTGGTGTACATTGAGCTTGACTTCATATTGTGGCAACTGCAAACAATGCTACAGTGAACACAGATATGCACATGCCTTTTCAAATTACTGTTTTGGGTTTCTTTGGCTAAACACCTAGAAGTGGAATTGCTGGTCCTTCTTTGTTTCATTTTATAGCATTTTTATTTTGGTTATAGTAATTGTTTCAAAGTCTCTTTTGTCTGATATAAGTATTGTTACCTCTGCTTTTAAAATTTCTATTTGCGAGGAAAAAAAATGGCGGTGGAGTGAATGGAGCTACACAGACCATCTCCCAGGACCAAACTGGATTCACAACAAAAATAAAGGCAAATCTTCAGGAAGGGGCAACCGAAAGACACATAACCAGGGACACCGACTCAATCCTGGTAGGCTTGCGAGGACGCAAGAGGGGGCCGGGAGCCCAAGATATGAAGCGGCCTGGGCAGGGTCCAGGGGACTCTGCGGTGGAAAGTTGCTGCTACTGACTCCGCTGAGACCCCGCCTGAGTCCTGCGAACTCTGCTGCCTGCCAAGCCCTCGGCTGGAGCCGCACGGGCTGGCACGGACTGGCTCCGACCAGGGGACTCGGTGGGACGCTGCTACCCAGGCTGACTCCTGCGAACTCTGTGTGCTAAGCCCTCGGCTGGTGCCGCACAGAATCACGGGGACCAGGGGACTCTGCTGGAAGGTGCTGCCAACCCGGCAGTGTCCCGCTACCGCGGCTCAGTCCTGGGGCTTCTGCTGAGTGCAAAACCCTCTGCTGGTGCCACAGCCATGGCCGCCCTTGGCTGGAAGCAGCGCTCTCAGGTTAAAAGTCCCATGCTGCTCCACGACGCAGACTCTAGACAGAGGCTAAATTGGCAGCAGCCACTCACCTTGGGCTTCAGCAGAGGGAGGGCAGACTGGACTGGAACTGTGTGGGGACACTCGGGTTTTGGAGGGTGCTAAGAGCTTTCGCTGAGTGCAGCCACGCAGGACTGTGGTCATTTTACTCCTTCCCAGGGCCCTGGGGAGAGGCGAGGTGGAGGCCCCTCCCTCAGGGATTCAATCCCACCTGGTGGCCATTGACATGCTAATTGAGGCCCATTAACAACCAGCAGCTGCCGCAAACTCGGGAAATCCTCTTACACTGAGCACCTGAGGGAGTTTTTCAGGCAACTCAGAAACCAAGGGTCTTCAGGTGACCTCTACTAATAGCCTCCAGGCAAAAAAAAAAAAAAAAAAAGCTAGAGGATAACTACCATTCCCTGGGCTAGCAACACTAACCAGAAAAGCTAAGACTTGAAGGTGGTGTTTAAAGTGGGTCCTCCCTGGCTCATCCAAACCCAGGAGAGGGAACCACAAACAGCAGAACACCAACACCCACAGGGAAAATTTGGCAGACTCCAAAGCCCACTGTGATAACCAAAATGGTGAAAAACAGAAACAAAAGCCAAATGAAAGAACATGAGACCTCTACGGAAGATGAGATAAATGAGGTGCAGTTAAGCAAGTTAACAGAACTAGAATTTAGAGCCATGATGTTGAGGAAGCTCAACAGCATGTGTAAGGATATGAGCACCATGAGTAAAGACATAGAAATGTTGAAAATCAACCAGTTGGAAATTAAAAACCAACAGGAAGAAATGAAGAATGACATATCAGAAATGAAAAACACATTGGAAGGTCTAAAAACCAGAGTAGGGGAAGCTGAGGACCAGATCAGTGAATTAGAAGACAGGCTAGAAAAAATCAACCAATCAGAAAACCAAAAGGAAAAAACGATTAAAATACAGGAAGACAGCTTAAGAGAACTGTGGGACAACTGGAAACGGAATAATATTCGCATCATAGGAGTCCCTGAAGAAGAAGAAAATAAGCAAGGGTTAGAGAATATATTCAAAGAAATAGTGACCGAAAACTTCCCTAATTTGGTGAAGTAAGGAGGCATTCAAGTTCAAGAAGCACAGAGAGCCCAAGTAAGAAGAACCCAAACAGGCCCACACCAAGACACATAATAATCAAACTGCCAAAAATTAAAGACAAACAGGGAATCCTAAAAGCAGCAAGAGATAAGCAACAGGTTACCTACAAAGGAAACCCCATAAGGCTCTCAGCTGACTTCTCACAAGAAACACTACAGGCCAGAAGGGAATGGCATGAAGTAATCAAGGTCATGAAAAACAAGGATCTGAATCCAAGACTACTCTACCCAGCAAGGCTGTCATTCAAAATAGAAGGTCAAATAAAGAGCTTCCCAGACAAAAAGGCTAAGGGAATACATTAGCACCAAACGAGCACTGCAAGAAATGTTAAAAGGACTGCTGTAATTACCAGGAGAAATGGGAAGAAAAATAGAACCACACTAAACAAAAATGGCAATAAATAAGTACATAGCAATAATCACCTTAAATGTAAATGGACTGAATGCTCCCATAAAAAGGCACAGTGTAGCTAATAGGATAAGAAAGCATGACTCATCTATATGTTGTTTACAAGAGACCCACCTCACAACAAAACACTCACATAGATTGAAAGTGAAGAGACGGAAAAAAATCTTCCAGGCAAACGGAAAAGAAAAAAAAGTTGGGGTAGCAATACTCATATCTGATAAAATAGATTTCAGAATGAAGGCCATAATTAGAGACAAAGAAGGCCACTACATAATATTGAAAGGATCTATCCAACAGGAAGATATAACCTTGATAAACATATATGCACCCAATATAGGAGCACCAAAATATATTTAAAAACTTCTGGAGGACTTCAAAGGAGAAATCGATAGCAATACAATCATAGCAGGGGACTTCAACACCCCGCTGACATCGCTGGATAGATCCTCTAGACAAAAAATTAGCAAGGAAACAGAGATTCTAAATGAAGCACTAGACCAAATGGATTTAATAGATATCTACAGAGAACTACACCCCAAAACTACAGAGTTCACATTCTTCTCAAGTGCACACGGGACATTCTCAAAGACAGACCACATGGTAGGGCACAAACTAAGTCTCTACAAGTTCAAGAAGATTGAAATTATATCAAGCATCTTCTCAGATCACAATGGCATGAAACTAGAAATCAATTGCAAGAAGAACATACAAAGTCATTTGGACACATGGAAGCTAAATAGCATGTTATTAAACAATGAATGGGTCACCGAGGAGATCAAGGAAGAAATCAAAAACTTCCGGGAAACCAATGAAAATGAAGACACAACAACACAAAATCTATGGGATGCAGCGAAAGCAGTTCTGAGAGGGAAGTTCATAGCACTACAGGCCTACCTCAAAAAACAAGAAAAATATCTAATAGATTGTCTAACCTCACAACTTAAAGAACTAGAGAGCAAACGAAAAGAAAACCCCAGAGCAAGTAGAAGGAAGGAAATAGTAAAGATCAGAGCAGAAATAAATGACATAGAGACCAAAAAAACAATTCAAAGAATCAATAAAACAAAGAGCTGGTTTTTCGATAAACAAGATAAACAAGATTGATGGACCCTTAGCTAGACTCACCAGGAAACAAAGAGAGAGAACCCAAATACACAGAATCAGAAATGATAGAGGAGAAATAACAATTGACACCACAGAAATACAATAGATCGTTAACAACTACTATGAATAACTATATGACAACGAATTCGACAATCTAAGCGAAATGGACAAATTTCTAGAAACACATAGTCTCCCAAAACTAGATCAGGAAGAGATAGAAAACGTGAACAGACCAATAACAGCAGAAGAAATTGAAGATGTAATCAAGACTCTCCCAGCAAACAAAAGCCCAGGCCCGGACGGCTTCACGGGGGAGTTTTACCGAACATTCAAAGAAGAACTAATACCCATTCTCCTCAAACTATTTCAAAAAATTCCAGAAGAAGGAAGACTTCCAAACTCGTTTTATGAAGCCAGCATAATTCTAATTCCAAAACCAGAAAAAGACACAACAAAGAAAGAAAACTACAGGCCAATATCCCTGATGAATATAGATGCCAAAATCCTGAACAAAATACTAGCAAATCGGATCCAGCAATACACCAAAAAAATTATCCACCATGACCAAGTGGGATTCATCCCAGGGATGCAAGGCTGGTACAATAATCGCAAATCCATAAATGTGATACACCACACTGAAAGATAAAAATCATACGATCATATCAATAGACACTGTAAAAGCATTTGACAAAATCCAGCACACATTTCTGATAAAAACGCTCAGCAATGTGGGTATAGAGGGATCATATCTCGACATAATAAAGGCCATATATGAAAGACCTACAGCCAACATCATACTCAATGGGCAAAAACTGAAAGCATTTCCCTTAAGAACAGGAACAAGGCAAGGATGCCCACTTGCACCACTCCTATTTAACGTAGTACTGGAAGTCTTAGCCACAGCAATCAGACAGGAAGAAAAAATAAAAGGGATCCAAATTGGAAAGGAGGAAGTAAAACTGTCATTATTCTCAGATGACATGATACTATACATAGAAAACCCCAAAGACTCCATTAAAAGTTCACTAGACTTAATAAATTAATTTGGCAAAGTAGCAGGATACAAAGTTAATGTCAAGAAATCGATGGCATTCTTATACACCAATGATGAACTCACAAAAAGAGAAACTAAGCAAAAAATCCCATTTACCATTGCGGCAAAAAAATTAAGATACCTAGGAATAAACTTAACCAAAGAAATAAAAGACCTATTCGCAGAAAACTACAGGTCATTGAAAAAAGAAATAGAGGAAGATATAAAAAGTGGAAGCACATACCCTGTTCATGGATTGGGAGAATTAACATCATTAAAATGTCCATATTACCCAAAGCAATCTATAGATTCAACGCAATCCCCATCAAAATACCAACGGCATACTTTACAGAACTAGAATAAATACTTCAAAAGTTCATATGGAACCAAAAATGACCCCGAATAGCCACAGCAATCTTGAAAAAGAAGGACAAAGTAGGTGGGATCACAATACCAGATATCAGGTTATACTACAAAGCCACGGTAATCAAAACACCCTGGTACTGGCGCAAGAACAGGCATATAGACCAGTGGAACAGAACAAAGAATCCAGAAATGGACCCAAGGCAATATGCTCAATTAATATTTTATTGACAAAGGTGGCAAGGGTATACAGTGGAGTAAAGACAGCCTCTTTAATAAATGGTGCTGGGAAAATTGGACAGTTGCTTGGAGAAAAATGTAACTATACCATCAACTTACATGAGAATAAACTCAAAATGGATAAAAGACTTAAATGTGACTCATGAATCCATAAAAAACCTATAAGAGACTGTAGGCAACACAATTTCAGACATCATATACAGCAGAATTTTTAATGACACATCACCTAAGGCAATAGAAACAAAGGAGAAAATGAACACATGGGACTACATCAAACTCAAAAGCTTCTGCACAGCGAAAGATATAATCATCATAACGGAAAGGCTACCCACTGTATGGGAGAGCATAATTGCCAATGATATATCAGATAAGGGGTTAATTTTCAATACATATAGAGTGCTCATACAACTCCACAAAAGGAAGACAAAGAATCCAATTAAAAAATGGGCAGAGGAACGAAATAGACACCTCTCCAAATAGGACATACAAATGGCTAAGAAACATATGAAGAAATGCTCATCATCACTAATCATCAGAGAGATGCAAATAAAAACAACAATGAGGTATCACCTCACACCTGTCAGAATGGCCACCATCAACAAATCATCAAACAACAAGTGTTGGCGAGGGTGTGGAGAAAAGGGGACTCTAGTACACTGCTGGTGGGAATGCAGACTGGTGCAGCCACTATGGAAAACAATATGGTGTTACCTCAAAAAATTAAAAATTGAACTTCCATTTGACCCAGTGATCCCACTTTTAGGAATATACACTAAGAAGCCTAAAACATCAATCAGAAACAATATAAGTACCCCCATGTTTGTAGCAGCACTATTTACAATAGCTAAGATCTGGAAACAGCCAAAGTGTCCATCAGTAGAAGAATGGATAAAAAAGCTGTGGTACATATACACAAAGGAGTACTATGCAGCTGTAAGAAAGAAAGATCTCTTATCCTTTGAGACTACATGGAGGGACCTGGAAAGTATCATCCTAAGTGAAACAAGCCAAATAGAGAAAGAGAAGTTTCATATGATCTCACTTATTTGTGGAATATAATGAACATAACAGTCTGAGGAAGGGGGTAGTCCCAGAGACGCGGAAGTGGGATACAGACTGACAATCCCCTAAACAGGGGGGTGGTGGGGAAGAGATCAACCACAGAACTTATATCCATGTATGCATGAACAGTGGACATGGACAACAAACTGGGGAAAGGGCAGGGAGAGATGGGGAGGGGGGCATCACTGGGGGAAAAAGGAGACAAATCTGGGACTTCCGGTCAAGATGGCGGCGTAGGTAAACGCGGTATCGCGTCCTCCCACAACCACATCAAAGTTACAACTAAACTACAGCACAACCATCATTCAAAACCGCCTGATATCAAGCTGAATGGAAGTCGTACAATTATGGAAGTAAAAAAAAAGCAGCTACATCCAGACTGGTAGGAGGGGCGGCGGCGCGAGTGGCGGCAGCGGTGGCGCGACGGGCTGGTCCTACACCCAAGCGTGGCAGATAAAAATCAGGAGGCTCCCGCGGCTGGGAAGGTCCTTCCTGAGGACTGAGGGGTCCCCGTCCCACACCAGGTGCCCTGTTCAGTGTTCCAGTGCCAGGAAGAGAAGTCCCCATAACTTCTGGCTGGAAAAACCAGCGGGAACTGAGGCTCAGGGAGGCTTAAGCAGCTGGAGCCCCAGACAGCTCCCTAAAGGGCCCTCGCACGGACTTATCGGACTCTCTCCCTCTAAGCTCGGAGGGGAGGCAGCTCGAGGGGCACCAGAGACACACAGGGAAGAACTGAGCTGTTTGGCACTGGAGCGAGGGCTGGAGAGGGGGTTTCCTCGGGGACAAACGTGCTGTAAGAGGCCTTTGTTCCTTTGGTGAGCCCTTCCCGGGGGCGGCAGACAGAAGCCATATCTGGGACTCCAGCAACCTGGCTCACACTGGTAGCCCAGCCCTGCTGACTCCCTGAGGCCTCGCCCCGCCCCACACAGCTTTCAAGCCCACCCAAGCTGTTGCCACTTGCTTAACTACAGGATTGGCCGGTCTTGGATCCTGCTTCAGGTTTTCCTAAATTCTTTCAAACGAGCAGCATCGGGTCTCTGCGAGCCCCATACCTCTCATTAAGTAATACACAGAAACAAACACAGGGGGGCAGCCAAAATGAGGAGACAAAGAAACAGGTCCCAAATGAAAGAACAGAACAAAACCCCTATAAAAGAACTAAGTGAAAGGGAGATAAGCAACCTAACAGATACTGAGTTCAAAATACTGCTCATAAGGGTGCTCAATGAACTTAGTGAGAACCTCAGTGAACTTAGGGAAGGCCTCAAGAGCATAAAAAAGGACCAGTTAGAAATCATGGATACACAGTTAGAATTGAAGGAGGCATTAACTAAAATAAAGAATAATTTACACAGCTTCATAATAGAGTATGTAAATCCAAGGAGCAAACCATCGATTTGGAATATAAGGAAGCAAAAAATCCCCAATCAGAACAGCAAAAATAAAAAAGAATCCAAAGAAATGAGGATAGTGTAAGGAGCCTCTGGGACAACTTCAAGCGTGCCAACATTCGCATCTTGGGGGTGCCGGAAGGAGAAGAGAGAGAACAAGAAATCGAAAACCTGTTTGAAACAATAATGGCAGAACACTTTCCTAACTTGGTGAAGGAAACAGACATACAAGTCCAGGAAGCACAGAGAGTCCCAAACAAGATGAACCCCAAGAGGCCCACACCAAGACACATCATCATCAAAATGCAAAAGGTTCAAGACAAAGAGAGAATCTTTTTTGTTGTTGTTGTTCAGGTAGAGTCGGGGGGGGGGGGCAGCGGAACAGAGAGAGAGAGAGAAACATCGATGTGAAAGGGACACATCGAGTGGCTGCCACCCGCTCAACTGACCAGGGCCGGGGACAAACTGCAACCGAGGTACATGCCCTTAGCGGGAACCGAACCAGGGTCTCTCAGGACCGCAGGCTGATGCTCTAACCGCTTAGCCAACCGGCCAGGGCCAAAGAGAGAATCTTAAAAGCAGCAAGAGAAAGGCAGCTCGTTACCTACAAGGGAGTACCCATTAGGCTGTCAGCTGATTTCTCAAAAGAAATTTTACAGGCCAGAAGGGAGTGGCAAGAAATATTCAGAGTGATGAAAACCAAGAACCTACAACCAAAATTACTGTATCCTGCAAAGCTGTTATTTAGAATCGATGGACATATAAAAACTTTCCCAGACAAGAAAAAGTTAAAGGAGTTCATCACTACCAAACCGTTATTATATGAAATGATGAAGGGTCTTTTTGAAGAAAAAGATAAAATGTATGAACAAAGAAAATGGCAATGAATACATTTCTATCAATAATGGAATCTACAAACAAAATGAACAGGAAGAACAGGAACATTCTCATAGATACAGAGAACATTTTGTTGGTTGCCAGTTGGGAAGGGGGTTGGGGGAATGGGTGAAAAAGGTGAAGGGATTAAGAAGCACAAATGCATTGCTAGACTGACAAACCTCAAAGGGAAAGGGGTTGGGGGGGTGGGAAGAAATAAACCAAAGAACTTATATGCATAACCAATGGACACGGACAATAGTGTGGGAAAAGGAGGGAGGGGGGCGGGAGTGGGGAGGAGGGGGTCAATGGGGGAAAAATGTGGAACATCTGTAACACATTTTACATCCAATAATAAAGATTAAAAAAAAAAAAGGAGAAACATCTGTAACAAAAATTAATAAATAAATAAATTAATTAATAAATAAATAAATAAATAAATAAATAAATAAATAAATAAATAAAAAGTTTGTTGAGAAAAAAAAAAAAGAAATCAAAAGACAGCCCTGGTAGGTTTTGCTGAGATGTTAGAGCGTGGGCCTGCGAACCTGAGAGTTCCAGGTTTGGCTCCCACCAAGGGCATGTGCTTCGGTTGCAGTTTGTCCCCAGCCTCAGTTGGGGTTATGTGGGTAGTGGCCACTCGATGGGTCTCTCTGGCATTGATGGTTCTTTCTTTCTCTCTTCCTCCCTTTTTCCCACTCAATCTATCTGAAGATGAAAGCAAAAATGTTCTCAGGTGAGGATAAAATAAAAAAATCAAAACACAGATATAGAGTTTCCCAGATAAGAAAAAGCTAAAGGAGTTCATCCCAACCAAACCAGAATTATAAGAATTGATAAAGGGTCTTCCTTCTGTAAAAAAAGAAGAAGAAGAAGAAAAAGATGAAAAATATAAATAATAATATACCAATAATTAAATACTTATCAACAGTTACTTTATTATTTTAAATAATTAATTAATTAATTATTGTTACAGATGTTTCTCCTTTTCCCCACTGATCCCACCCCCGCCCTGTCCCCAGCTTTATTGTCCATGTGCATTGTTCATGCATACATGCATACAAGTTCTGTGTTTATCTCTCCCCCATCACACTCTCTTCTGGGGATTGTTAGTCTGTACCCCACTTCCTTACCTCTGGGATTACCCCATTCCTCAGACTGTTATATTCATTATATTCCACAAATAAGGGAGAACTTATGATACCTGTCTTCATCTGTTTGGCTTGTTTCACTTAGGATAATTGTTTCTAGGTGCCTCCATGTCATCTCAAATGATAAAAGATCTTTCTTTCTTACAGCTGCATAGTACTCCTTTGTGTATATGTACCACTGCTTTTTTATCCATTCATCTACTGATGGACACTTGGTCTGTTTCCAGATATTAGCTATTGTAAATAGTGCTGCTATGAACATGGGGGTACCTATGTTCTTTCTAATTGAAGTTTCAGGCTTCTTAGGGTATATTGCTAGAAGGGGGAGTACAGGGTCAAATGGCAGTTCAATGTTTAATTTTATGAGGTAACACCATATTGTTGTCCATAATGGCTGTACCAGTCTGCATTCCCACCAGCAGTGTACTAGAGTCCCCTTTTCTCCACACCCTCACCAACACTTATTGTTTGATAATTTATTGATGGTGGCCATTCTGACAGGTGTGAGGTAAAACCTCATTGTTGTTTTAATTTGCATTTCAATGATGATTAGTGATGTTGAGCATTTCTTCATATGTCTCTTAGCCATTTGTATGTCCTGTTTGAAGAGGTGTTTATTTAGATGCTCTGTCCATTTCTTAATTGGGTTCTTTGTCTTCCTTTTATTGAGTTGTATGCGCACTCTCTATATATTGGAAATTAACCCCTAATCTGATATATCATTGGCAATTATACTCTCCCATAGGGTGAATTGCCTTTCCATTTTGATGATTGTATCTTTTGCTGTGAAGAAGCTTTTGAGTTTGATGTAGTCCCATGTGTTCATTTTCTCCTTTGTTTCTATTGCCTTAGGTGATGTGTCATTAAAAATTCTGCTGTATATGATGTCTGAAATTGTGTTGCCTACAGTCTCTTATAGGTTTTTTATGGATTCATGAGTCACATTTAAGTCTTTTATCCATTTTGAGTTTATTCTCATGTAAGTTGATGGTATAGTTACATTTTTCTCCAAGCAACTGTCCAATTTTCCCAGCACCATTTATTAAAGAGGCTGTCTTTACTCCACTGTATACCCTTGCCACCTTTGTCAATAAAATATTAATTGAGCATATTGCCTTGGGTCCATTTCTGGATTCTTTGTTCTGTTCCACTGGTCTATATGCCTGTTCTTGCGCCAGTACCAGGGTGTTTTGATTACCGTGGCTTTGTAGTATAACCTGATATCTGGTATTGTGATCCCACCTACTTTGTCCTTCTTTTTCAAGATTGCTGTGGCTATTCGGGGTCATTTTTGGTTCCATATGAACTTTTGAAGTATTTATTCTAGTTCTGTAAAGTATGCCGTTGGTATTTTGATGGGGATTGCGTTGAATCTATAGATTGCTTTGGGTAATATGGACATTTTAATGATGTTAATTCTCCCAATCCATGAACAGGGTATGTGCTTCCACTTTTTTATATCTTCCTCTATTTCTTTTTCCAATGACCTGTAGTTTTCTGCGAATAGGTCTTTTATTTCTTTGGTTAAGTTTATTCCTAGGTATCTTAATTTTTTTGCCGCTATGGTAAATGGGATTTTTTGCTTAGTTTCTCTTTTTGTGAGTTCATCATTGGTGTATAAGAATGCCATCGATTTCTTGACATTAACTTTGTATCCTGCTACTTTGCCAAATTAATTTATTAAGTCTAGTGAACTTTTAATGGAGTCTTTGGGGTTTTCTATGTATAGTATCATGTCATCTGAGAATAATGACAGTTTTACTTCCTCCTTTCCAATTTGGATCCCTTTTATTTTTTCTTCCTGTCTGATTGCTGTGGCTAAGACTTCCAGTACTACGTTAAATAGGAGTGGTGAAAGTGGGCATCCTTGCCTTGTTCCTGTTCTTAAGGGAAATGCTTTCAGTTTTTGCCCATTGAGTATGATGTTGGCTGTAGGTCTTTCATATATGGCCTTTATTATGTCGAGATATGATCCCTCTATACCCACATTGCTGAGCGTTTTTATCAGAAATGTGTGCTGGATTTTGTCAAATGCTTTTACAGTGTCTATTGATATGATCGTATGATTTTTATCTTTCAGTGTGGTGTATCACATTTATGGATTTGCGAATATTGTACCAGCCTTGCATCCCTGGGATGAATCCCACTTGGTCATGGTGGATAATTTTTTTGGTGTATTGCTGGATCCGATTTGCTAGTATTTTGTTCAGGATTTTGGCATCTATATTCATCAGGGATATTGGCCTGTAGTTTTCTTTCTTTGTTGTGTCTTTTTCTGGTTTTGGAATTAGAATTATGCTGGCTTCATAAAACGAGTTTGGAAGTCTTCCTTCTTCTGGAATTTTTTGAAATAGTTTGAGGAGAATGGGTATTAGTTCTTCTTTGAATGTTCGGTAAAACTCCCCCGTGAAGCCGTCCGGGCCTGGGCTTTTGTTTGCTGGGAGAGTCTTGATTACATCTTCAATTTCTTCTGTTGTTATTGGTCTGTTCACGTTTTCTATCTCTTCCTGATCTAGTTTTGGGAGACTATGTGTTTCTAGAAATTTGTCCATTTTGCACAGATTGTCGAATTTGTTGCCATATAGTTGTTCATAGTAGTTGTCAACGATCTTTTGTATTTCTGTGGTGTCAGTTGTTATTTCTCCTCTTTCATTTCTGATTCTGTGTATTTGGGTTCTCTCTCTTTGTTTCCTGGTGAGTCTAGCTAAGGGTCCATCAATCTTGTTTATCTTTTCGAAAAACCAGCTCTTTGTTTTATTGATTCTTTGAATTGTTTTTTTGGTCTCTATGTCATTTATTTCTGCTCTGATCTTTACTATTTCCTTCCTTCTACTTGCTCTGGGGTTTTCTTTTCGTTTGCTCTCTAGTTCTTTAAGTTGTGAGGTTAGACAATCTATTAGATATTTTTCTTGTTTTTTGAGGTAGGCCTGTAGTGCTATGAACTTCCCTCTCAGAACTGCTTTCGCTGCATCCCATAGATTTTGTGTTGTTGTGTCTTCATTTTCATTGGTTTCCCGGAAGTTTTTGATTTCTTCCTTGATCTCCTCGGTGACCCATTCATTGTATAATAACATGCTATTTAGCTTCCATGTGTCTAAATGACTTTGTATGTTCTTCTTGCAATTGATTTCTAGTTTCATGCCATTGTGATCTGAGAAGATGCTTGATATAATTTCAATCTTCTTGAACTTGTAGAGACTTAGTTTGTGCCCTAACATGTGGTCTATCTTTGAGAATGTCCCGTGTGCACTTGAGAAGAATGTGAATTCTGTAGTTTTTGGGTGTAGTTCTCTGTAGATATCTATTAAATCCATTTGGTCTAGTGCTTCATTTAGAATCTCTGTTTCCTTGCTAATTTTTTGTCTAGAGGATCTATCCAGCGATGTCAGCAGGGTGTTGAAGTCCCCTGCTATGATTGTATTGCTATCGATTTCTCCTTTGAAGTCCTCCAGAAGTTTTTAAATATATTTTGGTGCTCCTATATTGGGTGCATATATGTTTATCAAGGTTATATCTTCCTGTTGGATAGATCCTTTCAATATTATGTAGTGGCCTTCTTTGTCTCTAATTATGGCCTTCATTCTGAAATCTATTTTATCAGATATGAGTATTGCTACCCCAACTTTTTTTTCTTTTCCGTTTGCCTGGAAGATTTTTTCCCGTCTCTTCACTTTCAATCTATGTGAGTGTTTTGTTGTGAGGTGGGTCTCTTGTAAACAACATATAGATGAGTCATGCTTTCTTATCCTATTAGCTACACTGTGTCTTTTTATGGGAGCATTCAGTCCATTTACATTTAAGGTGATTATTGATATGTACTTATTTATTGTCATTTTTGTTTAGTGTGGTTCTATTTTTATTCTCATTTCTCCTGGTAATTACAGCAGTCCTTTTAACATTTCTTGCAGTGCTCGTTTGGTGCTAATGTATTCCCTTAGCCTTTTTGTCTGGGAAGCTCTTTATTTGACCTTCTAATTTGAATGATAGCCTTGCTGGGTAGAGTAGTCTTGGATTCAGATCCTTGTTTTTCATGACCTTGATTACTTCATGCCATTCCCTTCTGGCCTGTAGTGTTTCTTGTGAGAAGTCAGCTGAGAGCCTTATGGGGTTTCCTTTGTAGGTAACCTGTTGCTTATCTCTTGCTGCTTTTAGGATTCTCTGTTTGTCTTTAATTTTTGGCAGTTTGATTATTATGTGTCTTGGTGTGGGCCTGTTTGGGTTCTTCTTACTTGGGGCTCTCTGTGCTTCTTGAACTTGAATGCCTCCTTACTTCACCAAATTAGGGAAGTTTTCGGTCACTATTTCTTTGAATATATTCTCTAACCCTTGCTTATTTTCTTCTTCTTCAGGGACTCCTATGATGCGAATATTATTCCGTTTCCAGTTGTCCCACAGTTCTCTTAAGCTGTCTTCCTGTTTTTTAATCGTTTTTTTCCTTTTGGTTTTCTGATTGGTTGATTTTTTCTAGCCTGTCTTCTAATTCACTGATCTGGTCCTCAGCTTCCCCTACTCTGGTTTTTAGACCTTCCAATGTGTTTTTCATTTCTGATATGTCATTCTTCATTTCTTCCTGTTGGTTTTTAATTTCCAACTGGTTGATTTTCAACATTTCTATGTCTTTACTCATGGTGCTCATATCCTTACACATGCTGTTGAGCTTCCTCAACATCATGGCTCTAAATTCTAGTTCTGTTAACTTGCTTAACTGCACCTCATTTATCTCATCTTCCGTAGAGGTCTCATGTTCTTTCATTTGGCTTTTGTTTCTGTTTTTCACCATTTTGGTTATCACAGTGGGCTTTGGAGTCTGCCAAATTTTCCCTGTGGGTGTTGGTGTTCTGCTGTTTGTGGTTCCCTCTCCTGGGTTTGGATGAGCCAGGGAGGACCCACTTTAAACACCACCTTCAAGTCTTAGCTTTTCTGGTTAGTGTTGCTAGCCCAGGGAATGGTAGTTATCCTCTAGCTTTTTTTTTTTTTTTTTTTTTTTGCCTGGAGGCTATTAGTAGAGGTCACCTGAAGACCCTTGGTTTCTGAGTTGCCTGAAAAACTCCCTCAGGTGCTCAGTGTAAGAGGATTTCCCGAGGTTGCGGCAGCTGCTGGTTGTTAATGGGCCTCAATTAGCATGTCAATGGCCACCAGGTGGGATTGAATCCCTGAGGGAGGGGCCTCCACCTCGCCTCTCCCCAGGGCCCTGGGAAGGAGTAAAATGACCACAGTCCTGCGTGGCTGCACTCGGCGAAAGCTCTTAGCACCCTCCAAAACCCGAGTGTCCCCACACAGTTCCAGTCCAGTCTGCCCTCCCTCTGCTGAAGCCCAAGGTGAGTGGCTGCTGCCAATTTAGCCTCTGTCTAGAGTCTGCGTCGTGGAGCAGCATAGGACTTTTAACCTGAGAGCGCTGCTTCCAGCCAAGGGCGGCCATGGCTGTGGCACCAGCAGAGGGTTTTGCACTCAGCAGAAGCCCCAGGACTGAGCCGCGGTAGCGGGACACTGCCGGGTTGGCAGCACCTTCCAGCAGAGTCCCCTGGTCCCCGTGATTCTGTGCGGCACCAGCCGAGGGCTTAGCACACAGAGTTCGCAGGAGTCAGCCTGGGTAGCAGCGTCCCACCGAGTCCCCTGGTCGGAGCCAGTCCGTGCCAGCCCGTGCGGCACCAGCTGAGGGCTTGGCAGGCAGCAGAGTTCGCAGGACTCAGGCGGGGTCCCAGTGGAGGCTTTAGCAGCAAGTTCCTGCTGCCGAGTTCCCTGGCCCAGCGATTCCGTGCATTACCATCCAAGGGCTTGGGAGGCAACAGAGTTTGCAGGACTCAGTTGGGGTCTCAGCAGAGACTTTAGCAGCATCTTCCCACCATCGTGTTCCCTGGCCCCAGCGAGTCCCAGGGGCACCAGCCAAGGGCTTGGCAGGCAGCAGAGTTCGCAGGACTCAGGCAGGGGTCTCAGCAGAGGCATTAGCAGCAACTTCCCACCTCCAAGTTTCCCAGTCCCCGCCCAGGCCGCTACGGACTGTGGGCTCCCGCCCCCCCCTGGCATCCTCGCAAGCCTACCAGGATTGAGTTGGTGTCCCTGGTTATGTGGTCCTCCAAGGTGTCTTTCTGTTGCCCCTTCCTGAACATTTGCCTTTATTTTCATTGTGAATCCAGTTTGGTCCTGTGAGATGGTCTGTGTAGCTCCATTCACTCCGCTGCCATTTTTTCTTCTCTCTTTCTTTTGATTTCAACTGATAGCAGAGCTGAGTAGAATAATAATCGTTGTAGGTCCTTGGTTTTCATCACTTTGAGTATTTTGTGCTAATTCCTTATGGCATGCAAAGTTTCGGTTGAGAAATCAGCTTACCATCTTATGGGAGTTCCTTTGTAGAAAACTAACTACTTTTCTTCTGCTGTTTTCAAGATTTTCTCTTTGTCTTTGACCTTTGGCATTTTAATCCTAAAGTGTCTTGGAGCGACCACCTTGGATTTATCTTGTTTGGCATTCTGCACTTCCTGAGCTTGTATGTCTATTTCCTTTGCCAGGTAAGGGGCCATTTCTGTCATTACTACTTCAAATAGGTTTTTAATTTCTTAATCTCTTTCTTCTCTTTCTAGTACCTTTATGATGCAAATGTTGGTCAATTGATATTTATCCAGAGAATTCTTAAACTATCCTCATTTTTTAAATTATGCTTTCTTTTTGCTTTCTGATTAGGTGTTTACTGCTACCTTGTCTTTCTTTTATTATTATTATTATTATTTTTATTAATTAATTTATTTTTGTTACAATTGTTTCTCCTTTTTCCTCAATGGATTCCCCTACCTCTCCCTCCCCACCCTGTCCCCAGCTTTGTTGTCCATGTCCATTGTTCGTGCACACATGCACATAAGTACTGTGGTTTATCTCTCCCCCACCACCCCCTCTTCTGGGGACTGTCAGTCTGTACACCACTTCCACATCTCTGGGACTACCCTATTCCTCAGACTATTATGTTCATTATAGTCCACAAAGAAGGGAGATCATATGATACCTGTCTTTCTCTGTTTGGCTTGTTTGCTTAGGATAATATTTTCCAGGTCCCTCCATGTCGTCTCGAAAGAGATCTTTCTTTCTTACAGCTGCATAGTACTCCATTGTGTATATGTACCACTGCTTTTTTATCCATTCATCTACTGAAGGACATTAGGGCTGTTTTCAGATCGTAGCTATTGTAAATAGTGCTGCTATGAACATAGGGGTACATATATTCTTTCTGATTGGTGTTTCAGGCTTCTTAGGATATATTTCTAGAAGTGGGATTACTAGGTCATTGGCAGTTCAGTTTTTAATTTTTTTGAGGTAATACCATATTGTTGTCCATAATGGCTGCACCATTATGCAGTCTGTATTCCCACCAGCAGTGTACTAGAGTCCCCTTTTCTCCACACCCTCACCAACACTTGTTGTTTGATGATTTGTTGATGGTGGCCATTCTGACAGGTGTGAGGTGATACCTCATTGTTGTTTTAATTTGCATCTCTCTGATGATTAGTGATGTTGAGCATTTCTTCATATGTCTCTTAGCCATTTGTATGTCCTGTTTGAAGAGGTGTTTATTTAGATCCTCTGCCCAGTTTTTAATTGGGTTCTTTGTCTTCCTTTTATTGAGTTGTATGTGCACTCTCTATATAGTGGAAATTAACCCCTAATCTGATATATCATTGGCAATTATGCTCTCCCATAGGGTGAATTGCCTTTCCATTTTGATGATTGTATATTTTGCTGTGAAGAAGCTTCTGAGTTTGATGTAGTCCCATTTGTTCATTTTTCTCCTTTGTTTCTATTGCCTTAGGTGATATATCAGTGAAAATTCTGCTGCATATGATGTCTGAAATTTTGTTGCTTATATTTTCTTCTAGGATTTGTATGGATTCATGAGTCACATTTAAGTCTTTTATTCATTTTATGTTTATTCTTGTGTATGCTGTAAGTTGATGGCCTAGTTTCATTTTTTTTTTAATGTAGCTGTCCAATTTTCCCAACACCATTTATTAAAGAAGCTGTCTTTACTCCACTGTATGCTCTTGCCACCTTTGTGAAATATTAATTGAGCATATTGCCTTGGGTCCATTTCTGGGTTCTCTGTTCTGTTCCACTAGTCCATGCGCCTGTTCTTGGGCCAGTACCAGGCTGTTTTGATTAGAGTGGCTTTTGAGTTTAACCTGAAATCTGGTAATGTGATCCCTCCAACTTTATTCTTCTTTTTCAAGATTGCTGTGGCTATTTGAGTTCTTTTTTGGTTCCTTATGAACATTTGGAGTGTTTGTTCTAGTTCTGTGAAGTATGTTGTTGGTATTCTGATGGGGAATGCACTGAATCTATAGATTGCTTTTGGTAATATGAACATTTTAATGATTTTAATTCTTCCAATCCATGAACAAGGTATGTGCTTCCACTTGTTTATATATCTTCCTCTATTTCCTTTTTCAATGACGTGTAGTTTTCTGCTAATAGGTTCTTTTTTTTTTTTGCATAAGTTTATTCCTAAGTATCTTCATTTTTTTGCCGTGATGGTAAATGGGATTATTTTTTTAGTTTCTCTTTTTGTGAGTTCATCATTGGTGGATAAGAATGCCATTGATTTTTTGATGTTAATTTTGTATCCTGCTACTTTGCCGAATTCATTTATTAAGTCAAGTAAATTTTTGATGGAGTCTTTGGGGTTTTTTAAATATAGTATCATGTCATTTGCAAATAATGACAATTTCACTTCCTTCTTTCCCATTTGGATTCCTTTTATTTATTTTTTTGTCTGATTGCTGTGGCTAATAATTCCAGTACTATGTTAAATAAGAGTGGCAAATGTGGGCATTCTTGTCTTCTTCCTGTTTTTAAGGGAAATGCTTGCAGTTTTTGCCCATTGAGTATGATGTTGCCTCTAGGTCTTTCATATAGGCCTTTATTATGTTGAGATATGATCCCTTTATTCCCATCCCACATTGCTGAGCATTTTTATCAGAAATGGATGCTGGATTTTGTCAAAGGCTTTTTCAGCATCTATTGACATGATCATGTGGTTTTTATTCTTCATATTATTTATGTGATGTATCACATTTATTGATTTGCAAATATTGTACTAGCCTTGCATTCCTGAGATGAATCCCACTTGGCCATGGTGAATAATTTTTTTGATGTATTGCTGTATCCGATTTGCTAGTATTTTGTTCAGGATTCTGGTGTATATTTTCGTCAGGAATATTGGCCTGTAGTTTTCTTTTTTTGTAGTGTCTTTTACTGATTTTGGAATTAGAATTATGCTGGCTTCATAAAATGAGTTTGGATGTCTTCCTTCTTCTGGAAATTTTTGAAATAGTTTGAGGAGAATGGGTGTTAGTTATTTCATGATTGTTCAGTAAAATTCCCCCTTGAAGCCATCCGGGCCTGGGCTTTTGTTTGCTAGGAGAGTCTTGATTATATCTTCAATTTCCTTAGTTGTTATTGGTCTGTTCAAGTTTTTTTTCTTTTCCTGGTCCAGTTTTGGGAGACTATTTATTTCTAGAGATTTGTCCATTTCGCTTAGATTGTCGAATTTGTTGCGATATAATTGTTCATAGTAGTTGTTAACAATCATCTGTATTTCTGTGGTATCAGTTGTTACTTCTCTTTCATTTCTGATTTTGTGTGTTTAGATTCTCTCTCTTTGTTTCTTGGTGAGTCTAGCTAAGGGTCCATCAATCTTGTTTATCTTTTCGAAAAACCAGCTCTTTGTTTCATTGATATTTTGAATTGTTTTTTTGTTGTCTATGGCCTTTATTTCTGCTCTGATCTTTACTATTTCCTTCCTTCTACTTGCTCTGTGGTTTTCTTTTTGTCTGCTTTCTAGTTCTTTAAGTTGTGAGGTTAGTTTATTAGAAATTTTCCTCTTTCTTGATGTAGACCTGTCTATGAACTTTCCTCTCAGAACTGTTTTTGCGGCATCCCATACATTTTGTGTTGTTGTGTGTTCATTTTCATTGGTTTCCAGGAAGTTTTCAATTTCTTCCTTAATCTCCTCGGTGACTCATTAATTGTTTAATTACATGCTATTTAGCCTCCGTGTTTTCAAATGTCTTTGCATGTTCTTGTTGCAATTGATTTCTAGTTTTATGCCATTGTGATCTGAGAAGTTGCTTGATATGATATCAATCTTCTCAAAGTTATGGAGACTTAGTTTGTTTCCTAACATGTGGTCCATCTCTGAGGATGTCTCATGTGCACTTGAGAAGAGTATGAATTCTGTAGTTTTGGGGGTGTAATTCTTTGTAGATATCTATTAAATCCATTAGGTCTAGTGCTTCATTTAGAGTCTGTATTTCCTTACTAATTTTTTGTCTAGAGGATCTATCCAGTGATATCAGCAGGGTGTTGAAATCCCCTGCTATGATTGTATTGCTATTGATTTCTCCTTTGAAATCTTTCAGAAGTTTTTAAATATATTTTGGTGCTCCTATATTGGGTGCATATATGTTTATCAAGGTTATATCTTCCTGTTGGATAGATACTTTCAGTATTATGTAGTGGCCTTCTTTGTCTCTAGTGATAACCTTCATGTGAAATCTATTTTATCAGATATGAGTATTGCTATCCTAGCTTTTTTTCCTTTCCATTTGCTTGGAAGATTATTTTCCATCCCTTCACTTTCAACCTATGTGAGTCTTTTGTTTTGAGGTGGGTCTCTTGTAAACAACATATAGATGAGTCATGCTTCCTTATCCAATCAACTACTCTGTGTCTTTTTATCCAAGCATTTGATCTATTTACATTTAAGGTGATTATTGATATGAATTTATTTCTTGCCATTTTTGTTTAGTGTGTTTCTATTTTCTTCCTCTTTCTCCTGCTAATTACCGCAGTCTTTTTAACATTTCTTGCAGTGCTGCTTTAGTGCTCATGTATTCCCTTAGCCTATTTTTTCTGGGAAGCTCTTTATTAGACCTTCAATTTTGAATGACAGCCTTGGTGGATAGAGTAGTCTTGGATTCAGATCCTTGTTTTTCATGACCTTGCTACTTAATGCTATTCCCTTCTGGCCTGTAGTGTTTCTGCTGAGAAGTCAGCTGAGAGCCTTATGGGGGTTCCTTTGTAGGTAACCTGTAGCTTATCTCTTGCTGCTTTTAGGATTCTCTCTTTGTCTTTAATTTTGGCAGTTTGATTATTATGTGTCTTGGTGTGGGCCTGTTTGGTTTCTTCTTACTTGGGGCTCTCTGTGCTTCTTGAACTTTAATTCCTTCTTCATTCACCAAATTAGGGAAGTTTTTTGTCACTATTTCTTTAAATATATTCTCTAACCCTTGCTCATTTTCTTCTTCCTCGGGTACTTCTATCATTACATTTCCAGTTGTCCCACAGTTCTCTTAAGCTGTCTTTCTGTTTTGTTTCGTTTTTTATCCTCACCCAAGGACATTGTTTCACATTTAGTTCAGATATAGTGGGAGGGGGAGAGAGAGAGAAAGAAACATTGACGTGAAAGGGACATATTGAGTGGTTTCCACCCATAGGACACAACCAGGGCTGGGGACAAACTGCAACCAAGGTACGTGCCCTTAGTGAGAACCAAACACAGGTCTCTCCGGACCACAGGTCGACACTCTTACCTCTGAGCCAAACCAGCCAGGGCTGTCTTCCTGTTTTTTAATTGTTTAGTTTTTGTTTTTTTGTTTTTGTTTTTTCTGATTGGTTGATTTTTTTACTCTGTCTTCTAATTCACTGATGTGGTCTTCCGCTTTCTGTACTCTGCTGTTTAGACCTTCCAATGTGTTCTTTATTTCTGGTATGTCATTCATTTCTTGGTAGTTTTTAATTTCCAACTGGTTGATTTTCAACATTTCTATGTCTTTACCTATGGTGCTCATGTCCTTACACATGCTGTTGAGCTTCCTCAAGATCATGGCTCTGAATTCCAGTTCTGTTAACTTGCTTAATTGCACCTCATTTATCTCATCTTCGGTAGAGGTCTCTTGTTCTTTCATTTGCCATTTGTTTCTTTGTTTCACCATTTTTGCTATCTCAGTGGGCTTTGGAGCCTGACAAATTTTCCCTGTGGTTGTTGGTCTTCTTCTGTTTGTGGCACCCTCTACTTGGTTTTGATGAGCATGGGAGGACCCACTTTAAACACCACTGTCAAGTCTTACCCTCCCAGGCAGAGTTGCAAGCCCAGGAATAATTCAGTTAATCTCTAGCTTTTACCTGGAGGCTATTAGTCGCAGTTACTTGAAGAGCCTTGACTCTCAGTTGAATGAAAGACTCCCTCAGGTGTTCAGTGTAAGGGGATTTCCCAAGCGTGGGGCAGATGCTGGTTGTTAATGAGGTTCAATTTGCTTTTCAGTGGCCACCGGTGGAGGGGGGTTGAATCTCCACCGGAAAGGCCACTGCCTCTCCCCGGAGCACTGGGAAGGAGTAAGATGACCACTGTCCTGCGTGGCTACAACTCAGCAAAAGCCCTGAGCGCCCTCCAAATCCTGAATGTGTCCACACATTTCCAGTCCAGTCTGCCCTCCCTCTGCCGGAGCCCAAGGTGAGTCGCTGTGGCTCTTTTAGCGTGTATTCCGGCTCTGCCCTGTGGAGATGTTGGGAGTGTAACCCTGAGGGTGCTGCTCACAGCTAAGACTGCTGCTATCTGTGGGCTCCCAGCCCCCCTCTTGTGCCTCTACAATCCTACCGGGATTGAGTCAGTGTCCTTGGTTATATGTTCCTCCAAGCTGCTTTTCTGTTGCTTTTTCCTGATGATTTGCCTTTATTTTCATTGTAATTCCAGTTTGATCCTGGGAGATGGTCTGTGTAGCTTCCATACACTCTGCTGCCATTTTGGAAGTCTCACTACCTTGTCTTTCAAATCATTGCTTTGATCCTCTGCTTCATCTAATATACCTTTGATTCTCTCTATTGCAGTAGTTCTCAACCAACCTTCCTAATGCCGCGACCCTTTAATATAGTTCCTCATGTTGTATGTGGGTGTATCTGCAAGTCGGCGGACCTGCCTGGAGATGGATAGAGGAGTGTGTCTGGTTCCTTAGACCATCAGAAATATGTGTTTTTCGATGGTCTTAGGCGATCTCTGTGAAAGGGTTGTTCAACTCCCAAGGGGTCATGACCAACAGGTTGAGAACCGCTGCTGTATTTTATTCTTTATTATAATCATTGTGTTCTTCATTTCTGACTGGTTCTTCTTTTTGTTGTTGTTTTCTATCTTTTAATGTTCTCATTTATTTTTTTAAAGTTCTTACTGAGTTCAACCACTTTTACCTTAAGTTCATTGAGCATCTTTTAAAAAATTTTTTTTCTTTATTGACTTTAGAAAGAAAATAAGGGAGAGGAAGAGAGAGAAAGAAACATTGATGAGAGAGAACATTGTCTGGCTGCCTCCTGCATGCTCCCCACAGGGGATTTGGCCCACAACCTGGGCATCTTTTCTGACTGGGAATCAATCCAGTGACTTCCTGATGCATGGGTTGATGCTCAGCCAGTGAGCCACACCAGCCAGGCTCATTGAGTATCTTCTTTAACCAGTGTTTTGAACTCTGCATGCTGGTAGATTGCTTGTCTGCATTTTGCTTAGTTCTTTTTGTAGAATTTTGTTCTGCTCCTTCATTTAGGACATGTTTTTTGTTTTCTCTCTACCTCCCTGTGTTTGTATATATTGGATAGAGTTGCTACATCTCCCAGTTTGGGCAGAGTGGCTTTATGTAGTAGGTGTTCTTTGGGGCCTAGTCATGTAGTCTCCCTGATTACCTGACTTGAGTGCTCCAGGAGTGTCCCTTGTGTAGGTTTTTTGTGCCCTCCTGTTTTAGTCGAGCTTTGATTGTTGTCGTCATGACAATGGGAAGGATTGATCCTCAGGTTGATTGGCTGTGAAGACTGGCCATGACCACAGCAGAGGAACTTTAGTGCATGGGCTGACCTCACAGAGCAGGATTTGCTTTAGAGGGCTCCGGTACCTGCCAGTCCACCCTTTGTGTGTGTGGTTTGTGAAGGTGGTTGTGTGGTGCTCTGATGTGGCCTGAAGCTCATCACCAGGTATGTTGGTTCTGGGGCTTTTGGGGAGGGGCTTTGGTGCTGGCCAAAGTCAGCCACTGCCTGTGCCTGGCCCAGGGCCACCTGGTATGAGGTACAAAGTGATGCGCAGATGATTGCTGCTTGTGCTGGTCTTGGAGGTGCCTGGGAGGGACTAAGTAAGCTGTGAACTGAGGCTGGCTGTCACTAATACTAGACTTGGAACCATTTGACTATTGGTATATGGCATGCCAAGGCCAGATGTTGCTTGTTTCAAGTTTGTGAGCCTTTGAGAGATTTTAGGAAAGTGTCAACCTGAGCAGAGATAGGCCGTTTTATGAAATTGCCACTGGAAATGGCTTGGGTGGGCCAGAAATTTGGGGTGGGGTGGAGTCTCATGGAATCACCAGGGTGGGGCAAACAGTGTTATCCAGGTTGATGGAGACTCAGACTTGGTGTCAGCCTGCATGTGCAAGCTGGGTGCAGGGAGGGCTCAGCATAGGAACAATGGATTCTGCCAGCACTTCAGTTCGGGAGAAAGCTGCCCTTTTAACCCTCATCTGAAGGCAGACAATTCAGTTTTCCTTGTATGTACCTGGTGCTTTTCAGGCTGGTGCCCAGTGCTGGAGCTCAGAGTGACTTAGTCCTTCAGTGAACAAATTCATGTGTAAGCTCTTTAAGGGGAATGCCTGTGACTTAAGCCTTCCTCTGTCTCACTCAGACACAATCCCACTGGTTTTCTTACTTTCTTTCTTTTTATTATCCTCACCCGAGGATATTTTTTCATTTTTTGTACAGATAGAATGGGAGGGAGAGAGAGGAAGGGAGAGAGAGTGAGAAACATTGACGTGAAGGGACACATCGAGTGGCTGCCACCCGCACAACCAACCAGGGCCGGGGACAAACTGCAACCGAAGTACGTGCCCTTAACGGGAACCGAACCCGGGTCCCTCGGACCGCAGGCCGACCCTCTAACCGCTGAGCCAAACTGGCCAGGGCTCCCCACTGGTTTTCACAGCCAGAATTTATCAGGACTTCTCCTTCCAGGCACTGGGATCCTGGCCTGTGGAACCTGGTGTGAGGCTAGGAGCCTTCATGGTGGTGTTTTGTTTGTTTGTTTGTTTTTAATTGTTTTTCTTTACTGATATTAGAGAGGAAGAGAGAGATAGAAACATCGATGAGAGAGAACATTGATTGGCCACCTCCTGCATGCCCCCCACTGGGGATTTGGCCCACAACCTTGGAATGTGCCCTGACCAGGAATCAAACCAGTGACCTCTCAACCACTGAGCCACACCAGCCGGGCCTTCATTGTGGTTTTGATTTGCTTCCCTAAAAACTAGTAATGTTTTGGGGTTTTTTTTTGTTTTGTTTTTGGTTACTCCTTATCCAAGGATATTTTTAAATTAATTTCTAGATAGAGTGGAAGGGAGGGAGGGAGGGAAAGCGAGAGGGAAGGGAGGGAGGAAGGGAGGGAGGAGGGAGGGAGGGAGGAGATAGAGAGAGAGAGAGAGAGAGAGAGAGAGAGAGAAATATTGATGATGTGAGAGAGACACATTGATACATCAATTTCGATGCATTGATTGGTTGCCTCCTGCACGACCCTGATCGGGGCTGGGGATTGAACCTGCACCCCAGGTATGTGCCCTTGAATAGAATCAAACTTGTGACCCTTCAGTTTTCAGGCTGATGCTAACCACCAAGCCAAACGGGCCAGGGCTAAAAACTAGTAATGTTAAGAATCTTTTCATATGTCTTTTGGGCATATATATGTCTTTCTTAAAAAATTAGTCATAGGAAAGAAGCACATGCTACAAAATTGATGAACCCTGGAAACGTTATGCTAAGTGAAATAGTCAGCCACAAACACTACATATTGTATGATTCTATTTATATAAAATGCCCTAAATAGGCTAATCTATAGAGACATAAAATGGATTAGTGGTTGTTTAGGGCTGAGAGGTATTGGGGGAAATGGGAATGCTAGCTAGATGATATGGGATTTCTTTTGGGGGTTATGAAAATGTTCTAAATTGATTACGGTAACGATTGCACAACTCTGTGAATACCTAGAAACTGTCAAATTGAATACTTGGGTGAACTGTATGATATGTGAATTACATCACAATAAATCTATTATATTAAAATTAAAAAAAAATCTATTCAGATCCTTTGTCCAATTTTTAATTGGATGTTTGCTTTTCCTTGTTCAGTTGTATGAGTTCTTTATATATTTTGAATATTAACCCCCTATTGGAAGTATCATTTGCAAAAATCTTCTTCCATTCAGTTGGTTGCCTTTTTGTTGTGTGGATACCATAGTTTCCTTTGCTGTGCAAAAGCTTTTTTTTTTCTTTTTGAGTCAATTGACAAAAACACCTCTGTGACCAATGTCCACAAGCCTAGTGCCTATGTTTTTCTTTTTTCTATTTTATTTTATTTAAATTTTTAAATCTAATTGGCTTTTTTAATGATTCGTGAATTGAGCAGCATCCCATCTAACAAAGAGAAGGGAGCTCCTCTTTTTGTCTGTTATTTTTTCAGGTCTTACATTCTAGTCTTTAATCTATTTTGAGGTAATTTTTATGTATGGTGTAAGATAGTGGTATAATTTCATTCTTTTATATAGGGCCGTCCAGTTTTTTTGTTTTTTTTTTTTTCAGTTACATTTGACATTCAGTATTATTTTGTATTAGTTTCAGGTGTACAGCATATTATTTGGACAATCATATACTTTACAAAGTGTCCCCTTGATATTTCCATTACCCACCTGCACTATGCATAATTATTATAATATTATTGACTATATTCTCTATGTTGTGCTTTTTTAACATCCTCATGGCTTTTTGTGACTACTAATTTGTACTTTTTGATCCTTTTACCTTCTCATATCCAATTTCCCAACTCCTCTCCCCTCTGGCAATCCATCAGTCTTTTTTCTGTGTCCTCTGAGTCTGTTTCAGTTTGTTTGTTCACTTACTTTGCTCTTTAGATTCCACATATAAGTGAAGTCATATATTTGTCTTTATCTGACTTATTTTACCAACATATGCCCTCTAGTCCAAAAATGCTGTTGAAAATGGTAAGATTCATGTCTTTTTTTTTTTTCTTTTCTTTATCCTCACCTGAGG